>NW_028274815.1:76352592-76990092 GCF_037043125.1 Eumetopias jubatus
GGAACAATTAGGTTATATATTTTGGCCTAGAGACACCATGAAAAAATTATTGCGGTGTAAGGGTGCTATGAATGGAGAAAGCTTGTAATTCCCTGTCATATTTCATTCTATTACTTTCATTTTTGTTATCGATTTGCAAGAGGTTTGTTCCATAGAGGAATTAGCAAATGTTTTACCCCTTGTTTTTTACTTTTGAATATTCCTATTAATTTTTGCTATACAAAAGATTTCAGTTGTTATGTTGACATACATCTTTTTTGTGTGTGGCTTTGTTTCATTTCTTAGAAAGCCCATTTTTACCTTAAGATTATAAAATATTTTCCTGTTTTCTTCTAGCACATTTTTTAAAATTTTATTTTATTATGTTAATCACCATACGTTACATCATTAGTTTTTGATGTAGTGTTCCATGATTCATTGTTTGCGTATAACACCCAGTGCTCCATGCAAAATGTGTCCTCCTTAATACCCGTCACCAGGCTAACCCATCCCCCCACCTCCCTCCCCTCTAAAACCCTCAGTTTATTTCTCAGAGTCCATAGTCCCTCATGGTTCGTCCTCCCCTCCGATTTCCCCCCCTTCATTTTTCCCTTCCTACTATGTTCTTTTTTTTTTTCTTAACATACAATGTATTATTTGTTTCAGAGGTACAGGTCTGTGATTCATCAGTCTTACACAATTCACGGCACTCACCATAGCACATTCCCTCTCCAATGTCCATCACCCAGCCACCCCTTCCCTCCCACCCACCACCACTCCAGCAACCCTCAGTTTGTTTCCTGAGATTAAGAGTCTCTTATGGTTTGTCTGCCTCTCTGGTTTCATCTTGTTTCATTTTTTCCTCCCTTCCCCTATGCTCCTCTGTCTTGTTTCTTAAATTCCTCAAATCAGTGAGATCATAGGATACTTGTCTTTCTCTGATTGACTTATTTTGCTTAGCATAATACCCTCTAGTTCCATCCACGTAATTGCAAATGGCAAGAGTTCATGTTTTTTGATGGCTGCATAATATTCCATTGTATATATATACCACATCTTCTTTATCCATTCATCTGTTGATGGATATCTTGATTCTTTCCATAGTTTGGCTATTGTGGACATCACTGCTATAAACATTGGGATGCATGTACCCCTTTGGATCACTACATTTGTATCTTTGGAGTAAATACCCAGTAGTGGCAATTGCTGGGTCGTAGGATAGCTCTGTTTTCAACTTTTTGAGGAACCTCCATACTGTTTTCCAGAGTGGCTGCACCAGCTTGCATTCCCGCCAACGTGTAGAAGGGTTCCCCTTTCTCCGCATCCTCGCCAACATCTGTCGTTTCCTGACTTGTTAATTTTAGCCATTCTGACTGGTGTGAGGTGGTATCTCATTGAGGTTTTGATTTGAATTTCCTTGATGCCGAGTGATGTTGAGCACTTTTTCATGTGTCTGTTGGCCATTTGGATGTCTTCTTTGCAGAAATGTCTGTTCGCGTCTTCTGCCCATTTCTTGATTGGATTATTTGTTCTTTGGATGTTGAGTTTGTTAAGTTCTTTATAGATTTTGGATACTAGCCCTTTATCTGATAGTCATTTGCAAATATCTTCTCCCATTCTGTCGGTTGTCTTTTGGTTTTGTTGACTATTTCCTTTGCTGTGCAAAAGCTTTTTATCTTGATGAAGTCCCAGTAGTTCATTTTTGCCCTTGTTTCCCTTGCCTTTGGCGATGTGTCTAGGAAGAAGTTGATGGGGCCGAGGTCGAAGAGGTTGCTGCCTGTGTTCTCCTCAATTCCTGTCTCATATTTAGGTCTTTCATCCATTTTTGTGTGTGGTGTAAGGAAATGGTCCAATGTTTTCTCCTAACACTTTTATAGTTTCTTTTTTTATGTAAAATAAATTTTACATCTAAAATTTATTTCAGTGCAAGACTTTGGGTAGGGACCCATTTGTATTATTTCCCTAAGACCTAGTTGGTTGTCTTAATACCTTTTGTTGAATAAGTTGGTCTCTTCACTACTATGTAAATGTCACTTTTACCATCCTCTGAATTTCCAGCAAACTTATTTCTGGACTCTTGATTCTCTCCCTTACAGTACTTGGTGTTCTATCTTGGATTTTATGCATTTTATTTATTTATGTACATAACTTACCCCTGTTCTACATCATAAGCGTTTTATGCATATTGAATCTCTGTGGCCTAGAGCTGTTTTCTCTTCTCTCTCCCTCCTTCCCTCCTAAAGCCTTTTTCCAAAACTTTTATTACAGAAAAATTTAAATATACACAAATATAGGCAGAATAATATAATGAATCTCATGTACCCATCACTCAGCTTCAACAGTTACTGATTTATAACTATTATTGTTTCATTTATTCCACCACCAGCTTCCTTCCTCCTGTATTGCTAAAGTTAACTGTCTAGACTGAACAAATTATCCGTGTTATTTTTCAGTAAGTTTTGGTACCTCAAAGAGATCCTTATTGATCTCAGTATTGTCTTTAAGGACTCAATAGTTGAAGATCCAGATAGATAGAAAAGATAAACTAGCAAGTATAATAAAGCTTCCCCTAAATAAGTTAAACTGGGATTTATTTTACAAATAAGTAGTTTGTAATTTAAAACATTTTATACATAGCTTTACAGAAATATATTTGTGTTCCAAAGTTAGGAACTCTTTGGTTAGAACAGATATTAACATCAGTGTGTAGTCAATTGTTTTTGTGTTTTTAAAGATTTTATTTTGGGGGTGCCTGGTTGGCTCAGTCAGTTAAGCATCTTTTTGGCTCGGGTCATGATCCCAGAGTCCTGGGATCGAGCCCCATGTCGGGCTCCCTCCTCAGTAGGGAGTCTGCTTCTCCCTCTGCCTCTCCCCCAGCTTGTGCGCACTCTCTCTTTCTCTCTCTCTCTTCCCCCCACTCTCTCTCTCAAATAAAATCTTAAAAAAAAAGATTTTATTTTTAAGTAATCTCTGCACCCAGTGTGGGGCTCAAACTCAGAACCCTGAGATCAAGAATTACATGCTCCACTGACTGAACCAGGCTGGTGCCCTAGTAAATTGTTAATTCTTTACGTGCAAGCCTTTGTTGATATGTTGGGTTAACACTGAATACCTTTGACATCACTTTCTAAACTTCACTCTTACCCAGTAGCTTGGGGCCCTTGATGCTTCTTCTGCATGAGGGGATTCCTAATTGCATGGTAAAATTTGTAGCACCAGGCCAGCGATGATCTAAGACAAATGAATACTCACTGTCTCATTAACACTGTGTGGTTCTCCCAGCCCCTTTGCATGGGGACCATGCAGAGAGGTCACCTTTAGCACCCTGGGTGCTGCTGTGAACATAGGTTCTGCCCCTGCCACCCCTGGCAAGGAGGCATGGTACAGTTCCAAATCAGTAAATACTCCATTCATGGAGCCCCTCTCTCCACCAGACAAAGCTACCTATCCTTGGGACCCCAGGGACTGTAAAGAACAGAACATAGTCCTTGCCTTCAAAGAGCTGTACTTCAGGAAGGGAAATTGTAGATTGATAACCATGATGACAGGATTTAAAAAAAATTTTTTTAAATCAAATGAAATGAGCTGTTGGGCACTGAGTAAGAAAAGAGTATGTGTTGGTGGCGGGGAGGGGGGATGGCAGTTGATGAAAGAAGAGGAAGGTTTTATGGAGGAGGTGGTGTTAGCTGGGCCTTACAGTATGAATAGAATTTGAATAGGCAGAGTTGGAGGGGGTGGTGGCAGGAGAAATAGAAGGAACATCCTGGACAGAAAAGCATTTATAAGTTATCAGGAATGGGAAATTGTCCCATTTAGCCACAAAATAGATATGTGAAGTAGAGGAAGAAGGAGGTAAAACGAGAAAGGTAGGTCAAGACTTCAGTGCCCAGCGAAGTCTTTAGGCGGTTGGGAGTCATTGAAGGATTTTGAACTTGGGAGTGATACAGTGAGGGCTTTAAGGAAGTTTCTCTGCAGCCATGTGCAAAATAAGCTTTGGCGGCGGAGACCAGTGAGTTGTTTTCATCTTCTAGGCATAAGATCTTTGGTTCCTGAACTAGAACAAGGGGAGTATTAATAGGAAGGAGGGAATGCATTGACACACAAAGTGACTTTTAAGGGCCTTACACACTTTGTGTTTGCGTACATTTTAGTCCTTAAAGAGATTCATGGGCCTATTTCCTGCAATTCTCTTTCCCAAGCCAGTGTCAGCTAGGAAGTAATTACACTTCATAATTAGCACCCTTTTCCTGGCAGTGACAACACAACACAGCCAAGTGTCACCTTTTGGGAACTTACCAAGACCTTCCTGAGGATGTGTTCTCATCTGATTAACAGGTTGAGGTTTGGAGGAGTAACCACTTGAAATGCTTCCCCACCTGCCCTCTAGCATTGGTACATGTGAGTGGCACATGCCCACCAAGCCCTTTCTAGTAGGGATGACCAGGTTGAGTAGCTGAATCCCAGGGTCATGCCTCCTGTCCACAGGGTTGTCGATAAAAAAAGAAAAATATGCTGAGCTCTCTGCACAGATGACATAGGCAGCTACATATACCCAATGAAGACCATTGCCTGCAATATAGAAGTCAGAGGCTGGGGGGGGCGGTGCCCTGAAAAGCCTGTGGTCTGGTTGGGGATAAGATTAATGGGCCTGAAGCAGAAAACAATTAAATCCTAACCCTCATTGTAATGATTAGGAAGGATATATAAGTTAGAGAACTCTTCTGTCTCTCACTTCCATCTCCTACCCCCTCACATACACACTTACCCTGTACACACATACAAACGCAGTCTACCTTTTAAATATTTTTTGCTGTATGTCTTTCTCCACATTTATATGATTAAGCATGTTTCTGTGAATTAGAAAGTTTAGATTCCTCCCTCAGTCATCCCCCTTCTCACACCCCCTCCTTTCAGCCTGACTTAAAGCCATAAAATACTTCTGCCTGCCTGCCTTTCGTTCTGTTTGTATGAATTAAGTCGACAGGATAAATATTCACATTCCCAACTACAGGCTGAAACAATGTTTGCCTGTTCTGCCCAGTGAGTCGAGAGAAAAAGGGGGCCTGACATCACCCTATACTGTACATTCCCGGCATAGATCATTTATTTAAGTCCCTGAAAAAATACAGATGTTTTACCAGCCGAAATAAAATCCTGTGTAAACACTGGGCTTGGAAAAATGTGGCTCTGACTTAGCTGTGGGGGTTGGAGCAATGCAGAGAGAAGCCTAGGCAAAATGGCAGATACAGAAATTTTATACTCGGCTGAATGTGATAGGGGCAAAAGCGTTCTCCCAAAGTCTGCATGCTGCAAAAGAAGAAGAAGGGGATTTGTTTATAAGAAAATACAGTTGCAAAAAGTGGATAGATTCCTTGATCTTCAGAGTTTGGGATTTTTAATTATTACGATACGTGGAGCTCATTTTCTATCTGACCTCTGAAATGGGCATCTTTTTTCTCTTTGGAGTTGTCCTTTTTCACAGCCTGCCTAACCTGGGCCTGTTATTGCTGGATCCTGCTGTTGCTGGAGCTCAGCTGCTGTTGATTTTATAAGGGGGAAAATTGCCTGGAAGCCATGCTTGGTGAAGAGGAAAACCCATCTCAGCGTTGCATTCCCAAACAGCCATATATCATCTTGATCTTGTCTAACACAGGTCACTATTTTCGTCTAGCAGCATAAACCAGACATATTTTACTGGTGCAGTGCAAGTTTTTTCAGGGATCTGCCTCATGACTCTTTTTCGGCCTGTGGCATTTATTCAAAGAGCATTACATTTGCTCTTGTGGAGTCACTTTTAAGATTCAAAGCTGCCCAAATGGACCCCGTGCTTTACACAGATGCTCGGGGGCTCCCCTGAGTCTCTGTGTTTATTTTTTTTTTTTTAAGATTTTATTTATTTATTTGACAGAGAGAGAGAGAGACAGCAAGAGCGGGAACACAAGCAAGGAGAGTGAGAGAGGGAGAAGCAGCCTTTCCCCAAGCAGGAAGACCGATGCGGGGCTCGATCCCAGGACCCCGGGATCATGACCTGAGCCGAAGGCAGACGCTTAATGACTGAGCCACCCAGGCGCCCCGAGTCTCTGTGTTTAGAGTGGGGCTGGGGGTGGGCAAAGAGTAACTGCTTCCCGGTTCTCTAGACTTTCCTTCGGTCCTCCGTGAGATTCATCAGGGCTTGCATCTCAGGGGCAAGAACACTGACCCACTCCCCACTGCTGCCTGGCCTCCCCTGCTGAGGGCCTCTCCTAGTGGTCCCATTGCCTGTGATAGTCCTGGGCGGTGCTGCTGGTGTGCACTTGACGGTTGGCATGTGCTTTCTTTCTGACCGGGTCACAACCGTCTTAAGTCAGCAAAGCTTTCTGCTGCTTTTTTTGCCAAAGACACCTCTGAGTCCACTCTGGTCTTTCTCTTAAGGGCCTGTAGAAGCTAGAGGCAACCCACTGCCCTGCTTCCTCCCATGGTGGTCATTCATAGAGCTCCTTTTCACTCCCAAAAGAATTCTTGCTATGCAAGATAAATTACCCCTGACTAGAGCAGTCATCACGCGGATGTTCCTAACCAAACTCCTGAGGTCCCCTTCCCTCATTCCCAAACCTGCATATTCCCTTGTGGTCACTGTCTTGGACGATGGCTTTCCATCACCAGCTGCCTGAGTGAAGAGGCTCTTTTCTGACCTTCAACTCCACGTCTAAACGCCAAGTTGCCAAATCCTGCTTCTTCAGCTTCTAAAATGTCTCTCAAGTGTATCCTTTCCCTCTCCATTCCACTCCTTTTACCATCTAGATTGGGGCTCTCACAAAATCAGAGTCCTACCAGCGCCGGGCAGATGAGTGACTGAAGGGGAACTGTTAGAAACACACAGCCCTCCCTCTTGGTCCAATCCTTTGTTTCTAAACTTTTGATAGAGATTTGGGTTCAGTAAACACTTCGTTTTCCTCTTGATTCTCCAAAAGTTTAAAAAAAAAAAAAGGCAAGAAAGCAGTGATAAATGACGCTGACACTCCACCTTAGCCCCATGGTGAACCTGTCCCCGCAGGTGCCTGTTGCCCCGCAGGAGTGCGGGCCCGCAGTCCCCAGGTCTTCTGATTTTTCAAAAGAAGTTGGAAATCAGGATGATTTTGGTGTGAAATCTCCCAATTCGTAAGTGACAGGTTGAAAAATACTGTGCAGGTCAAAGAAAACATCTGCAGCCACTTTGGGCCCACCGCCATCCTTGGCTTTCAGCTTCTGGCTTCGACCCTGACCACCTGTAGTCTAGACCGATAGCAGTCTTGGTCATCCTGCCCCCTCTTATCCAGCCTCCACACTGTCTTGGCCTTTCCTTTCCACATTACAGATCTGATTATGTGAGCGCTGATCCTCCTCATTCCAACCCAGCCTCTCTTTGCAGCTGTGTCTCTTACCACCCTGCACACACCCTGGCTGTGCTGTCGCCACACACAGCTACTTGCTGTCCCCTGAGCAGTCCTAATATTTTCTTTCCATTCATAGGATTTTTTAAGAACAATCACAGATTTACAGAAAAACTGAGCAGGTAGTACAGAGAGTTCCCATATATTCCTTTCCTCCCCAGTTTTCTCCTGTTATTAATATCTTGCATTAGAGTGGTATGCTTGTTACAATTAATGAACCAGTATTGACACATCATTATTAACTAAACTCCATAGTTTACATTAAGGTTTATTCTTTTTGTTGGCAATACTGTTGCCATTTTTAACATTTAACATTTTTTTATAATTCAGTTTCTTCTCTGCTTGCATGGTCTTCCCCAGATTCTGACCAGATTTGTTTAAGGGTTAAATAGGAATATTACTTTTTTCTGCAAAGCCTTCCTGAATGTTTATTTTTGGAATGGGGGCTAAAGGGAGGGGGCAGACAGAAAAAGGAAGAGAACTAACATTTTTATCAGGTGCCTAATGGGTGCCAAGTACTATATAGTCCTTTAAATCTCTCTACAGTCCTATAAGCCAGAGACTGTTATATACTGTTTACCGTGAGGAAGCAGAGGTTAAATAAGTTGCCCCAAGCCCCATAGCTAGTAACTGGGTTTACACCCATACGCACCTGGCTCCCAAGCGTGCACCCCTCCCACAGGGCTGCATCCCCTCCACTGACCTGGCCTCTCCCTGCTGCAGGGAGGAGTGCGGTGCTGTTCAGCTGTGTCCCCACTCCTTACCTGGGGTTGCGGGAGCTCCCCAAACCCAAGGGCATGTGTCCTACAGGCAGAGTCAGTATAGGAAGAGGCACCACACAGCAAAATCAATTCAGCAAATGCTCGTTGCATTCCGGCTGTGTGCTGGGCTTGGTCAAGGGTGAGGTCAAGCATAAGAGGACAGGGATGGCAATGCCACCACGCAGGTTCTAAATCGAGACCAGGCAGGGGCAGGGAAGCTGTGGATTTTCCACTTATCCGTGACTAGAGTGTAAGCTGCGGGGAGCAGGCGCTCCTGTGTTCTGTGCCACGGCTCCTAGGACAGCGCCTGGTAGTAATTGTTGTTTAGTAAGTATTTGTGGACTGAATATTTGAATCCTATTGCAAATCTGGGAGACCTAAAGTAACACTTCACTTCTCGGAGCTCTCCCATGCGTTCTGTTGGTCACGCAGCTTCGGTTTCTGTTTGGTTCAGTGCAGTCCTGTATTACAGGCTGTTTGCAAATTATCCCAGGCCTGGCCTAGACCACACTCCTAGCCCAGAGGTTCTCCTGGACCAGAACTTTCTCGGAGAAGGGGGAAAGGAGGAGGAACTGCCTTGTCCCCCGCCGTCTTTTCCAAGCTGATGGACAAATGACCCTTCCTGGAAGCTGGCTGCCTGGTGCTCCTGGACCTGACCTTGGATCGTAGTTCCAGAGGCCTGGCCCCACCTCTGGACTTCACACCAAAGGATGGCCTCATTTTTCTTGGACAAATTAAAACAGACCCTCTAAATGTCATGGGAAGGTAGCCGTGTATTCAAATATAGTCATTAATTTTCTCAAAAAAGAAATAATCTCAAACACACTCACTTGTTTCAGACATGGGCTTACAAAACTTTTCTTTCCTCCCCCCCACCCCTGTCTTTTCCCCTTCCTCCCCTTCCCTGCCCGGTTTTCCCTTGCCTTCTGTGACCCTGTCTTTCACGTCTCTCTCTCTGTCTCTCCTCCATGTTTCTTTCCACCATGGTTCTCATAAGTGTACCTCCCTCTGCAGTTGTCCCATGTAAATAGATCGCTCTCTGTTCCTGGTGAATAACCAGGATCACAATTGTTGTCTGGGTTGTGCCCAAGGTGACAGAATTGATGGACCTGGAGGTTGATTTTCATAAACCAGAGCTACCAAGCGTTTCAAAAACAGCCTTGTTTTTGCCAAGTAAGGTGAGCAAATATAGGACTAAGTTTAAACATCCATCAGGACTTATTTTTGAGGTGATTGCTTCTAAATGAGAGGCATTTGAAAATCTCACAGCTTTCTTTACAAGTAAATTCCACGCTCATGTATTTTGCTGGTGTCTGCTGATTAATTACCATCCTGTGACACCATGAAAAGCCCTGGTGGTTGGTTTTTTGCAGCTGTGGAGAGAAGTAAAGCAATGCCCAGTGACTTTGACAACTCTTTCAGGGTATCGGGGATTCAAGGAGAGGGAGGTGTGTTTTTTCACTCTGGCAGTCACCACATAAGAACAGAAGCCCCAGCCAGACCCATTTCTCCAGACTTCACGACCTGTGGTGTGGGTCCCTGCAGGGGTGTGGTGAAGTAGTGATACTTGATCTGTTGCCTCTGAAATAACAGATCCATTATTAGAGAAAGCATTTTCAGTCTCCACATCGGGACTTGCGTGCAGTCTTCTATACCATTACGTCTGTTTAGACCCCTCCCAAAATTAAATAAATAATAATAATAACAGTTACATATAATAATCACAATTTTTTTTTTAATTCTCTAAACAGAGGTGCTCCAGATATATTTGTTGTTGGTAACTGCAGATGTCTGACCCAGGAAAACTGCTAGCTCATTCCCGTTCAGGCTCTCATGATTCTGGGTCTCTCTTATCTTGGCCTCCTGCTTTTTTTTGTCCTTATTCGCTTCCCTATTTAACTCTCACTTAGGCTCCTCATCGGCAGGAGAGGAAGAGAGGAAAAAGTTGAATCTTGTCGCTTTGAAAGAGTCACCTGTAGCTCTGGCGAAGGATACAGTAGGGGAGGGAACCAAACATTATTAAAATGGACTTTCCAAGTTCTCGGTGTGTTTATGCGTACCAGCTTTGCTCCGCCTACCGTCTCCCCCTGATTGAGATGAGACTGCAGGAGCTCTCTGCCATGCCTCTTTGTACTCCTTGGCACCGGCTAAGGTCAGAGGATCTCATCTGTGCCTTAGTCCTCTCTCTCCGCTGCAGGTTTATACTCCTCACAGAGTGTTGTTGGTGTCATCACGGAGTGTGAATCCACGACATGCTCACATGAGCCGCACACACGCGCACGCACACACACACACACACACACACAGGCACGCGCGTGTGTCTGCTGGATCTGTGGCCTTCATTCTAAATAGAGGCAACTAGAGGATTTGTCTTTCTCTGCTCAATTCTCATACATAATGTCATGTCAGCATGAGAATAGGTTGTATCCATTTGGCTGCTTCCGCACGTCTCAGTGGGGAACTGCGAAAAAAATTGAGATCGTTTACAAATATCACTGTCCTGTGTTTGCAAAGGCAGGCATCTTCGTGGCCTGCTGCTTTGGCCAAGACGGTTCTGACAAACCCAACACACAAACCAATTTGGACTCTTGAGACAGCTGATTTTTCCTCTGCAGTAAGACTTTGACTTGAAAAGGTACATTTTTTTTTCATGTGAGACTGCTCACCTAGAGCAAGATGTTTGCCTTTCTTTGCTAAAATCATTTTCTTGGCTGTTGTAACGAATAAGCTCTTGTATCAAATGAGTGTTCAGTCACTGAGTAGTCAGTCACTCTTGTTTGGAATTGCGCAGGGGACCCAGAGCAGAGGTAGGGATCAAGGGCACAGGTTTCTTGTCCCTTGCTGCGTCCTCCCAAAACCAGCTTGCTTCCTGCGTGGAGACCAGAGCCACATTCTACAGGTGTCTGTTTTCTTTGAGGGGAATATTTTGAGGAAACCTAACAGGGAGGAACTGAACATTGGGAAAAATATATTTTCACAGCAGGATATTGCTTTTTTCTCTTTTCTGGTTTAGGTTTTTCATTTGTTACAAGCCTGCACAGACTCCAAATACAGACTGAATGCATACTTTCAGCAGCTGCTGGCTGACGTTGCTGTTTGTACCAGAGCCAAACTCTGGCTGGCCGAGAGGTATGTTAAAACCCCACATGAGCAAAGAGTTATCAGGGGTTAGGAATACATTGGAGAATGGCTGTTTCTAGTTGTGGGAGTTTTAAAAGTCATTGGCATGCATTTTCTAAACTTATTGGAGTATTTATCTTTTTAGAACTTTGGATTGTGGTAAGAAAGAAAAATATTTTCTTGACAATTTTTCTGAAACTGCTGCATGGCTAGGGGGCATGTAATATGGCTTTTTATCGGTCCACTAGTCAGCTTGTTTTTATTAATACCTGCCATGTGCCCAGCCCTGTGTCAGATGTGGTACAAACTCTTAGGTGCCACACGGCAATTAGAGATTGGGGTAAGACGTGAACAGGCACAGAGAGACTGGTAGGGTGTGAATAAGAAAGAGAGGTGCAAGTTGCTCCCTTTTTAGGTAGGCAGTAGAATAGCTTGAATAATGAAAGCACAGGAGGGTGGATACATTTATTTTTTCATTCTGGCCATTGTTCACTTATTCTAGAACTTAGGACATTTGCTATGTGAACAATGCTATGGAATAAAAAGAAGCTCTCATTCAGTACACAGGGAGTCCTCTCTGTTACAATGTGTTCAAAATCCATGTTGCAAGTCTATGATATTGGTAGGACAGTATTACTGCAAGGGCCCCCCAGTCTGTCCTCTGTAAGTTCCAGCACAAGAGGTCCAGTAGAAGCCCACAGGCTACCACATTCCATGCCAGAGTATCTTGCGTTCGATTAGAAATCAGTGTATGGGTTTCCTAACATAGCAGCCTTTTCGTTCGTCAAAAAAATGTACTTGCGTTCACTTTTGTTGGTTCTCCACCTCACGTAGGAAGGCAGGAAATGGGCAGTACAGGCCCGCAAGTCACTGTAATACAACAAAGTCTTGTTGAACAAAGCTGACCTTTGTGTTAGGAGGTGGAAGGGATTCAAAGATAGAGATAGAGCTCTGGCTTCAAGGAACTCATATCCAGGAGGTGAGAAAGATGTGTGAAAAGGTAATTTCCACCGCATATGGCAAGGGAAATAACAAATGTGTGTAGTAAGCACAGGAGTAGCCCAGAGGAGGGGCAGGGAAGAGCCATCAAGAGATGAGTAGCATTTCGGGGCACCTGGGTGGCTCAGTCGTTAAGCATCTGCCTTCGGCTCAGGTCATGATCCCAGGGTCCTGGGATCGAGCCCCACATTGAGCTCCCTGCTCGACAGGAAACCTGCTTCTCCCTCTTCCACTCCCACTGCTTGTGTTCCCTCTCTCGCTGTCTGTGTCTCTCTGTCAAATAAATAAATAAAATCTTTAAAAAAGAGAGAGAGAGAGAGAGACAGAGAGATGAGTAGCATTTCAGCGAGCAGCCAGGGCAGGGAGAGCATTCTGGGCGCTGGTCATGTCAGTGGCAAGGACATGGCTGTGAAATGGCTTGGCAAGTATGGAGAGCGGTAAAGAAGTTAGCTCTTCTGGAACCTTGTAGAAGGTACATGAGGCTGTGGAAATCCAAGGAGGCTACACAGTGAAAGCTCCTCAAGGAAACCTCTTGGTGAAAGGGAGCCATTGAAGGATTTCTCGGTGTGTGGATGTGTGAGTCTCCATGTCTTGTCTAAGCACCTCTGGCTCTGGGCAGGGATACTGATGGGGAAATTCTCTTATGTCTGAAATGCCAGTAAAGTGATGGTTAACTCTCATTTTTAGACCAGTTTGTGTTTTCTCTCTCTTACGTAGAGAGCAGGAGTTGATTGACCATAAACTGCTTCTCTGAGCCTAGTATCATTTGCCTTCTGTGTGGCTTTTAGATAACTCCCCTAAGCTGCCTTTCTTGGGAGAATAGGGAATTGTGGTCACACGTGTGCTCTCATCTGTTTGTCAGTAGCAGGCCAGGTCTTCCCAGCTGATGTGTCTAGGGATCAGGAAGTCAGGACTCTCCAGGAACCATCCTATTGAAATTTCTGCTTCCAGCCAGGCCCGCCCCAAGACAGAATCCTAAATTTCCTGTTCTGCAAAGTGCTGTAAAGGTGTTTCTGCCCTCTTAGCCTGCTGCCCTTTCATGGGTTTCAGAGAAAGTCATCATCTGCCGGCTTCCTGAGCCCACTCCTTCTTGTTGGATGGAAAGGAGGAGATGGTGTCACAGCCAGCCGTCTGAATGGACCTTCATGCTCTGCAGTCAGTGCCTAAAGATGGATGACCAAGTGCCATCAGCCTCTTCTTCAGCTGGAGAGGTCCTCCTGTCCTCTTTTAACTTTCCTTCTGGTCCCTATTGCAACTTTTCAATTAGGCTTTCAGCATCATCACCACCCCCCACACACACACACACACGTTCTCTGATTTTTCTCCGTGATTTTTCAGCCCTAGAAAACAAAAGCATGAATCACTGCAATTCACTGTGTTTCCACCTTCCTTGCCGAGAGTCCAGGAAAGCCATTTTTATGTTTCCAGTACAGTCGACTCTTTATGATCCAAGTGTGAACTTTATACTTTGTGGGTGGTCTATAGGTGGTTCCTAACACCAGGCTTCCTCTTGCTCCCAAGGCACTTTTACTATATTAATCAGGATGTGTTCAGAGCCTGAAATAAAGTTTGGGAGGAAAACACACTGCTGGAGGGCCATCATTCCAAAGCCACATATTAGTTTTTCTCTATTATCCACATCATTGACATGATAACCTTGAGGTTCCTGAATAGGAAAGGAAAGCACTGAATATAAATGATGAAGCTTCAACCTGTCCTGTGAGACACACCTGCCTGGTTCCTGAGGTCCTTTGAGGTTGTTGCCCTGGGAGGTGAGTGTCTCCACTAATACCTCCATGCTCACATGAGCCCATTCTGGGTCCTAATGGGCCCTTCTCGAAGCCGACCGCTGTGTTCACATTATCACCTACCTTTCCCATGAAAGACATTGCAATGTGGAGTACTCCCAGTTCCACTGCTCAAGAGGCTCTTTTATGTCCCTAGCAATTTACATATGAAAGACAAATAAATGTTCCTTTGTGCCTACTAAGGATTTTCTGTATCTTTTGAGTATAAGCTATGAAACATTAATGTTACTGCCAAAAAAAAAAAGGTAGTTTAAATTTTAGCACCGACACCTTTTTTCTTCTACAATTTATTTGATCATTAGCCTGAGTTCATTCAGTCCAATAAGTACATACACATTAGTGAAGTGTGTCACTTATTTGTCTTTTTATTCGCAAACAAGGTTTAAAAAAAAAAATGTTCATTGGAGCCACTGGATAACCAATTTGGTTTTGTAAATTTTGACCCTGAAGTTGAGGGCACATAAAATAAAGACATTTGTCATATATTTATGTTTTGACTTTGCAAGATTAATTGGGATTTATATGAGGTGGTTAAGCAATAGCCATGGAACTGTTGGGGAATTTTTGGTGATGAACAGCCAGCTGGCAACATGGCCTGAGTAGAGGCCTGGGCTTCTGCTCTATACAGGCCGCTTTTCATTCCAAGATGTCAAAGCCTTTATGGAAATCAGCTCGTTAATCCTTCACGTTCCTTCCTTCCCCTTTTGCCTCCATCCCTCCCTCCTCGGTCCAGGTCAGTGTCTTCTCTCATGGTGTGAGGACAGCTCAGCAGCTACTGAAGGAAAACGAAGCCGACCCAGGCCACAAGTGGAGCGCACATGAGGCAGGTGGTGGGTGTGGAGAGGTTGGCCTCAGGCACCCCACGAGGGCACTCAGCAGCACCCCGGCTCCCCGGCTGACGGCCGGTTCCAGCTCTGCTGCCCCAACTGGACCACAGGCCCTGCCTAAATGGGAAGGACTTTTTGAAAGCCCTGTCAAGGAGCCCTCAGGGGAGAAAAGACTTATTATTTTGATCGAGAGTTGGAATTATTATTATATTGGGCTTAAAATTTTTCAGAAATCAATTTGGTTATAAAAGGAAGAAGTGCGTGTGTGTGTTTTCCTTCAGATAAAGGCAGTGAGCGCAGTGAACCATCAGGCCAAGTGCAATGGATGATGTGATGACCAGGAAGAAAAATGTGCCCTACTAAATTTTTTTTCACTTTTTTTTTCCTCAGTCGTCAGCGTAGCGTATGCCTATCATAGAAAGTTAGGCAAGTATGAAATTTGGAAAAGAAGAGAATGTCAGTCTCATCCAGTCTCATCCACATCCAGTGGAAGCCACTTGTTAGTTCACAGTTTTCTGTATATACTCACTTCATCTTTTCTCCTGTGCCTTTTTTTTTTTAACATTGTTGCAGCTTTACCATATATATGTTAGAGCTTACTTTTTTCACTTAACAGTATCATGAAAGTATTGGCTATTATTGTTAAAAACTATGTTATAGCCACTATAGAAAATAGTATGGCGTTTCCTCAAAAAATTAAAAATAGCAATACCTTATGACCTAGCAATTCTACTTCTGGGTCTAGACCCAAATGAATTGAAAGCAGAGTCTTGAAGAGATATCTCTACACCCCTGTTCATAGCTGCATTTATTCACAACAGCCAAAAGGTAGAAGTAACCTAAGTGTCCGTTGATGGATGAAGGGGTCAACAGTGTGGTATATATGGACAACATATGATTCATCCTTAAAAAGGAAGGAAACCCTGATACAGGCTACAACATGGATGGACCTTGAGGACATCATGCTAAGTGAAATAAGCCAGTCACAAAAAGACAATTACTGTGTGATTCCACTTCTGTCAGGTACTGAGAGTGGTCCCATTCATAGAGACAGAAAATAGAATGGTGGTTGCTGGGGGCTGGGGGAAAGGGGACGAGGAGATAGTGTTTAATGGGCATAGAGTTGTACTTTTACAAGCTGGAAAGGGTTCTGGAGTTTATGACTCCGGGTATTGGCATTTATTAAGTGCCCAGATTGGCTGATGGTGAGTTTTTACTCCAGACAGCAGTTCTTAATGCTGATGGCTGCATATTAGAGTCATCTGGAGAGGTCTTCAAACCTGATGCCAGGTCCCACCTCCAGAATGTCTGATTTTTTTTTGGTTGAGGGTGTGACCCAAGAACTGGTAGTTTCAAAACTCTCCAGGAGATTCTAAAATGCAGTTGGATTGAGAACTACTGATATGTCCTTGTGCTTCCTTGTGTCTCCCATCTCCTTGAGAGAAGATGAAGGATGAGCATTGAGTGAAATAGCCCATGTTAGAGGGCACTTGGATTTTTCTTCGGAGGCCACAGACTCATTCAAGAAAGATGGAATGACCATCCCTCCAGCCTGCTACCCAGGAGATACAGTCATTAACACTTTCGATTCGACAGGTGGGCCAGAATGAGGGGCCACGCCACTGTGTAGTTTCATACACGAGTGAACTTCCGAGATAGATTACTTAAAAGCTGCCTTAGCAAGATAGATATTTTAAGTTATGCCAGTTGCCCTGAAAAGTGCCAGTTAGACCTGACACTCTGGTGTGGTCTACTGTCCTGGAAGCTTATGGCTCATTTTTGTTTTTTGAGGGGCAGCTTGAAGAGAATAGGCTCATATCCGTATCACCTCACTCAACAAATACTTATTGAGCCCTGCTATATGCCAAGCTGTATTAAATACTGCAACTATCTACTAAAACCAAACTTCAGTGTAGAGAGGGCGACAAAGCAGAGTCTTGTCAAATTGAATCATAGACCCCGAACTTTAGAACTAGAAGGAATCCTGAAGTTTCTTGCAGTCCACTCCCATCCCCGTGCATATGGGAAAATGCCACCCAGAGCGGTTGGGGAATTTGTTTGGGCAAGGGTAAGATGCTATGTGATAACAATTAACATTTGTTGAGGACTTAGTTCCCTGCTCCTTGTGGGGCTCTTTCTGCTGGAGCCCCCTTGCCGCCATCTGTCCAGTGTTTTTGTCAAGGCTTTTGAATGACAACGCTTAAGCATTGTCGAGAACCGTGCTCCTCAGACCTTCATGTGCACGTGAATCACTTGGGGATCTCCTTAAAATGAAGACTCTCATTCAGTAGGTCTGGACTGGTGCCTAAGATCCTGCGTTTCTGACGAGTTCTCATGTAGTTCTGATGCTGCTGGTTTGGGGACACAGTACATATTTTGAGGGCCAGGGGTCACTGTGGTCATTCAGACCGTGCCTCTTTGAAATACTCCCACCTTTACACCCTCATTGTCAAAGGCCAGAGCTTGGGGACACAGGAAAAGGCTAAGACCACTGAAGGGGTCGGCCCCGAATTCTTTCCCCATCCACCTGGGATGCCCTGCACAGAGGGGCTGTATGGCCCCAGCACTTTCTATGGGGAGCCCACACTCCTTTGTCCAGTCAGCCATCCCAGTGGCCTCAGTGCCTAGGGTAGGACCAATGCTTGTTGGCATGCAGAGAGTATTAATCATTTTGAAAATAACAGTCTGATATTCTGGTGAGAGAAACAGGCTCTCAGGAATATAAGAACATGTCCCAAGGTTACAAGGAAAGCAACCTGGGGCAATAAATTTTTGAGTAAAACCATCCTGATGGGGAGAAGAAATGGTGGAGGGCGCTAATGTTTGTTGAAGACCACTCTTTGCACTAGACCTAATGATTTGTTACCCCAAGTTGATTCTCATTTGCAAAAAATATTAGCTCTATGATCCTCCCGATACAGCTTCCCCATCAGTGCTCCTGACACCCCCTGTTCCCTCCTCCATGGACTCCTCATCCACACCTCCATCTCTCCAATACATACCTCCAGCCACTTGTGCATCTCCTTCCCTGTCCACCCCCTTGTCCATACTCTCATCGTTCTCCCCATTTTCTTAGTTCCTGGGCCCAACTAAGAGGAGTGGTAAGCTCCTTGAAGGCCTTGGACTTAAATGTGTGAGGAAAATATGCTTATAGAGACAGAGCTGGGTCTGGCTTTTGTGCAGCAATCCCAGTCCTTCCCCAGGGGGGTCTTTGGCCAGCTGCAGAAGCTCTGGTTTGGGATTCTGTTTTGCTTCACAGCTGAAGACAGCATCTGTGTTCTAACCGCCAGATTGATCCCCACAAGAGCCTGTACCTCCCCGGGGAGAAATACTGGGTTTAGGTCTCACTCCGTTTTCCCACTGTTCCTTCGCCCTTCGCAAACCCCTCGCACCTCCTGGGCCGCTCCCCTCCTGAAGGAAGAGGTCCTCCTTTCACAACTGCTCGAAATGAAGAGAGGCCTCAGCCCTTTGCCACAGCTGCAGGTTGCTGTTTCACTCCCATGCATCCAGTTGAAATGTTGAAATGCATCCAGTCAAGAAGGATTGTTAAAATATTCTGATGCTCATGTGGTGTTTTAAGGCTATCATTTGTGGTCCCTGCCAAAACTGTAAGGGAAGCAAGTCTGAACAGGGGTGGTTAGTTACATAGCAAGTTTCCGGGCATTACTGGGGGTTGGGTTTTTGCTTTTTTGGTTTGTTTCTTCTTTTCTTTCTTCCTTTCTTTCTTTCTTTCTTTCTTTTTCTTTCTTTCTTTCTTTCTTTCTTCTTTCTTTCTTTCTTTCATTCTTTCTCTCTCTCTTTCTCTCTCCCTCCCTCCCTCCCTCCCTCCCTTCCTTCCTTCCTTTTCTTTCTTTCTTTCTTTCTTTTCTTTCCTTCCTTTTCTTTTTCCAAATTAAAAGTTTTCCCAGTACTCCCCTCCCACCCCCTCTTTTTTAACATTGCTTTTCTTTCAACCCCCAGATTTTATGGGGGAGGGAGATTCCCATTAGGACCACTCTGAGTCCTTTAGCTTGGCCTACTTCAAGTCTCCTTGTACCTCATGCATATTTGAAAGATGAGAGAAATGAAGTTGGTGTATTTCAGACTCAAGCTTGTTGACATTTGTTCGCTTCTCTTTCAGACTGCTCAGAAATTTAAGGTCAAGTTATCTCAGGATGAGATCCTGTTTGTATTTTTTAAAAACAGAACCATTCAGTTAGTGCATTTCAACCCAAACCAATGGACAGGGTGTAAAACATTTTCTTCATTAGATATTCCTTTTAAAAATATGTCAAGACTTGAAGGAATAAGGTGTCTGAGAAGAAGTGAAGCTTGAGAATATATGAGGTATTTCTTGTTGACAGGCTGAGCGTATGGAAACTAGTCAGGTAAAAGTAGTCACAAGAGATCAATATACTAAACTGAGCCTTTGAGCAAGTTGCCCAAGATGAAAGCTTCTTCATATTGCAGTGAGAAATAAGAATAGTCCTTTCATGCAACTACACATCAAGAATTCTGCTGCCAACTGCTGATGCTTCCTACTTTTTAAATATAGAAATCTGCAGACCTAACCTGGAAATGGCAATTAATTTGATAAAGGACTCAGAAATATCTGTTTTGCTCCACTTGTAGCTGTTGGCTTATGGGAGGTATTGCTGTTGGAAGATTTGGGCGATGTTGTCATTGCCCAGCTTGCAAAGAAGCGCAGGCTTTTAAGTGTCCTCAACACATTTTCATAATATTGTGTAAAACACTAACATAGTGGCTTATTTTTTTTCCTTTAACATGTAACATGTTCCATCTTTTGGATAAATCAACACATGGAACCATTCCTGATGAATCGGAGCCAGTTTAGATTCACAAATAGCACAAAGCAGCGTAGTAGACACAGTGGGGAATATAGAGATGAATGATATGGTCCCTGTTTCAAAAACCCTGTAAATAAGACAGGTATGGATTTAATTAATTGTAAACAAGTAAGAATCTGGTAGTTCTGAAATGAGGTCAGAGTGTGTTACAGGAGCCGGCTTGTGGGGTCGGGGTGCCAAGGAAATCTTCTAGGAGGAGAGAAATGTCTTTAAAGGCTGGGTGAGATGTAATTACTAGATAAGGTTAATTTTCTTAGATTGGAGAATGAGTGAGTTTAGACAGACAGAGAGCCTGTGTTGCTAAATAAATTGTGAAGGTCTCATTGCCCAAGTACAAAGGAAGGAAACTTAGCACGGTGCTCAGCATTGTGGGAACCACTTTAGGCATTTATAGTGGAGTCTCTATTGTCAGAGTTTAGTGATGGTTCCGTCTAGTTGAAGAGAGAGCTTATCCATGTGAAACAACCAATGGTGATGTGCATAAGGAAGTTCTAATTCTGTAATACATAGAATAAGTACAAGAATTCAGAGAAGAATGTAGACTGGAATAGTAGGGGAAGGCTTTGGTTTCTCGGGGAGTTAGGTATTCGAGATGGGTCCTAGAGCGTTGGTGTGATTGGGAAACATCAAACGTGGTGGGAAAAGAGTGTGTCAAGACGGTAGACAGCATGTGCAAGGACACACCGAAGAGAATCCATGGGATATACTGTGTGCCAGTGAGGCAGAGAGCTGCAAGGAGACACGCTGTGTTTGGGAGAGTGGTACAAGATTTGATAAGAGACCAGTTGTGGCAGGCCTTAAATGTCAGCCAGAGGAATTTGGATTTGATCCAAGAGTTAAAAGGAAGTCAGTAAGCTCAAGCTTACACTGGTAAGTACACTGCTGTCTCCATGCACATGAGATACACTGAGGAGTGTATTAAATCTTTGCAGCCCCTCCCAGTGATCAACACAATTTCTAGCCCCTCCTGGTGGTGAGCAAAAGCTCACCAATGACCACCCACCAGCTCTCTTGTCTGTCCCTCGGAAGCCCCTGTTGCCTGCCTGGGCAGCTGGTGAGGGGAGTAGAGACGCTGCTTGTGTGCCTTTTAGACTGCCTGCCTGTTGTCTTCTCAACAGTGCCAAGAGGACCATTGAGCCACGGAATTTACCACAGGAAGGGAATTTAGAGATCATCTAGTCCAGTGGAACCCTTTCTTCAAATAGAAGCTTAAGAGGAAGTTCAAGATGTTGAAGATAGTAGAGCTTACACATGAGGTGCAGGCTGGGATGGGGGCCTGGAGACCCCCCCGCACGGCCCCTCCCCCATTGGGGGCCCCGAAAGGGACTAAGAGGAGCATCCTGACTTCCTGTTTCAAAATAGGAATCTAATCCAAACCAGTATTTGTAGATGAGGAATTAGGCACAAGAGGGCAGGTGACTTCTTCCTACTTGACAGATGTGGCTGACTCTGGAGGTGGCCCAAGTTGGGCATAAATAGCAAATTTGCTTTTTGCCTCTTGATCCATTTCCTTTTTCTACTGTGGCCTGAACATCCTCGTAGCAAACCCTGCGACCCCATGCCCCTGGCTGTCCTGGCACCCTCTCTCGGGAGCTGCCCTCCTTGGACAGGGACCCATGCTCTAGACCTTCCTGCCATCAAACATTTAGCTATTCAAGGTCCTCTTTGCTTAGAAATCTATTCTCAGCTAGTTGACTGCCACTGCCACTTGATCTGACCGACGAATCATGCTAATATGTTACTGAGTTCTAACATGTAAACCAAGTTAATTCTCCTGGATCATACAGCTGTTTTTCAGTAGTGATCTTTGGAGACAGTACCCTTAACTGAAGTCAGCAACTCTGAAGGTGGGCTCTCCGGCAACACACAGACCTGGCCGGAGTGCTTCTTTACACCTCGCTTGATCTCCTGCTTCTCTGCCCTCATATTGAGCTGACTCAGCCATGGTACGTTTGTTCCGTGTGGCCAGACTTCAGGCCGCCTCCAGGAGGGCTTTTGGGGTGCGTGGACTGGTCTTACGTGAATGGACCGAAGGAGCGGCTTTAAGAGAAACCCTCCAGAGCTTTGCTCTCCTTCCTTCCTCCCTCTCAGCTGCCAGTGATACCCAGGCTTCCTTGGTGATAGGATTGGCCTACACACCTCTGGAAATACTTTCCCGTGCGGTATTGGTATTTTACTCCAGGGCTCCCCTCCTGAGCCCAAAGGTCCTCTGTTTCTGGGTGACCAGAGGAGGGGGCACTTTGAGAGGGACTTGGCAGATGGAAAAGCCTCTGACCTGTGTATGTGTCCTGCTGGAGTTGAGGAGAGACAGAGTCCACTCAAGTTTAGCAGGTCTGGGTTCTGGGGTCCCTGTTCAGCTCTAGCCAACCCTGTGGGGCCAGTCATTTCTTTGGGACTCCATTTTTATCTGTAAAGTGGGAACCTGTAAAATGACGATGGGAAACCGATGTGGGCAAGGAAGGACGTGGTGTGTAATGAGTGTGAAAGTATAGAAGAGCTAAGCAAATAGAGGAAATATCCATTGTCAGATGATTAAGTCTTTATCAACATCATCAGCCATGTTGAAAACAGGCCTGTATGTTGGCCCTCGGGGGAACAGCTGTGCTTGGAGCCTTGCTTTTCACCAGACCGGCTACAGGACACAACACCACAGCATGTGGCTGCAAACCAAAATACTCTCATTGTTTGGCATGGCGTCTCACTTTGCATCTGATTGTGTTTAGGACACATAGATACAATTCGTCAAGAAAACCTTGATTCTCTTCTTGGTTTTTGCCCTAATCTTGGGTAGTTCACTTGAACTACATGAGCTACTTTGTTGATTTGTAAAACATGGGAATAATAATGCCTATTTTTCTTCCCTCTTAAGAATTTTATGAAGATAAGGTAGGAATATTTTTTGAAGACAAAACTTTTCATAAAAGGCAGTTGACATTATTATTATCAGTATTACTATTATTGCCAGGGCTAATTTCCAAGTGTATGCTTTGCCAAGTTCACATTAGCACAGTTCTGTTGACTGTGGCTGTTGGAAATTCTCACCTTGTGATCTACATACAGACTTCTCATGCAGCTTCCAGAAGTTTTCATTCGCCTCACTTCTTTATCCTTTTTTATAATCCTGGGGAGAAAGTAGGGCTTGAAAAGAAAGGGGACTTCTGTTAGCATTTTATATAATAACTGAAGCTATATATCCTCCAAGCCCCAAACTACAATAAAAGTTTTCTTGGATACTACTTTTCTCCCATAATTCCAGGCACATAGCTTATTAAGTTATTAACCAGCAATTTCTCTGGCAGCATATTAAACTTTACTTTTAAACAAGTCACAGAGGGGGGGAAACATGCATCTCTCATAAAAGGAATAAAAAACATACACCCTCTAAAACGATTTCCCCAGGCTTTGAACAAATCCCAAGCCCCACACAAGGTCTCTTTTTCCTCATTCTCTGCACATAACTTGAGTGTTAGTACATTAATGAGAAAAAGATGCCTAATAGAAAGATGGAAAAATATGAGGGCCTCTGGGGGGTGTGGGAGGCTCCCTGGGGGTCCTTTGAAAAGGCAGGTGAGCCTTAATGGAAGGAAAAGGCAAAGCCTTGGCCTTGAGGTTGTGGGTTTCCTCTTGAGCAGCGGTTTTGCCAGGGGAGTCAAGGCGGCTGTGGCCTGGACCCTGACCTGCGAAGTGCCCTGGTGTCTTCTACAGACTGCCTGGGCCTTGCCGAGTGCCTACCCAGAACCCTGGTAAGGCGGTTGGGGCCCTGTTTGCACAGATGCCATTCCCCAGAACAAAAGCTGCTTTTCCAGGGGAAGCCCCATGTGCTCTGTAGCCATGGCTGGGACGTTTGGTCCCTTTCTGGACAGACTCACAGCTCCTGGTCTCCTGCTTTGGGCATCGGCGACTCAGTCAGTTCCCTATAAATGACCTGGTCACCACCAGAGCAGGGCACAAAGATGGCTTCACTTTAAAAGGAAAATTCAAGTAGGAGGGCCACAGGGCAGCTTCTGCGTGTGGGTGTGAGTATAAACACTTGCAAAGCTCCAGACCAAGGAAGGCTGGGTGGAAGTTGGAGCATACCATAAAAATGCAGCTCTGCCGTCACACACCCTCAGGGGAGGGCAAGGTAAACGAGCAGTCCTGGGGAGCCAGCCAGACCCCGCACGCTGCTGCCAGCCGGCCCCAAGTGCAGAGCGAGATTCTGGATGTTACAGTGGGGGGAAAATCACTTGTTTAAAAATATATATGCTGCAATTCATGACCGTTTGGCATCTTGGTTTAAACAAATCCCCTGTTGTTGTTCCAAGAATGCCATGTGATGGGGCTGTGGTAAAAATGGAAATCAGAAGGGAGAGAGGGGTTCTTTTTTATTTAATTTACACTTCCACATTTATATAGCTTAATGTGGACTGCATCAAAGGAGTACCTCCTGGCCCCCAACCCACGACAGCTCTTCCTTTTATATCCAGATGTAAAGAGAGGCAACTCTGGTTCTGTGGGCAGCTACCATTGCAGAGATGCGCACTGCCTAGGTTTGCAAAGATGGCCTTCGGGATCTCTGGGAGACCAAAGGAAGGTCAACAAAATACCAGCGGTTCCGATTGTCCTCGGAGACTGTTTTCTGATGGTTAGTCAGGGAAGGTTTTCCTAGAGGACAGGCTTTGAAGGGAACTTTCAATAAAGGACATGGTGTGGCTGGACATGTGTCAAGTCTGGGGTTCATGGTAAGATATGGGAGCATGTTCTAGACTTTTCCCCACTTTCCCTCTCCCACCACCTTCCCTCTCTCATTATTCTTCTCTTGCCCCTTCCCCCACTTCTTACCTGGCTTCTCTCCCCTTGCTCCCCACCTACGTTCCTTCTCTTTTTCTGGTTTTCTTCTTTCCAACCTGTTCTGGGCCCGATGGTAGTCCCCGGGATATCGCTTTATTAACTCCATTGCTGGCTCCCTGGTAAGAGGCTGCCAGTGCTTTTTGGTTGTCGTCGTGGTTGAGAACGGAAGTGGTCTGAGTAGGAGTGAGCCTGGGTAGGGGCCAGGATTAGAGCCCGCAATGGGCTGTGATGAGCCCCTGCTAGGGCTCGAGCTCCCCAGTCATTCTAAGCCATCAAGCTCGTGAGCTGCACCTGTTTGATTTTCTGGTATTCATTTGTCCCTGCATATGGCAAGCTTGTTCTCGCCATTGTATCTGCTTTCGTGAGCTCTCCTGCCTGGATTCCCTCTTTTCCTTCACCGGCCAGATCCTTCGGTGTCTCCAGACCCCTCCTCCATGACATTCCCTCTCCCAGTTTTTTGTACATTTTGTTTTTCTCCATATACACCCTCCAACACACACACACACACACACACACACACACACACACACACACACACACACACACACACACACACACACACACACACACACACACACACACACACACACACACACACACACACACACACACACACACACACACACCACCCTGCAAGGCCAGAACATCTTCCTCTTCCTCCCTTTCTGTCCCAAGTAGGATATACCCTGTGGTGCTCAGTAAATATTTCTAGATTAATAAAGTTAGGCCATGAGTCTAATTAGGCTTCTGGGGGAGTAGTTCCCTGGGGATTAGAGTGACCTCAGACCCTGACTCTGTTGAAGTCCAGGTACAGTGTCTTGACTTAGAGACCATAACAGACACTAGCAGCCTAAAGCCATAACAGCTGTTTCCAGCCATCTGAAGATGGCAGTGAATGCTTCTGGAAGAATATAGTGTGTCCAGAATGAACTGTCTGTCCCTTCTAGGGAGCCCACCAAAGCTTCACACTAGTGAATGGGGATCCTAGCTTTCCTGTATGGATTGGGCTGGTGGGGTCCCCCTGGTGGCTTCAACCCTTTGGAGCTTTGATCTCTTAAAGGTCACTCCTAAGCTCTCCCTTTGGGTGTTTCACTCATCCTCTGTCATTTCCTGTTGTCCTTCCCCTCCTATGTCCCCTTTGCACTTCTCATTATTTTCCAAGTGTGTCATGTGCCCTGCTCCTTGGACATGTTGCTTCTTCTGCTGGGGTCACTCTGCCCGTGTTCTGTATCCCAGACTCCTCATTCTCTAGCTCTTTGCCAAGTCACTTCCTAACTCACCCAGGAGGACTGGGCAGGTCCCTCTTCAACCATCCTTAATTTTTACTCTGTCAGACCCCTCTTTTGGGCCACCCCTCATACTCTAGTATGATTGGTTGCATGTTTCTTCTGCTAAACTGGTGGCTTTCAAGATTTTTTGACAGCCACTCAAAACAAATATTTTACATATGACCTAATGTGTATGTGTGCCGTATGTGTCTGTGTGTATAAATATGTACACACGTGAAATCTTGCGCAGTTTGGAATTGTGATAATATCTGTATAAGATATGAAGAGTCTATAAGAAAAAAATGCATAGGGGAATTTACTCAAGTTGTAGCACATTTAATTTCAGGAATGTTTGCTTTCAACATATCCACCATCACTTTGGATACCAGGCATAACCCTGTTGATACCATTCAGTATAATGCAGGGTGGCTTATTACCTGGAAAAGAAAAAGAAAGGAGTTAGAACAAATCAACCAATGTTTTAACTTAAAATTATTGCATTTCATAAATTATTTACCTCTAACACCTAAGATAATTTATTAAAAATTGATCCTGGGCAAGGACTTTATAGCAACAAGTGAAGGAAACCATGCTTCCCTTTATGCTTTGATGAACTCTGACTATATTTTCCTCCTCCTGCCCTCCTTCCCTTCCTCTCTTCCTCTCTCTGCCTCTCTTTTCCTCCTCCGCTCCCTCCCTCCTTTGTGGCCCCAGATCCTCTGTGTTCCCCCCTACCTCCCTCCTCCCCACATTCCCCTCCATTCCTTTTTCTCTCTTTTACACTGATTGATTTCATAGTCAACAAAATGGGTCACAACCTACAGTTTGAAAAACACCATTCAGGACTCGAAGTTCCTTGAGGGCAGTGACTATGTCACTGAATCATTTTATCTTCATATTTCCAAACCCTGGCACTAATCCTAGCTCTCAGTAGCCTCCCAGTAAATGTTTTCCAAATGAATGGGCCTCAGTTAAGAAGCTCTACAGCCACTGGGATTCCGGAAGGGACGGGGGAAGTGAATAATTTATCACAGACTTCCCAGGAACTCCTGCTGTCCTCCAGACACTAGGGCCATTGTGGATGTGTCTGGGAAGCCCTGCTCTCCCTGCCCTGCCTTCTCCCTCCCCCCAGTTTCCAGGAGAGAGGGCAGGAGGTTTAATGAAGTTCAGAGATTTCCCAAGGCAGAAGTGGATTCATCAGGTTCTCAGGTGGATATTTGTCAAGGGGCAGATGTTTAAAAAAAATGTAAGAAAGCGAGATTCTCAACAAGCCCTCTGTTTGATTTTATATATGTAAACTTTGTCCTCCTAGTACCTGGATCCTTGCTGCTCCTTCTACGGCCGCGGCTCTGCCGTTTTTCAGCCCATCTGTTAGACCCTGACCACTTCTGACTCTTTTTTTTTTTTTAGAACACTCTAAATCTCTATTATACTGTGCCCCATGCCAGGATTTTTCCATGTGGGGGTAGAAAAAAAAATCCCCAAGCCCACCAAAACCCTGTGGGTTGCTTTCCTGTCCAGCTGGCTTGCTGTTCCCTAGGATTTTATTCCCATCATCAAAGTGGCTTGACAGACCAAGAACAAACCTCTGGCTCACCCTGAACTCACAGTGTACCATTTCCAAGTCAGAACAAACATCAAGTAACAGTGAGAGAGAAAGAGAACAAAATGATTTTCCTGACCTAGAAGCCAGTTCAGAGTGAGGCCCAGCTGTGACTCCAGACAGGGATGTCATGTGGCTGTGGCCGTGGCTCTGGTTGTGGCCGTCCTTGGGTGTGGAGGCATGAACAGTGGACTCCAAGCCAGAATTTCTGTCTCAGTGGGTCTCAAAGGAGAAGCCATGGATGGACTCCTTTATGGCCCCAGATCCTCTGTTTCCGGGAATCAAGAGCAGCAGCATTCGAGGGAACATCCCACAATCTCGATGAGTGCATCAGACTTGGCCCAGAGCCTCTCCATTATGGGGGCAGTCACAGTGGTCCCCGGAGTGTCCCAGGAGGCCAGCAAGGTCACCAGCCCGTGCTAGGTCCAAAAAAAGATGCAGAACACTTCAGCCAGGTAGGCAGGGGGGCTCTAAAGATTGCCAACCTTTTCTCCATTCATTTAGAAATCCTAAAAAATATATTAACTTAGCTAAAAATCTCATGGAAACTAGGCTCCTCATCAGAGTTGAAAGTCAAACCAGTTTCCCCAAAATTTCCCTCTATTGTTCTGTATGGCTCTACCAACAGAAAAACATCCAGGGTGAGAGGCTATGACTCTGAGGCCACCTGGGAGCAGGCAATGCATTTTTACACTAAGAAGCACCCAGTTAGCATGAGGCATCCCATCTCCTGAAGGCCTGGCCTACATTCTCCTTGTTCCTGCTTTTCAACACATTCTCACATCTTCCCTTCCTGATCTCCCCAGGTCTGTAGACAGGCCAGACTAATTACTTCCCATATCTATTGCCCCCTCTCAAAATGCCCTTCCCCATCAACTTTGTCTAGCTAAAATCTTCCCAGCGTTCACAGCCCAGTTGGAATTACATCTTTATAAACGTTTCCCGTTGCTCCAGTCCACCCTGATGTTCTTTCTCTTCACTCCTTACATCCTGTCCCAAAGTTTGCCCTTATTTTTGCCTCCGTAAGTGGACAGAATTCTCTGAGGTCAGAAATCATCCCCTGTACGTCACTTCCCAGCACTTAGCTCAAAGCTGGGTGCTCAGGGAATTCCATCTGCTCTCCGCAGGCCGCTTACTCAGCCCTGTACTAGATATCTGATGATTCATTAACCCCCAGCGTTGGCTTTTCTCGCTTTTGTTCTTGAGTGGCCCTTTCTTTGGCAGAGGAAAGTCCTACCTGTTAAACAGTGGAAGTGCCAGAATTGCAAATTATACCATTAAAGAAGTTTTTTCATAAACTGTGGGTCTTTCATAGGGAGTAGAGGAATCAGGACAAGGAGTTAGGATTGAGAGACCTGGAGAAAACGAGATAGAAACAAAAGACGGGGCAGGATTGGGGAGAAAAAAATCCAAATAGATAAAAGTTTTAAGCAACAACAACAAAAAATGGAACTGTGAAGTACTACAAGAAAATATGGGGAAATTCTAAATTATAGATATTAAATTATCTATCTATATAATCTTAAAGAAGGTTTAGACTTTGTAAGCCTGCTATAAAACCCGGGAGACACAAATAAAAATACCAATATATTTGGCTGCATAGAACTAAACATTTTTGACTTGTAAAAAATTTATGAAGTTGAAAGACAAATGATAAACTGTAAAAATATTTGTAGCACGTGACAAAGAGTAGATTTCCTTAATACACAGAGAGTTCCCACAAATCAACAAGAAGAAGACCAACAACGTAATGGACAGAGAAAGTGAATACATTTCACAGAACAGGAAATTCAGGTATCTTTTTTGAAAAGCATGTGAAGTGATGATCAGCCTCACTTATAACAAAATAATTGCAACATAAAAATGATGAGATACTGGGGCGCCTGGGTGGCTCAGTCGTTAAGCCTCTGCCTTCGGCTCAGGTCGTGATCCCAGGGTCCTGGGATCGAGCCCCACGTCCCCGGCGGGAGGCCTGCCTCTCCCTCTCCCACTCCCCCTGCTTGTGTTCCCTCTCTCGCTGTGTCTCTCTCCGTCAAATAAATAAATAAAAATCTTAAAAAAAAAATGATGAGATACTGTTTTTCACTTATCATCTTGGTAAAAGTCAAAAAGTTTAATAGTGCACTGTGTTAGGTTGTGGGAGACTAGAATTCTGACATGCTGTTGGTGAAAGTGTAAATTGGTACAGTCTCTTTGGAGAGCATCTTATTAAAAGCAATCATAGTTTTAAATGTGCAAATATCTTGATCCATCCATTCAGCTTCTAGGAATTTCTCCCCTGAGTACTCATTGATATGCACAAAACTGATGTATATATACATTCCTTATTGTTTTTAGCAAAATATCTTAAACAATCTGAATTCTTTCAAAAGGGGATTGGTACCTCCATGGCATGGAGCAGTCTACAACCATTGAAAAATGAGGCAGATCTCTGTTTTTATTTTATTTTTTTAAAGATTTTATTTATTTGTCAGAGAGAGAGAGTGCATGCACAAGCAGGGAGAGCAACAGGCAGAGAGAGCGCATGCACAAGCAGGGAGAGCAACAGGCAGAGGGAGAAGCAGGCTCCCCGCCGAGCAAGGTGCCCGATGCGAGATGCGAGACTCAGTCCCAGGATGCCGGGATCATGACCCGAGCCAAAGGCAGAAGCTTAACCAAATGAGCCAGCCAAGTGTCCCCAGATCTCTGTTTTAATGGCATGATGTCGAAAAATATATAAGTGAGAAAAAGTAATGCCTAGAACTTGGTATATAGTAAACTATTTGTGTAAAAATAAAGAAGTGGGTAGCTATAGGTAGATGCTCGTAAATGAACAGAATGAGCCTGGCAGGACATACTGAGAAGTAGTAATAGTGGTTGCCACGGGGGAACAGAGGTGAGTAGAGGGCAGTGGGTGGAAGAGAACTTCGTTTTCACCGCATGCCCTTTTGTACTGACTTATTTTTATACCATGTACACATGTTACCTATTTTTTAAAGCTGATTTTTTTAAAAATATCTAGGTGCAGGTATGAAATTAGGCCAAACGTGAGGTATGCATATAAACTAGGAGTTATGGTAGGGTAGGAGCGGAAGCAAGCAGATAACTGTAGAGGAAGCAAGTCAGTAGCACAGAAACGAGGCAGGTCAGCCACAGAGAGACCTGGACACAAGACAGTTTTAAGTCAAAAGGACCTGATTTGCTTTTCATGCGAGAGCATATGCCAGCCCTAGATGTGGGCAGTTCAGGATAGAGTAGGAATAAACTTTAGGGAAATGGTAAGACTGTTCAAATGCAGGGAATGGGGAGGATGGGTTTAGGGGTCAGGTAAATAGAATTTCACTAGCCAGAACACTTGTACCATTCCCTACTCTTAGGCTGGAAGCAGAGAAGGCAGGGAGCGAACACCGATGGAGCGTCTGTCGTGGCCCGGCAGCGAGGCGGAAATTCCGGTTGCCGCGCCACACCGGAAGTCACGGTGACTCACCATGCAGTGATTAGGGTTTCCATTGTACCAGTCAGGAATATGACTCAGGTCACAGAAATAAGTGGCAAAGCCAAGTTTCAAACCCAGAGCTGTCCCTTCTCTTTTTACTACCTGTACTGAATTATTAGTACACCAGGGAGGCCCTTTTCATGGTCAGTCTGAGCCGGGGCTCAGAGCCAGGTGACCTTCAGCACTGTTCTCAAAAGAAAGTCTTCATTCTTCCTTTTTTATCCAGACCCCTAAATCCAAGCCCACTTACTTTTTCCAGCGTGTGGTTCAAAGAGTAAAGTGAACTCCATTTACTGAAAGAAGAACTTTCCATTCATTGGGAAAGGAATGTCTGTCGCAGGGTTTGTTAGTGCTTCCGTGTGTTTGTTTTTCAGCTGGTTATTTTAAGTCCGTAGGTATGGTTTGTCCTATGGCAGTGAGTTCTCCTTCTCCAAAATGCTCAGTCAGTGACACTCATAACCAATGATTCCCTCCCCGCCCCATATATCCACTAAAGCGGAAAAATAATAGAATCTAATTCCCCCTGCCAATCTCCTTGTTTTCAAATAACCGGGAGAGGATACCGGGTTTTGTTTGTTTTCAGTTTGTTTTATTTGGAACCAGAGCATAGAGTTTTATCTGTTTTGTGCATGCGTATCCCCAACCTCCACCATATGCTCTAGGATTTCATTTCCTCATTTGACTTACGTGTTTCTACAATTGGCGATTATCTGTCTTTTTTAGCATTTGCCGTAACTCCCTAAGCCTCATGATGTGCCTGTCAGAAAATACCTTTTTCTCTTCTGTGACCCAGACCTCAGGGAGAGAAAATACCAATTTATCTCCTGTTCTTTACCTTTCTAGGCAAAATCCATGTTTGGTGACCAGAGCTGTATATATTGACATTCTCTTCCTGTTGACTCGCTGCCTTGACAAACCCACGAAAGGCACAGAGCCAGGTATGACTCATAGTTATATCATTATTTTGGAATGATTATGGATCTTTGAAATACAGGTGGGGCTTTGAATGGTTCTACCACACACTGCCCCCCAGCTTCTACTTTTGTAAAACTAACCACAATCAATATGGGGCATGGTGTCATATGGTTCCCTCATAGAAGCTTCTCTAGGAAACTTGCCCTTGTTTAGTTAGAAGTTTGCCATTTATTTTCTATTTGGAGTTTGGACTCTACTCAGATACCCTCTGTGTTTCAGAGACCTTGGTTTTTTCTTCTTCCATGCATCATTTTCTTTGAAATTCATCATTTTCAATAACGGAGAGTCCATTCTGCTCCATCCCGTGGAGCTAACTTAGCTGGGTTCATTTGATCCTGGAGTCTGGATACCTGAGACTCAGTCCCAAATCCACCCTTCGCTGCCTTAAGCTCTGACTTGAGATGTGTTCCGTGGTTATATATGTTTCCTGGTATGGGGCACCAGATCCATATACAATTGTTCTATTTTAATCATGATTCACAGAGTGGTTTTCTTAAAATGGAGAAGGGCGACTCCAAATTAAAAAAAAAAATTTTTTTTTGATGTGTTTATATAAGAGGCTGCAGGAAGTGCTGTACATGAGCTCCAGGCCACAGACTGAAACTGATTTTCATCAACACAAACTGGAATGCAGGGTAATGAGCCTGCAACTGGTTAAAATCAGCCTCTTCTAATTGATTAGGCCTGTCTAAAGGAGGCTACAATTACAAAGTCACATTCTGAGTACAAGCAGGCCAGGCCTTTCCTCTGTTACATTTAGTCTGTCAATGATTTGTTGTCTTCAGTAAATATATTCAGGCTGTCAGAGTCCAGCTCTGTCCATATGGAACCCTGTTCCCAAATTCAAACCAATTTAAGGTGCTTTGAGGGGGAGGTGCGAAACCACCTCACCCAGATCAATGTATATTAGCCCACAAAGCCCCTGTGGCCATGCAGAGGTAAGAAGAACACGCCTGGACTTTCATCAGCTCCATAGCCCTGCAGAGGGGCAGCTATTGTATCCGTTTAATAGAATAGGATCATATAGTTTTATAGCTGTAAAACAGCCCTAGTTTATGCCTCTTGTCCCAGTGTAATTATTAATAGTGCCTCCCCTTTACCCTTGAAAGTGTCCAGGTTTGCACCATATATTATAGATCACCCCCACTGTAAGGGACCTCAGGGTTGCGCCACCTTATTTTACACTTGAACTAACTGGGGTGCGGGGATTATAGATCAGATGTTACCAAGTAAGTTGGTTCGGGTTTCCTCTATTTTTGTATTTCAGTTCCAAATTCCATATATCTTGACAGTACTTCTCTGCTTAGTAGCTAAAGGACTTTGGCCTTGAAAGAGTTGCTCACAACTAACGAGTCCAGACTTTGGGATCCTCTCAGAGTTGTGTGGTTGACTGTAATCATCAGTTTATTTGAACTAAGTTTCTCTTAACGTATTAGTACCTTTATTCCTTGTCTGGAGGGATTAACCCTTGAATGTTGTGGGCAAAATCCATGTTTGGTGGATTCTCTATTCTCTATTCTCCAACCAGGTTTGCCCATCATATAACATTATATAATGTTATATAATCATATAATATACATCCACACAAACAGTGGTAATAAAGTTTCCTCCTTTGAGGATGGAACTAGATTTTTAGAACTGACCAAATGTGAAATACGATGGCGATTAAGATGGACGGCACTGTTTAAGAAAAAAATAAACTGTGAACCTAGAGAAATGAAATCTGTTCTTATGTGTTTCATAAATTATTTCCAAAGGCAGCTTGAGCAAGAGCTAAATATGTTACCAAACAAGGCGTTCACTTACTTAGATATGTAGACTTCAATATGATTTTGAAATGTCATGACATTACAGTGTTACCCTGCAAGTACCTTGAAAGAATGGATCATGCCTTAGATTCTTCATCCCTCAGCTAAGCACATAGCAGGCCCTCGTTAAATGAGTTGGTTATTAACTGATTGAAATGCAGAGTTTTCCTCAGTTTTTAGAATAGTAACAGTTGTCATCAAGATACGAAGTCTTATTTAAATTCATGCATCAGTCAGTTGTAAATTCATTTTCTGAATTCAGATATTATGTTTATATCATGTGTTGTCATGTTCATTTCATGTCTGTAAATGTGTACATATCTACCTCCATTATTAGCTCACAAAGCTCAGAGTAGGGAGTATATCGTTTAGGTTCTAAAGCCATAGCCCTGGGTTTGAGTCCCAGATCTCCTGGTTAGCTCTGTGACCTTAGGCAAGTCATTGAACCTCTTGGGAGACAATTTTTCTCAACTGTAATTGGGGGTGATGACAGGATCTATATCTTATTCGTGGATGTTGACGAATTTATGTAAATTCCTATGTAAGGTATGTGCTTTGCATCACACAGAATAAGTGCTCAATAAATATTAGCTACTGTTAATATTATGATCCTCATTATCATTAGCTAGAAACCATGCATCTATCTAGTCCCCTGCAGCCCCTTACATTCACAACTCTCCTCTTACTTTAAACATCTTCAGGAAAGAAGAAATGTCTGCTTTCCTGGGAAAATACTGAAAGATGGCATAGCCGTCGTAGAATGTCAGGAAATCCACTTGATTAAGGCTGCTCCTGCCCCCTTGGATTCCAAAAAAGGATCATTTTTGTTGTTCATGTATTTTTTCATCAGAAATGACATGCTAACATCAGACACGTTGAGCACTATAGCTAGAGACACACATACATGGGTTTTGGGCTTATAAGTAGGGGCAATAAGAGATTACAGGTGCTGTAAAGGAAATGTTTATGGGATACTTTGGAGGCACCAAAGACTGGAGGCACCAAATGACTGAAGGTCATTTCTACTTGGGAAGACAGGAAGGCTTCATAGAGGAGAAGGTGGTTGAGAAGAGTTTTGAGGGTGAGTAGAGATTCACCACATGGGCAAGGTGAAGGTGGGCATTATAGATAGAGGGAGGAGCATGGCCAGAGCCACAGAGGCACAAGTCAGCACAGCCTTCAAAGAGCGAGGGCAGTGACCAGAGTGTTGGGTTCAAGCCCAGGCAGGTGTGACTGGAAGTCACAGAGGCAGGAACTCAATCATGAAGGACCTCATAGGCCAATCTGAGGAGCTTGTAGTTGACCTTGTAGACAAAGGAGATTATTGAAGGATGTAAGACAGAGACTCACACCAGGTGGTTTTTAAGACAAGGTGACATTTCCTTCTATGCCCTCATCCTCCTAGAATTCTTAGAACCTTATGAACTAAGTTCCTGTTGTTGCCAAAAAAGAATGTAACTGAAAATCCATTCATGGATTGTCAGGGGGATTTGTCCAGACATTGTGATCGTCAGCACTGGGGGTCTGGAGGTGGGAGTGGGGAACTGAGAACCAGACTGAAGGTAAAGGCTGCAGCGTGCTAAAAATAGCTGTCTTCGAATGGTGCCATCATGGCGGAATTCCTCCTCTTATTTCCATTGTACAGATCTTAAACACCATAATTCTGCTTTATTCATATGAGAGTACGTATTTGTATATCAACAGTAAATGTATCTAACTATGACTCTTGAAGGCGATTAATTATTCCAAAAGAAATGAAGTAGTATCCATCTCAGGGACACATTTTTGGTTGGAGGAGGATCTGTCCATCTCCTCTCACTGTTCTGTACGTGACCTTAGAAGGCTATTTCCACCTCTAAACTGTCTCAGAACCAGGTTGAGGGGCTGGGGCATAAACAAGGAGAAAAACAGTGAAGGGGAAAGGCAGGGAAGACGATTAGAAAAGCTTAAGATAATGATGTGTTTTGTGTGATTCAGACTTTTATCTTAGTGCTTCACCACCCTTTGAGGTTTCCTCAGCCATTAACTAGGTTTTAAAAATTCCAGATCTGGGGGTTTTGTTTTGAGTTCCAAAGTGATTTAAACCCACAGGACTCTCTGTCCCTTGTATTCTTTTTCCTCTTCTGAATCCAGCTGTCATCATTCGTATACATCAGTTTCCTGCTAGAAAGAAAATTATAGTCTCCGGGTGGAGTCGGGGGATGAGGAAGAGGAGGCCTGATTGCACAAGCACTCGGGGCTGCCTTGTAGGCCTGGGCAGGGATGCGGAGACTGAGAGCTTTCACTGTCATTGGAGACCCACCTCCCATTTGTCCTCTCAGCTGAGACACTCTCCATCCCACTCCACCGCGTAGAAGCGATCTCAAAAGGCTGTTTCCCTGCCCCTGAAATGTATATAGGATGCCCAGCATACTCTCGTCCTCAGGGAACATTTTCAATACCTTCTTCCTTGTGGGGATCACAACAACTATGACCAGCAGTTACTGAGCACCTAACTCCAGGCCAAGCATCATGCCAAGCATCTTGCATGCATCAGTGAGGGAGGTACTAGTGGTTCCTCATGTCAGACATGAGGAAACCCAAGGCGAAGAGACAGCCGGCCAAGTGTCACGTGCGTAGCAGGAGGGCAGAGCCTGACCTCTCGGGGCACTTACCCCATGGCTCCACAGCACAATCAGGACCAGAATCAGGACCACCACTGCCTCGGGGAGGGTGCCCTAGAACCCTCTTGATTGTTCCAACTTCCCAGTCCTCTTCCTCTACTGTAGAACCCCCAGGCCTCAGAGAGGGATCCCCTTCATAGAAGCTTCTGGATCACATGCTCGAATGGGCACTTTCTTGCCCGCATTTCTGTCTCCCGTGCCGGCAGTATGTGGAACACCATGAGGGTGTACCTGGGACAGAAGCAGTTACTAGAAAGAGAGAGCTTGACCACTCCCAGGCAGCCCCCTGCCCCTTCTCTCTTTGCAAGTGGACCCACGGCCACCGCATAAAACACTTCCCAGTACCAGGCTGCTGGTGGCTGCATTTTGTGGTTTCTTTGTTAGTTGGGATTTATAGCTCAGATCTCATCATTCTGCCAAGTGCAATAAACATTTTGTTTTACTGGAATGTAACTTTTATTATTGTAATTATTTTTCTTCTCAATGCCTGAAAAGTGACCAGCTTGAGAGTGTGAAGTCAGAATCCCTAAATAGTCTGAATGCCAAGTCAGTGTGCTCTGTAGATCAGTTTAAGATTAGAAGACGGGCTCTCATTTATTACCACTTGTATTTATATAATGGAAGTTAGGTAATGTAAGCGCTCCCAAAGGCCAGCTCAGAAGTTGATGATGGTTAAACGGTAAAACCTGTGACAAGTATCCAACAATGCCTTGTATTCGTACTGCCTTGAACATGAATAATATATGTGTGACATGAATAAATATAAGGTCAATGATTTTTATGACATACTAACTTCCTTTACCTAAGTTCCTGGGAAATATAGCCAAACAATTACAGAGAATGAAAACATTGGCAACTTACAAACACCTGCTTTGATTATTTGGTCTAATTAGGTTAAATTTAACCAATCCCAACTGAACAAATTGAAAACAATTCTTATCTGTTCCCTTGGTCATGTACTTTTATCGGTGTTGGATGCAGATGTGTTTAATATGACACAGTTGGTGCTATTCTCTCAGCTCTGGGTGGGAGATAAAAGGGAATTGAGAACATATTTTTAGAGTCTTCTGGGGACTTTTTATTTCTGGGCCTGCAGCTATGAAATTTCAAGGAAAAAAAACAGGCTTTGTTGTCAATAAATTAGTTGCTTTTCTCCAAAACACTGAGACTGTCATCTGAACAGTTGCTTTTGCCAAAAGTATCTTTCCCAGGGAACAGTGAGCTCCCAAAATAAGCAGATGATTCTAGCTGCCTTTCAGAAGTCAGAATAATATAGGATGTGTTATTAGATTGCTAGGTTCATGTGGTGTTTACCTCTCGTTAATTCCAAGCCTGGTGCTGAGGACATAGGCCCACAGTTCTTAGAATTTTAGAGTTTAGAGACCATTTAATCAGTAGGTAGAATGGAAATGATAGCAATTAAGTGACTTGCCCAAGGTCACACAGCTGGTTGGTGAAATAGTCAAGCTTCCTTGGCTCCTGGTCCGCTGCCTATTTCCATGACCAAAATTAAGAACCTCTAGTAGCATGAGTTGGGCTGCGTATCTGGATCTGTCATGGAACCATGTCATGACACTGTCTTACCTACATTTCCACCCCAGGAGTAAAATACTGTTCATATGAGCAACCTCAGAACAGTTGTGATTTCAGTTTTTCTCTGTGCTCTTGTCTTGCCCCACTCCAGCAGCCCTGGATAATCTGAAACTAGTTTCAGATAATCTGAAACTAGTTACCTGTGTCAAGTAAATTAGTTAAGCAAGCTGTTTTTGAAAGCTTATTCTAGATATCTCAAATAAATGGAATCATACAACATGTGGCCTTTTGTGTCTGGCTTCTTTCACTTAACAGTGTTTTCAAGGTTCATCCATGTTGTACCATGAATCAACACTATTCTTTTTTATGGCAGAATAGTATTCCATTGGGTCAGTATACCACATTTTGCTTATTCATCAGTTGATGGACATTTGGGTTGTTTCTACTTTTTGGCTGATTATGAATAATACTATTATAGGGATTCATGGACAAGTGTTTGTGGGGATGTGTTTTGAGTTCCCTCGGGTACTGACCTAGGAGTAGAATTGCTGGGCATATGCCAACCCTAAGTTGAACTTTTTGAGGAATTGGCAAACTGTTTCCAAAGAGACTACATCATTTTACATTCCTGCCAGCAGTGTATGAGGGTTCCAATTTCTCCACATCCTTGACAGCACTTGTTATTGTCCATCTTTTTTTATTATTGCCATCCTGGTAGGCATGAAGCAGTATTGCATTGTGCTTTTTGATTTGCATTTCCCTTATGGCTAGTGATGTCAAACATCTGTTCTACTGCTGACTGGCCCTTTGTATAACATTTTTAGGGAATTGTCTGTTCAGATCCTTTGCCCATTTTTAAATTGGGTTATTTGTCTTTTTATTCTTGAGTTATAAGAGTTCTTTATATATTCTGGATATTAATCCCTTATCAGATATATATGATACACAACTATTCTCTCCCATTCTGTGGGTTGTCTTTTCATCTTCTTGATAATGTCCTTTGATGTAGAGGAGTCTTTAGGTTTGATGACATCCAGTTTATCTATTTTTCTTTTGTTGCCTATGCTTTTGACATCAAATCTAAGAAGCCATTGCCTAATCCAAGGTCATGATGATTTGTACGCATGTTTTCTTTTAAAGACTTTTATAGTTTTATCTCTTAACATTAGGTTTCTGATCCATTTTTTCTCAGATTTATTTATTTTAGAGAAAGAGAGAGTGAGTGAGCGGTGGGAAGGGGCAGAGGGAGAGAGACTCAAGCAGACTCCATGTTGAGCACAGAGCCTGCTGCGGGGCTTAATCTCACAACCTGGGCCAAAATCAAGTGTTGGACGTTCAACTGACTCTACCACCCCGGTGCCCCAGTTTCTGATCCATTTTGAGTGAATTTTTGTAATTGGTGTGAGGTACAGAACCAACCGCATCCTTTTGCATGTGGCTATGCATTTATTCCAGCACTATTTGTTGAAAAGACTTATTATCCTTTCCTCATTGAATTGTCTTAGTACCCTGGTCAAATATCAATTGACCATAAATATATGGATTTATTTCTGGACTCTCAATTCTATTCCATTGACCTATATGTCTGTCCTTATGCCAGAACCATACTGTCTTGACTATCACTGCTTTCTAGTAACTTTTGAAATTAAGGTGTAAACCCTCCAACTTTGTTCTGTTTCGAGATTGTTTTGGCTGGGTCACTTACATTGTCAAACAAATCTTAGGAACAGTTTGTCAACTTCTGCAAAAAGGAAAGAAAAACCAGCTAGGATCTTGATAGGTATTGTGTTAAATCTGTAGGTCAATTTGAGGAGTATTGTCATTATAACAATATTATGTCTTGAGGACTTCAGATCAGAACACAGGATGTCCTTCCATTTATTTAGATCTTCTTTCAGTGATGTTTTGTAGTTTTCAGTGTATGCATCATGAACATCTTTTGTTAAATAATTTATTCCTATTTTATTCTTTCTGATGCTGTTGTAAATGAAATTATTTTCTTAATTTCAATTTTGGATGGTTTGTTGCTACTGTATAGAAGTACAATTGATATTTGTCTATTAATCTATCTACAACCTTACTGAAGTCATTTATTAGGGGTTTTTTTATGGATTCCTTGGGATTTTCTATAAACGAGATCATGTTATGTGCAACATAGTTTGTACTTCTTCCTTTCCAATCTGGCTGCCTTTTATTTATTTTTCTAATTGCCTAATTGAATGTTAAATAAAAATGGCAAGAGCAGACATTCTTGTCTTTTTCTTGATCTTGTGGGGAGAGAGCTTTCCATCTTTCACCATCGAGCATGTTGTCAGCTGTGGGTTTTTCATAGATATACTTTATCAGGTCGAAGAAGTGCCCTTATTTCTAGTTTGTTGAGTGTTTTTACTATGAAACGGTGTTGGATTTTATCATACTCTTTTTCTATATCTATTGAGATGATCATGTGATTTTTTTTTTACCTTTATTAATATGATGTGACCCATTACTTTTTATTGCTGAGTAGTGTTCCATTATATGCATGGTTTGTTTATATTAACTCATCAGTTGAAATACATTTGAGCATTTCTACCTTTTGGAGATTGTGAATAATGTGGCCCTGAGCATTCATGTGGTCATGTTTTTATTTCTCTTAAGTAAAACCTAGGAAAGTGATCGCTGGGTCATATGATAAGGATTACAAGAAACTGCCAAACTTATTTTCCAAAGGGGCTTACCACTTTGCATCCCTACCAGCTCTGTATGAGAGGTCTGGTTGTTCTATATCCTCACCTAGACTTGGTATTGTCCCCCTAGTAGCTATTTGAGTGAGTGTAGGGTATCTCATTGTAATTTTAATTTGCATTTCCCAATGACGAGTTATTTTGAACATCTTATATATTTTTGGTAAAGTGTCTATTCAAATCTCTTTCACATTTCTTTTTTAAATTGAGTTGTTGGGGCACCCGGGTGGCTCAGTCAGTTAAGCATCTGCCTTTGGCTCACGTCATGATCACAGGGTCCTGGGATCTAGCCCCATATCAGGCTCCCTGCTCAGCTGGAAGTCTGCTTCTCCCTCTCCCTCTCCCTCTGCCCCTCCCTGCCGCTCGCGTGTTCTCTCTGTCTCTCTCAAATAAATAAATAAAATCTTTAAAAAAAAAATAGAGTTGTTTATTTTATTGTTGAGTCTTATTATTGAAAGTTCTTTATTCTGGATATAAGTCCTTTATACAAAGAAATACTTTGCAGATATTTTCTACCTATTGTTTATCTTTTCATTTTCTTAACAATGTCTTTTGAAGAGCAAACATTTTTAATTTTGATGAAGTCCAATTTCTTTGTTTTATGCTTTTTGTGCCCTAGTAAAGAAGCCTTTGCCTATCCCAGGGTCACAAAGATGTTCACTCATGTTTTCTTCTACAATTTTATATTTAAGGTTTTACATTTATATCTTTGATTGACATCAAGCTAATTTTCATGTTATCTCCTAAGGTTGAAGTTCTCTTTTTAATTTTTTGCATACAAATAACCAATTATTCCAGCCCCAGTATTTCTTCAAGTACTTTTTTTTTTAAGATTTTATTTGTTTATTTAATTGACAGAGAGAGAGAGAGCGCGCGCGAGAGAGGGAACACAAGCAGGGGGAGTGGGAGAGGGAGAAGCCGGCTTCCCACAGAGCAGGGAGCCCGATGCGGGGCTCGATCCCAGGACCCTGGGATCATGACCCAAGCGGAAGGCAGCCGCCCAACCAACTGAGCCACCCAGGTACCCCTCAAATATTTTTTCCAGCCCTTTCCCTTTTTCCTCCCTTTCTGGGGTTCCACTATATATATATTAGGTCACTGGAAGTTGTCCCACACATCACTGATGTTCTAGGGGTTTTTTTCTGTGTTTCATTTTTGATAGCTTCTAATTTATGTCTCTGAATTCACTTATCTTTTGCAGTGTCTAATCTGCTAATCCCATCTAGTGTGTTTATTTATTTCAGGTGTTACCTTGTTCATCTCTGTAAAGTTTGTGTCCCTTTAATATGTTTCGTATTTCTCTTCGTCATGTTCCATTTTCCTTTAGATTCTTGACCAAATGTAGCATGTTTATAGTAGCCGTTATCATATCCTTGTCTCTACTTCCCATTATTATTGTAACTTGGGGGTCTCTTTATTAGAGGATCGTATTTCCCCTTTTTTGCATGCTGATTATTAGGTACCAGACATGTTGTTGAGCATTGGATTTATTTTATTCCTTTTAAGTGTTGGACTCTAGGGGCGCCTGGCTGGCTCAGTCAGTAGAAAATCACTTCCATCACTGTTTTGAAGCCTCTCGATTCCTCAGCTGTAAAATAGGGATAATGCCCTCTGAAGACTGGGGTGATGGTCACAAAAAAATATGGGGGGCACCTGGGTATCGCAAGTCGGTTAAGCTGCCTTTGGCTCAGGCCATGATTTAGGGGTCCTGGGATCTAGTCTCACGAGGGGCTCCCTGCTCGGCAGGGAGTCTGCTTTTCCCTCTGGCCCTCCCTACCCCCTGACTTGTGTTTTCTCTCAAATAAACCAATAAAATTTTTTTAAAAAATGAAACTTGAAAAGTCACGTTCCAAGATAGGAACAATCCACCGTTGGAAGAAAAGCAGCTGTAGCAAAAACAAAGAAGTGAGTGGTCATCTCATCCAGAGCAGGAGACAGAGCTCCTGCTGGTCCCACGGACAGGTACACTTACTTCCAGGCTCACGTGCTGTGCTCACCCGGCAGAAGGTACTTAACTCCTCCCTCCACGTTGGGGCTGGATTTCACAAGAAATAGCATTCCCCAGACTCTGTGGGGTTGGCCAGCTGCAAACTGTACCTCACAGCATCATTCCTACAGGTGTTAGTGTGCAGTCCAGTAGTGCCAGAACTTCTGCAACCTTACAGTCAGTTTCTCTCGGAACTGTAACCTGTAGCACAGGCAGGGACAGAGGTGGGTGCTCCTCGCTTCTTTCTTATCACAGGAGATGTGACAGAGTTAAGCACCAGTTATTTAAAGGAACCTTCCCAGCCAGCTACCTCCTCTCAAGTTGGTTTCACTCTGTTTCTCATCGCCTTAGGGCTTTTCTTGGGGGTGGGGGAGGCAAACCTAAGCAGGGATGTCTAAGGTGTGGTGCTAGGGAAATTCCTGATTTCCCAATCTTGTCCCAAGTAGCCTCTCACTGACAAAGAACCAGAAACAGTGTTTGCTTGGAAGTAATTTTATGTTTGTGTCTTTGGGTTGTCATGTGTTTATCCACAAGCATTTCCTGACTTCCCCCCTGTGTTGGGCCGAGGCAGGGATGGGATGGTGGGTGGAGTCCAGAAGTAAAAGTTGGTCCCACCCGGTGCCTGATGAGCTCATGTTTAGCCGGCCCAAATCCTTTCAGAGCTCCCGCCCAGAGCAGGCTCCCAAGCCCAAGGATTATGTTATTTCTCGGGGTGACAAGATGGTTTTCAGATGGTCTTCTTGGAAGCTCATCGTCCTTCCCCAGCAGCGGTTAAGGAATTCTGTGCTTGAAAAATACATGCCTTTGAAAATATACTGGGGGCAAGGGAAGGAGGGAATATTTTCAAAGGGATGTGTGTCAGGGCCACACCCGTGTCAGCAGGGCCTGAAGGGGTTCAGAACCCTGGAAACGAGGCAAGAATTAAGCAGCCAGCACCAGCTCAGCGTGCTTCTCAAGACAGTCTCCTGATCCTTCCGCCTGGTCACCCTACCCGTTTGTTGTTGGAGGGGCCCCGGGGGTCAGGATTACAGTGTATTGGGAGGGACCGAAGAGTAAATAGAAGAATGGAATTTCCCTTCGATAAGGAGAAGTCAACATTTATTAAATCAGTTGATTTGTTGTTGTTGTTATTGTTGAAGTTCCTATGGTTTCCTTTGCTTCCCAGATATATTTTTTTAATGACAAATTGCATAACAGGACATTAACATTCACAGAGTGAACAAATTACCATCCGTGATTATTTTTAGAACCAGTTTATCAACTGTTTGAGGTAAGAACTTTTGTTGGATCTGATTACAGATCTCTTGGACCAGAGCTACACTTCTTTGAAATAGAAAAAACTGGCCACCTTGCTCTGCATTAAAGGTGAAATCTGTTTTATATTTTCTCACCTCCTACTTTTTTAAGGAGGGTAGAGGTTCTGGAACTTTTCTTGACCTACTGGTGTCAGACAGTTCAGAGCCTTTTCAATATGTGAAAGAGAAATGCAGCCATTCATTCATTCATTCATTCACTCATTCAGTTGAGGCAGAGGGAGCATGTGCAAGGTCAGGCAGAATGGAGAAACTCAGGCTGATTCTCATGGCAAGTGAGCATGAGCGATCTCATTGCCATTTACACAGTAGTATCCCAGTTAAGTGACTTATTCCATAGCAGGGAAACTCTTTTTTTCTGTTTGGCTGGCCTTTTCAATCCTGGGAAGGATCCTTCCCTCCTCATGGGTGCCCATTGCTACTTAGAAGTAGAACAACTTCATGGTGATGACTGGGGCTTTGGCTTCCCCTATAGCCATCACTGCGGAGTAAAGGAAATGCTGTCTTTGGGCCCGCACACTTATTCCCTCTTGCCCATTTTACTTTGGCCAGTTCAGCACAAAATCAGGCTGTCTGGATTCATGACTTAATGGTAAAGGCCAGGAGATTTTGGCTGAACACTAGACAAAGAGGTTGACTTAATGATTAGGGGCCGCGGTGTACAGAAACAAACACTGCCAAACACTAGAGTCACACACTTTCCACACGGCAAGGTGTTTACACCACAAGGAGCACAGATGAGCTCAGATGAGCTCGGGTGGTTTTTAAAATGGAGTTCCTGGTAGGTGACGGTTGAGACTTCGCTGCCAAGCTGGGAACCGGGGAGATGGCCGAGAATGATCCCAAGACAGTGCGGGATCTCAACTTGGTGGTGCAGACACTCCTGCAACAGATGCAAGATAAATTTCAGAGCATGTCCGACCAGATCATTGGAAGAATTAATGACATGAGCAGTCGCATTGACGACCTGGAGAAAAACATTGCACACCTCATGACACAGGCTGGGGTGGAAGAGCTGGTGGGTGAAAACAAAGGTCCCTGCCACACCAAAGAGTTGAAGCAGGTGTCTAATTCCCCCCCTGAAGTCCAGAACACCATTTTCACAAGCTGAGAGAAGACCAAATGGCTTTTTGAAGCAACTGCTGTGTGTAGACAGGTTTTCTACCCTAAAGTGTGCGTTCTTCTTACCACGTACTATATAGTCTGTAGAGTGATTCTCCCCCCAGTTTCTTGAACACGGTAACACATCTTGGACCTTGGTCAGTCATGCTGTTAAATCTTAAACACTAAAACTTGGGCGGTTCCTGCATAATTAATTAATTAATTAATTAATTAAATGGAGTTCCTGCATAGCAGCATTAGCATCACCTGGGAATTTGCTAGAAATGCCATCGGGGGGCCCTGCCCCAGACCTACTGAATCAGGACCTCTGCAAGAGAGCACACTAAAATCTTAGTACCTCTGGTCTGAGGTAGCAGTACAACTGCCCTTCTGGAAATATGCTCAGGGACGAGAGTGCCAGGTGAAACTACCCTCTTATAATTGTTATTTTCCAATCTCTCTCTCTGCTGAGTACTTCGAGTTAAATTCACCTAAATTAAATGCTCTTATGGTGAAACTCCACTGTATCCATAATTATGTGGCAATGATATCATCCCACGTTTTTTCCCAGAATGTCCTTATTAAGGCTATTTAGATTAACATGCATCTTTTAAGATTATGTTGATTTTTTTTTTTTAAAGAAATTTTAACCAATCTATATGAGTAGCTCAGAAAATCAAAGATGAATGACCCACAGGCCTGCCCTTCGAGGCTATGTTCCTCCTCTGGGGAGAAGACAGACTTCCCTAAATAATAAAACAGGATTGTGACATATGACGCTGTCCCTGCTCAAAATATGTGCTGCTTTTAAATCCTTTTTCAGCAGCCGGCTTGATGTTCGCACCCTACCTGGGTTGGTTAGGGAGTGGCGGCTTTGAAATTCAGTTACTTAAGCAATCACCCTTCAGGTTGCGGACACAACACTGAAATCTGCAACTTGCCAAAGAATCAAGAACTGCTAAAATAACTCATCTGAGATTACCAGAGGCGATCTGCTCGCTGCCCTGAGGGACTCAGTGGAGTCCCTGTGCTTCCTCTGTAGGAGACCTCTGTTCAGGGTAGTCAGGCTGTCCAAACAGATCACACTCAGGAAACTGTCACCAGCTTCTCCAAAACTGCAGTTCCCTTATGCCGGTCCCTGGCAAAGCTTTCACAATCAGACTATAACCAAAGGATACAATGGCAGATTTTTCTTAACGCTGGATGTCTTTAAAGAACTACCCTTTTAGGATGACACTATGGATTTACTACCTTTTTTGGTGTTAAGATAGCTTTTCTTTCATGAAAATGATAATTGATGGTGGGTTTTTAACATCCTTCCTTGACACGATAAAAAGTTGGCAACATGTACCAGTCTGTCACAATGTTTTTTTTTTTTTTAAGATTTTATTTATTTATTCATGAGAGACAGAGAGAGAGGGAGAATGGCAGAGGCAGAGGGAGAAGCAGACTCCCCGCAGAGCAAGGAGCCCGATGTGGGACTCAATCCCAGGACCCCAGGATCATGACCTGAGCCGAAGGCAGGCCCTTAACAACTGAGCCACCCAGGCGCCCTTTTCTCTTTTTATTTATTTATTCATGAGAGAGAGAGAGCGAGAATTGTCACAATGCTTTTGACATTTTCTTGGTCCTTAGATTCCAGACTTGGGAATTATTTCTCCATTGAACGAGGACTTAACACAGCAGGAGGTATTGTCCTTCCGAGTGAATCCAGCCATTAAGCCATTCCTTTGAAGGCTAGAAACATGCTTGCTGTAAAGAAACAAAAAGTTAATTTCAAAAATGAAATCAAATTTAATGTTTAAAATCAGTCATACATAGGGCACCTGGGTGGCTCCGTTGGTTAAGCAACTGCCTTTGGCTCAGGTCATGATCCTGGAGTCCCGGGATCGAGTCCCACATCGGGCTCCCTGCTCAGCAGGGAGTCTGCTTCTCCCTCTGACCCTCTTCCCTCTCATGCTCTCTCTCTCTCATTCTCTCTCTCTCAAATAAATAAAATCTTTAAAATAAATAAATAAAATCAGTCATGCATACTTGGGTGACTAAAATGACCACACTGATGAGAAAGTCCAAAGACTTGCCATACAAGGATGACTGGAAGAAACTCCAATCAGTAAGTTTGCAAAAATCGTCTAATTTCTGAAAAATAAGATGGGGCCGTTAAAAAGAAGGGACTTGATTCTTTTCATCGGAACCCTTGGCTTTCCAAGAAAGATCGGAAAGAAGAAACCCAAAGCAACCAAAATGGAAATTGCAAATAGAAATGTTATCTTCCAAAGAAGAGAGGGGCTAAACCTCAGACTGGGGAATCCCATCGAAGAACTGATCTCAGTTTTTTGCGGGCTGTGGACAACAGTTACTGAGGGAAATGGAAGGAAACACCCCATGTTGATCTAGACTTTGGAAATTGCATTTGGTAGGATAGGACACAAAACGGTGTTTGGCCAGGAAGAAGTCCTGGTTGTGAAACAACTTGGTGAACTCTGTCTACCAGCTGTGGGGTGCAGAGCTGGTAAAGCAGGGGCAGCCAAGCCTGGGAGAATCACCCCAGATTCACCCGGTCCTTTATAACCACTTGCCCCACACAAGCTGTCAAGTGTCCCCTGCCACGGTGATTCTTCTAGAACTCTAGTCACTGCAGCTGCTTATGTGACAGTATTGTTAGCTCTAACTCCAGCCTCCGGTTCCAGCTCAAGAGCCCCTCGGTGTAGGCACAGGGGGTGGTCTGGGGGCCTCACCTACATGGCAACGCCATGAGAACAGAGCCTGGTCTGTTTCACTGCGAAATCCTAGACTGAGAACAGAGCCTGCACCTAGTGAGCGGGCATTGAGGACTGCCTGCCTGCCAGGGGCCTTTATTCTAGTGCTTAGTCATTCTTCTGAATTCTTGGTGGTTTTCCCTCCTTTGATGTTTTTATTTGTAAGAGAAAGGGGGTGTGGGGGAATTTTCTAGTCCTTCACTCTAGCAAACCACTGGGCTGGAGTCAGCTGTGCTCTGCTTGGGACTGCAAACCCCTACCTCCCTACCCAGAAATCCAACAGGCCCCTATGAAGGTCGAGTCTTAGGAGCATGGTTCTCAGCTGGGGTACAGAGCAGAATTAGCCGTTGGCTTCTTAAGACTCCAGGTGTCTGTGCCCACCTCAAGCCAGCTGACTCCGAGTATGCAAGCGTGGGATTCAGGTACGTGTGGTTTTAATAAGCTTTGGTTACGAAACATCACTTGAGGGCAGTGGTTTTCAAGCACCTGGCCCAGCAGCAGCAGCAGCATCACCTGGGAGCCTATTAGAAATGCAAACTCAGCCTCCTTTACAGACCTCCCGAATCTGACACTTGGAGGGTGAGGCCTTGGCAGCGGTCTATGGGTTAGCAAGCCCTCCAGGTGATTCTGAGGCTTACTCCAGTTCTCCAGTTGAAGAAACTCTGCTTTAGATCATCTCTTTGGGTCTGAGTGCACAACAAAGTTTTTGTTTTTGTTTTTTGTTTGCTTGTTTGTTTGTTTCCTAAGCAGCTAGGAGAAAGTGTCTAAATGAATGTCATTCGGTTATTTCCTAGCTTGTAGCCCTGACCTGACAGTTCCTCTGCTGACACATCAATTCAGCAGACCTATTCACAGGTCACTCTTTGTCTTGCTCTCTCTCTCTTTTTTTTTTTAAGATTTTATTTATTTAAGAGAGCGCGAGAGAGACCTCGAGCAGGGGAGAGAGGCAGAAGCGGGGCTCGATCCCAGGACCCTGAGATCATGACCTGAGCTGAAGGTAGATGCTTAACCACCTGAGCCACCCAGGCGCCCCAGTCTTTGTCTCTTAACTTCCCCTAGAGCATTTGCCCTTTCCTCCCCCAGTCAGGCACCACTGGGCAGCCTGCAGGGCCCATCTTAAATTGTATTCCCTCCTGAAATCTTTTATTTTGTCTTTTCCCATAGAAAATAAGTGCCTGTCACATTTATTTTGGTCTTTCTTATGGCTCATATATTCTCTTTACCTCCCGTCCCGGGCAACCTTGGGCAAGTAACTTAACCTCTCTTGTTTCCTCATCTGTAAAATGGAAATAATACTAGCACCTACTGGGTGCCTGGGTGGCTCAGTTGGTTAAGCAACTGCCTTCGGCTCAGGTCATGATCCTGGAGTCCCGGGATCGAGTCCTGCATCGGGCTCCCTGCTCAGCAGGGAGTCTGCTTCTCCCTCTGACCCTCTTCCCTCTCATGCTCTCTCTTGTGCTCTCTCTCTCAAATAAATAAATAAAATCTTTATAAAAAAAATACTAGCCCCTACTTCTTCAAATGAGTTAATACTTGTTGAGGTGCTTAGAATAGTACTCAAGTGTCAATTCTAAAAGTAATTATTCCTAGCATTGAATAATGGGTATATAACATTCGGTAGTGCATGGCACATAAATCTAGCTTTTCTCACTAACAATTTTAGGGCACTAAGCATTTTGTACTTTTTGTAGCTGTCTTTATCCTCCCAAAAAGCTTAGTTGTAAAGCTTTTTGATAGCAAGTAATTTTTCTTTCTCAACTCTGAATCTCCCTCTCCCAAAGTACCTAATATATGCTCAGTGAATGCTTATGACATTGCACTGAACTCCACAGGCAGTGTAGGCTAAGAAGTCCCAAAGGAGCCCTTCCTAAGCCTGTCCCCCATCTTTCCTGTGTTTGGGCCAGTGCCTTCAGTCCCTGGGTTCTTGATGGTGTCATCCTTCCTCAAGGCCCTAGAGGAAGAAAATGGGTCTGCGTGCCTGGCTCTTGAGTCCAGTGAACAATGCACTCTGCCTGGAATATCTCTCGTTCAGATAACAGGTTCCTCTGAAAATTATCCAGAATGGCCTAGACAGTTCTTCCTGTTTTTAATTACATTTTAAAGAGCAGAATCTGAGCCATGTTTCTGACTCCTTGCCAAACAAATGAAATTTTTAAGACAGTGTTGTCCTGAGGCAGCAGTAGGTGGGAAGGGTAGGGACGTGGTACCTGGAGACCATATGGTGTGGTGGTGTCATTACTAAATTGTACTGGGATAGGTTTTTAGGCATTGAAAATAGAGATGGTGACACAGAGGTTGAAGATCCCAGCTACCTGGGGCTTTCTTGCCGCTTTATAAAGATGGCTGCCCTCCTACTTGAACTTGGACTTCCGCAGACTCTGAGTTAAGAGCAGAAGTGTGTCTGCAACCACAGTTGGCAGATGGTGGATGGTGTCCCCCAGGAGGCCCAGTCATACTGGAGCTTGAGCCCCCACCTTGCCTCTTGGGGCAAACTTCTTTTTGTAACAATTTGATGTGTAACATGAACACTCTATGTTTTTAATTCCTGAATTATTGCAAGCCTATGAGATTTTGCAATTTCAAGTAAATGTTTTTTTTATTACCGTAATCTTTTATGTTTCTATTATTGTTTATGATAGTTTTCTAGAAGTCAGTAGTGTTCACCAAGTTAAGAGATACCTAAATTTCAGCCAGGCCCCTGATGAAGTCTATCCCGATGTTCTTGTAGATGGAATTCCGTACACAGGATGGTCAAGTTAGGAGGATTGATAACTGGTAATGAATTGGTGAGAGTTTGGAGTAGGCGGGGGACGGGGCAGGGAGCTACTTCTAACACTCACCGATGCCCTCTGCCTTCCACACTGGTCCAGTCCACAGTTTCAGTAAGTATTTGATTGCAGGCTTTTATGGCATGCTTGTCACGTTGAGGTTTATACAACTATTGGATGATGAATGTGTTGTATGGAGCATCGGGGTTCTGGGACGTACCGAAGACTCCTCCCACAGTTAGTCACCCAGTGCTGCCCATTTTACTCCCTCACTGGCTTCTCAAATACATCTTCTCCTCCCTATCCCTTCCTTCCTTCATCATTTCTCTCCTAGACTACTGCCTGACCTTGTTGCTTGAAGTAACCCCCCAGTGGCATTCCCTTGCCTCCAGAAGAATGTCCAGGCTCCTTCGCATGGCCTAGGAGGTTCTGAATGTCTTGGCCACGATACTTCTCTAGCCTTATCTCTTGCTGTTCCCCACCTTGAACTCCATGCTGTAGTGATATCAGACTGCCTGTTGTTCCCTACATGGTCCATTCTGGTTCATGCCTTTGGACCTTTGCTCTGCCTTCAATGCGCCAATACATTCTCCCCTCCCTTCCCCTTGAAGACTCAGATTATCATTTACACCACTGTATTGGAATTACCTGGTCATTCATTTCTCGCTCTCAAACTAGACTAGAAACTCCTTAAGGTGTTCTTATTTTATTTAGCACCCAGCACATAGTAAGCAGGCAATGAGTGTTTTTTTGATCAGAAGTGAGAATACAAAAAGATCTTGGCAATCTAAAAGGGAGACCATAAAACTTAACAGGGAGATAAAATTTAACAGTGGTTCTACTTGGGTTTAAAACAAACAAACAAAGAAAACAAGTCCCGATTAAGGACTGAGTACAAGGTGGGAGAAAGATGATTCACCACGCTCAGTAGACCATGTAAAAAAAGAAAGGCTGTGGTTTCAGTTGACTTTAAGCTCCATGAGTCAACAGTGTGATGCAACTCCAGTAACCTGGTGTCAGAACAGGGAAAGTCATCGTCCTGTGGTCATACCACATGGGAGAGTCATGTTCCATTCTACGGCACCAGACCTTAAGAGGGGTGAAGCATGTCCAGAGGAGGGCAGCTAGACTATTAAGAGAAGACGAACCCCACCATATGGGGAGTAGTTGAAGGAAGTAGGGGTGTTTCATCTGGAGAAGATGGGGGCTATCATGCCCGAAGGGTTCACTGAGAACCTCAAAAATGCAGAATTAGGCCAGTGAGTAGAAAGCCTCAAAAGAACTTGGTGATACTTAGCTCTCCTAACAATGGAATAGGAGGTCTGTCTTGTGAGCTCCGAGTCACTGTAGGGGTGGATCAGGAGCCTCCGAAGAAAGGTGCTATAGGGGGATCTGAGCCCCTAAAGGAAGTTTGGACTAGATGTCCTGCTCAACTCTAAGGCTTAGTGAGTCGGGAGGTCCCTGAGTTCATACCTATTAAGTGTTGGGGAGGGGTGCCAGGAGCACATTTTCTGATAGCAATGCCTTTTGTCCCTCTAGGGGAAACATTATGAATTACCTAAACAGAAATTGCCTCTGGGCAAATGTAATAAGTGACTAACCACTTAGGTTCAGACTTCTGGTTCATGCCTTCAGACTTCTGAACCTAAGTGGGCTAGTCTCTTATCACATCATTCGTGTGAAATCTATTCAAGAAAGGCATATGGTAGGGCGCCTGGGTGGCTCAGTCGTTGGGCGTCTGCCTTCGGCTCAGGTCATGATGCCAGGGTCCTGGGATCGAGTCCCACGTCGGGCTCCCTGCTCAGCGGGAGGCCTGCTTCTCCCTCTCCCACTCCCCCTGCTTGTGTTCCTGCTCTCGCTGTCTCTCTCTGTCCAATAAATAAATAAAATCTTAAAAAAAAAAAAAAAAAAAGAAAGGCATATGGTAGTCCCACCCCATGTACCCAGCGCCTTGCATTCTCCACTGAACTTTTGTGGAACTTTGAATAAAGTAATTACCTCTTTCCCTTCACTTTTTTGCTTTTTTAGCTGCGGAGCATCTTAGCTTCTGGGAGGACGTCAGAAGGATCATCTCAGGATCAGAGCTGATAACGGGATTCCCCTATACCTTCACAGTGCCAGGCCTGCCCCAGTACCTCCAGAGCCTCACCAAACTAGCCATCGCCACAGCATGGGCTGTGGCGGCCCAAGCTGGAGAGCAGGCAGGGACCATTCCCATCTTCTTCTCTCAGCTGTTGGAGTCTTCTTTCCCTGAAGTGCGCCTGCTGACATTAGATGCCCTGCTGGAAAGGTTCTCGACAGCAGCCTCTGGATTAGGAGAGAAGGGACTGCCACCCTTGCTGTGGAATATGGGAGGGACATTCTTGATGTTGGCTATGAAGGAAAATCACCCAGAGTGCTTCTGCAAGGTAAAGTCTCTGGTGTACTGACCATTTTCCCTTCTGCGCCCCTTGCTTTTTGGCAAGCTCGCTGTAACAAGATCACGTAGGCAGGACTGGGTTGGGCTTCCCCAGGAGCAATAGGAAGGAGATGCCACATCCAGTGGGCAAGGACTCTCTTTGTATAGTGCTTGTCATGGCTTCGTGCATGGAAGGGCACTAAAAAAAGTGATGACAATGGTAATGATGATGGCAATAAGCCAAGATAGAGGTTGGGAGTAAGCCATCAGCGCTCTAAGAAATGCAGCCCTGAAAATTGGCTGTAGAATGTGGTAGAGGGTCGTCTTTGTCAACATGGCTGTTTGGGGACAGATGGCCACCTAGAAAGCATCATCAAAAGGAAAGAGCACTAGCCTAGGAATCAGGGCATCTAGACTCTGATCCCAGGTCACTAAGGTCCCCTGGGTGTGTCACTGCTCCACCCTGTCTTGGTCTCCCAAAAATATTAAGGCGGAAATAAGAAGTCAGTGATGCTTTTTGAAAGCTAGACCCCTTTATTGGTACAGGTGATGATTATTTGGCTTCTGGAGACTTTTTCCTGAGTATTTTTTTTCCCATGGATCTGATACACACAGATACTGAAGATTCTCCATTGCATGGACCCCAGCGAGTGGCTTCCCCAGACGGAGGACTGTATTCACCTCACCCCAAAGGAGTTCCTGATCTGGACAATGGATATTGCTTCCAATGAAAGGTTTGCCCCCAGTGCTCCCCGTGCAACCCCAGCATGATGTAGGGTCTGTCCCAGCAGTCAGTCACGTAGTGAATCCGGGCACGGTCCTTGCCGAAGGGCTTAGGTCCTGTGTTTCCTTCTAAATCTCAGCCTAGGAGCATGTTCTAAGCTCAAGCCATAGAATGATGTCAGAGTTTTCACATTAATAACCAAAAGGTAATCACTTCTGATGGCATTTGTATGGCCCTGAGGTGAGCATGTCCACCATTCACAATGGCATAGATTACAGACTATTGACAAAAACCCATCTGTATACAAAGTACATTTGGTTTTATTTCTGTGTTTTTGGCTGACTTTTTCTAGGTCTGAAATTCAAAGTGTAGCTCTGAGACTTGCCTCCAGAGTGATCGCCCACCACCTGCAGACGTGTGAGGAGGTAAGGCTGACTGGGCCTGTGGCCTAGGGTCTGGGTCTTCGTGCTCTTATTTACCAGGAAGGCGTCAGTGAAAGTGAACTGTCTCAGCAAAGCAGAATCACTGGGGCATGTATGTGTCGCCGCTACAAAAATGTTATTCATGTGGGTGTTTCACTTTGGGTGTAACTTCTGTAGAATTTTCTGAGCACCACCATCAGCATTTCTTTTCTCTTGTCCTGGGCATGCTTGATTTGAGTCCATAAGGGTAACACAACCTCCTCTCATACAACACACACACACACACACACACACACACACACACACACCAAACCCTTTGTTTTTTTTGTCCTAGTTTTCTAGCTAGACTCTTTTTTCAAAGAGCGAGTGAGCAAGTCCCTGGGATTGCACCCTGGCCAACTAAGTATGAAAATACATCCCTAAGGCTTAACTATTCCCCCAGAATATGGCCCCAGCTGGCTTTGTATGGAGGCCTGGATGTGCCCCCTCTGTCTCACATGTCCTTTGGGGGAAAGATGGAACCAAAGTAACCAAAACAGCTTCCTGGGAAGATGCCTTAAGACAAATACATGTATACTTAGGGGCATAAGAAAGGTGTCCCTATCAGAGTATTATTATAAGTAGAAGGCAGTCGATACTACAGTAATATTACCTGAAGCTCCTGGTTACACGTGACCACACTGTGATGGTGGCAGCTAACATCACGGGTTCCAGTTCCTTACGGTAAAGCAGCACAGCCAGAGGTGCGGGAGATCGGGAGATGAACAAGGATGGAGGGACAGTGTCATAAGCAAGGAGGAGTATTAGATCGTGACATTAAATGCCCTGCTAGGGAGGAGGCCGGAGGAATCCAGAGGAGGAAGGGAGTGCAGGGCTGCTAAGGAGAAGACTTCACAGAGAAGGTGGTTGTATTCAGAGAGTGGTGACTGGGCAGAGGGGACAGAGGGTGAGAGCTAAGCAGATCCACTGTTAATGTGGGGCATTCAGAGGCAGGCCAGGGGGCCAAAGCTGGCTGGTCACCAGGAAGGACAAAGAGCCAAAAAAAAGTCAGTAGTGTGTGTTGGGGGTTTGAAGGGGAGAGGTTTGTAGGAAGGGAGAGGATTTGCTGAAAAAAAACTATAGCCCAGAGGGAAAAAAACAAGTTCTAAGAAAGCAGTCACAGGGCAGCCTGTCCCATCTGCCAAAAGACCTCGTTCTCATCCACAGACATTTTTAACGAGTATTCATGTGCATCTTAGAGGCACTGCTTGGTACTTGAATGAAGCAGTATTTGGTAAAAATTGGGAGTTTTCCAGGGAGAGAAAAATTAACAAAACCGTAGAGAAATGCATAAAAGAAGTTCCCAGGAAGACCTGGGTTTCTTTGTACATTGGGAGTCGGCCTCTTCCTCAAGGTCTAAGATGCTCATCAGTTTAGTTCCACAGAGGCCCACCGATGGTAATTTTGAACAATTAAAGAGGCTTCTTTGATACGGGAAGTAAAGTACATTTGGAACAATAATCCCCTTTCTAGAATACGTAGAAAACCAGGGTTTAAAAGACGGAAACAATCCAGATGTCCATCAACTGATGAATGGGTAAACAAAATGTGGTATGTCCACTCAAAACAATATTATTCAGTCACAAAAAATAAAGTGCTGATACATCTATAACGTGGATGAACCTTAAAAATATGCTAAATGAAAGAAGCCTGTCACAAAAGACCACGTATTCTATGGTTCAGTTTATATGGAATGTCCAGAATAGACAAATCCATAGGGACAGAAAGTAGATTAGTGGTTTAGGGCTGGGAGCTGACAGGATGACAGGGTGGGGGAGGTTAACTAGGGATTTCTCTTTTTGGTGATGAAAATGTTCTAAAATTGACTGTGGTAATGGTTGTACAAACCTGTGAGTATACTAAGAACTCAACTATATACTTTAAATGGGTGAATTGTATGGCATGTGAATTGTATCTCAATAAAAAAAAAGCTGTTACTATAGAAGAATAGAGCTTTGTTTAAACAATAATGTTAGTTAGGATGCTGCTTTAAATGTTATAGCAGAAACTCATAAATACAGTGGCTTAAACCAGATCACAGCAGTCAAAGCAGATATGGTGGCATGACAGTATTGGGTCCCCAGACCCTTGTAGCTTATTCTGCTGTTTTCAACATGGCTTCCATCTTATGGTCCCAAATGGTTGCTCCAGCTTCCACCATCTTGTCCTTGTTCAGCTAGCAGGAAAGAGAAACCTGGGAAGTAAAGGTCACATCTGTTTCCTAAGGCATGACCTAAAAATAATACACCGTTAGTCAGAACTTAATCATATATTACTCCCAAGTGAAAGGGGGTCTGGGAAATGTAGTCTTTATGCCCAGCCCAAAATTTGAGGTTCTGTTACTAAAGATAGAAGGAGCATCTTGCTATGGGAGACAACAGTATTATCTGCTACCACAGTCTTTCCCCAGAAGGCTTGTCTTTACCGAAGCTATCAAATACGCCAATGTTCTGATACCTTGATTTGCATCAGAAAGACTCCAGGAACTTTCTTGCTAGTTCTAGTGACTCAGTATTACTGAAAGACAAGTCACATTTTCTTCCCTGGGCTTGTTTATTTCTCCCTAGTTGGGTTGGAAAAACAACTAGAAAACTTTTCTTCCCCTGCGGTAAGAGCTAATTTGCACATCCAGTGTGGTGTATGTGGCTCAGACCTAATTCCATGTCAGCCCCTAACTGCCCCTGCGGACCTGCCATACGCTTTGTGCTTTCAGACCAGGGACTCGGTGGCCCCCACACTGAAGTCGTGGGTTCAGTTGGTCGCCTTCTCCTGTGGAGAACACCTTCCCACAGAGTCCAGGCTGGCTGCTGCTGAAGCCCTCACCCGCACCACACCGTTCTTGCTCACCAGCCTCCATCCCGTTCTTGGTAAGTGCACCAGGCCGGGCGGTGGGGGATCTGAGGTCCGAGGTCCAGTGTACCAAAGAGCTAAAAGCACTAATAGGTACTCCAGGATAAAAAAGGAGGGAAGATGAAAACCGACTGTGTGCACTGTACCTTTGCATCTCTCAAATGTGTTCCCCCTACCCTCCGAATTCCCCATTTTTCACCAACAGCCTCTTAACTGGCCTCCTTTCTTTCCATCTTACCCCCAAAGCCATTCTCCTTATACTTCCAAAAACTCGTGCGGTCTTTCTGAAATACAGAACTGATCATTTCACTCCGCTACTTAAAGCCTTTGAGTGGGTTCCGATTGCCTTCAGGATAAAATCTAAACACCCTATCCCGTGGCTCTGTGCCCTGGCCAGCCCTCCCTGCTCATCGGCCACCACTCCCCAGCACAGGCTCTGTGCATCATCGGTAGGGAACTCACGTCTTGGTATGACTAGCGCACTGGTGTCTCTGGTACGAGGTTCCCTGCGGGCAGACAAGGGAGAGCGTAGTCGAAGGAGAGTTCTTAGGACAGGGCAGGTCCCCCATTGAAAGGCTAGGGGTGATGAGTGGTGGTCCCCTGTGGGTCTCCTGTTGTGACCCTGCCCAAGCCTGGGCCTACCCCCTAGACAACACACTTCCTTTCTGTGAGGCCCTGCCCACCTGTCGCCTCCCTCATGAAGTCTGCCTCCGGCACACCGGTCCACCGTGATTTTTCCCTGCTGTGAGGCACAGCCGGCCATTTCCATCCCTGACTTCTCCTTGCCTTGTGTCCTTGACTTGATGCTCCTTCCGTCGCTCAGGGGCACGTACTGTCTTTTCCTGCCCCGTTGTCCCCAGCAGCGCCTAGCACAGGGACCACACAGAGCTCCTGCCCAAGGGCAGTGGTGGTCAGAGAGTGGGCCCCACATGGACCTGGCACTGGCTATCCTCTGTGGTTCCCTCCCCTTTTCAGTGCTTACCCCCCCCAAAGTATAATCTTGCTTTCAGAATTTATAAGCTCAGGCAGTCACTCAAATCAACACTGGGCTTGTTTCCCCCAAAGCATTCTTAATGCATACAGTTTCATTCCTAAGAATCGTGAATCATTGTGGACAGCTGGGCCCAGGGCCTTAGTCAGCTGGGCCACACCTTCCGGGGGCCTTGCCTAGGGCTGCTTGCCTCCAGAAGCCTTCCCCCCAAAAAGACAGATATTTCCAAACCTGCCCCCAAAGGCCCTCTCTCTTCCACTGTTAATCTGACTGCCAAGTCTTCCTTTCTTGAAATACCCAGGAAGAAAGGCATGACTGTTGCTCATTTAAAGACTACTCTCTTCCACCGTGGATTTATTTATTTATTTTTAAAGATTTTATTTATTTATTTGAGAAAGAACATGGGCAGGGGGGAGGGTCAGATGGAGAGGGAGAAGCAGACGCCCCACTGAGCAGGGAGCCCGATGCAGGACTCAGTCCCAGGACCCTGAGATCATGACCTGAGCCGAAGGCAGATGCTTAACCAGCTGAGCCACTGAGGCGCGCCCCACCACCACCACCATGGATTTAAAGCAGTATTTGTACCTGCTTGTAAATTGAACCGTAGGTAATTTGAATTCCTTTTGGTCTTCTTAGGATTGCAGGATACACTTGCTCTCTGGAGATGTGTCCTCACCCTCCTGCAGAGTGAGGAGCAAGCCGTCCGAGATGCAGCCACGGGAACTGTAGTGACTGCCATGTCACAAGGAAATACCTACCAATCAACAGGTACCTCATTCTTACCCCTCAGCAGTGCCTTATTGTTCTCGGACAGAGTTGGTACACTTTTTCTGTAAACAGCCAGAGAGTGAATATTTTAACCGTTCTTGGCCATTCGGTTTCTGTCTCCACTCTGCTGTGTTAGTGGGAAAGCAGCCCTAAACAGTAGGTAAACATGTGGGCATGACTGTGTTCCAATAAAGCTTTATGTACAAAAACAGGCAGCTGTCCAGATTTGATCTGCTAGCCATAGTTTGCTGACCCCTGATATCTAGGACATCATAGAGAAAAATCATCTTCAAAGAGAAATCTAATCAACAGTGCTGTTAGCTAGTTACGTTGTCATCCTTTTTAAAATAAGGCTAAGTCATGATTATCTGTGTGGTTACATAACCCGGGAATCATAGACCTATCATTTTGTACTTCTCTTAGTTTTCACATGTGACAGAAACAGATGAGTGTGAGTCAGGTTAGCTAGGAGTAGAAGCAGGGTCACACCTCTGGAGAGGTGGCCAGCTGGGAGGATGTCTGCTCTGGTGGACTTGCATTCCCTGCACTCGGGTTGTCAGGAAGGATCTCTGGGTCTGCCATCCCGAGGAGAAGCAGGAACAGCATTTGGAGGCAAGAGGTCACAGGCTGAGCAGAATGGACAGCAGAATGGGAGTGGGAGTGGCCACACAGGGTTTGTAACTGAGTCGGGGCTCCTTGTCCCAGTGGCTGGGGATCCTGGAGGCTTCCCTTGGAATATGAACGTCCGCATTCTAGAGTCCTCTGTTGTCATGGCATATGTGGGAGAAGCTGGTTTTTGAATAATCTTTTGGTGATGCTGCTCCAGAGCAGGTTTGGTCGGGACCTGCTTTGCCTCTCAGTGGGAAGACATGCAGTTTGATTCTGGGAGTGATCTGCAAGAAGCCCTCTCCCCACCAGCTTCCTGGCCCGTCCGAGTTCCTGGATCTGTAATTCCACCGTTAGTGATTCATTCCTTTTTCTGAATACGTGTTTCCCTTAGAAGGACACACAGAGCACCCAGCAAGTGCTCAGTAAATATTTGGTGGAATACAATACTCACAAGATTTCTCTAGTACCCTCTCCACCAAAAATGGGAAAGGTTATGGCATACTGGAATTATCAGTGGACTTATCCCCTCCTGATCCTGATAGTTGTTACCCGACTACTTCTATTTCTTTCAGAATTTCCCCAAGTTCACCTGTAGTAAAAGTGTATTGCCATGATCTTCCTCCTTGTAGCTTAAATTTTTTCCTCAAGAAATACAAACCAATAATTAAATATTGAGTGCCTTTCTCGTGTAAAAATCCATGTGTAAAAGCCTCTTAGGGAAATAAATGTAAAAGGCTACCTATTTTTGTATTCCTCACCTTGGCCTATAAAAAGAGGATCTAAGGTATGAAAAAGACAAGGATTCTATAACAATGAAATGTAGTGTGTTACCCTGGACTAGATCCTGTGCTAGAGGGATGAAAAGCCGTATAGGAAATTTCTAGAACAACTGACAATATTGAAATATTGTCTGTAGATTAATCAATTTTAAATTTCCTGAATTTGATAACTGTACTGTGGTTTTGTAAGATACTATTTTGTTCTTAGGACACACACAACTGAAATATTAAGGGGTCAAAGAGGCACGCCACCTGTTACATACCCTCAGATGGTTCAGGAAAAATAATTATGTGTGTGTGTAAATAGTAAACACAGATATGGAGTTACTATACTTGCATCTTTTCTGTATATTTGAAATTATTTCAGAATAAAATGTTTTAAAAATCCAGTTCCACAACTTGAAAACACCCAACACAGCCTATATTGCTAGACCATCTGACTGGTTTCCCAACAATTCAGCCCCCTCTGTGACTCCTTTCCCCTAAGTTATTTGAAAATATCCTGCCAACCCCCCCCTTTTTTTTAACTCATTTTGAGTCAATTTTTACATCCCCAAAAAAATCAAACCCAAGCCAGATTCCTCAAAGGTCACAGCAATGTAATGTCACTATGTGGGGACAGTCTCTCAGGACTTCCTCATGTGTTCCTTGTTCAGCCTGGTGGCAATGCTTAGACAGAACTCCGTAATACAGCTTGATTTTCTCAAGCAAAAAATATACATCTTCCTGTCTGGGACTGAAAAGTAGCTGAAGGCTGAGGAACACTCCTGATTTTTTGCTTTAGTCAGAAGTTCAGCCAGCTGACACGCAAGAACAATATTGTCTTGTTTTGACATTTCTTGAGGATATCAAGTGGCTGATGGTAACTTTTCTCATTCCTTCAGCATGCAGGGATTTTTGTAGACTATACTACTAATGGTTTGCTCTGCGGTGTTCAGAGTTAATTATCACTTTTGAGTCTTGAATAGCTTGAAAATACATGTCCTTAATTTTGTCCCCAAATCAATGGTCTAATGAACGCCATAGTAAAATATTATTATTAAATCATGGTAATATTTAATGTCTTCTTTGAGAAGGCTAAATATTGTTAAAAAAAATTCTCACTTTTCCTCCTAAGAATAAAACACAAGGACTCCCTGCCTCTGAGACCCCATCCTATCAGTGAGGGCTGGATGTGGACAGAGAGCTTTGCATGTACATTGTCTGATAGTGTGCTGGGGGCACAGGGACGTGCAAGGTGCATCTTGATTGTGTGGTCTAGGTGGATAATCTGACCGCCCCCCCCAACCCCCCGAGAGTGGGGCTGGCCCAAAAGACCGGGTAAATGGGACACAGACGGGAGCATTTCAACGCAGAAGAAGAAGCTAGAGCCAGAACTTGGAGTTGGGGAGAACTTGGGAGCTGACTGGGGGGCACGGTGGCCAGAACACAGGCTGAGGCCAGGGGAGTGGGGTGGGAGATAAAGCCGGAAAGGCAGGGGCACGCACTCTTGGGGTGACTCTGAACACCAAGTGAAGGACCTCCTTCTGTAGGTAATGCGGGGCTAGAGAGGGCATTCAGTGGGGGAGCAGTGTTGCCAGCATCTTGTCTGGGGTGCTCTTTCCAGCAGCAGTATGCGTGACGGCCTGGAGGGAGACCTTTGGCCGGGAGACAAGCCAGGAGCGGGTCGCGAGCCGCTGTCGGTGGGGACGGGGTGGGAGAGCATGGCAGATGGACTGCTGGTGCTGGTGGGAGATGGGAGACAAGGGAAAGCAGAGGGGCCTTCACAGCCTCAAACCCATGAGGTATCTCTGAAGAAACGCCTAGACGTGCCTCTGGCACCGATGTAAGCAGTTAAGCCATCACCTTCTAGGAAGTGAAACTACCAGGGATCAGGAAGGGTGCTTAGAGGCCACAAGGCACTGTGATCTGGGACAGAGGATTCCCTAGACCTTGGGGAAATGGGTGCTGGAAACTGAGAGGGCAAAAGGGGGCCTTTATCTGCTGTGGGAACAGAATGAACTGCCCTGCCCAGCACACTGCCCGGTTCTCCTGGGAGCCCTGGCACAGGTACTCGATACTACAGAAGAGCCAAGCATTAAACCCGTCGTTCAGACTGCATCCCTAGCATGTCCCCTTGCGCACGGCTGGCTTCAGGTATAGATTTGTGGTGTCCATTGGTTAATGATTCTGGGAGGCCTGGGGAAAATAACCCCTTGCTTAGATAGCCCTCATGTGAGAGGGGATTTATTGTTCACCTTTTTTGCCTGCTGACCTCGTGCATGTGCTCCTTCCCACCTGGTCACCTGGAAGGTGAAACCCACAGCCCGTCAACACTGCTCTGAGCACCCCCAAGGCTCCCTCAGCTTTGCAAGCACAACCCGCCCCACCTCCCTACTCCTAGATCAGCCACAGAGTACCGAGAGGGACAGCAGAAATGGCATTTCTGGACTCAGGAATAGGGGATTGAAATTTGCAGCTAGGACAAGAAAGGGTACAGGCAGGGCTCCAGGTGAGGCTCCACCTACTCCTTTCCCTGCTCTAACCTTACTTCCAGCCTTGAAATGCTCTGGAAAGAGCTGTCATTTCCAGAGCAGGAGACACTCAAAGCCATCAGCTCGGTGATTCCTGCTTCCCTGGGCTCCTGATTCTCGCCCGAGCAACTCACTCATGTCTGTTCCGTTCACATCAGGATTTCATGTTGGGTTCCACTCGAACAAGGACTTCCACTGGGTGTGGGGGCGAGGGGAGGGGGTGGTACCAACCTGGACAGTCTGTACATTTAACTCACTAAGTTTGTGTGATTCTCAAGTTAGGCAGACAGACTTCTGGGTAAAAGCAGCAGGGGAGAAATTAGAGGGCCTCCAGACCCCGTACCCATTGTCAGTGTTTAGGTTCAAGAAGGATGACTTCTTGGTAGCAACTTCTCGTGTAAAAAGTATAAAGGACTTTTTTTTTTTTAAGATTTTATTTATTTATTTGACAGAGAGATAGCAAGAGAGGGAACACAAGCTGGGGGAGTGGGAGAGGGAGAAGCAGGCTTCCCGCTGAGCAGAGAGCGCGATGTGGGGCTCGATCCCAGGACTCTGGGATCATGACCTGAGCCGAAGGCAGACGCTTAACGACTGAACCACCCAGGTGCCCCAGAAAGTATAAAGGACTTTTAAGAAAGAGAGACAGGCGCATACACACACACACATGCACGCACGCACACATGCAGGGGAAGAGAAGCACCAGGCCTCCTATCCACAAAAAATCATGTAAAGCTTCTGCCCATCCTGTCAGATAGAAATCTTTTGTGGTGACACATTCAATCCCACCTCCACCACCCCAGCTTCCCAGGATCTCCCCTTCTCTGAACCCCTGCTGTATTTGTCTCACCCCACCTCGCCCTTCATGGTCTACTGTCTTCATGTAGCTTTGTCTTCCAACTAGCCCAAGAGCTAGACCCTCTCCCAATTAGGTATACTGTGGGTGCTCAATCTGTGTTGATGGACTGCTCTTTGACCAGGGTAGGCTGCCTAACAGTCAGTAACTGTCTGGTCTGCCCCAAGTTCCTAAGGAGATTAGAGTGCCCTCTGAACCAAGGAAGTGCCCCAGAACAGGCAGCCTGGCCCTCCGTGCAAGAATGAGCTCCAGGGGCAACCGGAGCGGCAGGCCTGAGTGACCCACCATCCGGGTCTTGCAGGCGAAGAGTTGGCAGCCCTTCCTCACCCTTACCGCTCAGGTCTGGGTCTCAGACTGCGGGGCCAGGGAGCCAGCCCGGGACTGCAGGGACCACAGCCCTGGGTCACCCGGGAGACATAGCAAGAGTCTCTGTGCTCGGCATGAGGACCCCCAGAGACACCAGAGTCACAGCGGAGCTTACCAGGAAGGCAAAAGAGCAGGCCAGGAGCAGAAGGTAGAAAAACTGAGACTCAGAGGTTAGAGGACAGGGCCTTGGCAGTTAGCTTGGTGGGCAGAATTGCAGGTCATCTGGCCTAGGGCACAGTGGAGAAGAAAAGACCTAACGTCTGCCCAGGTTCCCCCAAACCATGTTCCTCCCCCAGCACCCGCGCCCCTGCCCCCTCGCACACGTGCACCATACACAGCTGCCACCCACGCAGAGCCCGGGAGACGGCATGACAGCGCCAACACTTCTCACAGGCTCCGAGCCTTAAGCAGGCCGGGAGGGAGGCCGGGTCACTTTGACATTACACAGCGGCCCCGCGGTGACGCCTGGTCAGCAAAGCCCCGGAGCTGTGGGGCCTCGGCTGACTCACAGGCAGCTCCACCCCCGGAACTTCCAGGACTGTGAGCCAAGGCCTCCTGCCCACCCAGCCCCACGCCCGGGGGGAGGCCCTGTGCTGTTGGCGATTCCCAGGTGGTCCTGGAGCCCTCAGAGCATGGCCTCCCTCCTCCTTCTGCCTCCCTAACCTGCTCACCGGCACCATCCCCACTGTCTCTTCCATGCTTGGGTGTCAGGGCCCGGCCCCAGACTCAGATTTAGAGGGCTTTCTGCTCCCTGAGCATAACCTGATGGGTATATAGCAAGTATATTTTTCTGGAGAAGAATGACCCAAATAAGATAACCACTACAGGAGAATGAACCTTCACACCTGTCTCCAGGCCTGACCGGCCTCTATCATTTCTTTTTTGCCTGTTTTTAAATTCTGAATTGTTTTCTCAATCCCCCTTTCATGCCTGCCTAGATGGTCCACAGCTTTTTCTCTAAGTACAAGGCCAAAAGTGGTGACATCGAGCATATTCGTTTAAGAAATAGTTACAAATTGCCTGTCCACCAGGCTTATTTCATGCGCTGGTACAAGCCACCATCATCTCTCTCCTGGACTTCTGCAAAAACCTCCCGCTAGGTCTTCCTGCCTCTGCGCTTACCTACCTGCCGTTCCTCGTCCATGAGGCCAGTAATGGGCTCTTTTTACAGAGTAGATCAGATGACGTTGCCGTCCTGCTGAGAGCTCTCCCTTGGCTTCCCTTCTTTCTCAGGATAAAAGCCAACTCCTAAAGTAACATATAAAGCTGTACCCGGCCTCACCCCTGCCTCTCCCCAACCCCATTTGCTGTCCTTGCTCCCTTTCTTTCTCTGCTCCACCCACTCCCACCTCTCTCGGGGTTCTTTAACTTGCCAGGCTCATGCCAGCCATAGGCCCTTTGCACTAGCCACTTCCTCTGCTTGGAATGGTCTTCCCTGGTCCCACACAGCTAACTAACCTCCTTTCTGTCATTTCAATGTCTGCTTCAGTGTCATCTCCCCAGCAGCCTGCCTTGACCACCCAGTTTAGAGTAGCCACCCATTCGTCTGCTGGTTTCACTCTCTGCGTAGTCCTTTCACTGTCTTATTTTACCGTTTCCTTCCTTTGTTCTTTGTCTCCCTCTACCAGAATAAAAGTTCCAAGAGGACAAGATTTTTTTCTCTTCTGCTTGCCCCTGTATTCCCACAACCTGGCACATAACAGATGCTCAGCAAAAAAATCACTGTTGGATGATCAGTTGAATGAAGGAATGGAGGAATGTGTCCTTCACAGTAGTTAAACACAGTAAAGAGATCAGTGTTTTTAGCTACAACCTAAGGCAAGGGAGGTGTAGAGCTCTTTGGATTCTCTCTCTTTTTTTAAAGATTTTATTTATTTATTTGAGAGAGCGAGGACGAGCAAGAGAGCATGAGCAGGGAGAGTGGGAGAGGGAGAAGCAGACTCCCCACTGAGCAGGGAGCCCGATGCGGGACTCAGTCCCAGGATGCTGGGATCTTGACCTGAGCCGAAGGCAGATGCTCAACCGACTGAGCCACCCAGGCACCCCTGGATTCTCCTTGTTATGAAATTGCCTCAAGGTGGCAGGTCCTTGTTGCTGCAGACTCAGCTACCTTAGGCCCCGCGTCTTCCCAGAGACAGTAATTCAACAAGGAACAGAAGGGGCATCTGCTAAGGCAAGGCCATGGTGGCAGAGCCTGGACTAGCTGTACCCCTCCCTTGCCATTTCATTTCTGGCTCACACTAGGTGGAATTTCTTGAGCAAGAATTCTATCTATAGTGGCCCACTGGGCTGGGATGTGACCAGCCAGGGGAGAGTTCCAGTTGATCCTCAGGCCCTGGTCAGCAGACCCAGGCCAATGCCAAATGGATCCATCTGGGAGACCTAGAGTTGGTGGCAGTGGCTCTGAGGATGGAGACCCCTTCCTCCTGGGGCCTCTTCTGGTGGTCTCCTCCCCACTCTGAGTCCGCCAGTGGCAGGGGTAGGGAGATGGAGAACATCACCCAGCAGGCACTCTTGGCTTCTTCCAATTCTCACAGCCACTCTGAGATATTTTACTTTTGCCTCCATTTTAAGTACAAATCAGCTGAAGGTCAGGGAGTTGAAGCAGTGGACCCTGGGCCCTGTGGAAGAGAAATATTGAGCAGCGATGGAGCTCAGGGTCCAGAGGGACAAAGGCCTTGCACATTCAGTACTTCCTCTGACACACGAAGGGGACTCGAAACCCAGCCCTCTAGGTTTGGAGCCGAGGAGTTAACCAAAGAGGGATGCTGAAGGTCTTCTAAACTCACTGTTGTGTTCAAAAGGAAGACACTAGAATCAGCCCAGGAAAATGGCTTGGGGACCCAGGAGCTCAGAGACAGAGCTTGTCTTGGGGAAGGCAGTGGAAGTTGGGGCAGTGAGGGTGGGTGGCTGCAGTGGGAGGTGGCAGGAGGTCCTACATCAAGGCTTTTGTCCCCCCTTCCAAGGATCCTAAAGGAAGGGGATCATGGGACTTGAGGGTTTTAGATGTGGAAACCGAAGGCCAGGGAAGGTAAATGATTTCCCCAGTGTCACATAATTAGTGGGGAAAAGGTCTAAAACACAGGCCCACTGAGACACAGAGCAGCGCTTCTCTCTACTGCTCCCCAGGCCTCGGCTTCTAGAAGTGACAGAAATGTAGGGGCACTCCTGAGAATCTGGACTCCTGGGATGGGGTCAAGGGGTGAAGTAGGAGCTGTGCAGTAGGGGCAGAGGAGAGGGAACACTGCCTTGGAGAGAGGGCCTGGAGGAACTCCAGCATCACAGGGGTGGGAAGAACAGAGTGTTCTACGAAACCAGGCATCTCCCAGCAATGAAACCACACCCTGCAGTGAGCCCTGACACTGCAGCCTTGCTCTCTCCTGGGCCTCGCTCTCGGGGCCTCTGGGTGTTCATCCGTATTGTCAGTAGGGTCCAGGGGAGGAAACACAAGGCGGGAATTGTGATTCTAGCTCCCAGGTGGACCTCTGGCACCTCGCCGGCAGAGGGTGAAGGGAAACAGGGAAACAGCTGTTGAAGGAGGGACGCGGTTAGGAGCTGATTCTCTCTTCTCCCAGTGCAGCCCCACTCACCATGCACCAGATTGCCTTGCCCATCACCGTGTCCCTAGAAGCTGGGCCGTGACGTTCACCTGCATCCTGACGAATGCGTTCCTGGCAGCTGGCCCCATGATGTGCAAAAGCAGATGGTAACTATGCTCCTGTCTTAAATCTGGGAGCAGGTTGCCACTGTTGCTGACTACCCTGGCTGGGCCTGGTTGCTGGGGTGATGGGATTGTTTCCATGGCCTCTCCGTGACTAAGCCCCACAGAGACAACAGTGGGCTCCTCTCGAGGAAATGAGGGTCAGTTTTGCATCATTTTGCCTCCACTGTTGCTGCTCCTAAAAGCCAAGCTCCCTGGGCCCAAGGTGACTGACCCCTGAGGGTGATGATAAGCCCACAGTCTGGGGCTTAGGCTCTCTGGCACTGACGTGCTTAGTCAGGACAAGCCCAGAGCCCAGTGATCCTCATTTTCCTGCTCTGGCCTCAGCTCTGATCTCTGTGCTTTCCTTTCCCCAACTCAGGAGGCTAAATTTTCCTCAGTTAGGCTGCACCAGGACACAGGATTCCTCTTTGACTATTGCGAAGAGTCTTCCTTTTGGAACTTAAGCCAGTCTCAGGAGTTAGGATCGCCTGTCAGGGTGACCAGATGGATCCCCATCTTCACTCATCCCCCGACTGGCTGGCTGCACCCCCCTCCCACCCCCAACTCCTCAGCGAGTGCCCTTCCTGAGCCCTCCCTCCACACCTTTCATCCACACCTACCTGGGCACGTGACCCCTTTTCCCACCCAAGTCCGTTCACCTGCAGACTGGCCAGAGGATGACCTTCCTTCTTCCTCCAGTCCCCAAATCCAAATGAGTGTCAAAACAGACTGTCATAACATAACTGGGCACTATAATAGCCCCTCATTCTTCAGCATCCCATTGTGATCCCAAGAGGTGTGAAGAGTAACATCAGAGCCTAGAAAGCCCTCATCCTGCCCATGAAATGCCCAGGTTTTGTTCTCAAGTCTCTGAGGCTGATCGCCAGGCTTCCTTGCTCCAACGGCTCTCCTCTGACCCCAGGAGGCTCTGCTCTGACCACAGTAATCCACAGGGCAGAAGCTCTTGTAGGCAGAACAGAGTAGGAGGTGGCTCTGGTGGTGATGGGGCTCCACAGGGAGTATTCTTACCTGCACGTGTGGAGTGTGTGTACGTGTGTACATTTGGATACACGTATAGGCTGGTGTGTTGTCAATCTGGACGCCTTTCAGGGTGGCTCTCTGTAAAGACGACACAGAAGCAGTTTGGACATGAACACATACACTGATGCTGTGAGGAGAATGGGATTGTAAGGAGATATGCTTGGGCCAGGTCACTCAGACATCATCTAAATGAGTGGGAGATCCTCGTGTAGCTCAGTAATCCAGATTTTCAAAAGTGGTTTCCTGTGAAGCTGGTCTACAGGAGCAAAGGCGGAGAGCATCACGAGAGAATCAGAAACAAAGGTTGGCCTTGACGGCGGCTTGCCTCCCCTACACCCCCCGCCCCATTTTCCTCTCCATTCAGCCCCACCTCCAGCAGAAGTACTCAAGTTGGTAGAGTACAACCAAGGATCTTACTTTGGGGCCGATCTTGAGACAGACATTCTGAAGTATTTTCTTGGGATCTCAAGCATGAAGCCACTGGTGTTTAGTCAGGGTATAGATTTGGCACCTGTAACAGAGACCCAAGTTAAAAGTGGCTTAAACGAGGTAGCAGCTTATTTCACCCTCCACACATAAAAGGCTCATGGGGCACCTGGGTGGTTCCGTCACGTCAGTTAAGCATGGGACTCTTGGTTGCAGCTCAGGTCATGATCTCAGGGTCGTGAGATCGAGCCCCGCATCAGGCTCCACACTCAGCTTGGAAGCTGCTTAAGATTCTCTCCTTCTCCCTCTGCCCCCCTTCAAGCCCCTTCCCCCACTCTCATGTGCAGGTGCTCTCTCTCTCTCTCTGAAAAAAAAAAAGGCTCGGTGTACGGCTGTGATGGTCCATGATCACCAAAGAACCCCCCCTTCTTTCTTGGTGCTTTGCCGTTTTCAGGAGGCACCGTCCCGCTCATGATCCAAGGGGGCAGTTGTCATTCCTACAGGCATAGCCACAATCCAGTGAGCGGGGAGGAGGGAAGGGAACGCCCACCTGAGCGTAATAATCCAGTGGGCGGGGAGGAGGGAAGGGAACGCCCACCTGAACGTTATAGACACCACTTCCAAGGGTGTCTTATCACCTAGGACTTAGTCACACGCCACATGGCTCAGCAAAGGAAGCTCAACAGATGTGAGCTAAGTGGACATGTGTATGGCTGAAAGGTCTATTTTCTGTGTAAGGAAGGAAGAATGGATTTGGGGAGATAGAACCTTCACTTCTCGCCATTTCCCATCTTCTTATTTTCACACAGGCACTAATTACTGAGTGTCTGGAAAGTTCTGGCCGCTTGCTAACAGCTGGGGACACAAATCAGATAGAGCCTCTGGCCTTAACTGTTGGGCCTCTGCCCTCTCAGGTATTATTCCACATAAGTCAACAGGCATCCGAATTATTGGCATCCATATTTTTTTTAGTAACTCCCAGGACCATTTTATAAGAAAAGACAGTAATTGGTAATCAACAGTAAGAATTTTCATCTCCATTTGTTCACCACCTTGACAGATATAGTTGCTTATCCCCATTACATTTCTTCAGACCACACACATCACCCAAAATGAAAAAAAAAAAATCCAAAAAACGAAAAGACTTTGTTAGAAAACAAGACAGCAGGCTTTCAATTGCATTACTCACAGCCAGAATTTACTAGAAAGATATCTCTTTAATGGGGAGGTGGCAGAGAACAGGAACATGGAAGAGAGAGCCCAGGAGCCATCTCTTCGCACACACCCTGTGCCTTCCCTCTCTGTGCCTTCACCCATATTGGCTTGTGCCTAATGTGTCATCGACCTACAGAAATGTTGCTGGTTCCAAAGGCCCAGCCCCCAGGCCCTCCTTTCTCACAAAGCCTCCAGGCCTTTGTCTATCTATCTTTTGGTCAGATCCACACTGTTTAGCTCTTCTATTGTTTCTTGGTTAGGATCCCGCCCACACTGTAAGCTTTTTAAGGGCTGGATCTCCATCACAGTGAAGCTGGGTGTGTTAAATTCTCAACATAGCATGGTTTTTGGGAGTGAATGTGCGCATGGGGTTTGAGGTGAGTAGCTACCTTTGGGTGAGAGGCCCCTGCCCAGCCTCATGGTGAGCCCCCAAAGTGCCCAGTGATCCAGCACTGGGCCTTCAGGGTCAGGCTAAATTGGGATGGGTTGGGGGTGCCTGGGTGGCTCAGTCGGTTAAGCGTCGGACTTTTTTTTTTTTTAAAGATTTTATTTATTTATTTGACAGAGAGAGACATAGCGAGAGAGGGAACACAAGCAGGGGGAGTGGGAGAGGGAGAAGCAGGTCTCCCGCGGAGCAGGGAGCCCGATGCGGGGCTCGATCCCAGGACCCTGAGATGATGACCTGAGCCAAAGGCAGACACTTAACGACTGAGCCACCCAGGCGCCCCCGCAAGCGTTGGACTCTTGATTTCAGCTTAGGTCTTGACCTCAGGGTTGTGAGTTCAAGACCTGTGTGGGGCTCCACGCTGGGCATTGAGCCTACTTTTTAAAAAAATAATTAATTAATTAGGATGGGTTGGCAGGGGCTCCCCATGCAATGCAGTCCCATTATACCAGAAAATGAAATTCGCCTCTTCTTTTAAAAGCCAGTCACAGAGCATAGTGGTTCTGCCTCAAAGTCTCAAGTGTGTCAATTTGTTTCAAAAGTAAAAGCAAAAAAAAATAATATTCTTGCCCCCTCCTCCTTAATCTGTTCCAAATGAGAGCTTTGAGAAGGAAAACTCCCCAGGACTTACTCTGTTGAGTAAATTGATTTCTGCTGTGGAGAGGAGCTGGGATGGGACTGGAGGTAGGAAAATATATGGAACCTGACATAAAAGATTGGGGTTTTGTTTGGAGAAGGATTCAGGTTGTTTTCAGGTTTTGAATTACGGCTTGGGTGTGTTTGAAGAAGCAGAAGTGAGCAGCACCTCGACCCCCAGCCTTTGTGGGCTTTTCATTCAACTCCTCTTGCCTGGGCTGGTCCCTATGCAAGAGGCCTTGCTTGGCAGCCTGGCCAGGAAACCTTGCTTCATAAATAACTCCCCGGGGGAGACAGGAGTGATAACAGACGCTTTAAGTGGGAGCCGAGCTGCCCTCAGCACTTAGGAGAGTGTGCGCAAGTCTGGCTCTGGAATTCTCTTTGCCAAGGCAAGTGAGCCCTCTTCAAGTTTTCAGTTTGGTTACTCTCATTTTATTATTTCTCTAACCTCTCTCTAACCAGCGGGGTGGCTGAGGCTCTGCTTGTGAGTTCTGTTTTTATTTTTCACACTCTATTTTTATACTTTGAAACTGCGGTTATAAAATATACACTCAAAAATGTTGGCTCTGCACCCACAAGACACAGGAGGCTGTCCTGATGCACAGTGTGGGGACTGCTCCCAGGATGGCCCTGCCCCCACCCTTGGCCTCTCGTGGAGGGACGGGAGGGACGGGGGAACAGCAGTTGCTGTAAGAGACTGGTCCAGCGAGGAGCAGAATTCTGGCCAAGATTTGTAGATTTGACCCTGAGAAACTGTCAGGACTATTTTTCTGGTGGCTTCCCAAGCACACCATAAGAGGTCAGAACCCTTAGAAGCAGAATTCCCAGGTTCCTGTAAAGGGGTCATTCATCTCCATTTGTACAATTGTCCCGGCCCCCGTCTTCCCTCACCATCCATGTAGAAATGTAAAAACAATGCCAGCAAAGCAGTCTCATTTGTTTCGTTCACCATCGTTTGTTGGAAATGGTTGTCATGTTCATGTTACTGTAGAACTTACAAAATGGGCATAAGAAATATTCCCAAGTGCTGACCTCCCGGCCAATTCCAACCCCTCCTGGTATCTTTTTTCCTTCTTTTCCCCCAGGCTCCCCTCTGTCCTTCCCTTCCTCCAACCGGAATAGATCTAGGAATCTCCTGACGTTTCCACCTTGGCTACAAGCAGTGCTGGGTCTTTTTGAACATACTTGTCATAAATCTTAGATTGTTTCTCATCTTTGAAAAAGCCGCTTCTATCAGCAAGTCATTATTCACATGTACAGGGCAGGGGAAAGTTCACCAAATTTCAAACTTCAATTTCTTTTCACTCCTTTTTACAATATCTACTCCCCAGAAACCACAGAAATTTAAAAATACCAGTCCCAATAGGCAAAGTGCCCCCTGACATAGCTTGCAAGAACCAGGACTGGCCACCTGGGGATGGGAGAGGGAGGCGAGGTTGGCCTAGACCGGAGCTGGCTGGCTTGAACCCACGGGGGAAAATAATTTCCAAGTCTCAGAGGACTAAAACCCACTGTTCTCATTCTAGAGTAGCTGGATTTGGTGGGCAGGGAGATTTGGGAAGATGGGTGATATTTATAAGGAAAGGCTTAATGTAGCTGTTACTATAAGTTAAAAATAAGGAATACAGTATAATATAGCTAATGGGCTAAAATATACTTTAATTCCATGTGATACCGGCTAGAGGAGAGCTGAAGGAAGGGTCAGTTTGGAGCAAATGAGAAAGGAGGTGAGGAGGGTGGAGACAGAGCATCAGATTCCCAGTCAAAGGCCCGGCTCTTTTTGTCTTTCTATTTTGTCATCCTCAAACATGTTGGCTTTTGACCTCATGCTTGTTCTCATGGTTACAAGATTGCCGTTGCACCTTCAGCCGGTACCCCAACATTCTAGGTAGGAAGAAGGAGGAAGAACATACAGTTCTCTTATCTCAAGGTAATTTTCATCCAGGAAGAAAAAAATGCCCTCTAAAGCCCCCCTCTGTTTGTCTCCTTGGCCAGGTCTAGGTACGTGGCTGTCTTAGCTACAAAGGTATCAGAAGGGGCTAGACGTCCCCTGCAAGTGCACACTTGGCCCCCAGAACAACATTGGACTTGTGTTAGCAGGGAGGGGGGGGCTACTGGTGGGCTACTGGGAGAGGGCGAAGTATGTGCCCAGGGAGGGCCGCGACACACCTAAGGAACTGCAGAAGTTGCCCTCGGAAGGAGTGGGGAAGGGGGGTGGGATGCAGGAAAAACGAGAGTGAAACCGGAGAGGTGAGGGCCAGCCACTTCAAGGGCCAAGAGTGCCTGCTGAGGACTTAGGAATCCAGGAGATCACTACACATTCCCCGGAGGAGGGGAGGGGACACCAGTGCCCCCTGAAGCAGTGGTTCCACACTCCAGTACACAAGGTCATCTGAGGATCTTGTGACATGAGCTTTGGATTCAGTAGGTTTAGAGAGGGCACAAGATTCCACATTTCTCACCAACTCCCAGGTGATGTTGATGCAGTTGGTCAAGGGACCCGACCCAGAGTAGCAAGACCCTGAAGGAAATCTCTTCAGAAATAAATGCCCAGAGGTGCCTGGCTGGCTCAGTCAGAGGAGCACGTGACTCTTGATCTCAGGGTTGTGAGTTCAAGCCCCATGTTGGGTGTAGAGATTATGTAAGGATAAAGTCTTTAAAAAAAAGAAAGAGAGGAAGACAGAGAAATGCCCAAATGTGTTTGTTAAGCATTTTAATGTAATGACTACTATCACTGTAATAGGAATTGAGATTCAAATATTTAAGGAAAAATTACAGTAACTCTTTTTTTTTTTAAGATTTTATTTATTTATTTGCCAGAGAGAGAGTGACGGAGAGAGAGAGAGAGCACAAGCAGGGGGAGAAGCAGTCAGAGGAAGAGCAGGGAGCCCGATGGGGGACTCGATCCCAGGACTCAGGGATCATGACCTGAGCCAAAGGCAGACGCTTAACTGACTGAGCCACCCAGGCACCCCAACGATAACTCTTAAATTGAGCTTTTCCCAGAAAGGGTGGGGAGCAAAATCTGATGTATCTTTTGGGAGTCTTGATGTCTACAGGTAGCAGAAAAGCCAAAACAGTGGAAGTTTCTCTCTCTCAAGTTTATGTAGTCCATAAGGAGGAGTCCAGGCTGATCAGCGGCTCTCAGTCATTAGGCCTCAGGCCCAGGCTTCCTGTGAATTTCTGCTTCACTGTCCTGACATGTGGTTTCTATTCTCAGGGACACCTCCTGATCCCAGATGGCTGCCAGAAGCATTAGCCATCCCATCCTCACTGCAGATGAGGAGAAGGGGAAGAAAAGAGAGCAGTGAAGGGCTCCAACCCTCTCCCTTTGAAGGGGCCCTCCCAAACTCCCACAATACACTTCTGGGTACCTGTCCCTGGCTACAACTTAGTAACAAGGTCCTATTTAGCTGCAAGATGTGCAAAGAAATGTATTCTTTTGGCCTGGGCACATCACTCAGAGTTCTCTTACTAAGGTAGAAAGGAGCACATTTAGCTATGTGCCACATTGATACAAGAGTTACATCTAAAATGACATTGGATGGTTGAAAATGGTTGAAAACAGAGGGATGAACAAAACTCTGCCAGGCGAATGACAACAAAAGGAAAGGGATGGTAGTAGTCATAATAGGCAAAATTTCGGACAAAGAAGTAGAAAAGCTGTTCAGGAAGGGGGGTATTGGACAATGATAGTGATTAAAGGGTCTGAGCCACAAAGAACATGAACCTTTATAAACCTCAGGTAAAAGAGCATCCAAACCTACCCCCCACCTCCAAAAAACACTGTGAGAAATATTAGGGAAAAATTGTTAACATTACAGCTGTAGTAGGATACTTTAACCTACCTTTCTCAGATTTATGAGGCCAAGCAGACCAAACATAAATAAGGTTATATAGGACTTAAAAGCTTAAATGTGTATAAACCATGTACTCTGCGGACAGAAAATAAGCATCCGTTTCAAATAGGTACAAACCAAGTGCAAAAACTGATTATATTTCGGGCCCCTAAGAAAAATCTCAATTCCATAAGGTAGGAATCTTTCTAGGCCACATTCTAACCAAACTTCAAGCAAACCAGACATTTAAAATAAAAATATAACAACAAAAGCGCCACTTGGATATTTCTACACAATCTCAGTAAGTTCTGCCAATGACAAAACAAAAATCAGACTCCTTTCAGACCCAAACAGATGAAAAGCCTATCAGTGTTTGAGCAGATGAACCTGTCCTCAGAGGAAGTCCTTGCATGTCGTAGGCAAGTAAAGTGTTCTCTATAATATACAGGCACTTCTCTCAAAATCAATTAAGTGAAGATAATGGAAGTAGAGCCAAGAGATAAAAACCCAGCACTTTGTGGAATTAAACACAGCCGAGAATGGTACACATAGGACAGAACACATTCATCCTGGCTAATGATAAAGACATGCTGACCAACAACAGCGCTGTGTCGTTTTCCCCAGATCTGACTGGTGCGGCCATAAATCGGTGCATTTTTGGAGGGAGCTGAATGATATCTTGAGAGATTTTAAATGTTTTTGCCAATTGATTCAGGTAATTCCAGAGGAATTTATCCTCCAGAAATATGCGCACATGGGCAAAGATACACATACAACTCAAAGGATCGAGAGACCTTGATAAATGCACATACCATGAGGCGGTTAAAAATAATGGAGTAGATCTGTATGAACCGGGCGCCTGGGTGGCTCAGTTGGTTAAGCGACTGCCTTCGGCTCAGGTCATGATCCTGGAGTCCCGGGATCGAGTCCCGCATCGGGCTCCCTGCTCAGCAGGGAGTCTGCTTCTCCCTCTGACCCTCTTCCCTCTCGTGCTTGCTATCTCTCATTCTCTCTCTCTAATAAATAAAATCTTTAAAAAAAAAAAAAATAGATCTGTATGAACCGACGTGCAAAGGGACCCATGGCATATCATTACCTGAAAAAATAATTGTTATTCTTATAAATAAATATGTAATTTTTATAAGTTTAGAAGGCCATATATTATGACTTGCTGTCTCTGGTGCCCACAGGGACCTGGCACAGGGCGTAAGCGGGTGAACCGGCTGGGTATGCAGTCTCAGTAAAGAGCAGGGGCAGTAGTGAGCAGAAGAGCAGGTGCCTTCTCGGTTGTGATTTGTAGCCTTGTCAGCTCCTGCCCAGAGTCCATGGATCAGGACTCAGGCTTGGCAACTCTTTCTGCTTCAGCCCTAAGATGACCTCTTGGCCCCTTTGCAAGGGCAACAGGGCTAGCCTCTGCCAACATCACCCTGTGTCCTCTTAACAAGCATTGCGTGAACCTGGAACTTCTGGTCAAGGACAGTCTCATTGCCCCTGTCCTGTGAGCCTAGTAGCATAGGCTCAGTCCTGTCACTAGGAAAGTTATAGTGACTAAAATTGAGCTTGAGATTTTATTTTTAGGGGGCCCCTGGGTGGCTCCGTCAGTTAAGCATCCCACTCTTGATCTCAGCTCAGGTCCTAAGAGGGTTGTGAGTTCAAGCCCTGCATGGGGCTCCTACTGGGTATGGAGCCTACTTTAAAAAAAAAAAAAAAAGACTGTGGTTTTTTTTTTTCTTTTAACACCGTAGAACTTATGGACTATATTTTGTTTTGGTTTTACTTGTTCCTTAGTGTTCTGCAAACTTGCTCTCCACCTAAGGACCTCCAGAATCTTCCAGAAGCTCTAGAAGTCCCCACGCTGGCCACGTTACCCACAACCCCAACGTAGCCCTATGTAGAGTTACTCTTTTCAGTCTCTGTAACCCTTGGCAGGGAGAGGGGCCAACAGCCTCAGCTGTACTGGAGAGGAATAGCAGGAAATAAACAGCTCAAGGAGGAGAAACTCAAGGATTGCAATCTTCCAGTTGCCGGTTTCTATCCTGCTAGCAAAACCTCTATGCTGCTTCACTCCTCATTTTTAGAAGTGACCCTCAACTTGATTTCCCCTCCACACACACCCCCACCCCCACCCTCAGTGTAAATACAAGCCTGGCCAATGGGGCTTTGGTCCAAAGAATGGTTTGACCTCCCGTGTAGGGTTGCCAGATTTACCAGATAAGTATTCAAATTTATAAATCTGAATTTAAGATGGACCACGAATACGACTTTCTGTGTAAATATGCCCCGTGCAATATTCGGGACATACTTAATGCTGAAAAGTTACCCATTGTTTATGTAAAACTCAAATTTAACTGGGTGTCCCCTGTTGCATCCAGCAATTCTACTCCAGTGGGCTTCTGTGGCTCCCGCATTCCAAGAGGGGGCATCTGCAAGTTTAAGGATAAAGATCAGCAGGAGTTTAAGTAATCGCTACCCACAAGTCACCTCACCAGAACCTCCTGCATGGCCCCATCCCCCTTTTTGTGCCTCCCCCTCCTCTCATTTGCTGCCCTGCTTCTGAGCTTCACCTCACTTCCTGCCTCTTGTCTTCCTCTTTTAGTCTGTGGCTTTCCCCTGCCCTCGCTTCTCCTCCTTTTTCCTCATTTTGCTCTCGCTGGTCCGTAACATGTCATTAAAGTTTACGTATTTGAGTGTTGGTTATAATTACTAAATAAGGTTTTATGTTCCTTGCTATAATTTAAATAGCAGGGGAACTTAACTTTGTGTGTGTGTTTCATTTTCCTTTTAGTGATAGGTGGCCTTAAGTTCATTTTTAGCTGTGTGAGTCATTGACCTTCATTCACCTTGAGTGAGAAAAAAGGTCTCCCATTTCCAGAAGGAATTCACATGCATCTTCCTAAGATGGATGCCAGCGGGGAAGGTGGGAGTGGGAGAGATGGAAGTGGGGGACAAGGGGGGATCCTGCTAAGTTGACCCATTCAGGGGAGAAGGGGCTCAGAAGCCTCTTGCACTGGCCTAAAGCCTAGCCTTTGGCATTGGGCCCAGCTGCCTGGAGCGGAGTACGGCTCTCTCCTCCTTGTGACTGATCACTGGACTCCTTCCCAGCAAGAAGCCTCCCCTGATAGACAGCGAAGAGCATGGTTTGCCGCTAATAACTAGGGCCCCGGTGGCCTTCTCTTTCCATTCCCTGCCTCTCCCGATGAAGCAGACTCTTGAGGGCAACTTTATTCTGGCTTCCTCCCCAAAACAGGTGGGAGCAGGGCAATTCTCCAAGCTCCCCCGAATCAGAACCTGTTTTCTGGTTGCTGCCCTCAGCTACTCTGACGTCTATATTAATCCCATTCTCTCCCTGCCCTTGTTTCTCCATCCCTGCTCTCCCCCACCCCTGCTTTCCCCTCAGCATGACCCAGAAGGTACCTTCCCATCTGGGAAGCAGACCTGTGAATGGCAGTGCCATTTGGGAGAGAGAATAGTGATCTGGGAGTCGGAGAGTGGCCTCTGTCCTGAACTAGTTGCTTCTACTCACTTGGCCTCAGTTTTGTCATCTGTAAAATGGAAGTGATCACGTGTCTTGCGGAAAAGCTGTATTAAAATATGAATAAAAACAAGTGTCAAAAAGTGAACAAGGTTCCATCCCGAATCCAAATGCTGAATGATATATATTTTTTTAATGCTGGAAAGCCAGTAACTTGCTGTTGGTTATAGAATCCTTTTTATTCATTCGATTAGAGAACCTCTGCACTTTATTTGGAAGGTGTCTTTTTATTCCTTCTGTCGTGGACTCATAAACATCTGGGTGTCCTTTCCTATCTCTCCTTTCAGGCAGGGGAAAATTTAAAAGAAGCTAAAGGAATAGATCTGTGCCCCTTGCCATTTCATCATATATTTCAGTAGAAAGGAGTCTGGCTCTTTGAAAAGTTTGCCCTAACGGTTCAAGGCCGAGTGGAGGTGTCCTCCCCTGTCTGTGGAGGAGGTAGATAGGCGAGTTGGAGGTCGACACTGACCAAATGGCAGTGCAAAGAATTTTGGATCAGATCTCTCCACTTTGATGGGAATAAAATAACAAAGCCTCACCCACCCGAGGCCTGTTGCCTTTTGCTGAGCAAAGTCATGTCAGCCGTCTAGTTCGGAGGCTTTATCCCAGCTGGAAACCCGGTAATGAGGGAGGCTGAAGAATCTGGGCTTCCCAGAATGTGTGGGAAACTGAACAGTAGAGTCCACAGCATTCCAACTCTGATACTTGGCCAGAGCTTGTGCATTCCCTTGGTTACAGCCATTTGGGGCTCCGAAAGGCACAGAGATTTAGCCAGAGCCTCGTCTCAGTTGCTGTGGGGCCCAAGCCGCCCCCCCACCCCCAGCCCCAGTCACCTGGGAGTTCTGTGTAGTCCTCACCTTCGAAGCTCACTGCCCCATAGCAGTGAGCAACAATACAAATAAGCCACGCCCGTGGAAATGGGGTCAGGGAAGGAAGGCAGGAGCAGGATCAAAGCCTCTTGTAATGCAAGAATTCCTCAGCAGCTCGAGTCCCTTAACGATTATGGTTTGGAGATTTTCCAGAAAGCAAAACCACTTAGCATGCCATATTTAACAATGAAGAGTTTTCTGTTCATAATAGTCACTGTGCAGAGCAAATAGGCACCTTGAACAAAGGATAGGATATTTATATGTGTATATAAAATAACCCGCACAGTCTTAAACCCCGAAGCTTGTCTGCGGGGAAGAAAGTGGCCCTGCCTTCTGCCCTGGGGTACCTGTTTCACCAGCAAAGTTGGAGAAAAGTCTACATGCCCTGCCTCGTCCCCACCACTGCATCTCAAACAAACAACCAACCAACCAAAAAAAACCACCTTCGTTTAACCCAGAATTTTCCAAACTTATTCAATAACCAAATCTTTTGTTTTAACCTTTGGTTGGTTTTGGAGTTTGGAATTTTTCCATTTCGTTTCGTTTTGTTTTAAATATCTCTTAGGCATTCTAAAAAGTCAGTTTCTCAAGGAAAATGTTTGGGCAAAGGATAGGCCAAGGAGGGTCGGAAGCAGGGATTTTAGACCAGGGGGGTGATGGAGAAAGCAAATCCCAGGCCCTGAGGGATGATGGACGTGATTGCTGGAACCCAGCTCTGTACATCAGTTTGGAGCACCCGACCCCCGCTGGGCCCTATTCGTGTTATTTTGTGTTCATTTGGTTGTATATTCAAAAACATTTGTCATTGGGGGAAATTGGAGAAGAATGGCCGCTTGGAGGAAGCTTCATTAAAGTGAACCTTAAAGGGTGGGTATGATTTCAGTGAGGAAAGATGGGGAGCATTCCAGAAAGACAGGGGCAGCCAAGTGTGAGGGCTGCTCAGAAAAAGAAAAATTAGTATAGTACAGGCCTCAAGTGCACAAGTAGGGTGGGGTCAGATGGAGGCAGGGATGCAGTGCAGGACCCCTGGGATCAAGCAAGATTCTTTCACATGCAAAGGTCACAGAGTCTGACCCAACCCCCTTCAGCACACAGGGGCATTTTGGGTCATATAAGTGAGAATCCTGGAGCTAGGACGGGATTCAGATGTGCCATCATTCAGGGGTTCAAACAATGTCCCAAGGACCTGGTTTCTTGCCACCTCTCCCCTCTGTTCTTTGGTTGGTTCTGCTTTCAGATAAGCTCTCACTGCCCTTGGACTTGTAAGATGGCTGCAGCAGCTCTCGCCTTTACATCATCGTTTATTTAAGGCCTGTGTCGATAACAGTCCCTTTGCTTTTAAATGCTTTCTTAATGACTGTCAGTTGGGTTCTAGGCACATCCTTGAATTAATCTCTGAGTCAGGGAACATGGTACCCTGATTGGCTTAAACCTGGGGCAGGTGCCCAGGCCTGGAGTTGAGAGTAGGGCTGGCCCCACCGAAACCACATGGTCTAAAAGATACGGAGGGGCTGGCTCTAGGGGTCCAGCTATCCAGAGAAGATGAATGGAAGCTAGGCCACGAAACGGCAGATGCCCACTAAAACTTGGAGCACCAGGCCAAAGAATCCAGATATCGTTTGCAAGAGAGAACCAGTAAAAACTTCTGAATAAATAGTGACTAGAACTATGCATTAAGATTAATTCAGCTACAGTTTCATAATGGCCATGTGCTTGGCACATGGTAGGGGCTCAATAAATCTGCATTGAATGAGGGAGATAAATGGATGGATTGGAGGTGGGGAGAGAGAGAAATGCCATTGTAGGAGGCTATTGTAATAGTTTCAGAGGGGAGCCAGCCAAGGAAGTAATGAAGACTTCTCAAGAAAATCAAGAGGTTCCATTGTCATGAAAGCCACAGAAGGAAAAAACCATCAAGAGGACAGGGTTGGTGAGTCATGCCAAACACTGTCAAAAGGCCAGGGCAAGGAGGGTAGGGACTGAGAAAATATCAGAAGGGAGAATCGGAAGAGAAGGTCCAGTAGGACAGTCAGAAGCCAACTTCAAGGAGTTCAGAAGTAAGTAGGAGGCTACCCTGAAACATCATCTGTCTTCCCTTCCCCACCCCTTTCCAGCTCCAAACTCAGCCAAAAAAAAAAGCTCCTTCACCTCCACACAGTCTTTGCAAAGCACCTGATGCCATCCCCGTGACCTTTATCCAGCCATGATGTCCTTTTCTCTCATGTGTCTTTAGGCTCTCCTCCCTCTCCAGGGCTATCTCTCATATAAATATTGACATTACTCTCTTGTTCTAAGATGACATTTCTTAGGCCCTGTTCTGCCTTAAGTTAATGTTTCAAAAGAATCATTAGAGAAATTTTGAAGTTGGGGAGGACAGAAGTTTGAGCTTAGGTTGAATATCCTTTGTGGAAGACAAGATTATCTGTAAGAATGAGTAACGGTCAGGGAGTGGGATGGAGGGTCAGGGAGAGGGTTGGAATAGTTCATTTAAGGTTCAGTTAGGGGTCACCAAAAAATGAATGAAAGAATTGCCAGGGGCCAGTGGGAGGCCAGCTGAGATTGAATAGCTTAAATTTATGGAGAGCCTAATCAGCATACTGCCTCTCTTTGGCAGGAAACGGTGGCCCCGAGTAGAGCAGTGGATTGGGTTTGAGGAAAGATGGTTATGGAGCACTGTTGATCCTGGGCACAGGTCAAGTTGACATGGGGGCTGGAGGTTAGAAGAGGATGGAGGACCCAGGGACCCCAGGGTATGTAAAGAAAAGCAAGTGATAGCCTGAGAGAAGAGGCAGGGTCAAAGATGTGGTCAGGATTCATGTGAGGGGGTTGTCTCAGTGGAAGAAGTAGAAAGGCTAAACAGTTAGGTTGGGGATATTAGGCCATATGGTGCATGATATGGTGAATAGACTACATGGTTTAAATCCTATATCTTAACCTGTGTCTCCACTTACCTTGTTTATAAAATGAGGCTCATAAAACCTTCAAAAAGTCATTGTAATTAATACATATGAGATACTTACGATAGTGCTTGTGTGTAATAAGTGCTCGGTGAATTTTGGCGATGGGGATGTTCGTTTAAAAGCGATGAAAAGGGGGGCACCTGGGTGGCTCAGTCCGTTAAGCGTCCGACTCTTGATCTCAGCTCAGGCCTTGATCTCAAGGTCGCGAATTCAAGCCCCTCATTGGGCTCCATGCTGTGCGTGGAGCCTACTTTAAAAAACAAAACAGGGGCTCCTGGGTGGGTGAGTCAGTTGAGTGTCTGACTCTTGGTTTTGGCTCAGGTCATGGTCTCATGGATCATGAGATCAACCTTGAGTCTGCTCGAAGCTCCTCTCTCCCTCTGCTCCAACCCCCACTTGTGCACTCTCTCACTCTCTCAAATAATAAGTCTTAAAAAAAAATACAAAACAAACAAAAAGTGATGAGAGGTCTTGGAACTTGAGCTCTTGAGGGGCACCTGGGTGCTCAGGTGGTTAAGCATCTGCCTTTGGCTCAAGTCATGATCTCAGGGTCCTGGGATCGAGCCCCGAGTCAGGCTCCCTGCTCAGTGGAGAGTCGGCTTCTCCCTCTGCCCCTCCCCTACTGCTCGTGCACTCGCTTGCTCTCTCAAATAAATAATCTTTAAAAAAAAAAAAGAACTTGAGATCTTGAAGTTGAAACAATTCTGAGTGATGCCAGTTCTCAGATGCCATCATGCTTGTGAGTGGAGTGAAACTGGAGATGGAAAGTAGTGGAGTTGAGGAGGAGGAAGAGTGGTGCGCCCAAATTCTAGGAGGGACACGTTTACGGATGTGGAGGTCACCAGTGGGCTGGCAACAACTCTGTGTCACTGAGAAAGGCCGGGTGTCTAGCTGAAGTTAACAGAAATAGGGAGGTAGCTACGGTGGGTTTCAAGGGAGACAGATTGTTGAGAGAGGAGGAGAGAGGTGTGGAAGGAGGTGCTGATCTGTCTGAGTCAGAGACCAAGGGAAAGCAGTAACAGCCTCTACTGGAAAGTGAGGAGTAATCTGCCAGGAGGAGGAAGAAATGAGCCAAGGATGAAAAAAGTGGAGAGTTTGCTCACAGTAGAACAGATTTTGATTGAGAAGAGATGTTTTTTATAATAGCTTTTAAGAAAAATCCATTCCCCAAGCCTGAGGACAAATCTGAAGGAGGCTTGAGTGTAAGGGAGGAAGTGGGCAAGAGCTTTTAGAGTAGATTACTGGAAAAGCCAGTAAATGGGGGCTCTGATCCCTCACCTTGATTGTAGGATGTGCAGCATTAGACACAATGACTCGATGTGCTGGGCATGCCCCAACCGGCCACCCCCTGCCCGCCCGCCCACTTCTCCAGCTCCGTGGGTATGCAGTGCTCAGTGCATTTCCCGCATCGGTGCTGCTGGGTTCTCTGAGGGTAGAGGGACCGGGAGAGCTGGGATTGAGGGCTTCTGCTTTTAGAGAGCAGACAAATGGCTTTAAAGGGAAGGGAACAGGACACCAGCAAGCTTTGTGGCTGAGTTCTCTTCCAAAAGCACCGCTCAGTAATATAATTGTATTCGGACAATTTTTTTGCATGACGTCAGGGAATAGCCTTCCTTAAAAGCTCTCATGAAAAAGCACAACTATAAAACAGACTCAGGCAATGAAATGGAAACCAGGCAAGTGGGTCTGTGTAATTTGGGTAAAGAGATTTCTCCTTACGGCTTTGTGATCTGATCCCTGCTGTCTGCATAAAACTGTTTCACGGGATCCGCTTACATAGGAGTCTTACCTTGCAGGTGCTTTTAGACGTAATATGTCTTGCTTTATTACCAAATGAGCAGGAAAGCAAGGGTTCCCTCCTCAGTGGCTGTTCAGACCACCTTCCTAGACTTGCCACCTTCCTAGTCCTCCAGGTCCTAAATCTCTCATCTTTGTATGAGCCCGGCCCCAGCAGTGGGGAGGGAGGGCTAGTCCCATGTACACCTCACTTAACCCCTATGTGTGCCTTTATCCATCTCCCCCTCACACCCCTGCTCAGGGTCAGTCTTGGGGAAGTGTGTGCCAGGGAGCACTACTCACTGAGCAGGTCCTTTCTTACCCACCCCATTTTCCTAAAGCCACAGGAGCACCGAATTTAATTATCTGCCATCCTGTGTTCTTGGCACACTCTCTGGCTCCATTCCCAAGGAGATCCTTTCTTTTTTGTATTTTTGTTTTTTATTGAGGTGGAATTCACGTAACATAAAATTAACCATCTTAAGTATAAATTCAGTGGCAATTGGTATATTCATAATATTGTGCAACAGTCCCCTCCATCTAGATCCAGAGCATTTCCATCATGCTCCCTCACCCCGCAAAAACACCCGTGTCCATTAAGGAGCCACTCTCTGCCCTTCCTTTCCCTCCCAGCCCCCGGCAACCACCAGTCTGCTTTCTGTCTCTGACTCTTCCCATTCTGTACATTTCATGTAAATGGGATCATATAATATTTGTGTGCCTGGCTTTTTCACTAGGCATAATGTTCACAAGGTTCATCCATGTGGTATGTGGTAACCTGTATCAGTACTTCACTTATGCCTGAGTAATATTCTGTTATATGGATGTACCATATTTTGTTCATCCAGTCATCTATTGATAGGCATTTGGGTTGTTTCCACCTTTTGGCTGTTGTGAGTAGTGCTGCTGTGAACATGGGTGTACAGGTTTTTGTTTGAGTACCTGGTTTCAGTTCTTCTGGGTATATACCTAGGAGTAAAATTGCTGGATTATATGGTAATTCTATGTTTAACTTTTTGAGGAACTGGAGGTCCCTTCTTTTTTTTTTTTTTTTTTTAAGTAAGCTTTCTGCCCAGTGTGGGGCTTGAACTCATGACCCCCAGATCAAGAGTCACATGCTGTACTGACAGCCAGGTGCCCCTGGAGGTCCCTTCTCAATGGACATTCTCCTAGGTCCACTCTGTCAAGGAATAGTAGACATATACCACCCCAGCCCTAGCCCCCAAGACATGTTGACCTCATTCTGCTAAATCTGGAAAGAAACTGAAGGAATAAGACTGAGGAGCCCGGAGTCTCTCTGGAAGTGCATAAGGTCACCAAAGAGAGGCTGGTAATCAGAAGAAAGACAGTCTGGGGAAGGGATTGGGTGCTAAGGGGCTTGGGGGCCAGTAGAAGCTTGGACTAAGGCAGGGGGAAATTTAGGGAGAAAGGAACTCAGTTACCCAGAATAAAGGAAGGCGTGAACCTAAAACCCCCGTGGCCGGTACGGCCATTCCCCTGGTGATGGAGGAGTGATGGAGGGGAGCTATAGACTGATTTATCCCTCTAGCGATGGGGCAGGGGATAGGTAGAAAGAGCGCTTCAGGCTGAGGAATTAGGACAGTCAGCCTTGAGGAGCCATTGAGGGCTTTTATAAAAGGAGGCTTTAGAAAGATAACCCTGACTACAGGGTGGAGGGCAGCTTGGAGGAGAAGACAAAACCAGAAGCAAGGAGGCTGGTCAGAAGGTTACCATTGCTCTTAAAGGAAGACCAGTGAGGGTGGTGCTAGGAGCGGCAGTGGGGAGGGAGAGGCGGGGCGCCGTCATCAGGACAGCTACCTGCATGCAGAGGTGATGACGGAGGACAAGATGCCCCTGAGAAGACAGGGCAGCCAGTAGCAGGGGGGAGGGCTGTGGAGAGGCCGAGGGGCTCCAGAGCACCACTCCCACTGCCAGAGTCCAGTCAGGTGAGAGGCGGGAGGGGGGAGTCTAGGAACAGGGAGGTTGGGGAAGCAGGCTACTCCTTCTTGACGGACGACTAAAGTCCGAAATTCTAGCTAAATACACAGTTTTCATCTGGATTATACCAACACCGATTAATTTTCATCAAGAAATTCTTTGTAACTCTGTCAAGCTAATTTAATTCCTTGATCAATTTTCTACACAGAGCAGTTAAACCATTTCTGAAGTTCTCCCTTATTTTCTTAGGTATCAGCTCTTTTAGGTATAAATTTAGCAATAAAGACTTGACTTTTTGGTCAGAAATTTTAGTCAATAAAAAGCGTTTTAGGGATGCCTGGGTGGCTCAGTCGGTTAAGCATCTGCCTTCGGCTCAGGTCATGATCCTGGGGTTTTGGGATCAAGCCCCGCATTGGGCTCCGTGCTCAGTGGGGCTTCTCCCTCTGCCCTTCCCCCTGCTTGTGCTCGCTGTCTGTTTCTTTCTCTCTCTCTGACAAATAAAATCTTTTTAAAAAATTAATAAATAAAAATAAAAAGCGTTTTATCATACCTGCGTTTTAGATTTTGGCAGTTGTATTTTTTCTGTTGCTGTTGTTATTATCTGTGTTTTTAGTGTTACTAACAAAATGACTTCTTTGGTCAGTTGTGGATTTTGCCATGTGCTGCTTAGCCATTGTCCGTTCAGTTATGTTGATTATTTTCAGCAGTAACATTCACGGCTAGATCAAAACATCCTCCAGGTCAAACACAACCCACTTCTTGCCAGAGTTCCTCTTCCTTCTCACCCCCACCCCTACCCTTCCCACCAAAGACTGGTCCCAAGAGGAAAGGAGCAGTGGACTCTTCTGGGCAGTGGGTTCTGGAGCCTCAGAACACCTAGGCACTCTTCCTAGCAACTAATTTAAATCCACTCTACCACAGTTTCACCTTTTCTCCTTTTTTCAGTTGGCTGAAACCCCAACTCATTCATTGCCCTGTATTCTCTGACTTGTCATCTCTTCCTAGGCTTGTTGTTGAAGAGAGGTTTCCTGTGGCCTCTCCATTCCTCTCCCTCACCCCAGCCTTCTCCAGCCTCAGCCACCCCACTCCCATCAGCCCAGGACCATGGCCAGCAGATGGTTTCCGATGCCTTTGGGAGGTGGGCAGCAATTCAAGGGAGTCCTGGCCACAAAGGACTGATAGGAAAGGCCCTTGGAAACCTGGGAGTGAACTCAATTTCAAGATACAAAGTTTCCAGAAACTTTGAAATCACAGGTACTTAACATTTTGAGCGCTGTTTATAAATCTTAAAATTACCTTGTGAGTTTAGGGATCATTTATACCTTGATGAACTTGCTCTATTACCTTGGACTGTTCTTGTTCTGCGTAGAGCTGTAAAAGCCTGAGAGGGAGGAGGGGGTACCTATATAGGAACTTTCTGGATTCTGGGTAAGGCTGGGAGATGGTAGTGGTCATATCCTCAGGAAACAAAAATTATCTTCCTGAATTTTTCTCATTTCCAATTTCTAGCCTTCAGTTACACTTCAGGACCATCTGTACCACTATCTTCCATGGTCCACTAGTGTGTCGGGGGACCTGGGCAAACCCCCATCTTGTGCTCTGTGCCCTGTGTCCCATGCCTAGACTGGACGGGGAGTTCTGGCTCCTGGCTGGCACAGCGCCTCATGCTCATGACAGCTTTGCTGAAATGAATCAGTCATTTGGTTTCTTCCTCTCTCCCACCACAAGCCCCGAATAAGCTGAAAGGGTTGAGAATGGGAGCAGGGGACCAGGGGGTAGTAAGGGAGGTGGGTAGTCGCACTGAGGGTCAGAGAAGCTTAGGAAGAACTCAGAAGGAGTAGTCAGTCTTCAGAGCTCAGACTGAGAAGAAATTTCCTTTAAGAGAAAGAAGTGAAATAAACAAAAGAAAACTGGAATGACTTCAAGGAGAGGGAAAAGAGAAATGGTGAGATCCAAGCTGGTCACTGAGGAATGTACGTGTCCTCAGAGCCCTTGACCTCTGCCCAGGCAGAGGAAGAGGAGGCTGATGGCAGAAGGAGACTTCAGGTTGCCTAGGCCCCCCTCCAGGAGGGCTTCTCAGTCTGTAGGCATCTTCATTGTACCCCGCCTCTTCACTGGCTCATCGGGCAGCGTCAGGGAAATGGGGAGAAGGGCTCAGATTGCCCCTTCCAGGAAGAGTGCTTTGGGTGAGTGTCCTAGCAAAAAGGAATAAGTACAAGGTGCTTACCTTCCACAAAGAGGTGGAGGTGATTGAACACTTTGGGAGGCTCAGCAGAGCGAAATCACCAAGGAGCAGGCAGAGCGCAGGGGAGGTGCTGCTGGAGAGGGTGGGGCTCATCTGGGGGGAGGGCCTGACTTTGCACCTTGCACAAGGGCATGAGGTGTGGGCCAGATGCTGTTGTCCAGAGGATCTCTGGTCCGGACCCAACTCATTCCTTACCCTGTGACCCTGTCACACACCAGGCCTTCATTAGCCTGCTCTGGAGCGGCCATGGACAAAGCTCACGTGCACCTTACTCTTTCCCGCTGGGCTTCAGAGGTAGCCACAAGGAACAGGACAGTGAGTTGCACACAAAACGGGGTACAACTGAGTACCCTGAAAGGTTTAAGCAGGTGGGTGTTGCTCCCCTTCTCCCTAGGCTAGGTGCCCCTAGGGAAACCCAGTTTTTTTCACAGCCATTGTTGCCTGAGAATGACGTTGGTTTAATCCATTCCTCATTCTTTGGTGTGGTTGGAAGTGAACAATGGCAAGCATTTTTATAAGCTTTGAGCTGAGTGTGCTATTCATCAGCTGTAATTTATTTTATCAACCCCTTTTCAGTGAAGTATGGCCCTCCCAAGTAAGAAGTGCGCGCTTTTAACTCCTATGAAATGCTTATTTGTTTTTATTCATGTTGGCTGTATCCATTTTTAAAATTAGGGGAAAATCTACATCTATTTACCCAGTGATTTGAGGTGGGCCCACATTTTTTAAATTATAGCTTTTTTAACTTTAAAAATAACGTTTTTTCAAAAATATATCTTTTCTTTAAAATGAAAACAAAAGCTCTGCCGGATGTTTTCTGGTTTTGTGATGGGTCACCAGGAAAACATTTACGTCGGACGTCTGACTGCATGTGGGGGGGTCTTGGTCTTGGGGAGCTGGGTCTACAGGAACTTTGGGGAATCCAGGCCATTTGTTCCCTATGGAAAGGGCTAGAAAATTAAGAAAAAGCAAATTACTAATATTTGAAAGGTTTTTCCCCCAACTATTTTTAGAATTTCAAGTGGTGTTTTTATCCTTTCCCTTCTGACCTGGAAAATGTTTGCGCCTCCAGACAGAAAGGGCTCTGTGGTCAGCTGTTCAGATGATTTTTACCTCTTGCCACCTCTCTGCCCAGAGAGCTGATGAGGAAGCGGGGAGCTAGGGATTGCCTTGCAGAAAAAATATGAAAGGAGATGAGCTTCTTCTCATCTGCCTGGAATAGAGACGTAGGCCCCTGTTGCCTGATGAGCTGAACAGTTCCATCCATCCACCCACCGAACTGTTGACGTGGAGAGACTTCACCACAGGGACTTTTTACAGTTGTGTAAGGTTGCAGACTATTCCAGGGGTAAGGCTGGGCTCCTCAACCTCAGCCCTGTTGACATTTGGGGGAGGTATCATGTGCCTCGTAGGGTGGTTCGCAGCATCCCTGGCCTCCACCCACTCCATTCCAGCAGCCCCATCTCCCCTGACTTGTGACAACCAGAACTGTGTCCGGACATTAACAGATGTCTCCTGCAGGGCAATATCATCTCTGGTTGAGGTTGAGAACCACCAGATGGAGGGAAGCCATAAGTGATGTTGCGGCCCCAGAGACTAGGTGAGAGCGGAGGGAATGGGGTTTCCTGAGCCCAAGGAGAGCTGAACGGGACAGTGCAGCCACAGCCAGAACCTTGGTGACTCACGGGGGAAGTTGCAGGAAAGAAGTACCCAGCTTCTCTCTCTTTCTCTTTCTACCCTCCAGATTCTCAGCATCCCCTCCCCATTAGATGAATCCCGCCAGAAGCCAGGTGGTTGGGAACCTGTGTTGCGCAGTCCATAAAGGTCAGCCCGTGGGGGCACTGAATGGGGTGCAGAGGGACAAAGAACAGATGGGGGCACAAACAAAAGAATCAGTCTACTCATCCATCCATATAGTCATTCAACATGTATAGGCAGCTTAGCACAATGGTCAAGAACACAGGCTTATATGTGGCCCCTACCATCTCACCTGTGTGATCCTGATCAAGTGACTTCTGTAACCCTCAGTAACCTCAGGCACAGAATGGCAGCAATAATTCTGTCTACATGTATGATCTGAGTCTTGCAATCTTGGAGGTTTCCTGTTGGGGAAACACAAGTCCTAAGTAAATTGTTCAGTACATGGCTGTAATCAAGTACCAAGTGGATGGTATCTGCTGTGTGCCCAGTGCTGTTTTATGGATGATCCTAGGAAAAGCAAAGACATAGGGCTCGGCCACAGAAGGCCCTCTCTCACCGTCTGTCAGCACACTGAGTGCTGTTCAGATCTATGAGCAGAGAAAGGTCACAGGGGGCTGGAAAAATCTAGACCACAGGACCTGAATTGGGTCCTGAGGGATGAGTAGGCTAAGTCAGGATGAGAGAGGATCTATCAGACAGTGGGGATGGTGAGCAAACCAGAGCCATAAGAGTTGGAGGGAAGGAGAAGACCCAGAGAGCTCCGGGGGGAGACTGGTGATTGGACAGCTTTGATAGAAGGTCTCGGTGCTTCTGTCTGTGAAGATGAGGGGCTGGCTCAGGACCCATCGCCTTCCTCAGTAGTCGGATGTAGGAGTCATAAACTCACGGCTAGGGGCGCCTGGGTGGCTCAGTCGTGGGGCGTCTGCCTTCGGCTCAGGTCATGGTCCCAGGGTCCTGGGATCAAGCCCCGCATCGGGCTCCCTGCTCAGCGGGAGGCCGGCTTCTCCCTCTCCCACTCCCCCTGCTTGTGTTCCCTCTCTCGCTGTGTCTCTCTGTCAAATTAATAAAAAATAAAAAAAAAAGAAATGTTTAAAAAAAATAAAAATAAAAATAAAAAATAAACTCATGGCTACAGGAGTGAGGTGGGAGGCGGTAGGACACACCGATGCCTCCTATAGGGCATGGCCATTGCTCTGCTCCAGGCACCTATTACCACGTTAAAATGCAGGCCGGGGACACCATGTGCTAATTAATTCTCTGAATTTTCAAAAGATGCTAGAAATTTGGATTTTTATGAGAAATCTCCTGGCTTTTAAAAAAACCATGTAAGCCATACCAGACTTGTGTGAAGACCAAACAGTCCATTTGCACCCCTGTCCAGATTTCTGACGGGCCCTTTGGGGCCTTAGAACCCTTGAGCTGTGTGTTTGGTTGGGTTCAGCCTCCTGTGTACTGTCTTTTAAGCTATAGCTCCCAGGGCTTGAAAAAGAAAAGAAAAAGAAGTAGGAAGAAGAGGGGTCCACCTGGGCCAGGTGAAGTCAGAGTTCCCCTCCAGACCACCATGGCAGGTTGGGAGTAGGAGGGACGGGCTGGCTGTAGCCTGGAGGCACCGGCTTGGAGCACCGAGTGGGTGGGCTGGAGTCTCAGTGCTGCCCGCGCTCCTAGCACTTGACCCAGCGTCCGCCGAGGCTGGGGCTGGAGCTGCCCTTGAGAGCACTGACCAGCACATTTGGTTCTTGGATGAAATTTTTTAAATACTCAGATAAAGTACAGAGACTAATATCGCGAATACCCATGTTCCCACATGCAGCCTTCCTGCTGGGTTCTTCAAAACTAGAGATGCTGCCCCTTTTCTTTCCTTAGGACACAGACCTTCCTCTGGGCCATTTGCCTCGGGTAAGGGTCGTCTGGGAGCTCTGTCTAGTGGTAAAGGCTGACACAGTGACCTCTGGGAAAGCCCTGAAGTCCTGTCACTGATTGCCATGCCAGGAAATCGCACCTCTGAGTCCTGGCTCTGCGGGCCCTGAGGAGCAGAGAGCCACGGGCTCCAGGGTAGAGGGCCGGGAGAGGCCGGGGGGCAGAGGGGCCCTGGCAGCCTCAGGAAGAGGCGAACCGCAGAGTCAGCAGTCGAACCAAGTGGTGGTCCACACTTGTTTCTCATGACTAAGTAAAATACAGGCTCTTGCTCTGCTGAGGGGAAGTGAAGAAGTCTGTGGAGAAGACCAGAAATAATGACGTTGTCTGGAAACAGCCTAGTGCATCCTTAAAATATTTTCCTCAGAAAAAAGAAGATGCAGTAATACTCCCTTACTCCAACACTGCCGTTGCCTCCCCGGGCCTGCTCCAGACAGGCTCTCCAGCTTCGCCTCAAGTTCCACTGGCAGGCGCCCCTCCTCGGGGTCAGACCTGTGCTACCCGCTCCTCCCTTCCGCCCCAGCTGTGCGTGGCCCCTTATCCTCAGCCTGCCCAGTTTTCCCTCCATGAAGCTCCCTCCTCCCACTCCCCACACTTTTTTTCTTTTCTGTTCTTTCATTACTGCTACTAATGATATCATCAGTCCCTGTCATACACCATCTTGGACTATTTCCTGACCCTTCATGTGTCAGCTCACTGCTGACTACACTCCTCTCTCAGAGAGAAGGGACTGGGGTTTTCCTCATGTTCCTCATAGTGCCCCTCCCACACATACACACACAGCAGGTGACAATAAGTACTATGGGCAGATAGAAGCTTGAATTGATGGGTGAATGGGTGGACGGAAAGATGGTTGGATGGCAAGGTTGAGGGAGTTCCATGAATGCCTGGAACAGGATGCTCCAGAGCTAGGGGCAGGGAACACTCAACCCATCTCCATTTACTCAGCATTTACTGTGCTGACTTGGCCTCTCTTGGGAAGGAGACTTGACCAATGGCCTTAGTCTAGAAGGCATCTCCCCCCATGATAACTTTAGAATTAGACAGTGCACTTTCAATCCACGGTCTCAAGCTCAAGGTTGGCACCTGGAACAAGTCGACGTTGGCATTTTCATTTTCATCAGTGTGGTTGAGTCCCAAGCCTGGGACTTGAAGTGTATCCAGCACTGTGTGAAGCCTGCCTCTAGCTGCCAGCCCCAAGGCGGGCCTCATCACAGGAGTGGGAAAGAACATGGGCAGCAGGGCTGTGGGACTCCCCATGCTTGCCTCAGGAGTCTCAGCAAGTAAGGTCTTCGGTTAGCCAGGTGTCTGCCTTGACAGAAGAGCCCCATGTGGTGGGGGCAGTAGCAAGAGGATGTCCACACTGCATCAGCCCAGAAGCTGGACCACCCAAGTTAATCATTCACAAGGGTAGAAGGCAAGGATTAACTAGTTCTTTTTTTTTTTTTTAAGATTTCATTTATTTATTTGAGAGAGACTGAGAGATAGAGAGCACGAGAGGGAAGAGGGTCAGAGGGAGAAGCAGACTCCCTGCTGAGCAGGGAGCCCGATGTGGGACTCGATCCCGGGACTCCAGGATCATGACCTGAGCCGAAGGCAGTCGCTTAACCAACTGAGCCACCCAGGCGCCCAAGGATTAACTAGTTCTAAATGCTGATTAGTTGGGTTTCCAACTCACTTCCAAATGACTGAATGCTAATCCCTCTTGTGTAGTAGGCCTACCACAGCCTAGAGCATGTACCTGCGTACCTCACCCACTTGAAGCCCTCCCGCAGGGGTCTAGGGCATATTTCACTCTCACCTTAGCTGTGTAGCCACTGGGGGGGGGGGGCGATGATTTATTCGCTTACACTGACTTCTTCCCTCACCTGATTCCTGCAACTCTTAGAATCCAGACCACTCCATTGAGCACCAGATGTCTCATTGCTGCCTGAGTTTTAGCTTTTCCTCCCCTCCCAGACCACCACTTTCTTGAGGACAGGAGATGTCAGCTCCTTGCCTTGCGTTCCCACAGTACTCAGCACAGTGCTGGCCACAGAGAAGACCCTAGGCACCTACTTTTTGACTCGTGAAGGGCCAGGCAGAGGCCTATCTCCTCCAGGAAGCCTTCTCAGGTGCCCTCCCAGCCACTGAGCAGCCGTGCACCTCTGCAGAGTCCTCCAGCACCTGAGGCCCGGGCCCTACAAGCAAGCATGAGGGCTCTAAGTGTTGGTCTAGGCTCAAGTGTTCTGCGAGCTCTTTCAGGGCACACAGTGTGCCCAGCGATCGGAACAAACTTGTACACATAGCAGATTTTTCAACTTCACAGTTTTACTGAGATATGCCATACACACACCACACAAGTCACCCCCTGGTTGTAGCTTATTTGTAGAGTTGTGCAACCATCGCCACAGTGTATTTCAGGCAGGCCCTTTTCATCACTGTGAGAAAGAACCCATGCTTCTCCCTGTATTCGTTTCCTGAGGCTGTGGTCACATAGCAAATTACCATAAACTTGGTGACCTAAAATAACAGCAATTTATGGCCTCATGAGGCCAGAAGTCCAAAATTAAGATGTCGGCAGGGCCACACTTCCTCTGGAGGCTCTAGGGAAGAATCTGGCTCTAAGGAATTCCTTGCCTCTTCCAGCCTCCAGAGGCCACATCCCTCCAGTCTTCTGGCTTCACATCACCTTCTCCTCTGTGTGTCGGGTGTCTTTCTGCTCTCTCTTATTAGGACATTGGCGATGGCATTTAAGGGCCGCCCAGATCATCTAAGATTATTTCCTCATCTCAGTACCTTTAACTAAATCACATCTGCAAAGACCCTTTTTCCAAGTAAGGTAACATTCACAGGTTCTGGGGGCCGGAAGCCATTTTTCAGCCTGCCACATTCCCCCTGCCCCCTGGCCCAACATAATTCACATACCACAAAATTCACCAAGTGAAAGCCTATGGATATATACGTTTTAGTATATTCACAAGGTTGTGTAACCGTCACCACTGTATAATTCCAGAACATTTTCATCATCAACCCAAAAAAGAAACACTGTTTCTATCAGGAGTCATTCCTCAATCTCCCCATTCTCCAACCTGTGGCAACCATTAATCCAGTTTTTGTCTCTGTGATTTGCCTATTCTGGATATTTCACATAAACGGAATTATATAATACATGGTCTTTTTGTCTGGCTTCTTTCACTAAGCATCTTTTCAAGGTTCATCTGTGGTGTAGCCTGTATCAGTATTTCATTCCTTTTTATGACTAAATAATATTCCATTGTATGGATATACATTTTATTTATCCATCCCTTGGTTGATGGACATTTTGATTTTTTTCTGGATATTGGCTAGTATGAACATTCACAAGTACAAGTTTTTGTGCGGACGTATGGTTTTTGTTTCCCTTAAGTCTATGCCTAGGAGTGAGCAAAACTTCAAGACTATTTTCCAACGCAGACATCCCCACCAGCGGTGTCTGAGAGTTCCAACTTCTCCACATTTTCACTAAAACTTATTATCTGCCTTTTTTATTATAATTCTCCTAATGGTTGTGAAGTGGTATCTCACTGTGGTTTTGATTTGCATTTGCCTATTGGTTACTGATGCTGAGCATCTTTTCCTGTGCTTATTGGTCATTTGTGGATCTTCTCTGGAGAAATGTCTATTCAGATCCTTTGCACATGTGTTCATTGGGTTATCTTTTTTTTTCGTTTTTTTTTTTTTGTAAACTGCCCAGTTTATTATTATTATCATTATTTTTAGATGGCTACAAAGACAGCATGAGACCTCACACCTAGACTAGCTTTCCTGGTGGAAGGGCTTGGGTACAGACAGACAGCAGGGCTTCGGTTGTTTTTTTTTTTTTGTCTTGTATTTTTTTTTTTTTTTTAAAGAAGAAAGCAAAGAGGTTGACTGGGGTGGGCTGGGGGGGGCTTGCTAGAAGCTTCCATTTTTAAAAATTTTCCCCCTGAAAACAAATTAAAAAATCCCAATAACGGTAAAACCCCAAACAAACAAACAAAAAAAACAACAAAAAAGTGTCACGTACATAAAAGGTCCTTTTGGGAATGGGCAAGGGGTGGGATTTTTCTGGTCACTGACTTGAAATATATTTTTATTTTGAGTTTTGTCCTTCATGTTTTATGGAATAAAAAGTTCGGCCTTTTTATTGCATGAAACTAAAACTGGGACAGGTGGGGCGCTGAGGGGGAGCAGGGAGACGCCCCTCCCCCAGCTCCTGGGTAATGACACCTCACTTCTTGCATAACTTCTGGCATCTTCCCGCCTGAAATGCCGGCTCTCTCAGCATCTCGGAGAAGAGGAGGGGATCACATGCTCATCGTCATGCTTGGAGAATAATTGTCATTCTGGAAGGAGTGGAGGAAGTTCCCTCCTAGCTCACCGTCGTCCCGAGGGGTGCCTGGAGGGTTGCTAATGCCACTTATGTTGTTAGGAGAATTCTAACGATCCATTCATGTGGTGTGGCTCCATGCCGCCCATGCCTCCCCTCTTTTTATTTCATTTCAAGAGTGCTTTGTGTATTCTAAATATACGTCCCTTGTCAGATATGGGATTTGCAGATGTATGCTCCATCACTGTGAGTTGTCTTCACTTTATTAATGATATCCTTTGGGGCACAAAAGTTTGCAATTCTGATGAAGTCTAACCTTTCTTTTTGTTGCTTGGGCTTTTGATGTCTTACTTAAGAAACCATTGCCTAATCCAAGATCACAAAGCTTCACTTCTGTATTTTCTTCTGTGTGTTTCATAGTTTTAGCTCTTAAATGTAGGCCTTTGATCCATTTTGAGTCCATTTTTGTATATGCTCTGGGGTAGGTCCAACTTCATTCTTTTGCCTGTGGATGGATACCCAGGTGTCCCAGCTCTACTAGTTGAAAAAACTGTTTTTTCCCTATCATTGTTTTGGCACTCTTGTCACAAAAAAAAAAAACAAAAACAAAAACAAAAAAACACAATGGAATGTAAGTGTGAAGGTTTATTTCTGGAATCTCAGTTCTATTCCATTCATCTGTATACCTGTCCTTTTGCCAGCACCACACTGTCTTGATTACTGTAGCTTTGTAATAAGTTTTAAAACCAGGAAGTGTGAGTTCCAGTTCTGTGTGTTTTCCCAGATTTTTCAGCTGTTCTGGACATGCAGCAGATTCTTCAGAGGCACTGATTGCTTGGTCACTTGCTTTCTTGTTTCATTGATGGACTGGTGAACCTGTGAGAGCCTGGCTGTCTTGCATCGTTAGCTAAAAAAGTCCTCTCCCACTCTCTGCCTCCCTTCACAAGGCATTTGGCCAGTAGCGATCTGGGTTGTTCTGGCCAAGCCGTCCTAGTTCAGGGCAAAGTGATAAAAGAGGAGACTTGGTGGGGTACATCTGGCCCCTCAAGCAGATTTAAATCCAGCTAATTCTCTCCCCTCCCACATTCAGCTTCTTTCCCCTTCCTTCTTCATCTGGCAGAGTCAGTATTTGGACAGCTCTCATTTTCTCTGGATCCACTTATAGCCAAATTACACCAACACTCCCCTGTGCCTCTGTCATGCCCATCACTCTCCTGCCACTTCCTAAGCACGATTCATGACAAAATGGTACAGGATGGGGGACATCTGTCCTGTCAGGTGGGGCAAGTGCAGCAGGCCTTCCTGGTGGCATCATGAATAAAAGTGATAAAGCCAAGTGTGACTTCCGCATCTCCGTGGGCTGTTTCTCCATGGCCTCTCTGCAGGGAAGGGGCAGCTTCTGGGCTGAGGCAGACTGAGCTCACTGCCACCACTTCTCACTATACAAACTTGGATCCGTTCCCCATGAGCATAGCTTCCTCATTGGTTAAATAAGGATACCTCCCTGCTCATGTGGGAGCAGTAAGGGTTAGAAAGGCCAGTGTTCATTATTATCACCAGTAACCCTAGTTAACCATTTAGTGAATGCTTTCTTTGTGGCAGTCCCTGTGTTAGTGTTCAAACTGAATAAAGATGGGGGCAAAAGAAAAGATTTCATGACTTCTGGAGCCACACACAAGCTCAGCAGATGTGCTGAGCATCTGCTATGTGTTTAATCCTATGCTGGTCTTCATGTATATTTTCATTTCTTTGAGGTATGAGGTATGAAAGATGCTAATTAATTGTACCACCTCCCCATACAGATTCTAAACCATCTGAGAACTACACAGAGGAGTCAGGTAGAGATAAAAATAGAGATTATATTGTAGGTAAAGGCTGGACCAACACATGTCCAAGACCTACAGCCAAAAGACACACTTGCTTGCTTCTTCTCTCCCATCCCCGTCTTCTTTTTCTGTTGCCTGGGTTAAATCCTGGTTCCAGGGAGCAGAGGCACCAAGGGGCAGGGGTCCTGGGGGGTTGATTTGGGGATGGTGACATCAGTCTTGGGGCTGCTTCCATGATTCTAAGCTCTGCTGGGTGGGCTCCAGGTAGTAATACTGGCTCTGCTTCAGGGTCACCAGCCCTGCTTATCTCACTGAGAAGACCTATATGTCTGGAATGTTGGTGCTAATTCTCCAAATCTGTGCTCTGCAGGCACCATGAAACATTTTGCCCATTCTGACTATTTATATCTACTTAAAGCATTGTGACTATATACAAGTAGCTTAATCTGAGCCCAGGGTTCCTCACCTGTGAAGTAGGGATGGCAATACCCAACCCATAAGATGTCAAAGGAGTGAACAGAACGTACTTGGTTAGGGCCTGGCAATTAATAGGCCTGGGGGGCAGAGGGGGCATCCTACTTGGCCCAGTTCAGTACCCTGAGAACTCAAGCTTTCAGTCCAGACTCTGAGCCTTCTCCCTGTGTGCTGAGCAGGTCTCTGTGGGGGCCAGCAGTCAGGGCCAGATCTATGTGCTCGAGTTGGAGTTGGGGATTAGGGAACGATGAGGCCTCAACAGAAGTGGGTCATCAAAAGGCCCTGGTGCATGGAGGGACCCAAAGAGGTTCATTTTGTGGAAGTATTGCAGTCCTGTGTCTCAGACCTCCTCCAGGTTGGGAGTGGGAGGCCTCGGGTTGTTAGCAGAAGTGTCAACACCCAGAGCCTCTCTTCAAACCCATATTTAGGACTGTCTAAGGCAAAATCATAAAGTAAGCAATGGTTTCCCCAAGGCACCTGCTTCCTCTTTCTGCACCCCATTCTACTCTTTCCACACCCTTTTCCAGCCAGCGAGAAAGACGACGGTCTGAAAAACAAATTCGAAGACAGAGGGCAGCAAAATATGAGTCAAATCCAGTTTGCCACCTGCTGTTGTACAGCCTATGAACTACAAGTGGTCATTATGTTTGTAAATGGTTGGGAAAAAAAATCAAAAGAAGAATATTTTATGACATGTGAAAACTCTATGAAATTCAAATTTTATTGGAACATAAATAAAGTTTCCATATTGTCCGTGGCTGCTTTCAGCAGAGTTGAGGGGTTGTGACAGAGACTTGAAGACCCCCAGGGTCTAAAATATTTATTCTCTGACCTTTTAAGAAAAAGTTTGCTGATGCCCTGCTCTAAAATGGTAAGAGGTTTAGGTGTCATGTGGCCATCAGGATTTGCCTTGAGAGGGAGGGGCAAACAAGTGGAGCTCAGGCATTGTGGCAGGCCTGCAGAGGAGACACTGGGTCTTTCCTGAGATCCTTCCAGTTACACTAGATGGGCTGACGGGAGCTAAATGTCTCATCTTGCAGGTGGGCTTGCTTCTGACCACACAGGGATGGGGGGCATGAAATGGTGCTGTTTGGGCCTCTGACTCCTTCCAGCAGAATGAAATGAATTAATAACCTCTGAGGAGCCTATCCCAGCAGCCTCCCTGCAGGCTGGTGGCCATGATTTGACCTGAGCACCTTCCCATTGCCAGAGTCCTACAGAGCCTCCCTGGGCTGGCCCTGAGCAGCACATTCACCGCTCGCCTCTCTCTCGTTTCCACAGAATTTGCCTTCTGCCAGGTGGACGCTTCAATTGCACTGCCTCTGGCCCTGGCTGTGCTGTGTGACCTGCTGCAGCAGTGGGACCAGCTGGCCCCTGGACTCCCAGTCCTGCTGGGATGGCTGCTGGGAGAGGGTGATGATTTCGTGGTCCGCGTGGAAAGCATGCATCAGGTAATCCTAGGGTCTCAGGGCAGTGGCGGTGGAATCAGATTGGTGGCCTGAACCCACTAGATGCAGCTCATCAGGCTTACGTAGGCTTCACATGCCCGCTGAAAGTGTCCTTTGGATGCTCACATACAGATCAATAACCAATTAGGAAAGTCTCCAAATGACCACAGCAGCCTGCTAGATGCTGCTGGGGGATGCTGGGGCAGCTCTCAAGCTGACTTCTGGGGTTCCAGTGGGGTTCCAGTCTTCAGATCACCAGGGGAGAGGACTTTGAAAGAGCCTCCTGGGTTTCTGAAGCTGGTGGGCATTCCCTACCCCCTACACTCTCTGACGGCCCAGCTAAAGCCAGCAACCATGGCTGCTCCACACCCAGGACACCCCTTGATTGCCTGGCCCTAGTGGCCAAGGGAGCTGGCATCTTGAACTCCACAGGAAGGTAGTGATCAGGAAGACAGTTCTTGGCAGTCTGCCACCCCCAGGGCACTGCACAGACAGCAGACTGAAACACAACCCCAGTCTTCATGGGAAAAAAGGCTGTTTGTATAGCCTGGAACTTCAGCCTGAGGGACAGGCTTCAGGTTTCCCACACATTTAGAGGCTCAGAAGGCGTTCCTAGGGAACACAATCAGGAAGTGACATCCTTGCATGCCCCCTTGGCCTTGCTAAAGCTCCATGAGACTTCCCGGAAAAAAGCTAATATATTCATCTGGAGCCCCAATTTTTGCAACAGTTGCCCAGGGGACACCTCTACATCTCCTGGTCTGGAGGCCAGCAAGGATTACAATTGCCATCCCACAGTACTATATATATTTTAAAAGCTGCTGCCAAAGGGTCTGGCTTCCAGTCAGCCTGAAAGCAGGTGCTAAATGAGATTCCTCCCCTTGGAACACTGACCGGTCTTGGCACACCCTCAACAATGGGGACATAATAAAAATAAATCAGGCGGTTTAGACAATCAGAAAGGTTCAAGAGACAACCAAGAACTAGAGCAAGGTTGAAGGAGAAATTTCATCACCCACAAGGCCACCCACTCCTTCAAGACTGAGAGAGGTGGCTGCTTTGCCTAATACATAGAAGCAAACAGAGTCAAGCAAAATGAGGAAACAGAAATATGTTCCAAATGGAAGAAAAGACAAAACCTCAGAAAAAGACCTTAGTGATGTGGAGATAAGGAATCTACCTGGTAAAGAATTCAAAGTAATGGCATAAAGAAGCTCACTGGGATGTCTGTGTGCCTCAGCCGGTTAAGCGTCTGCCTTCAGCTCAGGTCATGATCTCAGGGTCCTGGTATCGAGTCCCACATCGGGCTCCCTGCTCAGGGCAGAGTCTGCTTCTCCCTCTTACTCTCCCTTTGTGCTCTCCCCCCTTTCTCTCTCTCAAATAAATCGATAAAAATCTTAAAAAAAAAAAAAAAAGAAGAAGAAGAAGCTCACTGAGCTTGGGAGAAGAAACGATGAACACAGTGAGAGCTTCAACAAGGAGAAAATATAAGAAAGTGCCAAATAGAAGGCACAGAGCCAAAGAATACAATAACTGGCTGAGAAACACTAGAAGGGCTCAACAGCAGACTAGATGAAACAGAAGAATGGATCAGCGAGCTGGAAGACAAAGCAATGGAGCTCATCCAGACAGAGCAGCAAAAAGGAAAGCAAATTTTAAAAATGAAGATAACTTAAGAGAGCTATGGGACAGCATCAGGTGGAATGACATTCACACCATAGGGATCTGAGAAGGAGAAGAGAGAAAGGGACAGAAAACTAATTTGAAGAAACAATGGCTGAAAACTTCCCTAGCTGGAAAAGGAAACAGAAATCCAGGCCCAGGGAAGCCCAAAGAATTCCAAAGAAGATGAACCTAAAGAGATCTACACCAAGACACATCATATTTAAAATGTCAGAAATTAAAGAGAGAATCTTAAAAGCAGCAAGAGAAAAACAAATTATTACATACAAGGGAAACCCCGTAAGGCTGTTGGCAGATTTCTCAGCAGTAATTTTGCAGGCCAGAAGGGAGGGGCATGACATACTCAAAACCTTCCAACCAAGAATACTGTACCTGGCAAGGTTATCATTCAGAATGGAAGGAGAGATAAAGAGTTTCCCAGACAAGCAAAAACTAAAGGAGTTCGTCACCACTAACCTGGGCTTAGAAATGTTAAAGGACTCCTTTAAGTTGAAAAGAAATGGCACTAATTAAGATGGGATGAAAGGAACCCTGACTGCCGCCCCATCCAACGCCCCTGACCAACAGGAAGTAGCTATGATCGGTCGTCACCCTTCTTCCTAACAGGAGTTAGGGTTACCTCTTCAGAGAGGGGAATGATGAAGGATAGCTGGAAGGCAGACAGGCAGGGACAAGCAACACACACCCACCCCCCCGCCCAGCCCTAAGGAAATCACCCTTAAAAGGATTTTACACCACCCTGGAAGGAACCCTCTACCTTTTCCCATATGATAGATAGGTGACAAAAATCTGACTGGATGACAGGTGCAGGGAGGGTTAATCAGATTAAAACAGCCTGCCAACAAGCCCATAAATAAACCCCTAAACTTAGAAACTCCAGTGGCCACTCCCTCAGGTCCCCTCCCACCTTGGGAGCTTTGTACTATCTCTTTGCTATCGCTCAATAAACCTTGCTTTGCTGCCCACCCAAAAAAAAAAAAAAAAAAAAAGCAAGCGAGAAATGGCACTAATTAATAAGAAGAAAACATATGAAAGTAAAAATCTATATTAGGTAACTATATAGTAAAGATAGTAGATTAATCACTTCCAAAGCTACTTTGAAGGTTAAAAGAAAAAATGAACTAAAACTACAATAATTAAGGGAAACATAAAAAGATGTAAAATGTGACATCAAAAACATAAAATGGAGTAAAAATGTAGAGCTCTGGGATATGTTCAAATTTAAGTTGCTATCAACTTAAAATAGACTGTTATAGGATGACATGTGAACCTCACAGCAAACACAAAGAATATGTATGTATGTAATATGTATGTAAATGCACAATGAAAATGAGAAAGGAATCTAAACACTAAAGAAAGTCATCGAACCACAAGAGAAGAAGAAAGGAACATACAGGACCTACAAAACAGCCAGCAAATAGTTAACAAAAGGTCAATAAGCAGATACCTATCAATAATTACTTTAAATGTAAATGGACTAATTCTCCAATCAAAAGACATAAGAGTGGCTAAATGGATTTTAAAAAAAAAGATACATCTGTATACTGCCTGCAAGAGACTTCATAAGTAAGGACACATGCAGCCCAAAAGTGAAGGGATGGAGAATTACATCCCATGCAGATGGAAACAAAAAGAAAGCTGGTATAGCGATACTCATATCAGACAAAATAGACTTTAGAAGGAAGACTGTAATAAAAGAGAAAGAGGGCCACCATATTAATAAAAGGGTCAATCCAGCAAGAATATATAACATTTATAAATATTATACAGCCAAAATAGGAGCACCAAAATATATAGAGCAAATAATAACAGACCTAAAGGGAGAAATTACGAGTAATGCAATAATAGTAGGGGACTTTAACATCCCACTTACATCAGTGGATAGGTCATCCAAACAAAATTAATAAGGAAATGTTGGCCTTAAACAATACATTAGACCACACAGACTTTAATAGGTATATACAGAACATCCCATCCAAAGCAGGAGAATACACGTTCTTCTCAAATGCACATGGAACATTCTACCGTATAGATCACATGTTAGGCCACAAAACAAGTCTCAATAAATACAAGATAAAAATCATGTCAAGCGTCTTTTCTGACCACAATAGTATAAAACTAGAAATCAATTACAAGAAGAAAACTGGAAAAACTACAAATACATGGAAATTAAACAACATGTTAACAATTGTTGGGTCATAGAAGAAATCAAAGGAGAAATTAAAACACCTAGAAACAAATGAAAACAGAAACACAATATAACAAAATCTATAGGATGTAGAAAAAGGGGTTCTAAGAGGGAAGTTCAAGTGATAAATGCCTATTATCAAGAAACAAGAGGGGCGCCTGGGTGGCTCAGTCGTTAAGCGTCTGCCTTTGGCTCAGGTCATGATCCCAGGGTCTTGGGATCGAGCGCCACATCAGGCTCCCTGCTCCGCGGGAAGCCTGCTTCTCCCTCTCCCACTCCCCCTGCTTGTGTTCCCTCTCTCGCTGTCTTTCTCTCTCTGTCAAATAAATAAATAAAATATTAAAAAAAAAAAAGAGAGAAACAAGAAAGATCTCAAATAAACAACCTAACTTTATACCTTAAGGGACCAGAAAAAGAAGAACAAACAAAACCCAAAATTAGGAGGAGGAAGGAAATAATAAAGATAAGAGTGGAAATAAATGAAATAGAGACTAAAAAGACAATAGAAAACATCAATGAAACTAAAAGCTGGTTCTTTGAAAAGATAAACAAAATAGACAAACCTTTAGCTAGACTGACCAAGAAAAAGAGAGGGCTCAAATAAAAATCAGAAAGGAAAGAGGAGAGGTTACAACTGATACCACAGAAATACAAAGGATCATAAGAGACTGTTGTGAATTGGATGTGCTAAGGATGTGTCTTGGGGCAGGTGGAAGGGAGATGAGAGGTATATGTAGGAAGACAGGGAAGCACTTCCCTCTCACTCTGTACTTCTGAAACAAACATTTCACTAAATAATACTTTATAATACATGGTGCTGATGTTTCTGAACCATTGTATCTTACTATTTTTAACTGGTTGCAATCCATATTGATTTCATGACCTCTTTTTTTTTAAGATTTTATATATTTGACAGAGACACAGCGAGAGAGGGAACACAAGCGGGGGGGTGGGAGAGGGAGAAGCAGGCTTCCCGCTGAGCAGGGAGCCCAATGTAGGACTCGATCCCAGGACCCTGGGACCAGGATCTGAGCCAAAGGCAGACGCTTAATGACTGAGCCACCCAGGCGCCCTGATTTCATGACCTCTTAAACATTACAACTTGCAGTATGAAAACCACTCTTCCATAGACCTACCCACTTGGTCATTGAATGCAGTTGACTAGCAACTATTGTGCATTTTTGTGTAAAGGTTATGGAGAAACACCTTTTTAAAAAATAATATGATTCTAAAAACTGGTTCATAAAACTGAAGCTTTAGGGGAATTTCTTTACATTTTCTCCTCTGTTAAATTGAGCCTTGAGATGACAGGGGCTGTTTATTCATTTATCATTGTGTTGCCAATACTTAACACAGTGCTTTGCTCATGGTGGATACTTAATAAATAATGAGTGAATGAATGGTTTGATGAACGTTAGTACAGTACTCTTGTTCGAATCATTTTTCTGAAATACTGCAAGGTATTTCTAAGATAATTCTTGTTTATAATGAATTTAGAGAGAAATAAATTTGTGAAGGATAAAAAAAAGAGACTACTGTGAGCAATTATATGCCAACAAACTGGACAACTGAAAAGGAATGAATAAATTCCTAAAAACTTGCAATCTTCCAAGACTGAATCATAAAGAAATAGAAAATCTGAATAGACCAGTGAAGAAAAAATAAATAAAAAATAAAAGGGGGGGAAGCCCCCCCGCAAACAGAAATCCAAGACCAGACGGCTTCACCAGTAAATTCTACCAAACATTCAAGGATTTAATACCTACCCTTTCAAACTCTTCCAAAAAATTGAAAAGGAGGGACTGCTTCCAAACTCATTTTACAAGGCCAGCACTACCCTGATACCAAAACCAGATAAGGACACAACAACAACAAAAAAAAGAATGAAAGAAAATTATAGGCCAATATCCCTGATGAACATAGATGCAAAATCCTCAACTATTAGCAAATGGAGTTCAACAACACTTTAAAAGTATCATATACCATAATCCAGCGGGCTTTATTCCAGGGATGCAAGGGTAATTCAACATCTACAAATCAGTCAATGTGATACACAATATTAACAAAATAAAAGATAACAATCATGATCATTTCAATAGATGCAGAAAAGCATTTGACAAAATTCAACATCCATTTATGGTAAAAACAAAACAAAACCCTCAACAAAGTGGGTACAGAAGGTACATATCTTAATATAATGAAAACCATATATGACAAACCCAATGGATAAAAGCTGAAAATACTCAGTGGATAAAAGCTGAAAGCCTTTCCTCTAAGATCAGGAACAAGACAAAGATGCCTACTCTCACCACTTTTATGCAGCAGAGTCCTGGAAATGCTAGCCACAGCAATTACACAAGAAAAAGAAATAAAAGGCATATAAATTGGAAAGGAAGAAGTAAAATTGTCACCGTTTGCAGATGACATGACACTATATATAGAAAACCCTAAAGACTCTACCAAAAAAACTTTTAGAATTAGTAAATGAATTCAGTAAAGTTGTAGGATACAAAATCAATGTACAAAAATCTGTTGCATTTCTATACACTAATAACAAACTATCAGAGAAATCAAGAAAACAGTCCCATCTACAATTGCATAATACACACACACACACACACACACACACACACACACACACACACACACACCCCTAGGAATACATTTAACGAAGGAGGTAAAAGACCTTATTAAACCATAAGATATTGATGAAAGAAATTAAAGAAGACACAAACAAATGGAAAGATATTCCATGCTCTTGGATTGGAAGAATTAATATTGTTAAAATATCCATCTGCCCAAAGCAGTCTACAGATTCAATGCAAACCCCATCAAAATTCCAGTGGTGGGTGCCTGGGTGGCTCAGTCATTAAGCATCTGCCTTCAGCTCAGGTCGTGATCCCAGAGTCCTGGGATCGAGTCTCACATCAGGCTCCCTGCTCAGCGGGAAGCCTGCTTCTCCCTCTCCCACTCCCCTTGCTTGTGTTCCTGCTCTTGCTGTGTCTCTCTCTGTAAAATAAATAAATAAAATCTTTTTAAAAAAAAATTCCAATGGTATTTTTAACAGAACTAGAACATGTATTCTAAAATTTATAGGGAACAACCAAAGACCCCAAACAGCCAGAACAGTCTTGAGAAAGAAGAACAAAGCCAGAGGTATTATGTGCCTTGACTTCAAACTATACTACAAAGCTATGGTAATCAAAACAGTATGGCACTGGCACAAAAACAGACATACAGATCAGTGGGACAGAACAGAGAGCCCAGAAATAAACCCATGTATATGTATATGGTCAATTAATTTTTGACAAAGGAGGCAACAATATACAATGAGGAATGGATAGTCTCTTCAATAAATGATATTGGGAAAACCGGACAGCTACATGCAAAAGAATGAAACTGGACCACTTTCTTACACCATATACAAAAATTAACTCAAAATGAATTAAAGGCCTGAATGTAAGACCTGAAACTATAAAACTTCTAAAAGAAAACACAGATGGTAAGCTCCTTGACATCAGTCTTAGTGATGTTTTTGTGAATCTGACTCCAAAGGCAAGGGAAATAAAGCAAAAGTAAACAACTGGGACTAAGTCAAACTAAAAAGCTTCTGCGCAGTGAAGGAAACCATCAGCAAAATGAAAATAGAACCTACTGAATGGGAGAAGATATTTGCATATGATTTATATATCCAATAAGGGGTTAATATCCAAAAAAATACAAAGAACTCATACAACTCATTAAAAACAAAGAAATCTGATTAAAAAATGGGCAGAGAAAAAAAAGGGGCAGAGGATCTGAATAAACATTTTCCCAAAGTAGACATACAGGTGGCCAACAGGTACCTGAAAAGATGCTCGACATCACTAATCATCAGGGAAATGCAAATCAAAGCCACAATGAGTTATCACCTAACACCAGTCAGAATGTCTAGTATCAAAAAGACAAGAAATAAGTGTTGGTGAGGATGTGGGGGAAGGAGAACTCTCAAGCCCTGTTGGTGGGAAGGTAAACCTGTGCAGCCACTATGGAAAACATTATGGAGGTTCCCACAAAATTAAAAATAGAACTACCACATGATCTAGCAATTTCACTGCTCAGTATCTATCCAAAGAAAATGGAAACACTAATTTGAAAAGATACAGTGCACCACTGTGTTCACTGCAGCATTATTTACAATAGCCACGATATGGAAACAACCTAAACATGTCCTTCAATGGATGAATAGATAAGGGTGTGTGTGTGTGTGTGTACACATGCATGCATTGTGTTATATTACGTGTTTTATATATATAACGTGTTTTTATATATATAATGTGTTTTATACACACACACACACACACACACACACACACACACACACACGGGAATATTACTCAGCCATGAAAAAGAATGTAATGGTGCCATTTGAGACAACACAGAACTCGAGGGTATTATACTAAGAGAAATAAGTCAGAGAAAGACAAATACCACCTCATTTCACTTAATATGTGGAGTCTAAAAAACAAACAAGCAAAACAAACATACAGAGAACAGATTGGCAGTTGGTGGAGGGGAGGGGGGTTAAGGTGGTGTGAAATGGGTAAAGGGGATCAAGAAGTACAGACTCCCAGTTATAAGATGAATAAGTTATGGGGATTAATGTATAGCATGTGGAATATAGTCAATAAGATTATATTAACTTTGTAGGGTGACAGATGGTAACTAGACTTAGTGTGGTGATCATTTCACAACGGATGCAAATGTTGTACACCTGAGACTAGTATAATATTGTATGTCAATTATACCTCAATAGAAAAAAAAATAAGAAAGGAAGACGCCCCTTGGAAGTTGAGGGTTTAATTATGGAGAATGCTTATTAGTCCACATTGGAAGAGCTAGGGCCTCCCCGTGGTTATGTCTGAGGTGAAACATTCCCAGAGAATCAGGATCCTTCCAGGGTATTTGCTGCTTAGAGAAAACTATTAGCCCCCTCCAGGTGAGCCAACAGACAGGGAAGGTGAGGACCAAGACCAGCAGCAAAAGCATCTTGTCAACTGAAATTTGTATCCATCCACCAGTGTCTGACTCAGCTGGCCCTCTTGACATACCCAGCAGGCCAAGAGTTCAGAAAGCAGCCTGTTTATGGGAAATTTGGAGACAAGATAAAGTGTCTGTGATAAAATAACCTTGAAAATCCCCAGCATTATAGAAATTTGGTTTCATACTGAGAGAGTAGGGTCTCGTGTTTGGTAATCCTTTGCTCTTTGTTCTGCTGCTGAGATTTCTCTTCCTCCCTGCTCACACCCTCTGATTTCTAGATGCACCTTTGGGTCTAGGGGGCCACTCCCATGTTGAGGTTCCCTTTCAACAGCAGGCCCCCAAAATATCTTGGCTTGGAACCACAAACACATCTTTATCAAAGGTCATGTTAAGTCTGGGAAAGAAAATTCCTGCCGGGTAGAGAAGTACAGCAAATGAAAATAGAAGGTGACCTTCCAGGCTGCAAGTGGCAAGTGTATGTGGGTGCTGACAGGCAGGAGTGGGCCCTCCCTCGGGAGGGGGAGGGGGACACACGTCCTCCACGTCTGGCAGGACTCTGGTCTGGATGGGAGCTTGTCAGCATCCCCTGTCATGTTGACGTTGGGCCTTGTCATTTGATTTAGGTGGAAGACTACCTGTTTGAAAAAGCAGAGGTCAACTTTTGGGCTGAGACCCTAATCTTTGTGAAATACCTCTCTGAGCACCTCTTCCGGCTCCTCTCCAAGTCCAGCTGCAATGCCCTCAGCCCCCAAAGCCTCCACCATCTTCACAGAACAGCGTCAGAGCAGGGCCACCTCCTCTCCCAGCTCTTCAGAGAGCTGCCACCAGCTGCTGAATTTTTGAAGACAGTGGAATTCACGAGACTGCGCATTCAGGAGGAGAGGACTTCGGCTTGCCTGAGGCTGCTGGCCCTTTTGGCAGGAAAGGAAAGGGAAGACACCCCCATTCTCGGTGCTTCCGACTCTCCTGCAGAAACGAATCAGTTCACTCTCGTAAGAAAAGAAACGGCTTGTTGAAGAAAGAAGACTTTTGGGGGTGGGGTGGGGATGGACTCTTCCCCCATTCCCATCTGCAGGGAACGTGTTGAACATAAATTCAAATATCGTCTTCCCTTTGTGAGTCTAGTCTTCTGTCCCTTCCTACAGAGGAATTTTTCTTCAGTTCACCCATTCAGGGCAGCCTGGTTTATTGCAGCTACTGTAGGAAGTGAGGCTACCACATTGAATATTGACTCTGTTCCCAGGTGCAGGCCACCTGCAGACCTGAATTCGCCTTTTTCTTCCTCCACAACCTCCAACGTCCGGCCATAGCCAGCCAGCATTTTCTGTGAACTGACTGTACAAAACTGGATTGTAACACATGATTTTCTCTTTTTTCCACTGGATAGAAGAGCTGGATTAGTTGGCAAACAGCCCACTGACTGGATCAGAATTCCAAATTTTATTCCATTTTAGCTAAAGCAAAAGTAGGTTCCGAATGTTGGATCCTGGGAGAATTAGAGATCAACTGCATAGAAATAGTTTTGTTTCCACTATCTACGTGTGCGAGCCCGTGACGACCTGCACATGCCATCTGAATTATTAAAAGAGCTCCTAGCCACCAAAAGTGTTTGGGCTAATGCTAGGAAACCTGATTTTGCCACCCACTGAAAGCATAGACCCTTGGCTGTTAGAAGGAAGCCCGGAGAAGGGAAAGCCAGAATAAATGACTTATTCGATTCCTACAATATTTTGCTGTCATTTTCTTGGTGGCAATAACAAGATTCTCATTTAAGATGTCAGAAAACACATTTATTCACGTTAGTGTTTGAATCTAGACACCCGACGGGTTTCCTGCCTTTTCGAAGCCCGGCCCAGCCCTCTTCCTCTGATACCCAGCAGGCGTCGCTCTTGCACACATTTTGCTGCTGGCCCTGCCTTTCCTTGGCTTGCCATTTTCTACTTACAATTTCAGAATAAGCGTTACCTGCAGACAGCTATTTTGAAATTCATAGTTTGGATTGGTCATAGTCTCATCTATATTCGTTTTTCATCCTGATTATCAGAAAAAGCCATTTTGGTAGTAATATGTAGAGTTGGTCCAGCTTTTAGGGTCTGTAAATATTTTTAAATACTTCTCTGGTGAGCAGTCACTTTGGAATTATGTTAAAGGGGCAGTTTAGAGGAGAGAGGGTTTGATAAAATTTCTTACTGCAGAAAGGTTCGTGTTTCAAATTTGCTTCTCTTTAAAAGAAAACCACCTACCACTAAAAACACAACCATACTGGAAGTATAGAGAAAGGATCCATAGGAAAAGGCAGGGAATGAAGTGAACTTACTAAAGAGAACAGGAAATTCCCTGGGTAGTTTTGCACTATTCAGCTCAAAATGTGGTAGGTTTTTGTTTTTTGTGATCCTGAATTAATTACCTGGTTGGGCATCTATGTAGCCCACACATGATGGAAAGTTGCCAGTCTAACATTTCTTTTTGTTATGAGCAGACCTGACTGGGTGAGAAGTCAGGGAATCGTTGGCATGATACAGTGATGACCATGGTTCAGTAACTATGAAACTGGCCTCAGCAAAGCCCAACTCACTGGAAAAGACCAGCATTCCTTTTTTCTCCACTTAAGATGAAATAAAAGCCATTACATAACAATAAAAATACTTTCTACCAGTGGGTACTCTGTACCAAAGCATGTCGCATAGCATATTTATTACGTTATCTCCAGGATCCTTCTACCCAGCCTACAAAGTGGGTGTTCTCATGGCTGCTGACTGGTAATTACCCCAGATTCTGATGTTGGCTGGCTGTGGCCAGCCTGGGAGGACAGGAGGGACAGATGTTTCTCCTGGTTTTGAATCTGAAATCTTATTACTGACCTACAATAGCAGTGGCTAAGGAAATGGCTGTTTCACACTTGCCTGATGCACTTCCAGGGGAATCTTAGAATACTGCTGTCAGGGCTACCCTCAAACTCCTGTGTTTGGGGTCGTTTCAACAAAGAACAAAACAGAACAGTTGGGGTTCTTGGGTATTGCAGGCTGTGTCAGCCACCATTGTCTGGCGCTGCCTGGGGGTCAGTGTAGGGCTGGGTGGTGCAATCACCGGGAGCAAAAGAGTCACCTCTCCTGAGGTCCCTGCCCTTGGCTCCAAGCCAGAGGGTCTAAGATTTGGTGCCCCTCAGGTCTGCAGCCATGATTCTGTGGATCTCTACCCATCTGGCCACAGCGCAGAGACCTGGCTGTGTCCGTTTTTATGGTTTGTCAACTTGTTTTAATAATAAGGCTTATACTTGTTCATCTTTTATACACCTTAACAGATAACTCATTTGCGCCTTGACAAAGGTGAGAGACGAGTAAAGCGGGAATTATCAGTTTTACAAGGAAACGCAAGTACCAAAGAGATCGTGATTTGCCCAGGGTCACATGGCTTGGAAGGGGCAGGGCCTGAACTCCAGCCCTGTGTTTCTGATCCTCAAGTCCTTGCAACCCTATGCAGACTCCCGCTCTTTGGGTGGATGCGTGGAGAGTTTCAGCAGGGGGAACTGCATGCAAACTGAGCTCAGGAGTCAGTTCCACGAGTGACAGGCCTGGCTCATCCTTTCCAGGGTAACGAATGGAAATGACCACGAAAAAACAGCAAGAAATAAGATCGATTTTGGAAAGGGGCTGTGGGTTGTCAACTTCCCTAGAGGGAACTGGGCCTTCCAACTGAGGCACAATTGCAGCCTAGGCTGCCAGGTGTGCGGGATCACGGACCCGCTCCAGCTTTTTGGCATCATGTGTTTAAACGCGGAGTGATAAGTGTCCTGGACCAGACCCCAGATCTGCCCGAACCGGGGTGTCAGCCGCTTTAGCCTAACTGGGCGCTAGGGGGGGGTGTCTGCCCCATACCCGGAGGGCGCCCGTTGGCGAAGGCATTTCCCAGCGCAGGCTTTTTGGGGTGTGGGACTGGCGAGGGCGGGAGGGGGCGAGCCCACCTTGAGCGTCCTCGGTGCCCAGCCCTACCTGGCCGCTGGCCGGCCTCAGCCACAGCCTGCGGCCCACAACGAACTAAAGCAGGGCGCGGCGCCTCCAACGGCCGGCGAGAGAAGGGGCCTGAAGGGCGCGCCGGGCGGCGATCCTCAGCCGGCAGCTGCACCCCATCCCCCGGGAGGGATGGGGAAGGCCGGGCGGATCAGCGGAAGAACGGGGTGGCGGGAAGTCGCCTCCATGCTTGCGCAGCTCTCCCGGCCTTCCCTCCCGTCCTCCCAGCCCGCTACCCCGCCCGGGATGCTCCGCGCCACTCCGCGCCTTTGGCCCTGGCTCAAGGTCTTGTGATGTGATTAGCAAAGCCAGCGCCTTGTCCTCAGACACTCAGCCCAGCCCGGCAGGCCCCAGCGCTGAAACCCTGTTTACTGCAGCCTGGGCGGGGAGGGGGGCGGAGAAACGGGCCCAGGCTCCTCCGGGCGAGACTGCCGCGGCCGCGTGGCCACTCCCGCCCCCACCCCCACCCCCACCGCGTCTCCACGTGCAGTCGCGATGGAGCCGCCACCCACCGGACGCAGGCCCTGAGCCCCCGCCCCCCGGCCGGAGCACACTTTGCAAGCCAGCCGGACCGCGCGGACGATTGCAATATTCTCGCATTTTGCAATTCCCGCGCCCAGTCTAAAGCCGAGAGTGGGAGATTAAAGCTCCGCAATTTCTCCTAGCAGGATCGGACGGGGAGAGACACGTCCAGAGCTGCAGAACCCTGGCCGCTTTAAACGTGCAGGGGATTTCCAACAGTGCAACCCCAAAGGAGAGGAGCCTTATCTTCCCGCCGCCACCCGGCAGCACCCAACAGGAACGAACTCTCCACGCCGCCGCAGGCGCTCCGGCAGCCGGCCCCGCCCCAAGGCCTCCCGCCCCCTCCCCCGGATGAAAAAAAAAATTGGCGGCGGCCAATGGGAGGCCACGAAGGCGCTTGACGTCCGCGAGCCGGCGGGCGGCGTTGCCTGGAGACCCCGGCGGGGTCAGTGTTCTGTCCCCTCCCCCGGCACGCCCGCCCCGCCGCTGCCGCGCTCCCGGACTCTATATAGGGCGCGCGCTCGCGGGCCGCGGAGTTCCAGCAGTCCGCGAGCTGTCGTCGGCTCCGCGCGGGGGGGGGGCGGGCCGGGCACCCCGGGGCGCGGAGGCGCGCTCTCTGCTTCTCTCTCCTTTTTCCCCCCCACTCCGCACTCCCGGGCACCCTCAAACCAGTCCACGCTGCTTCCCTCTCCCTCTAGTCTCGTCCCCCGGCAAACTTTCGGTCCCTCCCCCGCCGGTCACCCGTTATTCGTCGTGGCTCGAGCCCGGCCGTGCCGCCCCGAGGGCTCCTCCGGACCTCCCTGCCTGCAACTCCGACCATTACAGGATCTAGAAACATGTCGACCACACTTCTGTCCGCCTTCTACGATATCGACTTCTTGTGCAAGGTACGCGAGGGACCAAGGAGGGGAGGAAGGCGGGCAGGCAGGAAGCCCCTCGAGTTTTCAGACTTTGCTTCTGTCCTCCGCTTTGGGGGCACCCCTCCCCACTTTGACTTTGGGGTCGGGAAAAGTTCTGGAGTTTTACTGTAGTGTGTGCTCGTGCCTTGTGGGCGGGGAGAAGGAGCAGGCAGTAAGGGCAGGAGGGAGCCGCTGTCGTTGTTTCTCCCGCGCCGACCGCGGCCACGCTGCCTGGGGCTTCCCGGATGGGGTTTGCGCCGCCCAGGGTGGCGGCCCACGGGCTGAGGATCACATGTCGAAACCGAGCGCGGCCTGGGGTGGGAGTCGGCTCCTCCCAACGCGAACTTGATTCTTTTGCGCGTGTACGGGTGGAGGGTGGGGGCCGAATCGAAATCTGCAAAAAGGAAGAAGAAACAGAAGGCTGAAGTTCCTCTGCAACTCGCCCCAACTCATTCCTCCCTTTCCATATTTCATCCCGTCCTCGCCCCCCTCCTTTTGGCAGACGGAGAAATCCCTGGCCAACCTCAATCTGAACATGCTGGACAAGAAGGCAGTGGGGACGCCCGTGGCCGCCGCCCCTAGCTCGGGCTTCACGCCGGGCTTTCTCCGACGGCACTCGGCCAGCAACCTGCACGCACTCGCCCACCCCGCGCCTAGCCCCGGCAGCTGCTCGCCCAAGTTCCCGGGCGCGGCTAACGGCAGCAGCTGCGGCAGCGGGGCGGCGGGCGGCCCGGCCTCCTACGGCACCCTCAAGGAGCCGTCAGGGGGCGGCGGCACAGCCCTGCTGAACAAGGAGAACAAATTCCGGGACCGCTCGTTCAGCGAGAACGGCGAGCGCAGCCAGCACCTCTTACACCTGCAGCAGCAACAGCAGCAGCAGCAGAAGGGGGGCGGAGGCTCCCAGATCAACTCGACGCGCTACAAGACTGAGCTGTGCCGGCCTTTTGAGGAGAGCGGCACGTGCAAGTACGGCGAGAAGTGTCAGTTCGCTCACGGCTTCCACGAGCTGCGCAGCCTGACCCGGCACCCCAAATACAAGACGGAGCTGTGCCGCACCTTCCACACCATCGGCTTCTGTCCCTACGGGCCGCGCTGCCACTTCATCCACAACGCCGACGAGCGGCGGCCCGCGCCGTCGGGGGGCGCCTCCGGGGACCTGCGCGCCTTCAGCGCGCGGGACGCGCTGCACCTGGGCTTCCCCCGGGAGCCGCGGCCCAAGCTGCATCACAGCCTCAGCTTCTCGGGCTTCCCTTCGGGCCACCACCAGCCCCCGGGGGGCCTGGAGTCGCCGCTGCTGCTCGACAGCCCCACGTCGCGCACGCCGCCGCCGCCGCCCTCTTGTTCCTCGGCCTCGTCCTGCTCCTCGTCCGCTTCGTCCTGCTCGTCGGCCTCCGCGGCCTCCACGCCCTCGGGCGCCCCGACGTGCTGTGCTTCGGCAGCGGCTGCGGCCGCTGCGGCCCTGCTGTATGGCACCGGGGGCGCCGAGGACCTGCTGGCGCCGGGCGCCCAGTGCGCTGCCTGTTCGTCGGCTTCGTGCGCCAACAACGCCTTTGCGTTCGGCCCGGAGCTGAGCAGCCTCATCACGCCGCTCGCCATCCAGACCCACAACTTCGCCGCCGTGGCCGCCGCGTACTATCGCAGTCAGCAGCAGCAGGGCCTGGTGCCCCCCGCGCAGCCCCCGGCGCCGCCCAGCGCGCCCCTCCCTGCCAGTGCCGCCGCGCCGCCCTCGCCGCCCTTCAGCTTCCAGCTGCCGCGCCGCTTGTCCGAGTCGCCCGTGTTCGACGCGCCCCCTAGCCCCCCGGACTCGCTGTCGGACCGCGACAGCTACTTGAGCGGCTCCCTGAGTTCGGGCAGCCTCAGCGGCTCCGAGTCCCCCAGCCTCGACCCGGGCCGCCGCCTGCCCATCTTCAGCCGCCTGTCCATCTCCGACGACTGAGGCGACAAGAGGGCGCCAGCGCGGAGGAGGAAGGGAAGGCCGTTCTGGGGGTGTTGGCGGGCGCCCCTGACATCTGGAGTCCTGTTAGGGGCAGGGAGGGGCACGGGAGTCGGGCGGGGGGAGGGAGACAGGCCACGACCAGACTGCGGGCCGCACCGAGCACTTGGACTCGAACTTGTGTGCCGGGAGGGGCCCCCACCCCTCCCCTTTCGGTTTCCTCTTTTTTGTTTTTTTTTTTTTTAATTATTTTTATTATTATTAACGAAGTTTCATTCTTGTTGAGCAAAAAAAGCCAACGAACTTTTGTATTGATGAACAAAATTTTCACAACAGGGCAGTTGTGATGCGAACAGAACAAAAAAAAAACCAAACACTTAAAACTTTTTTAGGTCTCCTAGGAGTTTGGGACTTTAGGAAAAAAAAAATCAACCCAGCACCAGCAGCTACCAACCACCATTCCATATCTTCACTTGAAAAGCATTAGTTACAGTCCAGATGTGGGAACTCTTATCTTGAGAGAAGTTCCTAATTGTTTGTCTCAGACCAGTGTAAACAAACCAGCCAGCCACCACCGTGCTAAACCTCTTAAGCTTCTGGAATCCAATATTGTACCAGGAATATGCCTTGATTGTAGTCCTCAGCTCCATAGGTTTTTGTTTGACACAAAGTTCTTTACGTCTGGAAAACAACAACAAAAAAACCACCTGCATTCCAAAGTTTCCTACTGGTTACTGGTGTCATTGCCACCACTTAGTGGATGTTTAATTTTAGAACCATTTTGTCTGCTCTTTTCTGGAAGCCTTGGGCAGAGCTTAGTTCCTTAATCGTTGGGGGGAATAACTGCTGAATTTTTAGCTGTTTTGAGTTGATTTCGCACCACTGCACCACAACTCAATATGAAAAAACTATTTAACTTATTTATTATCTTGTGAAAAGTATACATTGAAATTTTTGTTCATACTGTATTTATCAAGTATGAAAAGCAATAGATATATATTCTTTTATTATGTTAAATTATGATTGCCATTATTAATCGGCAAAATGTGGAGTGTATGTTCTTTTCACAGTAATATATGCCTTTTGTAACTTCACTTGGTTATTTTATTGTAAATGAGTAAAAAAAATCTTAATTTAAGAGATTGTATGTAATATTTATTTCATTAATTTCTTTCCTTGTTTACGTAAATTTTGAAAGATTGCATGATTTCTTTACAGAAATCTATCCTGATGCTGTGGAAGTAGTTTGAGGAATATCTTAATGAGTTTTCTTAGAATGTATAATGGTTGTAGCCCATCCAACTTTAATGAAAAAAAGTTGACCACATACTTTGCAATCAGGCTTCAATGTGGCATGCTTTTCTCATTCCAACTTTTTTTTTAAATTAGCAAGGAAAAGCTTGCTTATTCCACCGATTCTGTGACCTACTCTGCGTATAAAGACAAATGTAGCAATAATGGGGTGGGGGGTTAGTCTCACAGTGCCTTTGGAAGGGCCAGAACTTGCCTTAAATCTTCCTCAACCAAATAAGTATTTTTCTATTAGTCCTTGAGAGAATTTGAATGTAGGATGGGTTCAACTGCACAAAAGGAAAAGATACTTACCACTTTTTTATATAGATCTAAAGTGAAGCCACCTCGTAGTGCTAAAAAATGGTATGTAGTACATGAATATGCCTTGTTTCATTACAGAAAATTCCAAAACTTGTACCTTTTTTTTTTTTGCGTGTGTAGAAAGGCAGGAATGCTTTCCTGGACAGCGGATGAATGAGCAGTAGCTTTAGTTTGTACGTAGGTACAGTTGGAGCACTATGTACTCTGGACTACTTTGACAGAAGTAGGATTTTGAATGTAACAAGATAAGTCAACTTGAGTTGTAATATATTTTGGGGAATCAGTTCACTACAAATTGTGACTGTAAACGTTGTACTGTAAATGTTTTGTAGTTTTCCCCCAATAAAATTTTTGGGAAAAAAGGTATTAATGTGTAAGATCGCGCTTTTTTTTTTTCCAAACTGGAACATGCGAGCGTTTCTGCTTACCCCACCACCTTGTCAGGCATCGCCCAGGCCTCGGAGGGGTTGGGGGCTGAGATTTTGGGAGCTGGCACAGGCCGGGTTCAGAAGGGCCTGCCCCTATGTGTTCTATAGCAAGTTCTTCAGCTGAAAGTAATTATTTGGACTGTCAAGGGCATTAGTTAGCTGTTCCCCTTGGTAATAAGATGCATCCCTGTGTTGGCTGGCTGGCTGGTTGCAGGCCCTGGCTGAAGGCCTGAAGGGGTGTGGCCCGCCTGTGAGTCACCAAGTGGGTCACGTGTCTGCGGTGGCAGCTGAAGGTCCGATTTTTTTCTTTCTTTTTTTTTTTTTTTTTTTTGCTGGGACACTCGGAACGGAGCGGCCTGGGCTAGGGTGGGGAATGTGGGAGGGTATGGCCAGCCCCGGGCCTGCAGGCCCCTAGAGTGCTCCACTGCAGAAGAGGAGGCAGTGGGGTGAGGCCCAGCCTCTCTCGGGCTGGGGAAGCAGAGTTTTGCCTGCACTTTGGGAAGCCTGGTTGTGTCCTTGTCCGAAGAGGAAGGAAAGAGGGGGAGGATGGAACAGGTCAAACTTAAATCGGGGTAATGTTTGTTTATGCGGACAGCTTCCTCTGGGAGTGAGTGCACACGTTATTTAATGCAAAAGGATTAGTGTCTGCTTCAGGCGACTGTAAGTGGAAGCAAATTTCAGCCCAATCTCTAGAAGAAGGAAGAAAAAAAACGGCACCAATCTGCCGATTCGCACACAATTGAACAAAACCTTGGTACGGTTTTTTGGTTCTTGGTTTTGCTTTTTGTTTTCTTCCTGCCATCACTTTCAAGACTTCAAAGTCAGGTTCATAAATCAATTCCTGTTTTTCCCTTCTCCCTCCTCCCCGCCTCCCTACCCCCACCTCCCACCCCCCAGTTCAGACACTTTTTCCAAAGTAGGTAAAAGATTTAGCAATAGTTTGTTTTCTTATCTACCACAGCTGGGCCCTATCATCCACTGCTTGCACCCCTCTGCTGGGTCTCCTGCGTCTCCCAGCTGAGCCGGGCGGGCGGGCCGGTGGGGGGGGGGGTCGGTCTGGAGCCTGCGGGGCCTCGGGCAGCTGTTTCACGTTAGCCGTGATTGCGCTGGTGTTAACTGGAGCGTTTTGGTGCTTGGCTGCCAAAGGGGATGGGCAACAGTTTCAGAGTTCTCCCAGATGCCGGGCCCCTGGCTAAGGGCCTCGGCTGTGGGGGAGGGGAAACCTGCCCCCCAGGAGGGCTCGTTGGGCAGGACCTTGTGGGCTCCCTGGCCTCTCCACCATAAAGAATGTGCAGTGGGGAGGAAAAGTCTGAAATGCGGTGCTATTTAGGCCAAGCTGCGTTTCAGAGGCCTTGTTTCCACCTCATTCCAAAACTTATTTTTTCTAAACAAGTACTTTTGATCGGCTGGAATGTCAGACTTGTTGGGGTAAGCCACATTCATTTTTTTAAAAATTGGTTTGTTTGAAAGCCCAACTGCTAGGATCTGATGTTTTGTGTTTGAGGCCCAGTGGAGCATGGCAAGCTGTGGGGGGGGGGATCATTCAGAAATTTCCTCTTGCTGCAGATCAATGGAGGGTATATAGGTCATTGTCTTTCTGCAGCGGCTGGAATGAACAGCAAACAAAACTCTGTGCTAAAGTATTCTTGTAAATGAAGGGGACTAGAAGTAAAAATTGCAAGTAAGGACAAGCCGGGATTCCTGTCACAGGCTGGGGAGTGGAACTGGAGCTCCCTGGGTCCAAGACTGTGTTACACTCAAGATAAAATTCTTTTGCAGCCAGTTGTGAAAATGAGCCCAGGATGGGAGGGAGTTGAGCATGTCTTTTTTCTTTTTCTTTTTTTTAGATTTTATTTATTTATTTGAGTGAGAGAGAGCACAAGGCTGGGCGGGGAGGCAAAGGGAGGAGACTCCCTGCTGAGCAGGGAGCCCGACATGGGACTCCATCCCAAGACCCTGGGATCATGACCTGAGCCGAAGGCAGACGCTTAACCCACTGAGCCATCCAGGCGTCCTGAGAACGTCTTAATAGTGGGGGCGCCTGGGGCGCCTGGGTGGCTCAGTGGGTTAAGCGACTGCCTTCGGCTCAGGTCATGATCCTGGAGTTCCGGGATCGAGTCCCACATCGGGCTCCCTGCTCAGCGGGGGTCTGCTTCTCCCTCTGACCCTCTTCCCTCTCGTGCTCTCTATCTCTCATTCTCTCTTTCTCAAATAAATAAATAAATAAATAATCTTTAAAAAAAAATAGTGGGGGCGCCTAGATGGCTCAGTCGGTTAAGCGTCTGCCTTCTGCTCAGGTCATGATCCTGGTGTCATCCAGCCCTGCGTTGGGCTCCCTGTTCAGCAGGGAGTCTGCTTCTCCCTCTACCCTTCCCCCCTGCTCATGACCTCTGTCTCAGTCTCTCTCTCTCTCTCAAATAAATAAATAAATTCTTTAAAAAAAAAAAGAATGTTTTAACAGTGGTATTGCCACTGGCTGTTTGAAAACGAAGATTTTTTTTTAAGCAGCCCAATTAGTATGTGCCACCTTCTAGATTATTTCAGAGGGGGGATTTGTACATGGACATATTTGCCGCCCCTCACTCTGTCTGAATCTACTGCTGAGTATATAAAAGGGAAAAACAATAACAACAACAACACACACACCAAAAAAAGATTGAAAAGGCCAAAGTCCAGCACCCGCCCATGGGAAGAGACTGGGAGTGGTAGGGATTGCGAGCCCCAGCGGCTCAGGAGCCTGGATGAAAGGGCCAGGCCTGGGAGGGCCCAGAGAAGGAAGGACAGACAGGCACAGCTCTTGGCCCCAGGTCTGGCCCAGCAAGAGGATGCTGGGTATTAAAATCTGCTTGGGGTCTGACAACCCCCCCACCCCACTCCCAGGCTGGGCTTGTTTGAGGAGGAAGCCCTAGAGAGCATTTGAACTGGGAGGGAACCATCCCCAAGCACTTGCTCCCCCCCCAGTTTTGGCGATGGTGACGAGAGCAAAGAGAGGTGACTCTAGCCAAGTCCTTGGCCTGGTGACTTGGGGCAGCCGAGGGAGCCACAGCCAGGTTCCCCTTCCGTCGGAGGACCGGAGCCACCCTCCGTTGTTGTTACCCCATTTCGTTGTGTTTGGTTTCTGTTGTGCACACTGGAGGTTGTGCAGACCTGTGGCCATCCAGGGCAGTTCCAGTTCCCCGCAGCTGGAGGAAGGGAGGAAAAGCGGGAGGGCCGGGGCCGAGGCGGCCCAGGAGGTGGGTGAGCCCCCGCCCCCAGCAGCAGGAAGCCCATAGCCCCTCCAGGGCCCGCCCCCCTGCCTAGGGGGCTTCTCCAACCTTTCCTGACGTTGCTAAACCTGGAAAGCATCTGAGTGTTGCTGTGTCTAAGGGTGTGTCTGTGTGTGGAGAGAGGTCTGTGGGGGGTGTCCATATGGAGGGGGGTGTGTGTGCGTGTCTCTGTGTCCTTGCATGGCCAGCTGGGTGTGCACATGTTCGAGGGTATCCTTCTGTATGAAGGTGTTCAGGGGTCTGTGTACTGTTGCCGCCTGGGAGTACTGGTGTGTGGGGTTGTTGATATGTGTGTGGGGTACGTGTGTCTGTAGAGTCTGAGAGTGTGAGTGTGGGTTTGGGTGTGTTTGTTGCTGTGGGGGGTGTGTGCAAGGGCCTGTGGGTGAGTAGGGGTCTGGGTTTGGTGTGTCTGTTGCTGTGTGGAGGTGTGTGTGGGTGTGTCTGTTGCTGTGGGGGGGTGTGGGTGTGTGGGGGGTGTGGGTGTGTCTTGCTGTGTATGTGTGGGTGTGTCTTGCTGTGGGGGTTGTGTGTGGGGGTGTGAGTGTGTCTGTTGCTGTGGGGGGCATGGGGGTGTGTGGGGTGTGTATCTGTTGCTGTGGGTGTGTGTGTATGTGTGGGTGTGTCTGTTGCTGTGTGTGTGGGTGTGTGGGTGTGTGGGTGTATGTAGGTGTGGGTGGGTATATGTGTGGGTGTGTATGTGTCGGGGTGTGGGTGTGTGTGTGTCTTGCTCTGGGGGGGTGTGTATGTGTGGGTGTGTCTGTTGCTGTGTGGGTGTGGGTGTATGTGTGGGTGTGTGTTGCTGTGGGGGAGTGTATCTGCATAGCTATTGCTGTGTGGGTAGGTGTGTGGCCCTGTGGGGTGTGAGGAAGGTTCTGTGGGTGTTCTGTGTTTGGGTCTGGATGTGTCTGTGTGGGGGTGAGGGTGTTAACAACACCTACAGAGGAAAGCAGCCCTTTTTAGCAGGCCTCTTTTCAAGTTGAGAACTGCTTTCAAAACCCGGAAATGGTGGGCAGAACAGGGCTGAGTGGGAGGCTGGCAGACAGGCCTCAGGCCTGCAGGGACCCCAAAACCACCTTACTGCCGGGCACACCTGCCAAGGACAGGCCGCCTGAGCCTGACTGCAGGGACATATTTAGAAACAATTCATTCTCTGGGTGGAGGGGGAGGGGACCCCTTTATTTTCCTCGTACAGAAATAGCTCTCATCAGATAGGAGTTCTTGAGCTGGCTGGGGTGAGAGGCAGCTCTGAAATAGAAGGAAAGATATTAAGGATTTTAGACAGACAAGAAAACTCCTGAGCTCGCTGAAACCGAGTTTAAAATATTTCTCTAAAAATAAGCTTTGTTTTTCTTGTGGATTCCTCTGGCAATCGGACCCTCGTGTCAGGGTGCTTAGTTGGCCTGTGAAGCCAGGCGGAATTTTTAAAAAAGCAAGTGTTTCCCAGCCATGGCCTTGGAAAGTTCTCTGTTTTCCATTTATTAAACTCCTAGTTTCCAGCTAATTAAAGTTATTTTCAAATAAAACTCCATAGCCCAGCAATATTTGGTGAAACAGAATTCCCAGTGACCCCTCTGCAAGAGGTCGGGCTGGGCTGTGGGATGGCCTGGGACCCACCTCCCCTGGGCCAGTTTTATGGGGAGAGGGACCCTTCAAAATGCAGGTCCAGGGCCTTATGTTACCAAATCCCAGCACCCTCGCAGGGACAGGTGAGGGGCTGCTTGCAAGGCTGTCTCTGAGCCCTGCACCACTTGAGAAGGGGTTGTGGGGTCACTGGGAAACTGCTGTTTGTCAGCCTGCACCACGGAGCACGGGAGGGGTACACTGCTGGGGTGGGGGGTCACTGGACTGATGTATGTGGCAGGTGATCCTGTGCTACCTGGTGGCCTCTTCCTGGCCTGGCTGGTGATGAAGCTTCAGGTCTGGTCAAGCCAGTGTGCCAGGACTTTATTGAGCACCTACAGGATGCCCAGACTCCCAAGACAGCATGTTGTGAAGCAGAAAGCAGAGACGCGGCCGGGCAGGAGGTTCATGTCACCAAGGGCCAGACCTGGTGACAGGTCTGTTCCCTCACTGCCCTGAGATCCAGTACAGACATCAAAGGGAGGGCACGCTGGGGCTGCTGGCCGGGACCCTTCAACTGTCCCACAGATGGTTCTTGCTTGTCTAGTAAATGCCTGCACTGGGGTAATGGAGGCGGGCTGACCGATGTCATCCCCTGCCTTTATGGAGTGTTCCCATCTTCCAGGTTCATTCATGATGTAGCATGAATCAGCTGTCATTCCTTTGTAGAGCAGGATAATATTCCATTATATGGCTACACCACATTTGGTTTATCCACTCCTCAGTTGATAGACTTTTGAGTTGTTCCAGCTTCTTGGCTCTTGGTGAGTAATGCTGCTATAGTCATCCGTGTACAAGTTTTTTGTGTGTGTGAACATGTTTTCAGTTCTTTGGGTTATATACCTAGAAGTAGAATTGCTGGATCAAATAGTAACTCTATGTTTAACTTTTTGAGGGACTGTCTTACTATTTTCCAAAGTGATACATTGGTTTTCAGAACTGGTTTTTTTTTAAGATTTTTATTTATTTTTTTAAAGATTTATATTTATTTACTAGAGAGAGAGAGCGTGCGCAAATAGGGGGTGGGGGACAGAGGCAGAGGGAGAAGCAGGCTCCCCACTGAGCAGGGAGCCCGATGCGGGGCTTGATCCCTGGACCCTGAGATCATGACCTGAGCCGAAGGCAGACGCTTAATGACTGAGCCACCCAGGCGCCCCCAGAACTGTTTTTTTGTTAGTTTCCCCCTGTCAACCTCATGCAGGCTTCATGATGTCCACATAAAAAAACTTGTACACTGTTCACAATAGCCAGAAAGTGGAAACAACCCAAATGTCCATCAATAGATGAATAAGTCAACAAAATATGGCCTATCCTTAGAATAGTATTTAGTTATAGAAAGGAATGAAGTACTGACACATGGAAGCACCTTAGAAACAACAAGGGTGCCTGGGTGGCTCAGTCAGTTAAGCATCTGCCTTCAGCTCACGTCATGATCCCAGGGTCCTGGGATCGAGTACAGCTTCGGGCTCCCTGCTCAGCTGAGAATCTGCTTCTCCCTCTCCCTCTGCCCCTCCTCACTGCTCATTCTCTCTCTCTCTCTCTCTCTCTCTCTCTCTCTCTCTCAAATAAATAAAATCTTTAAAAAAACAAAAACATAATGTTAAGTGAAAGAAGCCAGACAGAAAAGGCCATATGTTGTATGTTTCCACTTACATGATATGTTCAGAATATGTAAATCCGTAGAGACAGAAAGTAGACTGGCGGTGGCCAGGAGCTAGGGGACCAATGAGGAATGACTGCTGATAGATGTGTTTCTTTTGGGGTTGATGGAGATACTCTGGAATTAGATAATGATGATGGTTGCACAGCCTTGTGAACATACTAGAATTTGTACATTTGTATACTTTAAACTGGTGAGTTTTATCGTGTGTAAATGATATCTTTCCTTTTAGAAAATGTATACGCACAAGCTGAAATCCAGGCTGCAAAAGGAAATGACAGGGAGAAAGCCTCTATCAGGGAAACCAACCTCACTTAGGGTCCCGGAAGCCCTTACGAATGTAGGAAGGGCAAATGGTAAGTAACAATAAGATAAAGGGCCAGCGAAAGAGTTTTCAAGTAAAAGGAGCTAGTGCAAAGGCCCTGTGGTTAGAGGGAGCATGGTTCCAGAGAGGGAAGGTAAGAAGGATATGGTGGCAGAGCCAGGTGGCCCGGGATGGGGCTGGGGCAGTGGGCTCAGCCCTCAGACGATCTCGCCTGCCTTCTGCTTCCCACCAGTTCCTCTCTTAGAACATCGTGTTTTTGGTTCAGTGATTTCTACACTCTTGTTTTCTCATAGTATCCTAATGCTACTTCACAATGCCTACATCATTCACCTCAGTTCATCTCATCACGGAGGCGTTTTATCATCTCACATCACAACAGGGCTGAGGGCAGTACAGGAAGATACCTTGAGAGACCACATTCGTGCAATTTTCATTATAGTATGGTGTTAAAATTGTTCTATTTTATTAGTAGTAATTGTCTATCTCTTAGTGTGCCTAATTCATAAGTGAAACTTTATCATAGGCATATATGTATATATAGGAAAAAGCATAGTATATGAAGGGTGTGACGCTGTGTACGGTTTCAGGCATTCCCTGGGGGTCTTGAAACATAGCCCCTACAATAAGGGGGGCCCACCATATTACCATTGTGCTTCAGCACCTGCTTTCCCTCCTCCCCAGCTCATGCCCACAGGGCTCCTGGTAGGAATGCCTTAAAGATTCTAATAATAGTTACTATTTATGGAGCTTCCATCATATACTAAAGCTTTACGTATGTTAAGGATGGTCCTTTATATCCACCCAAGACTGAGGTACTGTTACTATCCCCATTTCACAGATGAGGAAACTGAGCTCAGAGGAGTCATCATATGCCTGAAACTGGAAAAGCTGGAGCAGAATTCAAAAGAATCTAAACTGTTGCTCCTTCAAATCTGACTCAAACTCAAAATCAAACTCTTGACTCCTCTCTACCTGGTCTGTCTTTCTCACACTGTCTATAAACCTGTATTTCCAAGAAGACTTCCAGGGTTCCCTTCCAGGGTAGACTGTATCCTGCCTCATCTGTGCTTTGAATTGTGTTCAATTTTTACAATCTTTAATTGTGTTCACTTGGCTAAGTCACACTTCAGCTCAAAATCCTCACACAGAATAAAACCTAAAATATCGACGAGCCCTACAAGGTCCTCTATTATCTCTCCCTCTCCACCAGCTCCCTCCTTTACCTTCTGGCCTTGACTCTACCTTCCCCTCATCCTGCACCAACCACATAGGCCCCCTGGCTGGTCCTCTGTCTGTCTGCGCCTGCTCACTGTCTCAGGGCCTTTGCACTTGCTATTCCCCCCATGCTCTTCCACATGACCCATTTCCTTTAGTTTCCTGCTGTCACCTCTTCAGGGGACCGCCCAGACCACCCTCTCTAAAACAACACCCCCATCTGATGGCATTCCTCTCATCTGGTTTTATGTTTTCCCTAGCATTTGTCATCCTTTAACATTTTTTAAATGCCTTTGTTTATGTACCTACTGTCCTTCCTTCTCAGACCTTAAGCTTCATGAGGGCAGGCGCTGTCCCCAGAGCAGGGGAAACCACTGAAGGATTTTAAGCTGGGGAGTAAGAGAACCACATTTACATCTCTTAAAGTTCATTTATTTATACTCTCTACACCAAACGTGGGGCATAAACTCACAACCCCGAAATCAAGAGCCGCAATCTCTACCAACTGAGCCAGCCAGGCGCCCCAACCACATTTACATTTTTAAAGCATTTCGGGTTCCCGGGTGGCTCAGTTGGTTAAACGTCTGCCTTCTGCTCAAGTCGTGATCCCAGAGTCCCCAGATCGAGCCCCACTTCGGGCTCTCTGCTCAGAGGGGAGTCAACTTCTCCCTCTCCCTCTGCTCCCCCCCCACCCCCTGCTCATGCTCGCTCGCTCTCTCTCATAGATAAATAAAATCTTAAAAAATAAAGAATTTCAGTTGTGTGAAGAGTAGACTGGGGAAAAAAAGTATTCTTTATAAAAACAATTGTAATGCAAAAAGGGTTTAAAACTCATGACCTAGTGTATCCCTTTCATTTCACAGATGAGAAAACTAAGGCTTAGAGAGGGTGGGGGGGACCCCTCTGGAGACTTTCCAATTTCTGGCTTTCTACAAGAGCCTGGGAAAAGAGACCACCCAGGACACTGTCCTCCCTAGGTATGATCTGTACCAGTAGGGCTGTTGGTAAAAATGGAAATACCAACTCTCACCAAAGCAGACCTAAATTCCTCTGGGCTGAGAGGCTGGGAGCAGCTGGTTTCGGGATGTTCTGTCCCTCCAGCCTCTCAGAGAGGGCCTGGAGGGTCCACGGGGTGGCCGTGGCCAGGAGCTTACAAAGCACAACCCTGTGAGCCCAGAGCTGCCGCAGGGGCTGGGGCAAGGGAGGGCTCCAGGCAGGTGTCACCACCACTGTGTCACACAGGGTTACAAGCAGAGGCTCCCATAGACCTCCATTCAAACCTCATCCCACGGCCACTCCCTCCCTGTGTAATCCTGAGCAGACCTCTGAGCCTCGGTCTCCTCACCTGTGAAATGGGGATGGTGGTACAGTTCCTACGGTGCAAAACCCCCACGAGGGTCAAATATGATGCCGCGTGTGAAGTGTCTAGGAGCGGGCCTGGTTCAGGGTCCCCCCGAGGAAACTGTGCAGACGAGCAGAGTGGTCAGCAACCTGGGCTGCCTGAGACCACAGACCAGCTGCTGAGGCTTTCTGTGCCTTGATGTCCTCATCTACAAAATACCGGGCCTATTCCCTAGGGCTCTCATGAAGCTTAAATGAGTCAACTCATGTAGTGAGAAGAGAACCTGGCACACCAAAAGCGTGACATAGGGGAGGGGGGTGGGGGAGGGGGCACAATGGGTGAAGGGAAGTGGGAGTTCCAGGCTTCCAGTTATGGACTGAGTAAGTCACGGCACAAAAGGGTGGAGTATTGTCAACGGTACTGCAACAGTGTTTTGTGGTGACATACGGTAGCCACACTTGTGAACAGAGTATAACATCTGGACATCACTGTTGTACACCTGAAACTAATGTAGCATTGTGTGTCAACTAGGCTTCTAAATACACAAATGAGGACATACATACTGTATATGTACATATATACATACATAAATGTAACAATTTGTTATTGAGTCTCTTGGTTTTTTCCACACTGAAACAACAGGCACCAAATCTGAGGGGTTTCAGGAAGGCCTCCTTGTCTGCCTCTGCCAAAACTCCCCCAACCACACGAGCCTGAAGATACAGCAACTGCCTTTCTTTTTTTTTTTTTTAAAAGATTTTATTTATTTATTTGAGAGAGAGCACGAGAGGGAAGAGAGTCAGAGGGAGAAGCAGACTCCCCGCTGAGCAGGGAGCCCGATGTGGGACTCGATCCCGGCACTCCAGGATCATGACCTGAGCCGAAGGCAGTCGCTTAATCAACTGAGCCAGCCAGGTGCCCCGGCAACTGCCTTTCTTTAGAAATTCTAGATAGATCTGCCCTGTCCAAAATGGCAGGCACTAGCCACATGTGACTACTTAAATTTAATTTCTATTAATCAAAATTTAAAACTCACTTCCTCAGTTGCCTAGCCACATTTCTAGTGCCCGACAGCCACAGGCACTGAACAGCACAACTATTCTAGAGTGTTCTATAAAATGCAAATAGCTATAAGGAAGGAAGCCTCTAGCATCTAACCCTTGAAGGGCTGTCCTTTTCCAAAGCCAGTCCCGGAACATACCCATGATGCCCTTGATGGCTCTCCCTCCCTCCCTCAGCCAAGAGAGTCCGAAATATTCCAAAACCACCCCTCTGTCCAGTAGACTACCAGTGCCAGTGGAGGAGAAACGAAGGGACCACTCACCGCATGGTGGCACCTCACAGCCCTGTCTAGCAGCCTGGGACCTGCCTCCTCTCAGACACCCCAGAGACACGGACCCCTCCCATGGTCCCTGTCTCCACAGTGGTGATACCACATCCATCCAAGTCACTGATGCCAGAACCTCATGTCCTCCTGGGGTCTCTCTCCAGTTCCCTCCACCCCTTCCCTCGTAGGCTGCCTGAACCTCATGACTCTGCTCTCTCACCATGCCCAGACACTGCTCCCTCTCTCTTGTCTTTACTGCCTCGGCAACTCAGGCTCCTCCTCTCCCTGACCCGGTGAGGAAGCGGGAGCCCCCAGCTGCTCCTCCTCCTGGCCACCGTTCATCATTCTGAGCCAGCTTCGAAAACACTTAGGCAGCGGTACCTGGGTGGCACAGTCAGTTAAGCATCTGACTCCTGGTTTTGGCTCGGGTCGCGATCTCAGGGTCTTGGGATTGAGCCTCGCTTGGGGCTCCGTGCTCAACACAGTCGGCTTGAGACTCTCTCTCCCTTTGCTCCTCTCTCTCTCTCTCTCTCTCAAATAAATATTTTAAAATAAAATAAAACACTTAGGCAATCGTGCCCCTCCTGCCCTAAGTCCCTGCAGGGTGCCCTCACCCCCAGCTCAAGGCCGAATTTCCAAACATGCTCGGTGAGGCTCTGCCTTGCCCCGGCTGCCCCTCACCTGCCCTGGAGTGCTGGTGGCTGATGATTCCTAATGGACCCCTGCTCTCCCCATGCCCCTGCCTGGAACATGCCACAACGACCCCCTGCTTCGTCTGCCTCCGCTGAATCTCAGCCTCGGATCTGGCCCCTCCACCATCCCTCCCAGCTCCCCAGGGCCCCGCCAAGACCTTTGCAGGAGCACAGAGCACATTATCTTATACCAGCTGGTGAGGGCTCTATGGACTCTCTAGCCTGGAAGTTCCTTCCGAGTGAGAGCGTCATCCTGTTCCTCCTTGCACGTTCCAGCCTGGCTCCTAGAAAGGCCTCAGTAACTGCGGCACAGGCTGAGCCCCCTGTGAGAGCGGTGCTGTTCTCTCCCACCTGACAGATGAGAAGAACGCAGCTCGGGGAAAGGAAGACACTCGCTCCAGGTCTGCCAGCTCATGAATGGTGGGGCCATGACGCCCCTCCCACCCCTCCCCCACGGGTGCCCCAGCCCTTCAGAAGGGGGACGCCAGGTTCTGGCATCTGGAAGTGTCCCTCCTCACCTTCCTCCTCAGTCCCACTCAGCAAAGCTGACTGCTCTGTACAGTGTTTATGTGAGGAACCCCAGAGATTTGGTTGTGAGGCTATACACACATGCTCACGTACTGTGTCAGTTCACAGAACCAGGTCATGCTGGGCCTCCTGGCCACTGGCCCGTTCTCCACACTCAGGGTGCCAGCACCTTCTCTCAGTGGTGACATGGTACTCCACAGCACGAGGGCCCTTGCCGTGGCCGCCAAGCTTCCGCACTAGTGCAGTTCTGTGGACAAGGGCCGCACACGCATCCTTCTGTTCAGACCCTCGCGTGAGTCCTTCCATCAGGTGAACCCCGAAGGGCAGCACAACTGAGTTACGGAGCAGCTCACGTGTTTTCTGTGGAGGGAACGGTGCATGGACACCTGCCCTCCTAGTAGCCCTCCACACATACCTCCCATCCCACTGTGCCTCGGAGGCCATTTCTACCCGTTTGCTCCCTGTATGCCTGTTCTGAATTTCTGGAGTCTGCATAACAGAGGCTGCCGCCTGGGGTCTCATCTTTCTCTGTCTCCTTGTCCTGTTCTCAAACCCCCTTGTGGCCCAGCCCCACCTCCCCACACCCCGAGCTCTTAGAGGGCAGCCTGTGGTTGTGCCACAGGCTGGTGCCAAAGAGTAAGGCTGCCCTCTGGGAGCCCCAGAGCAGGCCGGGGTCAGTCTCACTGGGGCTTGAGGGCCAGGAGGCGGGAAAACTCTCCCCCTGAAGCCAGGGATGGGGGTAGGCCCCCACCTGGGGGACTATTGGTGGGGGCGGCAGAAAGGGCCCTGAGACAACAGTCTTGCCAACTAAGGGTGTGAGACTGTGCAGGTGTATCTCTTCGAGAGCGTGTGGGTGAGTGTGTGTGTATGCCTGATCCCATGCCAGTGTGCGTGTGTGTTTTAGGGGCGGTTGTGTGAGGCGTTATGTAATGGAGGCACTCCCTGGGGCCAACAAACCGCAGTGGTGTAACCGCCGGCCGGCCAGGCCACCAGAAGGAAAGGAGGGAAAATGTAAACACCATTCTGGGCCTTTCCCTTGCCTGCCACAAACAGACCCTGGACAGAGCGGCTCTTCCGGTCCTCCATTCCTGCTGCCTTAGCCCTGTGGGCTGGCCTGGGAGGGTGTGATAATGGAGGCCAAGGAGCCTAGGCCAGGGGTCAAAGAACTCTCCAGAGTGAACATCACAGGCTCTTGATCTCAGCCCAAGGGGCGGGACAGAGAGGAGAGCCCATTGGGGTCTACCTGGGCTTCTCCTGGGTCTGCCACGGGCCATGCGTCCCCCACAAATTAGGCATGCTGCCTTCCTCACTCCCAGAGTTGCTTTCTCTTTAAAGCCTTTGGAGGCTCCCTGTGCCCCAGAGGCCTCTCCCCAGCCCCTGGTCCTGCAGTGAGCCAGTGCAGACTCACGAGCGGACTCACCACTCATGTGCGTGCTCACACTCTCGGGGTGGCCTCTGAGCCAGCTGTCTCTGCCTCTCTGTCTCTCAGGGACACCCAAAGGTGCATCCCTCCCTGCCTCCGACACCTCATCCCAGGCCAGCCGCCTGCCTTCCAGCTGGCTCCCAGCAGCTCAGCCCTTCTGCACCGAACCAAGCCTCCCTCTTCCAGGAAGCCTCCCCTACCTGCTCCCGGCCATGGTCCCCTCTTCCTGCTCTGAGCTCCCGAGGAGCCTCTGGACACACAAGCTGACATCCGGCCGTGCACAATCATCCCTTGTTCTCCAGTTGTTCGCCTTAATAATAATGGCCACAATTTGTGCGGCACGCTCTCTGCCAAACCCGGGCCCTTAAGGTACCCTTGGTATGATGATGTCACCCTCACGGCAGCCCTAGGGCCTTTTGCTCCAAGATCAACCCAGCCAGGTCTGTGGCAGGAGAGCACACGGTTGAAGGAGGTATCTTGTAACCTGGGTGGGCTGGTCAGCTCCAGGAGAGCCAGCCTCTGACTCAGAGACCCCACAGCCCAGGCTCACCCAGTGGGCTTCCAGTGGCCTAGGAGGTTCAGGGTTCTCCTGACCTTGGGCTTCTTCCCTGAGAACCCTTTGGACAAGTTGTCACCAAGCAGGCTGTGTGTGTCCTCGTGAATGCACAGGAGGGAGGGGAGAGAGAAAATTCTCTTCACTAAGGTAGAAACCCACACCAGGGGGCCAGGTGAGTAAAAACAGGAAAGCTAGAAAGCAAAGATGACTCGGGAGACAGCGATGATCCTGGCCAAAGTGAAAGACAGGGCAGGGCACCAGGAAGGAAGGGGAAGCCCAGGCGAAAGGGAGAGGTGGCCTACATAGGGCTGGCCCTGTGGTCACCCCCCACCCCCCGACCCACAGAGGAAACCTCCTGCTCACTCACCCTGGCCCTGGAGAGCCCAGGATCACCTCCCCTGCTTCTGTCTGCCCCCCTAGTGTGCTGAGCCCATGCAGTCACCCACCCTTGGGGGGGCAGGATTGTCCATGGCCCAGCAGTAAAATTGTCTGTTGTACAAGAATTAAACACATAAAATATACCACACCTGGCACACAATGACACTAAATAATGTCAGGGCCTCCTCTCAGCCCTCCTTGGGCACCGTCCCTGCAAGCCTTCCCGTGGTCACTCCTTTTAGCAAGTCGAAGTTCACAGAGAGACCCCTGGCATTGGGCTGGCATTGGGGTACCATGGAGGAGGCATGCAGAGGTGTTTGAGAACCCCCTCACCCTGCCCTGGGATGGAGGTGGGTGACCTCACCCACCTTGTCCAGTTTAGAAGGTCCCTTTGTCTCCCTTGGCCTCTATTTACCTCACGCTGCTTCTCTGTCCAGCTTCCGTCCAGCTGTCCAGCCCCCGGACACTCCAACATGGTCATGCCCTCCCAAAGCAATCGCTGTTCACCTGCTATTCCCGAGCACAGCCTCTGGAGCCAGACTGACTCTCCCCAACCGTTTTCCCTCTTACCAGCTGTGTGACCTGGGGCAAGTCCCTCAATCCCTCTGTGCCTCTGTTTCCTCGTCTGTTATTCTCCTGTCCCCTGGAGGTCCTAGGGGAAGTTTTGTCTCATCAAATAGCGCCCATATTCCAGAAGGGCCTATACGAAGCCCATTCTTCAGACCATACCACCTTTTAAAAATCTCCACCTCCACTTTAAGAGAGGGTCACCCCATGTTAGAGAGACAAAAATTGAGGTTCACAGAAAGCACATGCCTTTCCCAGGGCCATTTGGCCTCCCTGTCTCCAGGAGCTTCTCTGCCTCCATTGGGTTCATTGCAACTCTGATTTCTGGGTTCTGAGACGGGCCACAGAGGTTCTGGCCCAGGGGTGATTAGGAAAGAGGTGAGTGAACATTCCAGATGCGCTAACAAGAAACTGGACACTGCATAGAGGCCTATTCACAGGGGAACTCCCCCCTACCCCCAGCTCATCTGTGGGGTGGTAAATTCCACATGGCCCAAGGATATGCCTGGTCTGCGAGTGCTGATCAGAGATGTTGAGCTGTGAAGTTAAGTTAAAAGAGCAAGTGAAGATCTGTGTTGACAGCTCAACCTTCTTTCCTGTACGTTCTCTTTAACGGACACACATGCTTATATGTGCTAGTGTGCACGTAACATTTTCATCTGTTACCTGGTTGCTATCAGACAGAGGTTGGGGAAAGGATGAAGGGAGGGCATGTTTTATTTTAAGTGTTTCTCTTTTGTTTGACTTTCCTACCATGTGCATATATTATTTTTTTAATTAGTTTTTTTAATTCAACAGATGCTTTCGGAGCACTTGGGATATGAGCCATTCTGCTCTTTTTCTGTAGTGTCAAAAAAAAATATGTAATTAAAGTTGGGAGAGGGGGTAGAGTTGTATGGGGTCTTGCTGTTGAGGGCAGGGCCTGGCTGGGAGCAAGAGGCTGAAGGGCCCATGGACCCCAGAAAGAGTAGGGGGGAGGGAGTTCTGCTTAGTGATTCTCCCTCCCCAATCCCAACTGGCTCAGGAGGACTTTGAGGGGCCCAGGCCAGCGCTTGAGGCTTTGGAGCCCTCTCTCCCATTGTTTGAGCTAAAGCTTGCAGAGCATAGGCTCCTTTTCCATGGGGACAAGAACCAGGACCTCTGTCTGTTTGCCTGAGTTTTTCCTGCAATTTGCATGACACACCACTGCCCGTCCTGCTTTCTGAACCTCTGCTCCTAGTTCCCCCACGCCGACCCCACCCCGAAGTTGCAGGGAGCATAGCCAGTGCAGAGTGCTCTGTGGCCAGGGGCTCTCTGTCGAGCCCCGCCCTCCTGTGTTCTTGCTGGGAGCCTCCTAGGGCCCTGCTGCAGATGCCCCTGACTCCTCAGTCCTGGCCTGCAGGCCACCCTAGTTTGCAGTCACATTTGGCTCAGCACCTGGCTTCCCTCACCACTGACCACCATGCCAAGCCATTACCCACATCCTAGCGGACAGAGACCCCCCCCCCATACCTCCCTCAAGTGGGAAGAGTGCTGTGAGCTCCGTTTCATAGCCTGAGAAACTGAGGTCCAGGTTGGTAAGTGACTTTCCAAGGCCGATGGCAAGCTAGTGACATAACAGAGCCTGGGATTCAGGCCTGTCTCCAGTCCTGGTGCTCGACCCTTTAGGGTGAGCTGATAAAAAAATGAATTTAGGGGCGCCTGGGTGGCTCACTTGTTAAGCGGCTGCCTTCAGCTCAGGTCATGATCCCAGGGTCCTGGGATCGAGCCCCACATCGGGCTCCCTGCTCAGCGGGAAGCCTGCTTCTCCCTCTCCCACTCCCCCTGCTTGTGTTCCCTCTCTCGCTGTCTCTCTCTCTCAAATAAATAAATAAAATCTTTAAAAAAAATGAATTTAGTATGAGCTCAGGATTATTTTTAAAAAAACCCATCTTCGGGGCGCCTGGGTGGCTCAATCGTTAAGCGTCTGCCTTCGGCTCAGGTCATGATCCCGGCGTCCTGGGATCGAGCCCCGCATTGGGCTCCCTGCTCCACGGGAAGCCTGCTTCTCCCTCTCCTGCTCCCCCTGCTTGTGTGCCCTCTCTCTCTATGTCTCTCTGTGTCAAATAAATAAAATCTTTAAAACAACAACAAAAAAAAAAACCCATCTTTAAAGTAACCCATCTCAACATCGTATGTCATTAGAGAATTGTGGATTAAAACAAGACATCACTGCACACCTGTTAGAAGGGGGAAAATCCAAAATACTGACAATACCAAATGCTGGCGAGGATATAGAGAAACAATAACTCTCATTCATTGCTGGTGGGAATGCAAAATGGTACAGCCACTTTGGAACGCAGTTTGGCCGCTTTTTACCAAACTAAACAAACACACTGTTTATGATCTAGCAGTTGCATTCCTTGGTATTTACCCAAATGAGTTGAAAACTTATGTCCACACAAAAATCTGCACATGGATGTTTATAGCAGCTTGCCGCAACTTGGAAGCAACCGAGATGTCCTTCAGTAGGTGAATGGATAAATAAACTGTGGTACATCTAGACAATGACATATTTAGCCCTTAAAAGAAGATCTATCAAGCCATAAAAGGCATGGAGGAACCTTAAATGCATATTACTAAGTGACAGAAGCCCATCTGAAAAGCCCACATACCATTTAATTCCAACTATATGACATTCTGGAAAAGGCAAAACTATGGCAACAGTAAAAAAATCAGTGGTTGCCTGGGTATAAGGAAGACAGAAAGATGACTAGGCAGAGCACAGAGGATTTTGGGGGGGGCAGCAAAACTACTCTGTATGACACTATTGTAGTGGATACATGTCATTATACATTTTTCCAAACAGATAGAATGTACAACACCAAGAATGAGCACTCATGTGTACTATGGACTCCGGGTGATAATGATGTGTCAGTCAGTGTGCGTTCATGCCTTGTAACAAATGTACCACTCTGGTGGGGGATACTGATAGTGGGGGAGGCAGGGGTAGATGGGAAATCTCTGTACTTTCTGCTCAACTTTGCTGTGAACGTAAGACTGCTCTAAAAAAGTCTAGGGATGCCTGGGTGGCTCAGTAGGGTAAGCGTCTGCCTTCAGCTCAGGTCATGATCCCAGGGTCCTGGGATCGAGTCCCGCGGTGGGCTCCTTCCTCAGTGGGGAGTCTGCTTCTCCCTCTCCCTCTGCCGCTCCCCCTGCTTGTGCACGCTCTCTCTCTCTCTCTCTCTCTGACAAATAAATAAATAAAATATTTAAAAAATAATAAAAAATAAAGTCTATTAAAAAAGGAAAAAAGTGACCCAGGAGTGAGAGGTGCAAAAGACCCTCTGCACAGTGTCTCCCATAAGAGGATACTGAGGCAGGTGGATTGGGGGTGCTCAGGGCCTGTGGGGGGGCTCCAGCGCCAGGCTGTGGGGTGAGCTGGCCTGTCTCTGCCCCTCCCCCCTCCCCACATGTTTCCTGGAGGAGCCTCAGAGATCCCCGGCCGTTGGCCCTCTTCTCCTCAGCTTCCTGTTTGGGTTCCAGAGAGACGTTTGGGCCGTTTGTGCAGCTGAACTGGGAGCTGGTTGGGCTGGTGGGAGGGAAGACATTTGTCTTTTGTCTTGCCAGGGTGCAGGTCAGGGGGCGGCAGGTTCTGGGTGGGGTGCTGCGTCGGTTGGAGCCTCAGCCTGTGGTCCCTTGGATACTAAAATCGTGACCCCAAGGCCCTTGAGAGGTCAATTAGTTCAGCCCCCTGCCTTGGTACAGGACATATCTGGGCGAGACAGCTGAGGTCTCCAACATCACTGGGTCCAAATCCAGCCCACGCAGGCCGACCTTCTCACCGTGTGACTCAAGCAGGCCACTTACCTAGACGAGCCCCACCTTCGTCACCTGTGAATGCCTACTCCGCAGGTACATTCGTTCAGAAGTTGCAACGCCCACGTTGGAAGGGAATAAATCCCACTTTGTCCCAAGCTCCCACCTGCCCCTCACCTTCTGCCCCAGGCTGGCTGCCCTGCCACATTCGTGAGCGTGACTTCAGCGGCAGACCTGCCGGAGGCCACAGCCCTGTCCCCAGGAAGCCACCCACCCCCCCGCCCAGCAGGTCAAGCTAGAGGCAAGTACTTTCTGAGAGAACAGCATGGGAAAGACCAGGGGATCCTGTGGGTCAGGGATCCTGCGGTTTCCTGGGGAAAGACGCTCGAGAGCCGGATGTTCAAGGATGAATGGAGTTGCCAAGCAAAGAAAGGCGGGAAGGTGTTCCACGAGCAGAGGCCCAGATGCAGGCAGCTACCTGATGTGGGCAAGGCTGTGATTGAAGATGGTGCTGGGAGGAGAGGCCAGAGCCCACTCATGCCACCTCCCCTCCTCCAGTCTCTGGGGCCTAGGACTGCAGGGCCCACCTGCAAGGGCCCGGTGGCCCCACCTCCACATACATGACAATCAGGCTCCTCCTGGCCCTGCTGGGGGTGGGGGGGCCCAGGGTGGGGATGGGGCTTGACTCTTAAAGCCCTGGGGAGGTCAGACCACAGGTCCTTAGGCCAGGGAGAGGGAGCAGGGAGGACTGCCGGTCTAGGCCCCTTCAGCCAGAGGGTCCTGCCCACCCCATTCAGTGAGACTGCAGACGGAAAAGGCACAGCCCCAGGCCCCTCAGTGTAGGTAGAGGCTTCTCTTTGGAGATGCAAGGAGAGATGCCTTTGGAGAGGGAGCTCTGCAGGGTGGGGCCTGGGGGCCTGGGGGGCCTTTGACCAGAGGAGAAGATGGGCACCCCTCTACCCCCCGAAGCATCCCACATCTCCTCCTCTCTTGTTCCCAGCAAGGGTCGAAAAAGTGAGATTCAAAATGTGGGCTTGCCCCACCCCCACTCTGCCCTGACAACCAGCTCCCCGGTGAGATTAAGGTCTTCCTGAGCCAGAGGCTTGGGCTTCCCCATCAGATTAGGGCCTTCTGAAATAGAAACCAGGTTTCCTTCTAAAACAGAGCCAGGGGCTCTGCCTCTTTCTGGTCTCTATGCTCCCTGCCAGTTCCTGAGCCACCTTCCCAGGCGACATAAGGCCTGGGCCCGTGAAGTGCCAAGGGTCTCCTCTGCTTCCTCAGGAGCCAGCAGTTCCCCCCATCAGAGGCCAGACCTTCTCCAGGGTCAGAGAGGGCTCCCTAGAAAGGCAGGATGGAGGAGGGGCCGGTGAGAGCACAGGAGGGCAGGGCCGGGTACATCATCTGGGAAACCCAGTGTAGAACGAAAATTCAGAGCTCCCTGCTTAAATGTTTAAGTTTCAGGATGGCATTGACAGAGCATTCAAGCCCCCAAGCACGGGGCCCTTCTAAGTGCAGGGTCTTGCCCTGGACAGAACGTGTGTCCATGAAGCCGGCCTATGGGAGGACCGGATGTTCCAGGAGGGGGCATTTCGTGGGGAAAGGACAGGAGGCTGGAGCAAGCATCCAAGGGACAGGGAGGAACTGGGCCTGCTGGTGTGCTGAAAAACAGGGAAAGAGGAGGCTGATTAGATGAGATGGTCCCAGATCAGATCAAGAGGAGGCTGATTAGATGAGATAGTACCAGATCCAGAAGGATCCTGAATACTCGAATTTGAACTTGGTCCTAGAGGTAGATGTTTCCTGAGCCGCAGGGAACCAGGAGAGGCTGGGCCAGGGTGGAAGAGAATATTAGACCTGGGTGGGTCCCTGGAAATCATCTGCTCATGGATGACTTACTGAAGAGGAAAACTAAAGCCCAGAGAGGAACGGAGGCTCGCCCAAGGTCACCCAGCCAGGGTTGCAGAGTCAGCCCAGAACTCTGGCTCACCTAGAACCTTGTCTTGGGTTCCGTGGGGAGTACATCTGATGTGCAGGGTGGAAGGGCAGATCGTGGCAGGCCACCAAGGTCTGTTTCACCTAAAAGGCAGGACCCACCTTCCCCAACACCCTCCGTCCTGGGGCCATACTCTCCTGGGTACCCTTTTCCTCTGGTCCTGCCTCAGTATCTCTTACATACTTCCCCACTCTCAGGGCCCGTCCTCTCGTTTCCCCACTACCTACCATATCTGGCCCCCCAGAGTAGGCCTCACCACGCACGTGGACTTTTGTAAAACTCATACCTGCTACCCCCAGCCTGGCCAAGCAGCGCCTGCAAGTGGAAGGATGCACGGGGCGGGGAGGGGGTCCCCCGCCACAGGAAAGCAGCCAAGGCCCATGAGGTCTTCTAGGCCCCCACCCCACAGCTGCTGCTTCTCCCCTACTGCCTCTACGCTGCCCTCCCCCCACTCAACTCAGTGCTCTGCCCTCTCTCTACTCCCCTGCACTCAGGACCCAAACCCTGAGACCCACCCAAGGCATTTGGGAACCTCACTGAGGCCTTTGTGCTCCCTGGGCCCACAAATCCGTTACTTTTCTGTGTTCATTGGGAAAATGGAGACCTTCCAAAGCAGCCCATGCAAATATGTGCAAAAGAGATGCAAATAAAAATGGGGTGCCGCCCCCTTTAACACCAGGGTGGGCACTGGGTTCTGCTGGCCTCCTCCCTGCACTGCCTGATAGTCTACGTTTGTGAGTGTGTGTCTGTGATGGGGCTGTGTAGGTGAGAGAGAGAGTCAGAATGCAGAGCCAAAAGGCATTGTGGGAGGCGCAGCCTGGGGACCATGGGCTGGGGATCTGTGTCTCTGAGCCTGAGTGAAGGTGCAAGGCCTGGACTACACTCCCCTCCCCACAGGGAGGCCTGGATCAAAGGGTGGGTTTTTTTTATGGCTACGATGTGCATGTTCCCCGGGCTTCTGAGCCTTTGGGAAAACCTCAGGGTCACTGTCAAAGGTAGAGGAAGGCAGACTCTGAGGAGCAGTGGCCTAGGGAGGGGCACTACGGCAAAGGGGAAGAGCTTGCAGCTGCGGGGTGAGCCGGGGGTGGTTCTGCTCTGAGCCTAAGACAGAGGCTGCTGCCCCCAAAGGAAACCTCCCAGGTGTTGGCCTGCAAGTCCCCACTGGTGCAAACTTGAGGCCATCCCGGCATTCAGCACCACCACTGTCCTGAGGAACTCATGTGAGAGCCACACGGCCAACAAGGCACTTGACCTCTGGGGGCCTGGGTTTCCTCATCTGTAAACACCAGTGATGGGGTGAGGAAACCATTGTGCAATGCTGATTCTAAGCAGTCCGGGTCTGGTAAGATGATTTATAACCTGCAGAAAGAAGGCAGGCTGTGGGTCCTTCTAGAAGTCTCTGTGAGAAGCATTAACAAAACATCTTAAAGGGGTGAGCCCCGTTTTAGAACGGACTTGTAAATCCCCATCCAGAGCTCCTGAGTCCCCATGTGGAGGCTCCTTGGGCCACATCCTCAACACTGAGGAGCCCAGGAGCCCCTTTGCTTGGGAGAGTCCCACACAGAAGTGTCCCTGTGAGATTAAGAATACGAGTATTGATGTAGGTGAGAGAAAGTTAAAAGGAGAAAGGAAACACACCATCCGTAAATGGTTTGAAGAGCTGAATATGGGGTTCTGGCAGCTGTGAGAAGAGCAGCGTGTCAGGTTCTGTTAAATTTTATTTGGCTTTGGAGTCATGCAGGCCAGCCTCTGCCATTTTCTGGCGGTCTGAGCCTGGCCGAGTTGCTTCACCTTACCTGGCCTCAGTTTGGCCATCTGTATGTAAAATGGGGATGATAATGCCTGTCCCCACGCTTGCAGTCAGAAAGCAGTTCCGCAGGACACACAGGGAGGGTAGTTCAAGCCCATGTGGGTGCTTGGCAGGCATGCTCGCTCAGGGCTTCCCCGTGAGCAGAAACTGAGAGCTTTTCAGTAGAGTTGTTACTTAAACCAAGAATTCAGTTTTTCTAGAAGACTGAGTGAGCTGTGTGTCATAGGTCTGTGGTTCTTGCAGTGGGGAAGCTGACCACGGGCTTGCTCACCAGAGGGCAGGCCTCAGGCTTGGGTGTGATAGAGCTGTCCCTGCCCCCAGCCCTGGGAGGGCCACACGGGCTACACGTTGAACTTCAAAGGATCGTTCTAACAGATGCAGCCAGCTTCCTGCAGCTGTGTAACAGCCCACACCAGTCTGAATCACCCAGGGCTGAGGGAAGCTAGCTCCAGGAGCAGGGCTGGGCAGTGCTTAGGGCCAGGTTAGTCTGAGAGGCTTCCTGGAGGCGGCACCCAGATCCTGACGGCTCAGAGAAAAAAAAAATGGGTTGGCTGGGGAAGGTGCCACTCCTTTGTGATTCTTCCGTGAACTAAATCCCTGTAGCCCCGGGTGTTGGGGCCTGGTATCTGTAGATCCAGAGAAGTCTTTAGGTGGAGGAAGGAGTTGGGAGAGGAGATAAGAACACTGATAAACTAGATCACCTGTAGGAATGTAAACTACTGACCCAGGCCGTCCTCCAAGCCCCAGGAACACACAGCAGTTAGTGGCAGGCAGATCTTCCTCCTCCAGAAAGCCCACCAGGAGTGCTCCCAGTGGTGTGGTTTGCAGATGCCAAGCTACAGAAAAACTTCTTGGGTCCGTGCCGTGGGTATGGGAGGGTGTAATCGGGTGGGCATGGGTGGGGAAAAGGCGGGCCGGGGCCCAGGCAGGGGGCCGGGGCAGGGGTGGGTGCACGGGGAAGTGGAGGCCAGAAGCAAGGGGCTTAGAGGCCTGCGCGGGGCTGGCCCACAGCAGGTGGGAGGTATTTTTAGGCTGGCTCCGGTGCAGACAGAGACATTACGCCATGGCCCGACAGGTGGTTAATATTTAATCCCTTCCTTAATCATTAACTCCGCGACTGGCTGAGGAGGAACGAGACTGTTGTCAAATCAGTAACCATGGGCCGGGAACAATGTCCACAGATCTCCTGGCCTCCCCTCTGCTGGGAGTGCTGGCTGGGTGGGGTCACCCCTGGCCCTGGGGGCCCTGGTTCATCTCGTGCCCATGGTGACCTCAGGACACGGAAAGGGTATGAGAAGGTCAGGAGGAAGAACCCCCTCCGGCCCAGAGCGCCCCCGGACCCTGAAGGCGCTTCCTGGTGGGGGGCGGTGTGCATTCGTGCGTGAGGGTGGCAGGCCCCGCGTCCCGGCTGTGTGACCTTGAGTGCATCATGCCGCCTCGCTGAGCCTCAGTTTCCTCATCTGTGCCAGGAGGCAAAGTATTCTTATCTTGAAAAGATTAGAATGAGATACGGGTAGACAGGGAAGTGTTTTATAAGGGGAAGATTGGGACCGCGAACAAATTAGGAAAGTACAGGCAGAAAGACATAGAGTAAAAGAATTTAAAGGTGGGACCCTGGGTGGCTCAGTCCAGTAAGCGTCTGCCTCGGTCCTGGGATCGAGCCCCGCCTCGGACTCCCTGCTCAATGGGGAGCCTGCTTCTCCCTCTCCCTCTGCCTCTCCCCACCACCCATGCTCTCTCTTTCTCGCTCACACACTCTCTCTCAAATAAATAATAAGATCTTTAAAAAAATTTTTTAAAGATGACAGTGCTGTGGCTTCCGTGCACTTAAATGCATCTCCTTTCACCGCAGTGGTTTTAATCCAGGTCAGTGAATGTGTATCGGCAAAGCCTGGGGCCTCAGTCCCAACCTGGGCTGCTGGGGTGATTTGAAGAAGGAGTTAGCCTTGCCCTCAGGGAGCTAGGGTGACCAAACTCCAGGCCTGAACCAGAACAAGATGGGGAGTGTTTGCGATGTAGGTCAGCAGGTCAGGGTTGCAGGGCGCGCAGGGAGGGGCTGGGGAGAGGACAGTATGAGCTGGAGGGCCAGAGCAGGCTTTAGGAGTGAGGCAGGGCAGGGAGCACCCTGAGAGATGAGCAAGAGCCAGGGTTGCTGGGGGAGGGGGCGCCACTGCGTGGGTGCTCGCACGTAGCCAGGAGCGTTCAAGCACATTAGCAGACTGTGGGAGGGTGTACCTGAATCCCACTCATGCACACGTGCTCACACATGCATGCACAGTCCCCCACGGGCACGGGGACACGCACATGCGTGCACCCTTGGGCCGGAATGTGCCTCCTCTGCCCGCCCCAGCCCTGAGCCCAACTGACACCCAGCTCGTCAAGAAGCCAGTGGGTCCTCTCCAAAGCAGAGCTGCTTTTCCCTGTTCCCTCCTTCAGTGGAGGCGCAGCGGGAGCCCCGTGTGTGTGTGTGTGGGGGGGGTCGGCATGGGCATCTAGACGCTTCCCCCAGAGGGACAGGAAACAGGCGGGAAGGGGACAGAAGGGCCTGGGAGCAGGCAGGGCTTCTTAGGCGGGTGGGAATGGAGCTGGCCTTCAGAAGCGAGGGACTAGAGGGGTAGAGAGAGGTCCTGGGGGGGTCTCCCAGCACCCCCTCTGGCTGCCCCACCGTATCCCACACTCAGGCTGGGCCCAGGCCCCTGGAGCCAAAAATAAACCAGGCAGAGACTCCTGAGAAATTAGGCTGAGAGTTAACAGAAAGGGAATTCTGTCCATCCTTGTGCTTCTCCCGGAGCGGCCGCTAGGGCTGGGTAGGGGCCTGAGGTAAGGGTCCTATGTGCTCTCTAAGCACATAGTAAGACTTCCATAGGAAGCCAATCCTCATCCATGGTCTCTGCCCCAGTGTAGCTGGAACAGGACATAAAAGACTCCGTTACCACCCTGTGTATGAGGGAACCCTAATGGAGGTACAAACACCACTAGGGGCAAGCCATTGGTGGTGTAGAGCTCAGGCTGTGTATCCAAACCGCCACATCCTGCCTCTGTCCTTTTCCAGCTGTGTGACCTTGGGCCTGTTACCCAACCTCTCTGTGCCTCAGCTCCTTGTCTATGGCAGGGGGATAATAATAGTAAAGTACTTGCTGCTTGTTGTTGGGAGGGTTAAGTGAGACAGGGCCCGGTACAGTGGCTGGCACAGGGTAAACACTAAAGCCATTTGAAGAAGGAGAATGTGTTTTTGACTCACACGTTCAGGGAAGCTTCCTGGAGGAGGAGACAGGTAAGCAGGCTCTTGAAGGACCAGCTTCCACAGATCCAGGTGAAGGAGAGGTGTACGTTCCCCGCGGAGGCAAACATGCTTGGGGACTTCCACGTGGAAGGAATTCCATGTGGCCCCAGCCACTGTCTGAGGAGGGAAATGGGGGTTGGGGTCCGGGAGTAGTGGGGGAAGGTTTGGAACGTCAGGACGCCGTGGAATAATGGGAACCGCTACACCAAGGCTGAGCTTTGTCAGGAAAGAGCTGGTCTCGGTGGTGAGGGAAGCCCAGGCAGAGGGCCTTCTGAGGGACAGGGGCCCTGTGGGAGGCAGGGCCCCGGACCCTGGGCTTGGATGGTCTGGGAGGCCGGCCTGAGGCCGGCCGGGAAGTAGAAGTGCTAAATCTTCATTCGCGGGTCTTCCCCCGGAAGAGACTCGAAACACAGCCTCCATGGGGTTGTAGCACAGGAGGCTTTGGGCATGCTCTCTGAGGCCTCTCCCAACTCTTACATTCTGTGGGTCTGGCCCAGAGACCTTGCGCAGGTCACTTCATTTCTCTTGCCACCATTTTTTGTTCATCTGCAAGTGAGCCTGGGAACTCGTGCCCATGATAGAGTATGTGACCCCAAGGAGAGGCCTGCTGCTCTTCTGGCCAAGGTTAGGCCACAGATCAGGCAGGGAGGCTGGGCAGGGAAGGACCCAGGCCACGGCTTCACCTCTGTCTTTCTGGGGTGGCCCCTCGGTTTATCTGAGGCAGGGCAGGGCAGGGGTGGGCGAGGAGGAGATACTCCTTCAGTGTCCAGATAGTGTGAGGGAGTGATAGAGGGTGCAAGGCCAGCAACTGGCTTAGAGAGGGTGGGACAAGCAAGGCTGTCACTCGCCTGCCCTCTTGTCTCACCCCCATTGCCCCCTCCGGTCCAGTTGGGTTTGGCCCCAGCCTTCTGCCATCCCTACCACCACCCCAGTGGGGCGAGAGGAGGGAGGAGAGGACACAGGAACTGGCGTTTGAAGGTCGGCGGTGGCCTTTGTACATGTTTCATGGGACTGATGGGGACAGAGGGCAGGCTGTGGGGGGCGGGGGACAAGGTCGGGTGACTAACTTGTCCGGTCTGCCCAGGGCCTTTCCGGTGTTAGCACTGAAAGCCTGTCCTGGGAAATCCCTCAGTCTGGATGGTTTGCCTGGGACTGTCTTAAACTGAAAGTTCCTTATTCCGGGAAACCCCTGAGTCCCAGGGGCACCCTGGGAGAGAATGAGTGAGTCAGGTGAGTGGCTAGGATGGGAGAGCAGACAGCTCTTTCCCCGGTTCCCAGAGGCCTGTTTCTGAGCCGCGTCTCCTCATCCTCAGCACGCACCCCTGTGAGGACGCCGCTCGGGTTGGGCCTTGAGTCCACGAATCTGGAAGTTCAGGACCGCTTCACCTGACAGCTTCTTTGCCCGGCCGAGGGTGAACTGGGAAGAGAGTTCACAGGACAGTCTTTGAGGTCTGTGGCTCTGCCAGGAGCTTCAGAGGTGGAGGCAGGGCTCGGAATGGGCTCTGGGCCCCACCACTCACTGCTCAGTTACTGAGCTGGTACAGGCGTCGGGTTTCTGAGATCAGAAATTGCTGAAAACCAAAGACGGTGCACCTGCCTGGTTTCGGGGTCCAATTCGAAGGCTCTGCTCAGAGCCTCGGCCCTCTCCCTGCCCCGCCCCCCTTAGTGCCCCTGCTAACTTGGCCTGCCCTGCATGGGCTTCCGAGGGACAGAGCACATTCTGGGCCCAGGACAGGAAAACTGTCAGGTGTGGGGGGAATAGTTAGAGACACTCCCCCACAGAGAGGTTTCAAAGCAGGACAGGGATATCCCGAAAGCATGCAGTTCAGGCCTAGGCCTCCCTGCCTCCTAGCCTCTGGGCTTGGTTTTATCCCACACTCACCCTGGAAAAAGGAAGAACTTTCCTCACCTGGGATATGGAAATCCCAAAGAACCTTAGGCCCAGCATTCCTGTCCTCAGAAGGGCTCTGGCCAGTCAAAATGGAAATGAGAGCAGAGCCTGGGGGGATGAAACAGAGCACCCTGAAGGGAAAGGCCTTGGACCTTGGGGGATGGGCCTAAAGGAGTAAGAGAGGAAAATGGCATACAAAGCATCCCTTAACACAGCTCCCTAAAAGTTGACTCAGCCAAAGAAGGTAATTGGGAGACTCCACTGGACTCCGGGGAAGTGTCTGTACCAGATGCCCACAGAGCAACTATTTCTAGACTTGAAGGAAAGTCTACCCCGCTTCCCCTTTCAAGGACCACTGGGTTGGTTGTGGGGCAAAGTCTGTTGGTGGAACCAGCTGTGTTCTCGCGATTAACATCAGGGTAAATGGGCTAAATCAGCTGACCACGTTCTAACTCTAGGCTCCTTGCTTCTGGAGTCCTCCCTGCCTCATTTTACCTCATATCACGCCAGATCGCTTTGGATGTTCACTTATGCAGTGCCCCCCCCCCCCCGCACTGCATCCCTGTCGTGGTCCCTGTCTGTTCACCTCTAAACCACCGATGCTTCCCAGGTAGCACACTGGGCAGATGTCTGGAAGATGAATGTGTGGTAGGCCCGGGAAACCCCCAACGGTGACAGTGAAGTTCCAGACAGGCGGGGGCCCTGGGGAGAGGGGCTGGTGAGGGAGCTCGAGGAGGGGCCCAGAAGCCAGTCTAGGTGTCCCAGGGGGAGAGACAGCAACGGTACACCGAGTGGGCCGATTCGGAGCCCTTTGTGTCTCTTAACTCAGCCCTCCCCACCCTCCCACATCAGACTCAGCCACGAGACCAAACTGTGTGAGCAAATGGTGCTGATGGTCCCGGGGCTGGGACGGAATCTTCCCAGACAGGCTGGCCAAAGGGGCCAGTCGCTGACTTGCCAGGTCTGCAGGGAGCCACAGGGAAGTGTGGGGCCGAGGCGGGGGAGGGAAGAGGCTGGGGCAGGGCTACCATGAGGGGGCGTGGCCAAGGGGAAAGGTGCTGAGGGCAGGGGAGCCAGGCCTGGTTGGCCTTTGAAGGGCAGGTCTTCCTGGGGAGGACACTTTAATCGCCCCCAATTAAACCATTGCCGGAAGCTTTTAACAGCCCCATACGGCCTTTCAAGGACCGCCCTTTTGTTAGGCAGCCAAGCTGTTATGCAAAAAGAGAGGGGGCTGGGGCCTCTGACCACTCACCCCAGGCCCCAAGGCCAGCCAGCCCCAAACTCCAGTCAGCCTCCAAAGAGGCTGCTTGTTTGCGAATCAAAGGCTGGAGAACCTGCTTTGATCTGGGGAAACTCAGCCCTTCCCGGCCTCCTCAGTTTCAGTCCCCCCGCTGAGGGTGTGGGGCCTTCAGTCCCACTTTCCAGATCTTTGGCTAGCCGAGCTGATCCCTGGGGTCCTGGGAGCCTGCCCTTGCCTCTCACTTCCAGAAGCAGGTCTGCTGGGATGGTAGAAACTCTCACTGCTCCCACTGCGCCCTTGGAGCAAAGAAACCTTGGCTCCACCTTTGCAGGATGCTCTAGGGTCTTCTAGGCCCTAGTGACAGAGTGTAGTCCCCAGATGGGCATCATCTGGGAGCTCGTTAGAGCTGCAGACTCTCGGGCCCCATCCCAGACCTACTGGATCAGAACCTGCTCTTTAACCTCCCAGGTGAAGTTTGAGAAGAACTGCTCTAGTATCTTCTCCTTTTCGGATCTCCCCTCCCCCCCAAAAAGCAAGATAAAGTGTAGAAATGATATTAACCATGGTAGCTTCTGGGCAATATAGCCCTCTGCTTTCCAAACTTTATACAACATACAATTTCTAAAAACGTCAACAAACAAAGCCCCTTCTGTAAATAGCAGCTTCTAGAGGACCCCAAATGGCAGGTTTCCATTTGGTCATTTGGTTAACATCAAAACCCTCCACCCTTGATTTCCACATCTGCTCCCTCATTTCATCCTCAGAATTGCCAGGGGAAGACAGGACAAGCATCCTCATTATACAAAAGAGGAAACTGAAGCCCAGGAGGGTTTGTGGAGGTAGTGACCACAGTTATGGGCGGAGGAGGAGGAATTCAGGAAACTCCATTCAGGGCCTCCCTACTCTAGGTCCGGCAGGGCTGTCACAGACAGTTGCAAAATATGTGCACTGCATAAAGGCACCTGGCCTGAGGTGGGAGTGAGGGCTGAAGTGTAGCTCACTCCACTCACCAAGGGTGTCCTGGTGTGGGCAGAGCCCCATGCGCTGGAGGAAGGGGAGCCTTTTTCTAATTTACATGAAAGCCCCACACAGGACAGCAAAAGCTGGAAGCTTCCAGAATTCCCCATTTCCCTCCTCCTCCTCCTCCTCCTCACAAGAGCTGCAGATCATCAAGCACATGCCAGCCTTCAGGGTTAGTGGTTTCTTTCGTGATCCCACTTAGTCCCCAGGACAACTCTTGGACTCATTCTTCTGGATAAGACCCATTCCTTCTGCTTCTTTCCTTGAAGCTGGTTCCTTGAAAATCAAACAAGACCAGAGCATACTCCAGATGAGTCAGATCCTGTCGGAACAAAGGTCTCCTGCGGCCCACCCAGGGATAGACAGCCTGGCTCAGCCAGGGGGATACCAGTAGAGGTTCAATGAGGGGGATTTTCTGGATGTTCTCAGGTCTTGAAACTTGAATCCCATCTGGGGCAAGTCTTGGGTGCCTGGGGGTAGAGAGAGGGCTAAAACCCACCTTGTTTTCCCTCCAAGATTCCACTGCAGGCTCAACCTTACAGAAAGACGACAACCCCTAGAGGCAGGCAGGGTATTTAGGACTCCTGGAGCTGTAAGGTAAGGCAGGCTGATGGTGCCTTTTAGGGCAGGGGTCGGCAAAACTTCTGCCAAGGGCCAAATAGTAAAAATTTTAGGCTGGTCTCGTTCACAGCTACTCAGCTCTGCAACTGCCGCAAGAAAACAGCCATAGACTGCTGTCTCCCCTAAACAAATGGGTGTGACAGTGTTCCAATAAAACTTTATTAATGGATGATGAAATTTTAATTTCGTGTGGTTTTCCCACGTGCCCAAATTTTCCCCTCTTCTTATTTTTTTTTCCCCAGCCATGTAAAAACCATCGTAGCCCTGGGGCTGCACAAAAGCAGACGGTTGGCAGAATTTGACCGGCGGGGGCCACAAGGTTGCTGGCCCCCGGTGTAGAGCAAAGGTTTTGAGGTGGGTCATCAGTGAGAGTCAAACCCTGGTTATCTCTCCAACCAACGGTGTAATTCGGGGCAAGTCACTGAATCTGGCTGAGCCTGCTTCCTCTGTATAACGGGGGTGGTGGTGCCTGTCATTCAGGGAGGAAGCGTGATGAAGCATCTAAGAGCACTTCCTAATCTCAGTGACTGGCAGGCGGCAGGCACTCTTGAAATGTCAGCAGTGAACACTGCAATAGGCCCTTGGAGGTCAGTGGGAGGGGGCACGAGGCTGGAGAGGTCAGGGACCCTTCCTGGAGGAGGTCTGGCATTAGCTGGGCCTTGGCTGATCCAAGAAATGTGGTCATAGAAGGAGGGGAAAGGTTGAGAGGTCAGGCCTGGGAAACTGGCCCCAATCCTAGGGTCCAGGATGGCCACTGAAGGCTCTAAAGAGGGGACCCCTCAAAGTGGGGTGGTCCACCTGCAAGGCCTGCCTAACTTGGGGGGGACCTGTGGGCAAACACCTGGGCATGGGAGGCATGTGATGAGGTGACTGGTGAGTGGGTGTGGAGTGTGGGTGTGGGCAGGGAGAGGGGTGCTTATCAAGGGAATGTCAGATCAATAGGTGGAAACATAGCCAGGTGTTGTGTTTTGTTTTTAATCACCTGTAGGAATCAAATTAGCCCCTTTCTTTTTCTTTTTTTTTAAGCTTTTATTTATTTGAGAGAGAGAGAGAGAGAGAGAGAGCACAAGCAGGGGGAGGGGCAGAGGGAGAGGGAGAAGCACACTCCCTGCCGAGCAGGGAGCCTGACATGGCGCTTGATCCAAGGACCCCAAAATCATGACCCGAGCCAAAGGCAGACGCTTAATCGACTGAGCCACCAGGTGCCCCCAATTAGTCCCTTTCTTGACTCCAAGTCCATTTCCAGGTTAATTTGAGGGGGCGACCTACTGATTTGCTGGTAGCAGGCCCCCCCCATACGGCCCCCTCATATCACTGTAGGTGCCAGTCCTTTGCTGCCTCATGCTGAGTGGTGCAGGGAGGTTCCCCAACAAAGCTGAGCAGCTGAGGGCTCTCCCCTGAGATGCTGTTAACTTGGGATCACAGAGAAGATGAGTAAGTCCCTCTGTGGTGGAGGGAACATCTGGACGTGGGGCGCAGAGCTGTGTCCCCTGTCACGTCGGGGAAGTCAGAGGATCCGTGAAAAAAGAAGTTATCTTAACAGGAAGCCGAGAGGAGAGGCTCAGTGAGTCCCCCAAAGGACTGCATCCTGGGCTTTTGTGCGGGGCTGAGGGCGGGGTGGGGTGGCTCGGAGATTCCCTTCTTCCTCTGATCGTCGGAGATATCCTGAATCCTTTTGAATAAACTCCTCTTTTTCTAAGCCTGGTCTGAGTTTCTATCACTTGCAAATGAAGAAAATCGCCACTGAATGTGTCCTCACAGCTTTCCCACCCATCATTTATTGTGCGCTTACTGTGTGCGGGTGCTGGCTGTAAGCGCGGCCATCCATTGCTTATTATAATCCTCAGCCCCGCTGCGAGCCACGGCCGCTGTTAACTCCATGTTGGAAGTGATAAAACTGAGTTTCCCCTGACACTTAAATGGGGTGGTCCTCAGGCCTTGGGCTTGGTCCTCTTTGATTAGCATAGACAGATTCCTCTCCCCTAGGCAATCCTGTCCATTCCTGTGTTGGAATGATTCCATGTCCACAACTTCCAATTCTCAGTCTAGACCTCTTTTTGGAACTTAAGACTGACATATCCAGCTGCCTACTGGATATCGATATTTCTATTTTTTCTTTTTTTTTAAGTAATCTCTACACCCAACGTGGGGCTCGAATTCATAACCCCGAGTTTAAGAGTCGCACGTTCTACTGACTGACTCAGTCAGGCGCCTCTTTTAAAAATATTTTACATTTAGGGGTGCCTGGGTGGTTCCGTTGGTTAAGCATTTGACCTTGGCTCAAGTCATGATCTCAGGATCCTGGGATAGATGGAGCCCAGTGTCGGGCTCCCCTCAGCAAGGAGTCTGCTTCTCCCTCTCCCTCTGCCCTTACCCCCACTCATGCTCGCGTGCTCTCTCTCTCAAATAAATAAAAACTTAAAAATCTTAAAAAAAGTTTTTAATTAAAAAAAACTTTAAATGTATTTTAGACATAGATGTCTAAAATTAAACTCCTGCTATCTTCCCTCCCATCAAATCTGCCTCTCCCCTGGGGTCTCCTCTCTCTGGAACTAGCCCTATCCTCCACCCAGCTTCCCACAGCAGAAACCTGAGTGTCCTTTTTGACACATTTTCCTTCAACCTCCACACCTCCCCTATCACCAATTCCTTTTCCTACCTACTCCGTAAGCATGGGCTGTGCCCCCTTCTCTCCGCCTCTGCTGTCTCTCATGCAGCTCTTCCTTGAAAGACAGCCTCCTCCTTGATCTCCCAGAATCCACCCCAGCCATTATCCATTCAGCTGCTGGAGACATTTTTGAAGGAGCTCTTACCACATTCCCCCACTCCTTAAAACTACTCAGTGGTTCTAGTCCAAAACCTTCCCCAAGGTCTATGTGGTCCCATCAGACCTGGTTGTTTCTACCCTCCAACCTCAGCTTGAGTCTCTCTTTTGCTCACTCACTAGACTCCTTTCAGGTACCAAAGTCTTGTGACCTCAGGGCCTTTGTATGTGCTATTTGTTGTCTACACTGTTCCCTCCCTCTACTTCCCCAGCTCTTTTCATTCTCAGGTATCCTTCATGTCCTGGCTTAAATCTCAGGAATACCTTCTCTTGAGCCCTCCAGAAAATATTAGCTCATAGCGCCTTTCACTCTCTATAGCACTCAATAAGTATGTTTGGGATATACATTTAATAGTTGTCTCCCTTGCTAGACTATGGCTCTCTATTCCATTAACTGTTATACCTGTGGCACCCTCTACAGTGTCAGGCACAGAGCAGGTGCTCAGGGGTATTTGCCGAGTGAGTGACCGAACGACAGAGGCTTGGAGAAGACCCATGACTTGTGACCAAGGGTCCTAGTGCTGGTGAGGGAGGAGAGTGGACGTCAGCCCCAATCTCTTGGGCACTATTAACACTGTGCAACATTGGCAGCGCTGGGGAACCAGGAAGGAAGAGGCTGAGAAGCCAGCCCCAGGCCCTCAGACTCATGGGAAAGGATGCAGGAAGCAGGGTGGGGTCGAGGGTGGAGATGGGCATCCACTGCCAAATGGAGTCAGGCTGGAGGTGAGGAGATTCCCAGGTCCCAGAGAAGGACAGGGGTGGGTTACAGGTCCTCCACTGATGGGGCCCTGGTCCTGCACCCAGGCACCTCACTATGAGCTTGGCCTGTGTTGCCTGGTTCGACCCTGCTGGCTATACAAGGCGGGATCATTATCTCTTGTTATAGACAAGGAAATGAAGCTTTAGAGAGAGGAAGTAACTTGTCCAGTCTCCCAGCTAGTAAGTGTCAGAATCAAGATCTGAATCTGGAACCTGAGCCTAAGAAGTCAGCTCTTGGGGAAAATCAGCCCAGAAAAGAAAATGCCAGGACAAATCCCACTGCTGGATTTCAGGGAGAGCTTGCAGCCCTGCCCCCCACCCCCATCGCTTCACCCCTGTGGGCTCTCCATCCTGGCAGGTATCTTTATGAAATTCCAAAAGCTCTTGCAGGAAGCCAAAAAGCCTCTCTGTGCAACCCCTCAGGTGGTCAGACCCTCCCAGGCTGGCGCCTACCTCCCTCGAGGATTTCCACCCCCGCACAACTTCCATTTGAAAAGGAGCTTGGGGCCTCAGTGCCTATCCTGCTGGGGCCCATCAATGCCCTCAGCTCAGGGATGCAGAGCGAAGGAAGTGGGGCTGGGGTTGGGAAATTCCCTCAGAGCCTGGCCTTGGGTGTTGGGCTTATTTTATGTAACATTACTTATAGATTACCCCCCAACCCATTTAACACTTCTTATATATAACTCTCAAAAAATTAACATTATTTCATATATATGAACTCATCAGTGCTCACAACTCTATGAGGTAGATGCTATTATCCCGTCATTTTGCAGATAGGGAGGTGGAGGCAGATAGGGTTGGTGTCCAAGGTCACCAGCAGTTAAGTGGCGGGGCTGGGATTTGAGCCCAGGCACTGGGCTCTAGATGTCGTGCTCTGAAGCCCCTCCCCTCCACTGGGGAGCTTCTCTGGGGATGGGGTATCTCTAAGAGTCCTGCTCTGAAGCCCGCCAGGACTCCGTGGCCTCAGGAGATAAACGGGTGCCTCCTTTTCGCACTTGCCCAGACTTTGTTTACCTTGGGGGAGCAAGTGGCCGCCCCCAAACAAAGGGGATGCGGGCGGAGATAACCCAATCGTTTTGGCCCGGCTGGGCCGTTGGGAGGGCCGGGATTGAACCCAGCCTGGACTTCGAGAAACTGCCAGGGCTTGGCTGCCTGCTGTTTGTTGCAAAACAATGAGTCAGCCCTGCGGGGAGGAGAGTGGGAGGGTGGGGGAATGGGGGTGAGGGGCCTCTCCCCCTCCAGGCCTGCCTCCGGCCTTTCCCATCGTGGGTTCTGCCCACCCCCACTCTCCCAGCCCTTAGAAGACTCACCAATTTCCTTTTTTGTTGTTTGGCTGTGATAGGAAAAGTATTGAAAAATAGAAAGTGCCGTAGACAGGAAAACACTCTGAAAGCTGAAACCTGAAACCCGCCGGCCTGGGCCAACACCCCAGTGCAGGGTGGTCAGCCAGCCAGGATTCCATCCGTGGGCTTCTTCCCAGGCACCTGGCCTTGGTGGTACCTTAAGCCCTGGTGGGTAGAGAGGAGAACTTGAAAGACCAGGGGGGAGTGGTGACCGATTCAAGGTCACAGCTGGTGTGGACGGCCAGGAGGGTGGGACGACGGATCCTGTGGGAAGGCTCGGGAACCAGGTTACCTGATGGGAAGAGCTTGGAGACACAGAACTCTTTTTCAAAATGGGCTCTGCCAAGGGACCACGCCCTTCCACGCACCCCCACGTGGGAAGATTCCCCCCTCACCCGGGGCACATCTGGGTGTGGGGCCATTCTCTGCCTTGGCTCTCACTGGAGGAGCCCCTTTCCGATTCCATCTGGCCATGGTGGGTGTCACAAGCCACTCCATTCTCTCCCAGGCCCTGCCTGGCCCTCCTCCACCTCCAGACACTTCCTCCCACTTACCCAAGACAGTGTTTTCCCCTTGTTAGAATGGGACAGAGGGAATTTGCTCAAGGTCACAGAGCAAATTCATTAATTCATTCATCAAAATCTTGCTGGGCTGCTGTTGAGCCAGACTCCACAGAGACCCCGGGAAGGGGGGTGCATTCTCCTGGGAGCGGGTTGCCGAAACCGGAAATGGCTCTATAATAGCACATGGATCCAGACTTAGGTGCCATGCATGCAGCAGGGTGGCGGAGGGGTCTGACCTATGCTCAGTGACGGGGAAGGCAGATAGAGTAGGTCTTAGAGACAGTAAAATTGTGCTGGGGCTGGGGATGGCAGAGGAGGGTGCTGGGCTGGGGAGAAACCAAATCCATCGGCGCTGGTCTGCGAGCATTACTGAGCTCCCCCAGTGGCACAACTGCTGACCTCGGACCTGGGAGAGGATGCAGGGCAGCTATCACATGTGCCCGCCCTCGAGAAGCTTCCTGGGCCAGTGAGAAGACAAACCTATCATCATCATAATGCTGAGGAAAGCCAGCAAGTGTTGTGCATCCCTACGCACGATGCACCTCATTTAACCCGCGCCAAACCTGCTCATCCAACAGCCGCCAACTGAACACCTACTAAGTGCAGGACCTGTTGACCCTGGGTTACAAGGGGGAGCCCAGAGGCGCAGGAATCCCCAGTCAGCAACATCGCCCCTGCATTTCTCCCTCTGACTTCCTGCAGCTCCAAGAAGGGAGGAGTTCCCATTTAGAGTCTCCTGTAAATGTTTAGAACAATCCTCTGCCATCACCATCTCTCCCAGGTCCCTGGGAGACTCTGAGACTCATCTGTCTTCACACATCCCCCCCAGGACCAGGTAGGTACTGAGTACATGACAAGGTACTCACTTAGTATTTGCTGAGAGTGGTCTCCATGGTTTCTCCCCAGCTACAGTCAGACCTTGAACCTAGACCACAAATTCCTTAATCTACCCAGGCAGTGTTCCCAAGGTCCTGTGGGCTCGAGTCCTTGTGCAAGTGTGAGGCCGGCTGACGGGCCGCTTCTGTGAGGCCAAAGCCTGTTACGGCAAGGCCTGTTACTGATGCATTGCTGAGCCTTTAAGGCCGCGCAGGGGGCGGATCTCTGAAGCTGTCAGTCACCCCACGTGAGCCAATCAGCACAAGACATCTGGAACTGTAATCTGCGCTAGGCGGTGAATGGGAGGGCCCTCGGTCAGGGTCGGGGTGGGCATCCTGCAGGACCTCCAACCCCAGACTACTCCCGATTTTGACTGTTGTGGCTGCCAAGGTACAGAGGATCCTGACTCTGGGAAGGGAGGGACCCCATGAGGCTAACACCGCTTCAGTGGGGACTGCCGGGCAGGTAGCTCAGGAGGGGGAAATGGGGCAGGGCCTGGGGGCCCTACATGGGAACTGACCGTGGGAGTCGACAGTGCCAGTGGGCACTCTGGGAGCTGTTTTTTATTTCTTGGACTTGTGTGTTTTTATTTCCTCTTTGTCCTTCCTTGGGATTTACTGAAGCCCTCTGGAAAGTTTCAGCTGCCTCAGCTGTGTGTGTCAGAATGGGGTGGTGAGGCCACGGGTGGGGAAGGGGTGTAGGGGTGAGGCAGAGGCGCGCCGAGCAGGACCAGGAGGTGGGGACGCTGAAGCTTTTAGTTTCTCGAGGGGTGGGGGCTCTCTTTTCCCCTTCCAGGCCCTGTCCTAGCAACAGGGCTGCCCAGAGCATGACTGGGACTGTTTCTTCCTTTTATTTCTGGCAAAAGCTACAGGAGGGGAGTTCCCCTTCTCTGTTTGTTTTGATTCTGTTGTTTTCTTAAAGAGAGGAAGGAAAACCATCATCACTTTTTCGGTTTTGTGAACAAAGGCGGCAGAGAGGATGTTCGCGGGGGCCGGAACTGTGGGGGCCGGGCCTCACCCCCCTTCCTCCGCCCCCCCAAGTCCTCTCTGCAGCAGCTCTGAGCCCCTAGAACCACGTGGGGTCAAGTTTAGGTGCTGGCTCTGCCTTTTAATAGCCTTTAACCTCTTTGAAGTGCAACTGTAGAAATGGGAGTTGTCAGATCCGCTTTACAGGATTGTTGAGATTAAAAACAAAAGAAAAATACTAACGTGCAAAAACACAGTGCCAGGCACACGGTAAATGCCCCGGAAATGTCTTTCCTTTGCTTCCTTCCACAGTGGCAGTTGGAGGGGTCTTTCCCTTTGGCCCGGTTGTGTGGAAAACTGGGACCTTCCCCACTGAAAAAGGCCCCCCATCTTCCTGCTTGTCCATACATAGCTGGCTTCTTCCCCAGCCCATGTGCAAATGTGAGAAGCAAATGACTGGTAAGGCTGGGGCTCTTTCCACATTGCTGGGAGACGGGAGCCGCCTGAGTTTCTCCTACCCCTTAGTCCCCCAAGCCTGGTGGCCTCACTGCGTTGGATCCTTAGGGTCCCACCCCTGCAGCCCTGGGTCAGCCCCCCTTCTCTGATGAGATGTGGGGGGCTGCCTTGACCAGATAAAAGGAGAGCCTCACCGCACTTAGTAGGGCCCTGGGCCCCAGCTTGCTCTGAAACTTACTTGCCCAGGATGTGCCACCTCTCAGGGCACTGGTGTCTTAGTCTGAAAAGTGGTTTCTAAACTTTTTGAACACAAGCGTTCTTTCACAGAATTGAAACATTCTGCAGACCCGCTCCCTGCTCCCCGTGACGGCAGGGGTACTTTTAAAATCCTCGGACTGAGGAAAAAAAGTATAAATGACCAGGAGCAAGTATACATTCAGTCACGCTTTTAAATGAATGTGGGTTTTAGTCAACAGCTTCTACACACATTCAAAAACGTGGCCCCCTATGTGGGACATGTCAGCATACAGATGATGCTGACATCTAAGGGAGCTTGAGGCTCTAGTGTGTGAGGGTACAGACAGCCCCAGGATTGAATGCTTCCTCCTTGGCCCTCTTGAGGCTGACCCAGGGACTCCGGGACACCTAGCAGGCAGTCCCAGGCCCAGATACAAAAGCCCAACAGTGTCCGACAAGAAGGCCCATAGTGTAGTGGCTTTTCTTCAACACACGGATGCTGCCTGGGCTTGAATCCTCCCTCTGCCACTAGCCAGCTCTGTGACTTGGGCACATGTTCCTTCACCTCTCTGGGCCCCAGTGAGTCACTTGTAAAATGGGGGTGATGGTACTGGTGAGTTTCTGTGAGAATGAAATGAGATCATCACGTCGCAGGGCTTCCTTAGCCCCGGACACAATTGGTGCTGAAGGAATGTTCCATTTAAAAACAAAGAAAAACAAAGCCCACAAGTACCCCTGCTCACCTTCTTGCCACTGTTTGGGCTGGTGCTGTCCCCTTCGGGGATGGTCTCCCTGTCCTCTCCGGGGACCCCTCCTGGCTCTGGCAGCTGCCTTGCCCACCTCCCTACCCGCCCCCCGCCCCATTCAGGACAGAGCTCATCCCTCCTGTGTTGTTGCCTGGCCAGGCCTCGTCCGAGGCAAGAATCCCGGCCTCCCCTTGGGTTGCTTTGCCAGGCGCAGGCCCCGAGGCCAGCCCCAGCCCCCTCCAGCCCAGGCCGGGCCTCCGCTCTGGGGACGGGGAGCGTTGGTTCCCGACCACATGAAGGAGGGCGCGCGGAAAAGCCATAAACCCGAAGCCTGAGAGGGATGTTTGTTAAAGCCGGACAGGTCTGTGGCCAGGGACGTGGAGGGGGTGTACAGAGACTGAGCGGAAGCGGGCGTTTCTGGGGAGAGGGATGAGCACCGAGGAGCTGGCATGGGCCGGGCAGGAAGGAGGCCCATTAACACTTCCTCCGGCACCTCGGCCAGGGTGCACACAGGCGCGTTTGTCCCGCTTTCACTGTGGGGCTGTGTTCGAAGCAGCCCCTGGCCCCCAACCCCAGGTGGGCGGTGTAGCCTGGGCACAAATGCCCTTTATGGGATGGGCAGTGCTAGAGGAAGACAGCACCTCCTTGGACCCGGACCACCCCCCAGAGTTCAGAATTGACCCTGGAGCCGCCTCCCTCCTGCTGAGGCAGGCACGCGGGGAGCCTGGTCACAGAGGACAGAGGGGCATGGCTTTGGTGGGGGGACATCCCAGGAGAAGGCAGCCAGGTTTGGAAGGCCAGGGTCCCCCAGGGACGCTTCCCTCCAGGGCCCATCCTGGGGGACGGTCCCCTCCCCTCCTGCCTGCTGCTGAAGTAAGGGATTTCCATCTCCTTGAGGGGCTCTAGAGGGAGAGTGTGCCCTGGGGAGGCCTGCAGAGGAGAGGGAAAGCAGGCACACCCCAGTTATCCCTCATTACCATCCCTCCTCCATCCCAGGAGGAGCGGGGACTTCCATCAAGCGTCCAAGGACAACCTGGCCACCCCCTCCAAAGAGCCCAGTCCATGTGAGCCTGGGATCAAATTCTCCGAGGTGCCCTGGTGCTCTTCCTACCGCCAGTGGGTAACAGAAGTCACACATCCCACAGACAAACCCTTCTGTCAGGCCCCACTGAACTTCTGTCCCCCATTCACGCAGCTCCCCAAACCCCCTCCCCTGGCCTGCCCAGTCTTTTTTGCTCATTTAATCCACTGACAGGTGCAGGCACGTGCTGCCTGCCTGTCAGCGCCCCCTAGAGACGGCCCAGGGATCTTCACACCCGCCCCATGCCCCCATCCCAGGGGAGGATCCAACTGAACTTTCTCCCAGGGTAGGAGATGTGACAAGGGAGCATGGATGCTGAGCTCTATTTCCTGTGGCCACAACTCCAGGCTCACCTGGGGTGCAGATAACCCTTTCCGTAGATACCGTTGTCCCTCTTTTATGCATGGGGGCCCTGTGGGGTTTGAGGTCGGCTTGGGAGCAGGGTCAGATGGGAGGGACTCCTAGGTGGGGGGCAGAGCCGCATGCCGGTGGAGGGGCACCCGAGCTGAGTCCTGCCTGCTGGTGGCCGGTGGACCCTGTGCTCCTGGTGCCCCTTCTCCCTGGCTGGGCTCTGCATCTAAGGGAGACATCTAAGGGAGCCTGAGGCTCTAGTGTGTGAGGGTACTAGTGTGGGTGGACTCAGGTGAGGCACGGCCAGAGGGAGTGAGGGGGCAAGGCCCTGCCTTCCCTCTTCTAGGCCGAGTGCTCAGGCTGATGAGCTTCCTTCCCCCCCTGAGCACCCCCTGTGAATGTGACCTCGCCATCACCATGGCCACCAGGGCTGACTTGGGTTTATCTCTGGCCCTCTGGCCCGGCTGAGGGAAATGTAACTGAAGGATGTGACACCAGCCTCAGTCACAAACCCAAGTCCTAAAGTCCTTTCATGTCCTGCAGAGCCAGAGGCAAGGCAGGCTGTCCCAGCCAGACACCCTCAACGCCCACACAAACACAGAGACAGAAACACTTCCTCCACGCCTAGCACCCACCTCTTCACAACACGGATATCCATGCGGACACACCTCGGGCACAAATACACTCTTACCACCCACGTCCTACCCCTCGGTGGTAGAGACCTACAACACACACACCTGTGCCCGGCCCACAGCCCAGGAGCGCAGAGTCCTGCCCCCATGGAAATTTCCTCCAACCGCAACCTCACAGACACAGGTATGCTGTGTTCTCTCACAGATACCCCTTCCTGACCTCAACCACACAGACAAGCTCACAAATACAGACACCCGGCGCATCAGAGTCTCCGCAACACCTGTGCGCTCACACACCCAGGCACGTGCTCTGTAGATAGACGTGGACCGGAACCCTGAGCCAAGCCCCTCACCTCCCCCAGCGCTGGAGCGCTGGATCGAGGGGTTTGTGCAGATGGACACCTTACTTATAGTTCATGGGTTTTGAAAGGTGTGTGTGTGTGCGAGAGAAAGAGAGAGAATGCACAAGGTGTCGGGCGAGCCAAGTGGAGAGGAAGAGAAGGAAGGAAAAACTCTGTGACTCACTTCCAGCCTAACAATGCCACATCTCAGCCCCTCTGGTCAGGGGGGAGGGCCCGTTTGTCAACCCAGGCTGGGCCTGGCTGTGGGGCAGCAAAGTGAGGGCCTGTCCCTTTGGACAGAGGAAGTGGGAACCCCATCCAGAGAGACTTGCTCTTCCTCTGTCTGCACCTGGGGGGCGGGGCATGAACTTAGCATCCCACATCCCCAACCAACAGCCTGGTCTACTGCTCCTGTCACTAGGATCCCGCCTTCGCCACCCAACTGCACCCCACGAGCCCCTCCAGACCTTTCTTCCAGGTGTGTCTGCTGCCTGCCATGCCCCTCCGTGCCCCCATACTCATCCCTTCCATCCTTGAGGCTCCAGATCCTTCCCTGATGCTGCCTCCTGGCCCCGAGCTCTTCTGCCCCAAACCATGGGTTCTAGTCCTCATTCTCTGGGTAGTGAGCCACCTCCTCCTCCCAGTTAGGTTATGAGTTCCTAAAGATCAGGCTCCGGAATTTCTTCTTCTGCCTCCAGAACCCTGCCCCCCCACCCCCACCCTCACCAGCAGGGCCCTGGACAGCAGCAGGGGGCCAGGGAGGCCTTGAGGGATGACAGTAAGGGGTGGAAGAAGGGTTGAAACACAAGGACCTCTATTTACCACAAGGTAAATAGTTTCCCTCTGGACTTGATTCTCCTGGCCAGGGCTCCATTCTGCTGGGACAGTGAGGGAGGGAGAATTTCTCACTGGGTACCCCCCCCCCCCCCCACTGAGGGCCCAGAGAGCAGGGCAGGGCCTCATCTGCAGACCTATTTAGCACTCTGTGACATGGGGGCTCTCATTAGCCTCAGTTAATTGAGGCTTCTAGGGGCTGGGGAGTTGCCCAGGCCACCCAGCTGGTAAACAGCAGAGCCCTAGAGCCTCTGCAACCGCCCCCCCTCACAATACCATCCTGCCCCTCAGCAGTCCCGCCTCTGTCCCCAGTTTGCCCTCTGAATGTTACCGGTCTCTGACCTTGAACTTTTGCTCTGCTTTGTCTTCCTGAAACTCTGCCTGTTTCTGCCCTTATCTTTCCCCTGAGCCCCCACCCCTTCGCCTGAGTGCATCTCCTTTAACTTGCCTGGGGCAGAGTGAAGTCCGCCCGAGGTTGAGGGCATTTCTTTACGATCGCATAGGGAGCCGGGCTTATGACACACTTTTCATTGAGGAAGGCTTTTCTGAAGCTAGACAGAGACCTGTCCTTTCTCGCCACCAGCAGGGATCGTGCTCATAAGAGACGCGCCTTGTCTGCTTGTAGCTTCCTTTCTGGCTTGCCGTCTTGCGCACACACACACACACACACACACACACACACACACACACACACACACACACACACACACACCATAGCAGACTTGCCTCCCCAGAGCCTACACAATCCCTGTTGCAAATGATGTTGGAAAAAAACAGGTTATGGGCTCTGGGAAATGCATGGGACTGACTCCTTATGGCACAAACTCAAGTGTGTGATCGCAGCCCGCAGATAGCATGTAATTATTTGGTAAGAAATTGAATTCCAACCCCAAGCCAACAGCTGTCCCTGTGTTTTTTCCCCCTCTCTCCTGTGCTGCTTGCCAGACCCACAGTGCCTCAGTATCAGACGTGAAATGTGGTTGTGATTTTCGTGCCTAACCAAAGTCAAAGCTGATTCCTCAATGAGTTCACTTTAGCTGGAACATAAAGACTGACCCAGATTCTTGTGTGTTGATGTTATGGGGAGGGGGGTGGGGGTTCCAGAGTAGAGGGGAGGTGGATAGTCTTTGGATGAGGTGGATAGTCTTTGGATGGGGGGATCGACTCTGCCACAAGGGGGCTTTGAGTCACCCTGTTGGGAGTGGCTGTTAGCACAGCTAGGGATGGACATGACCCGCCTATGTGGCCTTCGGTGACACAGAATTGGGAACAGGCCTGGCAGGATTGCACTTCGCTAACCCCTGGGGGTGGGTGTGGCTGCCTGACTTGCTCTGGCCAATGAAATGTGAGTAGAATTGACATGACGCCCGCCACTTCCGGGGGACAACAATGAAAGCTAAGGTGTGAACTCTCCTATCCCTTTCTCACCCGCCGTGGTTAACGGCGAATAGCGAATAGCAGTGTTGCCGGGTGGCAGGGAGCTTCCTTCAGCCTGGGTCCTGAAGTGAGGAAAACGTACTAAAGAACGCCTCAGGTGACCTGCAGTGCTCATCTGGCGGGACAGAGAAATAAATCTTTATTGTTTTAAACCACTGAAATGTTGGGATGTTGGTTACTGCAGCACAAACCAGCCTATCCCACCTGATACCCCTGCCTTATGGGGTCGATGAGGGGATTCAGAAGATAATGCTCACCAGGAGCTTAGCAGAGTGCTCCTCAACCTGCTACCTCCTCCTCTTCCTCTTCCGTGTTATTTCACTTTTTATGCTTTGAACCAAGTCACAGCAATTTACCCAGGCCCACTATGTGTCTGGTACAGGGGGTGACAGATGTATATGCAGGTAACTGTCACTTGATGGGCTAATGCTGCATTGCCAGTATGTGTCCAGAGCTAGGTGAGTGCAAGGGAGGGAGTAGTAAGTTTACCAGGGTTCTCAAAAGTAAAGTCTAGACTAGATTCTGGGGTGGGGGGTGTTGGTTTGACTTCTTTGGGCAGAGCAAAGGGAATGGTGGGTTCTGATGAGAGGAGCTGCCCTTTCTTGAGCATCTGTGACGCACCAGACACTGAATCAGGCACGCCGGCCTTACTGGCAGAGTGACAATAACATCCATGGTGTGTGTGCTAGTATATTTCCATTTTACAGATTAGAAAATCAAGGCCCGCGAGGGTGCCCAAGTCACCCCAAGTTGGGCAGAGTATGTGCAAAGATAAAGAGGTGTGGCAACTCTTAACTGGCCTTCAGTCTAGTGCCTCTCAAAGGGCCACATGCTGCAACTCCAAGGACAGCTTCTAAGAATGTAATCCATACTCCACCCTGTGGCCTGGGAGACATTTCCAAAACACGGCTCTGGCAAAGTCACATTGCTGCTCATGAACCCACTGTGGCTCCCTACTGCCTTCTACACAAGGGCTGGCGGTGTGGCCAGCTGCTTCGAGCCCCTCCTGACCTTTCCAGCATTGTCTCTGGCTATCCCCATTCACGTTCCCAGAGTTCTTCTCTGGGTCCAAACACTTCCTGCCATTTTCTGCCTCTTGGATTTTGCTCAAGCATTAGTCTGGAGTGTCCTTCCCTTAATATATTCGCCTGCCCGAGGCCTACTTTTCTTTTCCAGTTCAGCCCACTCCCCACCTTCTCTCTCTGCCCCAGGGGCTCTTGCTAGAATCAAGCCTTGGAGAGCATCCCTGAAGTTGACTGGATCTGGTTTGAATGATAGGATGAGAAAAGGTTGTTCCATTCGGGTGCAGGCATTTGCTACTATTTAACATGTAGATTTTTAGTAGTACATGTATACGATGTACGGATGTGTATAAATATCTCAGAGGTGTGTGCTTAGAGTTGTTTTTTACTCATAGCAGTAGGCGCTCAAACAGGCCTGGAGACCACTGCCGCAGAGGCTATGAGAAATTGTGGAGGTTTGCCATGTACCTGCTGTGTGACTTAGGAAAGTTACTTGACTTCTCTGAGCCCAAGTGATCCTGTCTATAAGATGGGGATTATCTCTGTTCCTACCCTATGGGGTTGAGGAGGGCTCCATGAAATAAAACCTGTAGAGGAAATAAGGCCTCCCAGCTGAGTCCTGAATTCTTAGCCTGGGGAGGGGGTGCCCCCAGGCTGCTGCTGGCTGCATCCAAGCTGTTGGTGGGTCCTGATAGGGAGAGGTGGAGGAGGGAGGGGTGGGGGGGGTCACCCCTGTTGATGGTGACTGTGGTGTAGGCAGGATGGGCCGAGACAATCCCAGTGGTGTTTGATAAAAGGCGGAGGCTCTTCTCTGGCCAAGTAAATGTTGTAAGAAAAGGCCGTCTCCAGGGAAGGGCTCCCTCCCGTTCCTCGCTTAAGGGCCAAAGTCCCCAGAGGCCAGTCTGGAGGCTCCTTTTATGTGACTGTAAAGTAATCCAGGGCCTGGCAGGGTCGAGCCTGGGCGGACACTGACGCGCAGGGCGGCATTGATGTGGTCAATGATTACCTTTTATGCCTGGCCATAAAGGCAACCGCCCAGCCCCCGGACAATGCCCCCTCCAGACAATGCCCGGGGAGCGTGGTTGTACACACACACACACCCCTGCTGGGCAGGCACCTGTCTCTGCCTGAGATCTCTGTGGACGTCCATGCGGGGCATCTTCATCTTCCCTGGGTAGTCTTTGGAGACTTGGCCCAATAGCAAAAGGGGTTTGGGTGGCCGTAAGTGGGGCCCAGTGAGCTTCACGACACCAAAGAGCTGCCTTCAGGGCCTTGGGGCTTGTTCCAGGTGGGTGTATGCAAGAGGGGTGGTGTGGTCAGACTTAGGGGCCAGGTGCCGGTGGGAATGAGGGTATTCTAGGACAGATTAAAGTCCATTACCATTTCACAGGTATTGCAGTTGAAGTCTGGGTGTGCAGTGCCTTGCCCTTGGTCCTGAGGAAGGAGACAGCAGCTGAGTCGGGGGTAGGACCTAGGTCGTCTCTGCCATCACCAGACCAAGGGGTTACAGGTGTGAATGTCAGGTGTCAGAAAAGAATTGGGGTCACTTCTCAGAGAAGATATCTCCCCTGAGGCCAAGGATGAGCCCTTCCAGGGGCCGTGCAGGGCCTGCTGTCCTGGTGGGTACACACCCCCACCCACCTGGATGGGGAGGCCAGCTGTGAGGGGGCAGGGCTAGAGCATAGGTGGCCAGATTAACATTCTGCCTCTTGGGCTGATAAGGCTCAGGAACTTTGTCCCAGCAAGAGAGGCTGGAGGGGAAGGGGTTTCGGCCTCTGGTAGGGGTTTCTGGCACGGTCAGGTGGCTGGGGCATCTCTGCAGGTGCCTGAGGCTGGAGATCTGGAGGTCTGGGTTCCTGGGGCCTTCCTCGTCCTTCCTCGCTTGGCCGAGGGGAGGACCCTGCACTGTCTTCTTGGTGGGCATGGTAGAGATCAAACCAAGATTCCAGAGGGCAGCTCTCAGACAAGCTGACATTTGGGTTGCTATCTGGAGGAAAAAGGGCTGTTATTCCTAACAGTGGTCATAAATGCTTTGTGGAATCAGAGTGGAGTTGCTTTGAGCCCTAGCCAGAATGCTCCAATCAACCTTTGGCTCTGATAAAGATAAGCAGACCCAAGGTGATAACACACAAACCAGAAACTGTCAACAGGTGCTAATTAGGGCGCTGGGAGCTGAGCCACACCCACTACACCTGACGCGGGGAGAAAGCTCAGGTAGGGGAGCTCCATCTGGGTCAGGGAGGATATGGGCCCCCTGCCTGTACCTCAGCCTAATTCCCTTTTTTGTCACCTCCTCCTTCCAACGACTCCCCATTCCCACCCCTGCTTACATGACATTACATAACATAACACAAAAGAACAAAATCTATTCGAACATTGTGCAATATAACATGATCAGCATGATGTAACAGTGGACAGAGTCTTGAATTGGGAGCTAAGAGACCTAATCCAAGCCTTGCTCTGCATACGCTTGAGTGTCTTTTTTTTTTTTAAGATTTTATTTTTTAAAGTAATCTCGGGGTGCCTGGGTGGTTCAGTCGGTTGAGCATCCAACTCTTGATTTCAGCTCAGGTCATGATCTTAGAGTCGTGAGATAGAGACTGGCGCTGGGCTCCGTGCTGGGCTTGAAGCCTGCCTGAGATTCTATCTCTCCCTCTCCCCCTACCCTCCTGCCACTTGTTCTCTTTCTCAAAAAAAAATTTTTTAGGGCGACTGGGTGGCTCAGTTGGTTAGGCAACTGCCTTCGGCTCAGGTCATGATCCTGGAGTCCCGGGATCGAGTCCCACATCAGGCTCCCTGCTCAGCGGGGGTCTGCTTCTCCCTCTGACCCTCCTCCCTCTCATGCTCTCTGTCTCTCATTCTCTCTCTCGCAAATAAATAAAATCTTAAAAAAAATTTTTTTTAATAAAATAAAATAATCTCTATACCCAACATAGGGTTTGAACTCACAACGCTGAGGCCAAGAGTCACACTCTCTATCGACTGAGTCAGCCAGGTGCCCCGAGTGTCATTTCTCTTGAAACTTCAGTCAGTCCCCTCTGTTAAAATGGCGAGTATGAAGGGGGCAGCTATCCAGTAATCCCCCGCTGGGGTCCCCTCTTGGTCTAAAGTTCATTCTCTTCTGCTACAAACACTGTAATCTGCAAAGCGCACAAAACGTCACCGGTGCCACCCAGCAACGCCCGGGTGTGCGTGACACTTGACAGAATCGCAAATCCATCTGCAGGCCGGGGAGTCGTGCGGAGGGCTGCAAGTTGTGGACAGTTCTCAGGGCTCCTGGAATCCCTCTCCCTATCGGAGCCAGAGGTCAGCGTGCCTGCTGCCTGTGCTGGGGGCACGTGGGGTCTATTTTTAACTTGGTGCCCCTTAAATAAATGTGGCATTGGGCCCAATGCTTCATTTCACTCCCTCCCCTCCCCTCATAGTGCGCGCGCGCACACACACACAAACACACACACACACACACACACACACACACACACACACGGAAGTGGCCAGCCGGAGATAACACGGGGTGCTGAGCTCGCCTCCAGCTGGGGCAGTTGCGGGGGTCCCACCGCTCTCCCAGGCTCAGCCCAGCACAGGTTCTACTTTCTGCTTTTCTTCTGCTTTCCCACCAGCAAAGCCCAGCCTGAGAGTGGGGCAGGAACGCGCCATCTTCTCTAGAAACCAGTGGGAGAGGTGCAGACGGGGTTGCACAGGGAAAGATGCAGGGGTGAGGGGAGAGGGAGGACAGTGGCTGTGGAATGGGTGAGTTGGAGGGAGATGAGAAGGGGGATGGGTCCTGACCCTCCGTCCTCAGGCCCACTTCTCCAGGAAGAGAAGAGTTGCCCGTGCTCGTCAGGCTCAGTGCTGGGCGGCGAGGCAGGGGGCTGACTGAGACCCTCACCGAGACCCAGGGCAGAGGAGAAGGGCACACATCAACGCCTGGGGGGCTAAAATAACAGCCCCCCACAGAAGTCAGCGTAGGGGCAGTGGCTCTCGGCTGGGAGCGGCTTCTCCTGCCCTGGGCTGTGGTAAGGAGGACCGGGGAAGTTACCCAAGGTGAACCTTGAAAGGTGGGTGGGAATGCAGTATTCCTCAACCTCTCTCAGCCTCAGTTTTCTCATTTGAACAATGGGTATAACTAATGGCACTGTGGCACTGTCTTGTGAGCGTCAAGTAAATGAACGGACAGGAAGCTCTTACAACAGGGCCTGACTAGTACTTAAGTGTTGACTGCTGACTTTATGGTCAGGAGGGTAAGCAGGGAGGGCATGTGGGGCATGGACACGGGGGCAAAAACAAAAGAGAACAAAAGGCCCAGAGCCCAAGCAACCCAGCAGTTCTGGGAGGCTGTATGGAGCTGCACACGGACCTCTGTGTGCTGGGGCAGGAGTGGGCACAGAGAGGTCGTGGGGCCGGCCACTGCAGCAATTGCTTTAGTCCAGCCAGGGGACAGTGGGGCCCAAAGGGGCAGACCCAGAAGGGGAAATCCCCAGAGACTGGACCACCAGGCCTGGTCTCAGCTTCCAGGGCTTGAGTCAGGGGCCCATGGCTTTGTGGGGCTTGGATACTCTCTCTTTGAGGCTAGGTTTGCAGAGGAGGAGGAAGGGAGAGAGAGAGAGAGGTAGAGCTGTAGGGTTGGGGGCATATGCTATGGAGCAAGGCCCCCAGGCAGCAAGAATCTGTGCCCATACTGGGGAGGGATCAAGAAGCGCGGGCCTCTCTCCCGTGCTGGGCCGCTTGGCTCTCCAGTACCAGGAGGTGCTCAGGCCTCTGCTGTGCTGGCCTAGCCCAGTGCTCACTGGCCTGCCTTGGCCTCACACCTCACTTTTCACCTTCGGTCACAGTGTGGCTGAGTGTGTGTGCGCATGTGTGCGTGTGTGTGTGCATGTGGGATTTCTCAGTCAAAGAATGCTTAGAAGGTCCTGCTAAAAGGTCAGGTCAGTGAGGATTGAGGGCCTGGCCCATCTCCTCAGACCTTGGCATCCAGGCAGCTCCTTCCCACCCAAATCGGCTGGGCCTTGGGGGCAGCCTGAGCTGACAGGCCTCTGACTCAGGCTGGCGAGGAGGAGGGGCTGGGAGCGCTGGGCCGAGGAAGAGCCGGTGTAGTCATATGCTGAGTGGCAGGCCCCATGCAGCCCCAGGCTGGGGACAGCATTCTCGGGCTTTCCTGCCCCTGAAACAATAGGCAGGGCTGAGGGCTGGGGCCAGGGGTCAGGACACAGGCTAGGACATGATCCAGGGGGGCCCTGAGCAGCAGCAGGATGTCCTGGAAGTGAATCCGAGGCTGACGGCCGACCGTGTTGCTGACTGCGCATGGGAAGGCTGTGGCTGCCCATCAGCGGCAGGCTCCACAGCACCCCGGCCCCGGGCTGGGCGCACAGTAGCACACTCTCTGCTAATGGGGTGAGACCGAGTAGAGTTAGTGAATACAAAGTGCTGGAGGCCCGAGCTCCTCTGAGAGTCCAAAAGAGCAAGCCCAGTAGACACACAGGGACGGGGAGGGCACTCTGTATCTCACATCTGCTGAAGCCCCTGCCCCAGGGATGGAATGAAGAGTAGCCCTGATGCGCCAGGGCCACTCCAAGCTTTCTGGCCCTAAGATGCAGCCTCTGTCGGCTGCGGGTGGGCCCCTTCTCAGCTTATCCCAATTGCAGCCGCAGAAGCCCCATGGAAAAATCTCCCCTGAAAGAAGCAGTCTTGGAGCTTTCCAGGAATGCTGGCCTGGGGTGGAACTGGGGTGGCGGGGAGGAGGAGGGGCGTGGGGTGGTATGTTCCAGAATAGACTTGGACCCAAACCCAAGAGCATAGTGTTCTCACGGGCCTGAAGCCTGGCCATGGAGGAAACAGGAGGTCAACAGGGATGTGCCTGGTGGCCCCAGGACAAGGCAGGCTGTGTGTGTGTGTGTGTGTGTGTGTGTGGAGGGGAGGGGGAAAGGGGAGAGAGAGAAAGATAGACAGGGCTGGGAATGACCTGGAATGTCCCATGTTCATGCCCCTAATGCCAAAGGCAGCCTGGACCAAGTAATCTCATCTTTTTTCTTTTTAAAAAAAATTTATTTTATTTATTTTTTTAAGTAAATTCTACCCCCAATGTAGGGCTCAAACTCATGACTCCGAGATCAAGAGCTCCATGCTCTACTGACTGAGTCAGCCAGGCACCCCATCATCTCTTATTTTTTACTTATTTATTTTTTAAAAGATTTTATTTATTTATTTGACCCACAGAGAGAGTACAAGCAGGGGGAGCAGCAAAGGGAGAGGGAGAAGCAGACTCCCCGCTCAGCGGGAAGCCCAGTGCAGATGCGGGACTTGATCCCAGGACCCTGGGATCACAACTTGAGCTGAAGGCAGATGCTTAATTGACTGAGCCCAGGCGCCCCTCATCTTTTATTTTTTAAAAATAAGTTTAGGGGCACCTGGGTGGCTCAGTCGTTAAATGTCTGCCTTCAGCTCAGTTCATGATCCCGGGGTCCTGGGATCGAGCCCCGCATCGGGCTCCCTGCTCGGCGGGAAGCCTGCTTCTCCCTCTCCCACTCCCCCTGCTTGTGTTCCCTCTCTTGCTGTGTCTCTCTCTGTCAAGTGAATAAATAAAATCTTTAATAATAATAATAATAACAATAAATGCTTTTAAAAGGAGACATAGTATAGCACAGTGGTGAAAAGCGTGGCCTGGGCTACTCTAGGGGTTTGAACCTGGACTACTCTACCCACTCTGAGCTGCTGTGACTTCAGGTAAGTTGGTTTATCCACCTCTGTGCCTCTGTTTCCACAACTGTAAAATGGGTGTCTGAATTATAGCTTACCCCAGAGGGTCATTGAGAGATGAAGTGAGCAAATATCAATAAAGTGCTTAGAAATGGGCCTTATACAGAGTGCACACGTACCCAGGTTTGGTCCTTGCCTAGGGAGTGAAACCCCATGCCGATCCATCAATGCCAGGCCCAGACCCAGGCCAGGGCTGAGCTCTGACCAGCTGGACCCACACAGGGTGGGGCAGGGCTGTCGGCGTCAGCACATCCAAAGTCCCTAGCCCTGCTGAGCCGGCAGAGAGCCCGCCCTGACACTCCCCGGCCCTGAAGAAAGACCTAGAAAAGCGCCTGGGCTTCTCAAGGTGTCAGTGGGTAGAGGGGACAGAGGACTGAGTCCTGACCTTGGCTGAAGACTCCTTCCATGGATTGCCGACCTGTCGTGGCCTCGCTGTAGGGTTGGGCCTCCAGGACGGGTCAGTCGTGCGTCTCGTCTACGGGACAGAGGAGGTCCAAGGGTTCAGAACTCACTCCATGGGGGCTCTGGTGACAAATATGTGCTTAGAGGGGCTCACAGCCCTCCAGCCCCTGGGTGCTCCCCTGCTCTGACTGGAATTCCATACCAGCAAGTCCACAGCAGCCCATCTGGCAATTATTCTTAGCTGCCTTATATTCCTGATGATTTCATCCAGCTACTCAGTTGGGCCGTCCACCAACAACACTTACCAGGACCCTCTTGTGTGTCACATAGTAAACTTCAGGGATACAGATATCTCTGTCTTGGATGCTAGGACCTGTACGTGGGGTCCAGGATTGAGTGGGGAAGGGGGTTCCCAGTTGCGGGAGTAGTGTGGACCGAGGTATATGGGAAGGAGAGAGCCCACCTGAGGTGTGCAGTGTGGCTGCAGGGAGGGCAAAGGGGAGGAGGCGGCAGCAGGCTGGGTGGAGGGGGAGAACAGGAAGGGGCCTGGGGTCCCTGCTGTCTCTGGAAAGAGCCGTCGAAGGTGAGACTTCAAATGTCTGGAGGGTGAGGAGATGTTCCTGACATCGCCCCCAAGGTTGGGTCCGGGAGCTGTTCAAGGAGCCTTTGTGGGTTAACGACACTGTAGCATCGGGGTGTAAGGGAGGGTCCAGGTTGCCCTGCTTGTTGTAGACCACATGAGTGGCTCATTCCGGAGTTGTGCAATGCAGTGGCCCTGTGACATTTGGGGGCCTGGTGTTTGGGTGTCAGCGAATGGGTGCTCACCTGTGTAGCAGTGTGTATCTGTGGGATGTGATATAGCCAGTGGCAGTGTGTGTGTGTGTGTGTGTGTGTGTGTGTGTCTGTGTGTGCGCCATGATTGGGGCACTATCCAGCAGCTGGGGGGCTCTTTTTGGAGGTGTTAACCGGTAGATATGGCCTCCACCCCCACCTCATTATGCACACCTGCTCAGGTGAGAACACCTGGAGGTGATCCCACATCTGGGCTTGAGCCTGGCTGGAAGGTGTGTCTCTGGGCATCAAGCCAAGCAGGTGTTGGCCTGCCTAAGAGCCTGGCCTGGGGAGGAGCTAGGGAAGGGGGCAATGGGGTGGGGGGGGGGTCTGGGGTGGGAGTAGCTGGGTCTTCAGACTGTTTGGGGGCTTCAGAGAGAGACTGAGTGAGAGATGTCCAGTGGCCACCTGCCCATTGCTGTCTTTCCATTAGTCCATCAGTCCTCCCGTGTCTTTCAGTCCATCAGCTAAGCTGTCCATTTGTCCATCCATTGGCCACTGGTGTGTTCTTGGTTCTCCCCTCAAATTGGCCTGCCTCCCTCAGTCACCTCATTCTCAATTCCTCTGATGCAGGCAAGCCTCGCCTTGACCTTTGCTAGCTCATGAGTTCACAGCACACCCTCCTCACCCCGGGTGCGCAGCTTGCTCAGTTGGCCTCCACTTCACCCCGTGGGTGTCACGAGGTCCCAGCACAGACGTGGCACTCCCTCACCAGTCCTAGAATCAAAGATGCACAGACGCCCCCTCCAGCCCTCTTCCCAGAAGGTTCTCCCGTCTCTGGCCCATACAAGCCTCCTCTCCTCCAGGGAGTCTTCCTTGCATACCCTGCTCTGCTCCTGGTTCCTCAAGCCTCCCTCTGCTACAGCCATGTGCAGGCCGTGGGAAGCCTGGCTGGAGCCCTGCGGGAGCAGAGCCGAGCGCTCCCAGGTCGAGAGGGGTCACCTAAAATGGGGAGCTCCCTTGGAGCAGGGGGCCAGGGGAGGGCCATGGGGCAGGTCACATGTCCCCGCCCCAGGGATTTCCCTGGATGTGGTTTAGCCAGTCCTTCCCCCACCCAGAACCCCAGCACAGTGCTAGGGCTCCCCCAGGGAGGTCTTGCCTGTAGAAAATGGGGACTCTCACACCCTCTCCCTAAACGGGGGCTTTAGACTGCTGCTTCCCTGGTTCCACCGCCCCCCTCAGCCCTGAGCTCTCCCCCTGGCCTGGACTGTGGCTGAGGGACATTGGCCAGACCTGGGAAGGACCAGCTGCTAGGTGCTGCTCTCTCCAGGACCTTAGTAGAACTAGAACACTGGAGGAGGGTGGGGTGAAGGCGGGGTTTATCCGTTATAGAATGTGTGTGTGTTTGTGTGTGTGTGTGTGTGTGTGTGTGTGCGCACGCGCGCACATTCATAGAGAGCAAACGTTCCCTGGGCTCCTGGTGTGTGCTGGCCTCTGTTGCAGGCATTGAAGAAAGAGCTGTGGACAAGACCAACAGGGGCACTGCCCTCAGGAGGCTGGTGTTCTAGAAGGGGAGACCCCGGGGCTGCCGGGGGGGTGTCAGAGAGTGCTGGGGCTGTGATTGTGGCGAGAGTGTGTGTGTGGCTAAGGGGCCTATATGGGACCGGGGTCAGGCCCAAGCAAGTACGTGTGTGAACTTGAGTGTGTGCCTTTGGGGGGATCCATGGGGCCCCTGGGGTCTGGGCTAGGCAGCTGGCATGTGTCCATGCACGCCCGGAACTGGCGTGCACATGCACACCAGCCAGCCTGGGAGGCTCTGTGGCAGCCACACCTGGCTGACTCCTGGGCTGCAGGGCTCTAATTTTTCAAGTGACAGCCTATAGATCCCTCTCCACACCTGCTCAGGTGCCCAGCCGCTGGGGAGGGCCCCGCTGGCCTGCTGGGGAGTGAACCTGTCTCAGCCAGCACCGCCGGCTCTCTGCCACACTGGCCCACGCTTCAAACTGAGCAGCCTCTAGCCTCTAGTTCAACACGCTGGGCTGGGCCTAGGGCCCTGACAATCGATGGGGAATGGCATCCCCCAAGCCCTACACCTGCGGCCCCACTTCCCAGCTCCCAGGAACGCCCCACCCCTGCCCCCCTTTGCAGGAGGCCCCAGCTCTGGAACCCTTCAGGACGCTGCTGGCCCATCACGCCCTGCCCAGTCACCCTGAGAGGTGGGCCAGGCTGGGCTGGACGTGGCGGGGGGAGGAGGGAAGTCAGCTGGGCCCCTCTAACACCTCTTCCTCCAAGGGGCTTCTTTCCTGGCTGCAGGTGGAAGGTCCAGAGAGGCAGAGCTGGTCGGCCTCTGTGCCCCTCCCCCTGCCTCCGACTACTCTTCATTCTCCCCTTGGTGCCACCTCCCATGCATGCGCTGGGCCCTCCCCTGCTGCAGAACCTTCAGTGGCTCCCTACAGGCATTTACCAGGGCAAGCTCGAAGTTTCTCAGCCTGGTGTGCTGTCTTTCCCACACTACGACCATCTCTGACTCCCCAGCAATACCCTCTCAACTAGGCTCCTGCTCTGCCTCGGCGTCTGTGCCTGCTGCTTTCCCTCCAGGGCAGCTAAAGGGCCTGAAGGAAAAGGCCATGTCCAGCACTAAGTGCCTTACTGACTTCATTTCATCCCATCTGCGTAACGTCCCTGCGAACTAGGTTTTCCTGTGCTCTTTGTACGAAGGAGGACATGGAGCTCAGAGGGGGGCAGCTCTTTGCTCAAGGCCACAGAGCAGGCAGAGAGCTCTGTGGGATTCACAACTGCTCATCTGTCCCCACTGGGCTGGATGGGCTGGATGGAAGAGATGGATCCTCACTGAGTGTAGCAGCACGGAACCCTGGGCCAGCAACTGGAGGTAGTATCAGGGGAGGGGTACACACAAACACACACACACACGGTGCAGACGGGGAGGAGGGGAAAGGTGTTGAATTGCTCACCTCCCAGTCTTCAAACCTTCACACCTGTGACTTAGACCCCCAGTTGGTCCCTTTCAAGGAATGAGCTCTATTTCCCTTTAAAAGGGGCAAGAGTACAAAAGAGAAAAACACATTTTGTTCTGATGTCTCAAGATGTCATTTGGGGACAATTTGTCCTTTTTTCTCCCCATCTCTGTCCCCCCATTCCTCCACCCCCCACCCCAGGCTGGTCCTGGGACCACAGATAGCATTGCCTTCATCCCTGTCGTTCCCTCCCCGAGTCCACTGCACCCTAAGGTTTCTAAAATCCCCGGTCTAGTGCTGAGCCCCTAGACTGGGGGCGGGGGTGACCAGGAGATAGTTTCTTTGGGACAGTCAGGGATTTGGGGGAGAGGCCAGGGGATTTTAGCTAGCCCAAGACTCAGATCTGATCCCCTCTACTGTCTCTGATTTTTGCTGAGAAGTCCAGCTTGTTCTTGCACCATAGGCTCTGTGAGGACAGAGACTTTGTCTAGTTCACAGGCTTACAGGCTTTTTAAATAACAAACCACCATCGCTTACTTCTGGAGACCCCACCCAATTCACAGGAAACATATTAAGACTCACTCTGATCCCACACCAAACGTCATTTTATGGGCATTTTTAAAAAAGATTTTATTTATTTGAGAGAGAGAGGGTTGGGGAGAGCAAGAGAGAGAAAGCAAAAGCAGGGGGAGCAGCAGGCGGAGGGAGAGGGAGAAGCAGTCTCCCCACTGAGCTGGGAGCCCGATGCAGGACTCCATCCCAGGACCCTGGGATCATGACCTGAGCCAAAGGCAGACACTTAAATGACTGAGCCACCCAGGCGCCCTATGGGCATTTTTTAAAAAAGGATATTCAAATAATTACAGTTGTGAAATTATCCAACCAGAGTTAATGCATTTAATTTAAAACCGACTCTAATTTCTTCAAAAGTATCACGCATACTTGGAAATACTTTGTCATGAGAACATCTAAACCAACGAATTGCTTTCAAATGTCATGAAATGTTCCTGTGTTCCCAGGTTTTCCAACTAATGAGCTTGCCGTAAGATTTTGTTTGGGTGACATTAAATAATATCATTAGAGTTTCCGTTTTCTTGCCTTTTTAAAAAAAACTGTCTTGAAGCCAGGCGCCTGGGTGGCTCAGTCAGTTAAGCGTCTGCCTTCAGCTCAGGTCATGATCCGGGAGTCCCAGGATGGAGTCCTGCACTGGGCTCCCTGCTTAGCGGGGGGTCTGCTTCTCCCTCTGACCCTTCCCCGTCTTGTGCTTTCTCTCTCTCACATAAATAAATAAAATCATAAAAAAAAAATACTTTAAAGCCAATACATGCCCCCACCCCGGATCTCAGATCTTTTTGTAGGCCCTTAAATATTTAGGTCCAGGCACTTTGCTTATGTGACTGCAAGGATGGGCAGTCTGGTGCACATTGGCTCCTTAAATACCTTTGGAGAGAAGTAAGAGGAAGGAATACAATGGTTTGGAAACATAATGAAGACAGCAAATTAAATAGAGATACTATTGGGTGCCTGGGTGGCTCAGCTGGTGCTATCTCTCATTCTCTCTCTCTCAAATAAATGAATAAAATCTTAAAAAAAAAAAAGAGAGACATACTATTTTCATCTTTCAGATTGGCACAGACCAAAAAGCAGTGTTTTGTTTTGTTTTTAAGATTTTATTTTTAAGTAATCTCTATACCCAACGTGGGGCTTAAACCTACAACCCTGAGATCAAGAGCCAGCTAGGCACCCCATCAACAAGTGTTTTTTTTTTTAAGATTTTATTTATATACTTGACAGAGACAGAGCACAAGGAGGCAGAGAGGCAGGCAGAGGGAGAGGGAGAAGCAGGCTCCCCGCTGAGCAGGGAACCCTACGTGGGGCTCGATCCCAGGACCCTGAGATCATGACCTGAGCAGAAGGCAGACGCCCAACCAACTAAGCCCCCAGGCATCCCGGAAAAAAGTGTTTATTTGTGTCTCTGAGAAGGGAACTGGGAGGACGGAGGGAGAATTGTTTTCCGATTTTGCTAGGTTTATTTATTTATTTATTTATTTTTAAGATTTTATTTATTTATTTGACAGAGACACAGCAAGAGAGGGAACACAAGCAGGGGGAGTGGGAGAGGGAGAAGCAGGCTTCCCGCTGAGCAGGGAGCCCGATGTGGGGCTCGATCCCAGGACCCTGGGACCATGACCTGAGCCGAAGGCAAACGCTTGTTTTAACGACTGAGCCACCCAGGCGCCCCTCAATATTTTTTAAAATAATCGGTACATATTTCTTTTTTTTTTCATTAAAATAAATCTCATTTACAGACAAATGCCTGTGGAATAAATGAAGTAAAACAAACAAATGCATGAATGAATCAATTCTAGGTCACGTGGAGGAAGGAATTGCACTGCAGCCTGGAGCCCAAGGGGCTTTGGCCACCCAGTGGAGGGAATCCACAGAAAAGGCAGAAAGCCCCAGTCTATTCTGCGGAGGGAGGTGGGGGAGGGGAGGGGTCTGGAGATTTCTTCCAGGAGGGCCTGAAGCATGGAGAAGGTTAGACAGATGATGGGGAGGAGGTGGGGGTAGGTTGGCTCTTGTCCTGGGAGGGCTGCCTCTCCATCCCTGTCACTCCCCCCAGCTCCTCCCTAGAGAGTACATCTGTTTCAAGCTTGGAAGTCCCAGCCCTTAGCATGATGCCTGGCATGTAATCTGTGGCAATAAATAGTGGTTAACTGAATGGATGGAATCACTCTTTGGTTAATCTCTAGACTACAGTGTTAGTCATTCCTGTCTCTTCCCCAAACACCTCTTTGCCGCCAAACAACAACAACAAAAGCAAATGACTCTCTCAGGGCTGCCGTGTACAGCTGTGCAGGGTGTCTACTGCACAACTCCAGGAGGAGCCATTTTCATAGACTGGCATGTGAGTAATACCTTCTGAAGTTGTAGGACAGGGCATACCTGCAAAACACTTTCTTTTTTCAAACTCAGGGGAACTGAAACCACGCTGAGAAGAGAGGAGAGATGGGGCCTCTTCTAATCGGACCCTACAGGGTTTCCTCCTCCTTTTCCCCCTCCAATTCTTAAGGCCCCTCCCTTCCTTTGTTCCTCTCTTCTTTGAGTTTAAGGTGATTTAGCTAAATCTGGCCAATTACTCTCTCCCTCAACTACAGAGTAATTAAGCCAGATCAGTGAGTGTCAAAATGCTAGACGGAGTCTGTCATGGCCTTTCCTTTTTCTCTTTAATTTCTGTCATTTGTGTTTTATTCTTTCTGATAGCAAACATCACATGTTTCACGCAAGTTCAAACAGTACCAAAAGAGGTAATGCACCAAGAGAAACCAATGCTTCTGGAAAATCACTGCTAACTTTTTTTTGGGGGGGGGGGCGCTTTTAATTCTGAAAATTTCAAATGTATAAATAGTCACAAGAAGAGCACAAAGATTCTGGTAGACCTTTTGCTCAGATTTATCACTTGTTTACATTTTATCCCTTTATTGCTCTTTCTCTGAATCCCTGCGTTGTGTGTGTGCGTGTGTGTGTCTACAATTTTTTCCCAAACTATATGAGAGAAAAGTGTAAGCCTTATGCTCTTTTACCTCTCAAGGTTTCAGGGTGTATTTCCCAAGAACAAGGACGCTCTCTACCAGTGTAGGACGTACATATCCCCTGCAGTTAACAAAATCAAGAAACTCAGCATTGATAAACATGGCTCTCCTCATCCACGCGGTCCATGTTCAAACTCAGTTGTGTCAGATCTTTTCATTTGTGTCCAGCCAAGCTAGAAAAATCTGGACCAGTTTTTCTTAAAGCCAACATGTATTTAGCTTTAAGGATTATGCTTAACTCTAAAATCAGGCTCTCCTCTGCCGTTTTGTTTTTACTGGTGCTTAGACTGTCCCCTTTGAATGATGGTGACAGCAGAGAGTAGGTTGTTATTTGCTTTTGAGATTCTTACTTGGCAAAATAAGAAGTGGGCGATCTTCCGCTAGTCCTTCAACTGCTTTTGCAGGGATCCCAAGGTGTGGTTCCCCCATCAAGGCTAACGGTCCCTGGTTCCAGGTGGGTCAGATCACCAGAGACGTCCCCTGAAGCCCAGCGGATAGCACAGCCACTCCCAACGCTGGGAACGGGCGTGGCATAGGCAGCCACAGGCCCTGTCCCTCTGGAGCAAACGGTCGCTCACCCAGCAGAGTGCACCTTTACCCTTTCTGTGGCTCTCCAGCATCTGTTTGGAGTATCTCCTACCTTGGGAGCCTCCTGCGGACGTAGAGCCCTCCTCCCAACCCAGAAACCAGACCTCGCCCTCCCAGCCTCCTTTGCGGCTGCACTGCAGGCATGTGACCTGGCTCAGCCAATCAGATACACCCTCCCATGAATTCTGACTCCCGAGCAGGTGGTGCCAAGCAGCGGAGATGGGATGTATCTGACAGAATTGGGGGCAAGAGCGGCAGCAGGAAGAGTTTTCAGGGGGCAGTGGAGCCGCAGAGCCTTGTGGTCCTCCCTGCTCTGGCCTGGAGCTGTGATTTGGGCTGAGGTTCTGGCTGCAGTCCGGTCCTCCCGGGCTCCTGCACCTGGCTCTGCAGTGGGCTCGAGGAGTCCGTGAGCTTTCCGTTGCTTGCAGCCTGGAGCCCCTGACCAGTAAATACAGAGAAGTCGTATCATGGGAACGGAGAGGCGCTGGGGCTTGGAGTGTGGACACATCGGGACTTGGGCCGTGATTCCGTGTTGGTGGGCAGCCGCGGAGGAATCCAGTTTCCTGATCAGGAATGTGGACGGGACACCCCATTTAGGTATCAGGTCCGGCAGCCCAGGCAGGAAGTGCCGTGGGTGAGGGGCAGTAGGGATGTGAGAGCAGAGAGCCCGGAGCCTGAGGGTGGGGCTGGGAGGAGGGAGATGAGCTCAAGGAGGGAGGGGGTGCCTTTGTAGGAGGAGGCAGGCCAAGCTGGGTCACATGGTTCCATCTGCCCACAATATTTTTTTACCTTCTTGGATATGTCACACAGTGTATTGGTTAGTAAGACAGTCTGGGGGTGGCTATTGTTTTCCTGATTGTACATATAGAGAACGATGAAGTAATTGGTATAAGATCAGAAAAGCAGAAGGGGACAGGGCCAGAATTTATACCTGGGCCTAACTCCAACAATGAGGCCCTTAACCTAAAGAGATGCTCAGATGAGGGACCCATGTCCCCGCCTCGATCCCTGAGTTTTTATATGCTTCTGGTGTGTACTTTAAGTGACATAGACTCCTTGTAAGTACTTTGTGAGGCAGTTTGGTCAAGCAATAGAATCTGGGGCGGCCTGGCTCACTTTGTAAATACCGATCCTCCCCTCCTCCCACACCAGGAAAAAAAATTCAGGTCCAAATACATGAGCTGCAGCTCTCAGGCTTGGTTGCGGTTGCCTCCCCACTGGCCCTTCTCCCACTACCCCTCCCCTCAGGACCTGCTGAGCTCCGGTTTGTTCTAGGTGTTTGTCCATCTCCTTCTGGACTCAGGATTGGTACTGTGGAACTAATAGTGGAAATATCCCCCTTGCTTGGGATAGATTCAGGCATGGGATATGGCTCAATTCTGGTCAATGAGCAGTGAGGAACAGTCTCTTAGGAGCTTCAGGGAAAAATTTTCCTTGATCTTAAAAGGGGACACAGGATGAGGTGTTTCCTGGGTTTGTTTGTTTGTTTTGTTTTACTGTTATGGACATTGTTGTGTAGCAATGTGATGTCTGGGGTAGCAGCAGCCATCTTGTGACCATGAAGAGAGCTAGCGAAGGACAAGGCAATATGCTGAGAATGGCAGAGGGGAAGGAAAAGAGGAAATAGCCTGAGTCCTTGATGATGATGGTGAACTGCAGGATTAACCTCTGCCGAAGCTACCCTTCCTCTGGACTTTTTGTTCTGTGAGATAATACACTTCCCTTATTGTCTAAGCCAACTGAATAGAAATTCTGTGTTTCTGGCCACTGAAACACAGAATTTTTTTTTAAAAAAGATTTATTTATTTATTTGACAGAGACAGAGAGAGCAGGAACACGAGCAGGGGAGTGGGAGAGGGAGATGCAGGCCCCTCGCCGAGCAGAGAGCCCAACGCCGGGCTCGATCCCAGGATCCTGGGATCACGACCTGAGCCGAAGGCAGACGCCCAATGACTGAGCCACCCAGGCGCCCCTGAAAACATCTTTACTAGCGCAGGAACCATGGGATCAAAAGATAAACACCTGACATAATAATCTGATATGCTAATAGCTGACAGCAGGGACAATAGCCATTGGTTAAATGAGGAAAATCTGATTCCTTAACCACAAGAGGCCCTAAGAATTTCTTTCTTTCTCTGCAACATGAATTGCATGGGCCCTACATTCTGCATCTTGTCCAGGCATGTGGGAGGGCTTCTATCAGAGGAGAGGTCCATTCCTGGCCAGCTGAACTTCTGACTCCCATTTCCTGTAGGGTCAGCAGAGGAAAGCAGCTTTATTTACTGAATCAGGATGGAAAACAGATGTCCAAACACCCCACTGGGCCCAGGCTCACTCTGGACAGAGGCTGGGCCTGTTCTCAGTCCTGACCCACTCACCAGTCCCCTGTTCCCCATATCGAGTCCAGATGTGGCTTCTTCCAAGCTCTAATAATAATTTTGATTTGTTGCGGTTAAGTAACCTTTGCCCCCAGCTCAACCCTAAACTCTCCAAGGAGAAAAATAGGACTTATATTATGAAACTTTTGTAAGCAAGCCTGGGTGGGACACAGAGGAATATGCACTTGAGAAGCAAACCAACGTGGGTTCAACCACAGCGTGGTCTCACCCTAATGGTGTGATCTCAACTATTGTATCAGTCAACAGCAGCTGTGTAACAAGCCACCGCAAAACTCAGTGGCTTAAAACGGTAACTGTTCATTTGCTCATAGTTCCAAATTTGGGCTGGGCTTGGTAGGACAGTTCATTTGTTCTCCACATAGTGTTGTGTTTTGGAAGTGAAGTCAGATGGGACGTTGGAGCATGTGCACGAGCTGAGGAGACCTGTACAGTTCATCTGCCCTGTTCTTTGCTTCCCTGTCCCTATGTAGACCCTTTTCCTTTTGGTCCTTCCTTACTCCTCAGCAAGCTGAAGGTAGAAAATGTTGGTAGCATGTGTGCTGCCACGAAGAGAAGCTCTTCCCATCAGCAGCCCGAGGTGATCTCTGAAAATGGTTCGCTATTCACTTGACCCAGAAAACCCCATGACATCACTTAAATGGAGAAAGTCAAATCCTCGTGTTCCCTTTAAGAATACCCAAGAAACTGCCCAGGCCATCCTGGATATTCATTTGTGAAAAGTCATCAAGTCTATGAAAGATGGCACCTACAGAAACAGTGTGTTTCTGTTCCGCAAATAAATGGTGGAGCCTTGCTCACGCCAAACAGTGGGGGCTGGGTATGCGGTCAGGAGCCCAAAAAAGAGTACTAAATTTTTGCTGCATGTGCTTAAAAATGTCAAGTGTAATGCTGACCTTAAGGGTTTAGCTGTAGATTTTTCTGGTCAGGGAGCACATCCAAGCGAACAAAGCCCCCGACCTTATAGAGCTCATGGGCAGACAAACCCCTAACGTGAGCTCTCCTTGCCACATTGAGATGACCCTTACTGAAAATGAGCAGGTTCTTCCCAAAGTAGGAGAGGAGGTTGCACAGGAGAAAAAGCTATCCCAGAAGAAACTGAAGAAACAGAGACTTATGACTGAGAATGAATTCAGCATAAAATAAATGCAAATAAAAGTAAAGACATAGGGTGCCTGGGTGGCTCAGTCTTTAGACGTCTGCCTTCGGCTCAGGTCATGATCCCGGGGTCCTGGGATCGAGCCCCGCATCGGGCCCCTGTTCATCGGGAAGGCTGTTTCTCCCTCTCCCGCTCCCCCTGCTTGTGCTCTGTCTCTCTGTCAAATAAATAAATAAAATCTTTGAGAGACACAGAGAGAGAGGGAACACAAGCAGGGGGAGTGGAAGAGGGAGAAGCAGGTTTCCAGTGGAGCAGGGAGCCCGATGCGGGGCTCGATCCCAGGACCCGGGATCATGACCTGAGCCAAAGGCAGACGTTTAACGACTGAGCCACCCAGGCGTCCAAAATCTTAAAAAAAAAAAAAGACAAGACAAGACATAAAAAAAAAGCAGAAATAAAACTGAGTTAGTTTTGTGCAGTGTTTCCACTGTTCTTGTAACAATGAAGTACATATGCATATATGAGCTATGGAATATTAATTGCATAATTTTCGTGAGTCCACATACGTGGTAAATGCTCTCATTTGAAACTGACAGTAATGTAAAGCTGAACAGTAAAATTCACGCTAGTATTTAAATTAAAAATTTTTTTCTTACTTAGAACAACATTAAGTAGCAAATAAAAAACACCATGATGTTGGGAGGGGGTGGGGGGCTGGGCTAACAGGGTGATTGGCATTAAGGAGGGCACGTGATGTAATGAGCACCGGGTGTTTTATAAGACTGATGAATCACTGACCTCTATCTCTGAAAGTAATAGTATACTACATATTAATTAAATTGAATTTAAATAAAAAATTTTATTTATTTATTTTTAAGATTTTATTTATTTGACAGAGAGAGCACAAGCAGAGGGAGAGAGAGGGAGAGGCAGGCTCCCTGCTGAGCAAGGAGCCCCATGTGGGACTCGATCCCAGGACCCTGGGATCATGACCTGGGCCGAGGGCAGCTGCTTAACCGACTGAGCCACCAAGGCGCCCCTTAAATTAAAAATTTTAAAAAACACAGCACGATGACTTGAGAGAGAGACTATGGAAGAAAGGAGAGCTTTATAGTTTAGTATCTTTAATGACTTTTTTTTTTAACTTTTTCAACAAGGAGCCCCCCATTTTCATTTTCTCTGGATTCTGCAAGTGTAACTGACCCAGGGGGCCAGGTCTCTTAAGTTAAGGCAGGCTTAGGTCTTCACTTTGGTCACATTCTATTGGCCAAAGTAAATCACAAGGCCAGTTCAGAGTCAAGGGGGTGGGGGAGGGAAACAGACACTGAGGTTTTTTTTTTGTTTTTTTTTTTTTAGTTTAAGTAATGTCTACTCCCGGCATGGAGCTCAAACGCACAGCAGTGAGATCCAGAGTCACATGTTCCACCGACTGAGCCTGCCAATCAGGCACCCCCAGACTCCAAGTCTTGAAGGAAGCATTTGATACAGCGATGAGAGGAACTGTTGGTGGTCATCTTTGAGGGCAGTATTCAACAACCATTGGTCAAAACTTCTCTCCTCCTCAGGCTTCTGATCTGTAATACAGGAATAATTCTGTTTACTTCCCAGGGTCATTTGAGAACAAAAGCATATTGTGGTTGCAATTCTCGGAACATGGCGGACAGCACATTCAGGATTGGCTGCTCCCCTTTAACCTTGCTTTTTTAAATGCTTACCTATTTGCTATCTCATTCCATCCATCCATCCATTCATTCAGTATCTCTTGAGCCCTATGACCCAGGTACTGCCCTAGATGCAGAGAATACAACAGACAAAAGTCCCTGTCCCCACGGAGTTTACATTTTGATAAGAGAGACAGGCAAAAGTTATCCTCAACTATGTGGTGTTCAGATGGTGAGCGATGCTAAGAAGAAAAAGCCAGAGAAGGGGCTAGAGAGTGCTGAGGAGGGGCTGCACTGTGTGGCCAGGTCCTCTGAGTCAATCCTGAAGGCAGAGCCATGAGGATATTCCGGGCAGAGGGAAGGGCCAGCGCAAAGGCTCGGGGAGAGGGGATGGCCGGGGTGTTTGGGGAAGAGTCAGGGGCCCGGGGTGCCTGGAGCTGAGAGCCACAGGAGAGAGAGGGCAGCTCTTTGCGAGCCACTGGCAGGATTTTGCTTTTTACTGTGGAGGAGATAAAAACACAGGGGCAGGTTTGGAGGAGGGGTTAGTGGTTGCAGTGGGGAGCAAAGAAGGGGGCGGGAGGCCAGTGAGATGGTGGCCTGGCCAAGGGTGGCCATGGTGGAGGTGGGAGAAGTGGCCGGATTCTGAATGGTTTCTTGGAGGTCAGCAGGCGGGATTTACCCATCAGCTCTCAGTAAATCAATCTGGTATGGAAAGCAGGTATTATTAAGTTCTCATTTTATAGAAGAGGACATCTGGGTGATTTGCGCAATGCCATACAGCTTCCAAGTGGTGTCCCTGGGCAGGCAGGAAGGCTATGGGATCTGTCTGAGGCTGACTCGTGATGGGATGTGGGTGGTCTGCATGTGGCTGTGTCTATGACATGCCTTCTCTGGGTCATCTTTTTTTTAAAGAGAGAAAGAGAGCACATTAGGGCATGAGAGGGGGGCGGGGCAGAAGGCGAGGGAGAGAGAGAATTTTATTTATTTATTTATTCATGAGAGACAGAGAGAGAGAGAGGCAGAGGGAGAAGCAGGCTCCCCACTGAGCAGGGAGCCTGATGTGGGACTCGATCCCAGGACCCTGGGATCATGACCTGAGCCGAAGGCAAACGCTTAACCATCTGAGCCACCCAGGCGCCAGAGAGAGAGAATTTTAAAGATTTTATTTATTTATTTGACAGAGAGGGAGAGTTAGAGCAGGAACACAAGCAGGGGGAGTGGGAGAGGGAGAGGCAGGCTTCCTGCCGAGCAGGGAGCCTGACACGGGACTCGATCTCACGACCCTGGGATCATGACCTGAGCCGAAGAGTCGATCTCTTAACCAACTGAGCCACCCAGGCGCCCCTCTCTGAGTCTTACTTGTCCCCTGATCTCCATCTGTGACCAACTTCCACCTTCTCTCCTCTTTCCCCTCCTGTCTTGTAGACACAAATTCGTCCTGCCCCCCAGGCCCATTTCCAAAGGGCCTATGTACTTCCGGTGCCCAGGGGAACCAAGCTGTGTCAATGAGAGTGTTTAAGTTTGTGCGTGACTCCTGTCATGCTCCCGTGCCTTAGGTGAGTGTGCATGTCCCCCGTGTCTGAGTGTTACTTTGGCCATGTGAGGGTGTCCATGCATGTCCCTAGTTCTGAGAACCTGCGTGTGTGGGGGCTTCAGGACCCGAGTGTGTGTGTGAGCCTGTGCGGTGTGCCTGTGTGTGCAAATGCGTGAGTGCATGGAGGTGTTCTCTCTCCCCTCCACCCACTCAGATTTGCTCCCATCCTAAAACACGCAGTCCAAGCCTACCTCTTCCCCTTTCCGATTCCTGACCTTCCACTGCCCCATCCGTCAGAACCACACAGGCTAGCCTCCCGTCCTTCGCTGGTGGTCCGGCTGGTTTAGAGGGGAATCCATTTCCTAGACTGCAGGGCAAGGTGGGCCTGCGGGCACACCCCACCCTTGGTCAACCTTCAGCTACATCTCTTGAGGTCAATGGCCCCTCCCTCCGCCTCCCCTGCGGGTTTCTTTAATGGAGGGAGGGACACTGACCTCAGAAGGGTCTGGCAGGCGGGTCTGGTGGCCTCCAGCAGGCTGAGGCAGGTGGGCCAGAAAGTGGTTGCACCCCGGGCTTCCTTCCTCCCTCAGGGTGGCCAGGAGACTCTCCAGGCGGCAGGCTGGAAGTCCACACCACATTGTCTCAGTGAGCTCCCAGGGGCCCGTTGTCGGGGCCTTGGGGCCCCAGAGACTTGTCCCCACTTAGGGAGGCCTGTGGGTCCCAGGGCAGCTTGGCCCCACTCTTTGCCTCCTTGCCCCACTCTCCCTCTAGGAGGCCTCAGGCCTCCTCCCCAGCTCTAGCACCAGAGCATTCCACGTGCTCCTTCTGGTCTAAACCCTTTTCCTTCTCTGTCCCCTTCTTCTCCAGACATTGGTTCCTCTGAGAACCCGTTGGCCTCTCCTACAGGTACCAGAGGATCCTTTTTCTTTAACTCACTGGACATTGGACCCTTGCTTGGAGCAAGGTGAGGAGGTGCCTGGAGGCATGGGGTCACTTCAGTCCATCCTCCAGGTCAGCCTGCCCTTCCCTCAGTCCTGACCATGCACACTCGAGCCTCAGGGCCTTTGTTCTAGTCCTTTCCTCTGTCTGGAATGTTCTTCCCCAGACCCTGCTTGGCTTCTCCCTCTCCAAGCGTTTGTCAACCTATCATCTTGCCAATGGAGCCTACTTGGTCTGCCCAATTTAATACTGTGGCCTGACTGCATGCACACACCCCTCGCACCCTCCTGCCCATCTCCTGGCCCTGGCTCCGCCTCCCTGATGTCTCATTACATCCACCATCTCCTTACATACAACAGAGTGTGTTCTGTCTACTGTGTCGTCCCTCTGAGAGCGTTGGCCCCAGGAGGGCAGGGATCTCTCTGGCACTCCCCAATATTTCCCAGGTGCCTGGAACCGTGTGGGGCCATTTGAGCTGCTCCAGAGACATTTGTTGTGGTTGTTGGCACGGCTGCTGAGAGAAGAGAGAACCTGTGGGAGAAATGGCTGTTCCTTCCCCTGGCCTGTGGTCAGAGGGCTGGACTCTGTGCCCACCTGGCGGGGGAGGTCCGGCTCCCTCTACCCCATCCGCCTTCCTGGGGCGGGGGGCGGACACCGGGCCAGGGAGCCACACCCCCCGTGCTGGCCCCGCACATGCATGTTGGCATACACCTGCGCACCCGGCCTCTGTGGCCCCACCACCCACCACCTGCTGACGTGGCTGTGGTTTTGAGGCCCCAGAGGTGCAGATTAGAGACAGAGTGTCCTGTTTTCTGCGGCTGCAGAGGCAGGTGGGGGTGGCGGACGGGCTCCCCTGCAAACAAGCACACGCAGAGGCCCCTTGGCCTCCCCTTCTTATACGCCCATGCACACGCAGTTACGCACACACAGACAGACAGCCGGGTGGCCCAGCAGACATGCTGCTCTTAGGTCTCAGCACAGGAGCTGTGCCCCTGTCTGTACCAGGCCCCGCTGCAGCTGGGGAGAGGGGGCAGAGGAAGAGGCTGCGAGCTCCCTCCCCTGCACTGGAGCTGCCACCTTCAGTGCTTCATGCCCACCCAGCGTGGCCACATAGCTACATTCGCCAGTTCTTTCCTCTGGGGGAAGCAGTGCCCTCTTTTGCCTTCTCCTGTCAAAACCACATCCCCGGAGGAGGGGGCCTGCATTCAGCCCTTGGTGGGATGTCGCTCCTGCGCTCCATGGTGCCCATGGTGGCTGGCTGGACTGCCACGCAACCCCCTCCCCCGCCCGCCCCAGGTGCCTGCCAGGTCCAGCCTGACCCCCTGTGCCCGTGCCTTCGCTGCTCCAGGAATCCCCGCTTGGAGGGGAGATGAGTGTGGCCCCCGGAACCAGGCCTCCTGGGTTGAATGTCAGCTCTGCATGACCTTAGGCAAGTCACTTCACCTCTCTGTGACCCAGTTTCCTCCCTGGCAGAGCTGTTGTAAAGAAGAAATAGGTTCATATATGCCAAGTGCTTAGCCCAGCACGTGCTGTGCAGGGAGGTTGTCAGTAAATGTGAGCTGTTGCTATGATGGTTTCCTGCCTCAGAGCCAGGAGGAGCTGAGAAATGGCCTGGGTTGGGGCTTGCGGCCCACGGCTGGCCTCCCAGACCGAGCCAGCAGGTTCCAGACCCACCAGGAGCTTGTTGGAGACTCAAGAGGGCCAGGCAGCAGGTGGGCCTGGGGCAGGGGCTCACACCTCAGCCTGCAGCCACCTGTAAGACAGGAATCCCCCAATCTCCCAGCCTCAGGCTTGTCCCCGGCAGCCTCCCCGTTCTCCACGCCCCCCGGGCCTTGCAAGGCACCCCTCAGGCCATCTCCCGCAGTAGGAATGCCAGTCGACCCTGCTTCCTGAGCACACACAGTTCCTACTTCCCAGGGCCTCAGGCTCCTCAAGTAGGAGAGGGAATAAAGGTTCCTACATCACAGGATTAATGTCAGGGGAGGTCATGGATGAAAAGTGTACGGCCCTGGCAGCCAGTCATGGCCACCTCCCATGACCGCCTGCACCCCAAGGCTGGCGGGTCCTGCTTGCTGCTCCAGGGCTCCCAGCGGTGTCCAGGAACCCAGACTCATGGCAGGCCTCGAGATACAGCTCTTGCTGATGGGGGACTGGAAAGAACTGGGAGTCCTGGGAGCTGACAAGGGGGCGTGATGACTGAAGCTTGAGGGTAGACAGTGCTCACCCCAAACAGAGCTCGAATGAAGGAGGAAGGAAGAGAGGACCAGCTGAGCACACCCTGGGCCCCAGAGGAAGTTGAAAGCTGGCCCTGGCGGTGTGACAGTTCAAGGGACCGCACCACACCACAGCTCCCCACCCTGCCCTGCCTCGCCTGCTGACTGACGTCAATGGGGAGTGCATGACCCTGCCTGCCCCCCGCTCCCCGTCAGCCCCTGGCTCTGTGAGGTGGGGTCCCAGCCCAGGGGCTCCCACAGCTACTCTCCACACAGCGGGGCAGCCAGCAGAGCCTTGTGTCTTTGTGTCCGCATTGCCCTCTCCAGGTTCCTTTAATGAAAGGCACCCAGTCAACAGCACCTCTTTACTTCCCCACACCGCCTCCCATCTCTCAGGTGTGGCCCTGGAAGGTATCTATTAAGCACCCACTATATACAAGGTGGTTTCGTATCCATGAGCTCATTTAATCCTTCACAATAGCCTGAAGTGAATATTTTAAGGATAAGGGAAACAGCTCAGAGAGGCTAAGTAAACTGCTTGAGGTCACACAGCTTGTAGGTGACCAAGCTGGCCTTCCAAGGCAGGCTCCTGTCATGAAGTTTGTTATGCCTACAGGTGAGTGACTTCATGCTGGAGGAGCCCTTGGAGAGTCAGTGCAGCTAGGCCTCTTGTTTGTCAAGGAGGAAATGGACACCCAGTGCTGGGAAGTGAGTGCCCTAGGCGGTGCCGAAGGCCGCTGTCAGAACCAGGCAGGATTAGGGAACTTTCTTCTGGCATTGGGTGCCTGGCAGGAGGGGCTCTGCCAGGAAGCCTTCTTCCTTCACTGCCTCCAGCTCTCCACTCAGAGGCCAACTCCTCAGAGAAGTCCTTCTGGCTAGTCCTAGCTGAAGTAGGGTTCTATCATCCTCCACCTCCTGGCCTGGCTTTATTTTTCTTCATGGCACTTACTGTCCCTTGAAGTTTTATGCATCATGTTATTTATTTCTTGTTCCCTCACCCCTACCCCAGTTAGAATGTGAGCTCCATGAGCTCGGGGCAGATCTATCTTGTTACCTGGCACAAACTCAACAATTTTTGTGTGGAATGAATGAATGAATGGAGTCAGATGGTCAAGAAAGAAACTTATGCTTTATGGGGGAAAGTTTGGTGTGAAGGTGAACTTATTAAGGGCAAACTAAATAGATAATTCTAGGTGGAAGAGGGGAGTGAGAAGTAATTTAGAAAAGAGAAGGGGCAGGGCCAGCATGTACAGACATGAGGTCTGGCACACAGACTGTAAAGTGGTAAGCCCCCCCACTTGTTCAGTTCTCAACTTGGACAACCATACATGACCACCCTGGGGGTGGGAAGAACACAGCAGTTTTGGCCCCCTCAGCAGACCCAAGGGTGTGAGGGAGTGATGAATCGAGGCAGCTCTACAGGTGCCTGCAGCAGGAGGAACCGGCTGTACCCACCATGAGGACACCACGTGGTCTGGCCGTGGTTAGCAGTTTGCCATCCGGTGGCATTGTCTCTGCAGAAGGTCATCCAGCCTGGGAGGCGAGGGGAGCAACTGTTCTGCCATAAGCAATCTCTAGTACCTGGAGGGATGCGGGTGGGGAAATCACCCCAACACACCCCACACACACCAAATGCTGTGGACAGAGATGATCACAACAGCGCAGCGGGGAGGGCTGTTTCCTGAGCCAGCAGTGAACTTTGAAAGCGGAGGACACTGTGTTCTGAGACTTCTCCACTGAGCAGAGGACTCGGTGAAGAACCTGTCCCGGCCTCCTCCTTCCTCCCCAGTCCTTCAGACTGGGCACAAAAACAATCACCCTGTGATTGTGGGGCCTGTCTCCGATGAGTCACCTTGCCCACAGCAAGCCTTTCGGGGTGATGTTATCGGCCCCTCTGCTTACTTAATTCCCTGGTTGACATCACCACCGCCTGGTCTCCTTCTCGGCACTGCAGCCTGCAGGCTGGCATATCCTGGAAGGGAAGGTGGTGTAGGCCTCTTGCCAGAAGCCACCAGGGCGGGTAAATTGGGACCCTCAGTCACGTGGCCGTTAGCCTCAAGGTGCTTGGCCTAGTTTCTTGACTTGCTGGACAGAGGTCTCCGTTTACCTCCCAGCAAATGCTCTCTGGAGTCTGCATTCTTGGGGTGCAGTCCCCAAGTCCAGTCTTCTGCTGGCTCAGGCATGTGTTTCTAAGTTCTGTCTCATGCAGGCCTATCTGCCTCCAAGCCTCTGTGATGGGCCTTTGGGTTCCCAGGCTCTCCCAGGCTCAGACTGGGCTGCCCTGCCGGCCTTCTCCCCGCCTCCCTGTCCAGCCAATTTTCCCCGGGGACCCAGCTCCCTCGGAGGCCCCAGCTCCTTCCTTGCTGCTGCCCTAGCCCCAACCTGGAGGGCTGCCTCCTGGGAGCCGAAGCCTGTCCTCCTCCCCACCTTCCCCCTCCGCCGCCACCTAGCATTCCCTCTGGCCGCCCTTCTCAGTGCCGCCCTGTGGTCAGCGGCACATGGTAGGGGCCATGGAGTCAGCGGAGCAGGGATGACCAGAGACACATGCCGTTCCACGTCAGCCTCAGCCCGGTCTCTTCTGCGGCCAGGTGCCATGAGGAGGGAAGGGTTCGGTCCCCCGCCCACCATCTAAGGTGGATAGCAGAGGGGGGAGGCTGGGAGGTGCACGAGGCCCTCCGCTCAGGCCACAGGGGCAGGACCTCAGTCCTTGATGGGAGGCTGCCCAGGCTTGGCAAGTCAGGGAGGCCCTGAAGGGAAGTGGGTGGGGCCAGGCAGGGAGAAGAGCCAACCCTTTGAACAGCCCAAGCAGCATCCTCTGTGGCCCCTGGAGACAGCACCTCAAATGTCACTCCCTGAGGCCAGGGCAGGGGGAGGGGGAGGTTGCTCAACACCATTCACGATGAAATGAACTGTTCTTAGAAGGAAAAAGAAAAAACAAACAGAAAACCCCCAAACCCACCACTGAGGTCCCTCCTCTTACCCCCAGCAGCTCCTGAGCGGCTCCTGAGAGCAGATAGCATACCTGGGCCATGGTTAGCTCTCCCCAACTCACCCTCGTGGCCAGAAGGCCATCAATTGGCCTGGCCACTCTGCACCCAAACACTGGCTGCCTCAGCATCCTGGAACGTCGTCGAATGCTGTTCCAAGTAAGACGGGGGTGAGTCCAGAGAGAGGCATGGAGGAGCAAGCCTGGGCTCAGCCCTACACACCCCAGTCTTTTTGAGCTTCTCTTTCTCCACCTGTCAAATGGAGGAAACCATCGAGGACTCAGTGAGATAATAAATGTGGAAGTGCTTAGCAGTGTTCACTAGCCAGCCAGGAGGCGGGGGTGGGGGAGGGAGGTCCTGCAGAAAAGGGAAAAGGGAGTCAGGAAGAGTTTCAAAGACGAGGCCATACCTCAATGATTTAAGAACTTTAAATCAGTTGACTCCATCTGCTCTGGAATCTTTTAGCTTCCCTTTAAGCCCTGAGTTGAGTTCTTATTCATGCTGTCAGGGAGGTGCACACCTTGAGAGTGATGGGCACCACTGCTGAACTTAGCTTGTGGTCAGCTCAGACCCCTGGATCCCTTTTCAAGTTTGAGAACACAGGATCCTCAGGGTAGTCTAGTGGGTGTTCTACTGTAGTACTTCCCTTCTAGGCCACAGACTGAGCTCAAATTCTAGTCAACCCAGACTGCTTTACCTCAGTGAGTATAGCCTGATTCTGGCTGTAGCTTGAGCCTGTATCCCTCTTTAATCCTGAGCCCAAAGCTCACCTCCACTTACATAGCTAGGCCCCACATACCTCAAACTCATTTATTCCAGACAACTTGTCTTTCTCAGTAGCCCCTCCCTCCGCTTGGGTGCTAGATTGTAGTTCATGGTTAAGACTCGCCATCACGCAAGCCAGAGGCTGAGTCATCCTTGACCACTGCCTTCTGTCCATCACATCTGATTAGCCATCTCATTTAGTGGATTCTAACACTTTGGTATTTTGAGTTTTTACCCTCCCCCTCTCCCTGCCCCCATTTCTGTAATAGTTTAGATACTCATCTCTTTCCTTAAGAACAGTAGAACCAATCTCACCTCCTGGTCCATCCTCCATATAGCTGCGGGGGGGTGTGTGTCTCTGCTGATGCAATGAAACCCTCCCCTTCCTGTAGCTCCTGCCAGCCCCCCTTCCCCACCGCCCCCCCTACCCCCCCCCACCCCGGCCTCAGGCCCCAGCACTGTAGGACACGGACAGGCCATGTGCATGTTGGGAAAAGCTGGGCTGAAACTGCTCGCTTAGGTTTGCTCAGGCTGCTGAGAATGCCCTTCCCCTCCTTGTCAGCCTAGAGAGTAGTAACCTCCTCCTCCAGGAAGCCTCCCAGACTGCATATGTATGTGTGGGTTGCTCCTTCCCCAGTGCCCTGGCTGTACTCTGTTCATTGCATAGTGAGTGCGCACTGCCCTGTGGTGCCTCCCCGGCTGTAGACTCATCTTTATTCTCTCTCCTCCTGGACCCTGATTCCACCAAGAGAGCAGTGGGCGTGTGCCAGGCAGGCCTGGGGGGTATTCAGCTTTGCCCCCTTCCCACTGGGGACTTCAGACAGTTATCTCCGAACTTTCCTTCCCTTGTCTATCAAATGGGTTAATACCATTACCTGCTTCTCAGGATGGGTCACTGAGTCAGTCAAATGCTTGGCACAGAGCCTGGCACACCACAACCGTGGTAGCAAATGGCACCGACGGTTTCCACTGTTGTTACTAATTACCAGGACCTGGGAAAAAGTGCTGACACCTCAGCCCCCCTGTCCCTTCCCTAGAGCTCTCCTTCAGCTCAGCCCCTTTGGTCTCTCTGCCTCTGCTCCTCCGCTTTCTGGTTGTCTGCTCTCCCCACCTGGACAAGGTTTTGGGCAAGGTTGCCTGTTCCCCTTTTACACACTGTTCCTCCCAGGACAGGCCCTCCCCCCACCCTCACCCCCGCCCCCAGCCCAGTGCTGTCCACACAGGGCTGCAATACTCAGTGTCAGACTATTCTCAGCTGGGGCTCAGTTTGGGCTGCCTCGCTTACCTCCCATACTGCATTTGAGGTGGTTTGTTCAACAAAGCCCCGAAGTGTGCCCCCAGTCACACAGGGAATGCAATGCCGAACCCGCAGGCTAGTACACCGGGTCTTCTGAGGCTCCAAAGCCAAGACTCTGTCCACTCTGCCCTGCCGCCATCCCTTCCAGTCTTTTTTGCATCTATATAGCTCAGCCTCCTCATCTGCAAAATGGGCATAATAGTTCCTTCTCCTTCTTCCTCATCCGGAGGAAGGGAGAACAATGGGGTCAGTCTGCGAAGATGTGAGGAGCTGGAGACCCTGCCGTGTTCAAGGCGGGGAAGTCTGGCTGAGGTATGTGGGGGGTGGGGCACAGAACAGGACAGAACAGGCGGTGAGGGAGGCTAGTCCTGCCTGCACCCGCCCAGCGGCCCAAGCCCTGTGCCTGAGTCCACAGTGCCCCCTGCTGGTGAGTCGTCCCTGAAGCTCCCTGTGGGCAGCACCAGCTCCACGCTTCACTTTTCCCCAAGGTGACCACCGGGAAGGCGTGGCCCCTGCCCTCAGGGAGCTCGGTCTGAGGGTGGACGTGCACCCATGGCTCAGGAAGCCCAGACTGGGGGTAGAGAGCCAGCGCCTCTGTCTGAGAAGGAAGCTTCTTAGGCCAGTGAATTCACCATTCTTCTCCCATAAATCCACTGAAATCAGTGGTTCTCAGCCGGGCATGGTTTTGCCCCCAGGGAACATTTGGCAATGTCGAGATAATTCTGGTTGTCGTGACTAGAGGAGGTGCCACTGGTGCCTGGCAGGTAGAGATCAGGGATGCGGCAAACCATCCTACAATGCAGCCCCATGACAAAGAAATACCCAGCCTAAAATGTCAATAGTGTCAAGGTTGAGAAACCCTGATTTAAATGAATTCACAGATTGGGTGTTAAAATAGTGGCCGGGAAGGGGGTAATGGCTCATGCAGGGGATGGGGACAGAGCAGCCTCCCCTCCATGTGGCCTTTTCAACCTCCCGTGCCTCACCCACGGCTGCCCGGTCAAGCCTTATGTAAGTGGAGGCTGATTTTAGCCAGAGGAGGAGGAACAGGGCCTCTCTAGAGGACCCATGGGGAAGTGGGTGCTGTGTGGGGGAACCCTCTGGGAGCAGGGGCTAGCTTGGCCTCAGCTTAGTCGTCTGTAAAATGGGGATGGGTGTTCCCTTCCAGTCCCAATGGTCAAAGGCCCTAAACTGTGACTCTCTGCGTGCACGGGTCCTTTTCCCCCCATGCTGCGGGGCGGGAGACCTCCCTCAGGGCTGAGGGTGGAGTGCCAGCCATCAGCCCCTTAAACAGATGCAGGGGGTGGGGGGGTATTGTGACTTTAATTGCCCTCCCAGGAAACAGCTGTAAGCACAAGAATGCTTTGATAGGCTTCATCAAAGCTGCTCCATGTCCCCTGGGGACTGACTGGGTGGGGGGCATGCAGAGTCTTCAGCTGGGAACAGCTGTTCGCCAGGCCCTCATGCAGAGGTGGAGGCTGTGAAGGGTGCCCCCCCACTTTGGCTGGGGTTAAGAATGTCCCAAGACTGGTTACCCTGAGACAGGCCTCTCTAGGGGCTCTTTGGGGTCCTTCTCTGCACCCTTCCTGGGTGGGCTTGGGTGACTCAGGGCCCTTGGCAGTTGAGCAGAGGCAGCTTGCCTTTTGTGAAGAGATTTTTCATGGGGAGCAGTCTGACTCCGATTCCCTGGGGCAGGGGTCCGCAGGGCGGGGGGCGGGCGAAATCAGCCCTTCCAGCCCCCTTAACCCCACAGGGCCTCTGGGTCTCTGGTTAGTGGGGAGAGAGGGCCCCTGAGCGTGTCTCACCGCAGAGCTCACAGATCTGCCTCAGAGGGATCCAAACCTGTCAGGAAAAGCCTTGGTCTTTGAGGAGAACAAGCAGGAACCAAAACTAATTTTGAAGCCTCTCTGCCAGACAGCACCCCTTCAGGACTTTCCACGATGAAAGTGTTGCACTCAGCACCCACCTGGCACCCCCATCCAGCGTATACATAACACCCAACTGAGTGCGAATCATGCACACGGGCGGAAGGCAGTGGGCGTGCAGCCAATTTCAGCTGCATCCCCAGCTGTGCTATATCTGGGTGCTCATCCTGAACCCCAAATGTCCAAGGCAGTTCTGCTAAAACCTTCTCCCAACTGTGCCTCCTCCCGCCGCTGAAAAAACCCAAAAACAACCCTGAGCATGTTCCCAAAGACTTCTGTTTTTCACATCTGGCTAACACAAGAGATTACCCAACGGCTGGATTCAGGAAAGCTGTTACCCCAAGGGTGATGGTCACGACGGTGGTGGTAGTGACAGCCGGAGTCGCCGGCACTGAGTGAGCACTAGCTGTCCCCCAGGCACGGTGCGATGTGCTTTGCTGACATCACCTCATTCAACCCTCGCCGCCACCCATCAGGTAGCAACTGTTATTATGCCCATTTACAGGTCAGAAAACTGAGGCGCCGAGGAGCTTAAGGAACGTCTGCTGAGACGCCGGTGTGAGAACCGGGGAGAAAGCAGGTGGAAACGTGACGGGCAACGTGGGGCTGTGGGTCAGTGCGTGGGTGGTCTGGGTCTAACATGGGACCCCTTGGGAAGACCCCCCCGAGCGTGCTCCCACCCACACTGCCTGAGCCACCTTGTAGTTCTTGGGTTAAGTATTACCCTCTGACGTCCTTCTCTGCTAGCGTGGAGTGTGTCAGACCCCGGGGCCGGGGGGCCTGGGTTTTGGAGAGAAGGTCCTGAGGGGAGGTCTGCAGGCAGAGCTGGGGACCGGTGAGCTGGAGGCCCTGGTTTGTTTGTTTGTTTTTAAGTGTGGGAAGGACTCACCCAATACAAACACAAACGCAGATGTGAAGGTACATAAGCAACTTGATAAGAGTATTGTCACAGGAATTAGGACATGATCATGAGGACAGTTTGGAATTCATAAATAAGGCCTTCTTAGAGGATATCAACTCTAGCCCCAGTTTGACTGATTGTTAAAGCATAAGGCTGAGCTAATCCAGAATATCTGCATTCCAAATATTTGACACTAGAATTAACCCTGAACACCCTGTGAATCAACGCTTTCATTTTTTTATTTTTCTTTTTCCCAGTTTGAGTGAGATAGAATTGTATTAGTTTCACACTGGGTAAGTTTAACATGCCCACCGTGATTGGATATATGGATGTATTGCAAAATGACTATGACAATAGGTTTAGTTAATATCCATCACCTTGTATAGCTGCATATTTATTTTCTTGTGGTGAGAACTTTCGAGTTACTCCCTTACTAACTTTCAAATACACAATTGGGTCGTAGTAACTGCAGTTACCATGCTGTACATTATATCCCCAAGGCTTATTTATTTTATAACTGGAAGTTTGCCCCTTTTGACCACCTTCGCCCAAACCTCCCCTGACCCCACCCCAGCCTCTGGTACCCACGATCTTTCCCATGTTTCTATGAGTTCTGTTTTTTCTCTCTTTCTTTCCTATTTTCCCCCCAGATTCCACCTATAAGTGAGACCATGCAGTATTTGTCTTTCTCTGTGTGACTTTCTCCACTGGGCCCTAGTTCTGAGAGGAGCTGTGGGCAACTTTGGAGTGAGGCCGGGAAGGAGGAGGGTGTATCCAAGCCAGAGCCGGGTTTTTTCTTAGATTGGGTAGGAGTGCATAGGAAAAAAATGCAGGGGTGGTGGAGGGGGAAGCATGAGGAACTTTCTGGAAATCTGTGCCTTTTGCCTTCTTTCTGAACTTCCCTTCTCCTCCCGTCACCCCTCCTCCCACCCAGAACCAGGATCTAATTTCCTCTTTTTTCAAAATACAACTCAAAACAGATTTAATCTCTGGGGATTGTTCTGAGAAGGAAACCTGTAGGGGCAAGTTGTCTCTGAACTTGCAAGAGAAATATATGTATCTCAAGAGTCTGAAAATAACAAGTCCATTTAGCATGTGAAGCCACTTGACTCTCTGGCTGCTGGCCCCCTGTGTCCTGCTTGCAGGAGACATCAGCGAGGGCCCTATCTCGGGGTTGGTGGATCTCTCTTGCCCCCACCCCATGGGGACTTTTCAGAAAAAGCCACAGGGCAACTCTAAATCTGGTGAGGGACCAGCCCCTGTGACCCCTGGTGGAGGCTAAGATTACAGATTCCTGGGCCTCCTTCCAGCACAATATGCTGGAATCTTCTAGAAGCCCCTGGGTATTCTGCTGCAGACAACCAGAGCAAGTCCTCTCTGAGCAACCTTGGTCTGCTAGCCAGTGGCCCTGCTCGCTCTGGTCCGTGCTGGGGGCCTCTCTTACATACTACTTCAGAGACCGGCCTCTGCTATGGAACTTTTGAGCTCTTGAGAACTGCCACCTGATCACGTTTCAGTCATTCTGAAGTGAGGACACATGTGATGGGATGGGTGTTGTTCAGTGTGTGAAACATGTGACTCCCTCTGGTGCCAGGTGTAGTGAGGGCACAGGGTGACACAGTAGGACATCCTGGGGTCACATGATATGTGTTGTCCCAGCCCGTACTTGAGTGGTATGGGAATGATGCTCCCTGAACTCTTTCCTCCCATCCCTAATGGCACAGATGTGAAACAGATGGTCCCCACAGAAAACCTGGGCCTTCTAGCCCTCTGGGACACACCGTCTCCAATCCACCATGGGCCCCCTACCTGTGTCTGTGGGCCACCCTACTAGAAGTCACCAGGCCGGTATTTCCAAAACTGTCTTCTAGCAACATTAGTATGTCAAGGAATGTAATAGAGCATCCTCCCACAAACATACAAAACTAGCAATATTTTCTTTTAAGATGTATTTGGAAAAAAATATGCCTATGAAGAGTGATAAAATTATGAATGCACTTATCATCATATGATACTGACCAGTACATTGGGGTGCTCTCACCAGAGCACTGATGCATTGACCAGTACAAAATGGGGTACTCTACTCAGAGATGCCGGGAACTCACACTGGGGCTTGCTCATCACAATACGCTGTGCTGGATGGGGAGACCTCTGAGGACAAGAGTCAGGATGGGCGTCCTCTCCAATGTTGGTGGACTGTTACATTGCCCGCCCGCCCCACATGGAATTGGGCATGTGGCTGGCTTTGGCCCATGTGACATTAGAAACATGATGCAAACATAGATCTGACCAGTGTTTGCTTCTCCTCTTGGGGCTTGTTCTCTTGGAACACTCTTGGGGAAGCTAGCCACCCAGTTGTAAAGAAGTGTGGGTAGACAGGTGAATGATAGGACAGCACTTGGAAAGAGAGTAGCCTCGTGGAGAAGCTAAGGCACCAGATGCTTTCGTAGGTCTTCTTGAATTTTCCAGCCTAGCCCAGCTGAGAAGAACCACCCCACTGAGCCCGGCCCAAATTCCTGACCCACAGAATCATGAGAAATAAATAAACTGTCGCGGTTTTAAGCCACTAAGTTTTGGGGTAGTTTGTTACATGGCAATAGATAACTGAGATGCTTATAGTAGGTGTGTAATAAATGGGTATGGAATGAGTGAATGGCAGATCACAGTGTTGGCTCTGGGGCTAATCCCTTACGCTGGTCCCCCTCATGAAACCTGGATCACACGTACCATCTGGTGCGATTCCTGGGATGATTAATTATATGTGTCAACTTGACCGGGGGGCCATGGAGTCCCCCGATGGTTGGTCAAACGTTATTCTGGGTGTTTCTGTGAAAGTATTTTTGAATGAAATGAACATTTAAATTGGTAGACCAGTAAAGTAGATTGCCCTCCATAGTGTGGGGGTGGGCCTCATCCAATCAGTGGAAGACCTGCAGAGAACCAAAAGCTGACTTTCCCCAGAGGAGGAGAGAATTCTGCCTGACAGCTTTGGAACTGGGACATTGGCTTTTCCTGCTTCTACACCAGCCTGCCGGCCTTCAGACTTGAACTAGGACATCAGCTCTGCAGATTCTGGACTTGCTAGTCTCTCTATAAGTGGATTCCTTATAATAAATCTCTTTATCTATCTATCTATCTATAGCCTATTGGTTTTGGGTTTTTTTGGAGAATCGTGAAAAGTACAGATGATGGTAGCAAGAAAGGTTTTGCTGCTATAACAAATAGCTAAACATGTGGACATGGCTTTGGGACTGGATAATAAGGAGAGGCTGAGTTTTGAGGTGCATGCTAGAAAAATCCTAATCACCTTGAAGGGACTTTTGGTGGGAATATGGACATCAAAGGCCGTACTGGCGAGGGCTTAGGAAGGGGAAAAACTGCAGAGAACACAGCATTGTGGTAACTAGCATGTTGGTGGAATATGAATAGCAGAGGTGCTTCCAGTAGGATCTCAAGTGGGAATGACCAAGGTGCTATGGGAAGTGGAAGGAAAGGCAATCCTTGTTATAAAGTAGCAAAGGATTTGGCTGACTTGTGTTCTAGTGTTTTGTAGAAGGCAGATCTTGTGAGTGTCAGCGTTGGCTATTTAGCAGAGCATTTTTTCTAAGCAAAGTGTTAGAAGGGCGGCCTGGTCCCTCTTTATTGCTTATAGTAAAATGTGAGAGATGAGAGCTGGGGAGTGGGGGGGCACGGTGGAGGAATTGAAAGAATTTTTTCAGCGAAAGGAAACCAGAACTTGAAAATTTGGAAAATCCTCGTATTTCAAAACACAAAAAAAGTGTGTTCTGGAGAAAACACCAAGAATGTGGCTGGATGGTCATTCTGTAAAGATGACCTATGAATTAATCAGCCTCCCCTGAAGCCAGGAATAGAGTTGGGACTATAGCAGCAGAGGCACCACCAGTGGGGACCGAAGGGACCAGAGAAAATGGAATGAAGGAAGCCTCTCGGATTTCTGGATCTACAGGTCAGGGCACTAGAGGATCCAGCTTCAAACATGGTTGTCCTTCAAGAAGAGGGAAAAGTGAGCACGAAGGTGATTCAGAGATCCTCAGAGCTGTCACTCCCACCATAGGCTCAGGGGATGCCACTGTCTCTCCTGGCCCCTCCTCAGGGTCAGGGGGCCAGGATGCCAGCCCAGAGCTGAGGGGGCAGGGCCACTGTGGAGGGTCATGGGGGTGATCCTGCCGCTCCAGTGGGCACAGAGGGCAGAACACTGAGCTAAACAAGATTGACCTGGAGCCTTTGGATCAAATGGAATTTGCCTTGTTGTTTCGGACTTGCTTGGAAATCTTACCCCTTCCTTCTTCCCAATTTCTCCCTTCTGGATGGGAACGTCTGTCTACTACGCTCATCCCGCCATTGTGATCTGGAAGCACGGAACATGTCTGGTCTCACAGGCCTGCCGCTGGAGAGGAATTCTGCTTCAGGATGAATCATACCTCTAGCCTCACCCATACCTGATTTAAATGACATTCAGGGGGACTTTGGACTTGATGATGGATGGGTTGACTTTGGGGCTGTTGGAATGGGGTGAATGTATTTTGCCTGTGAGAATGATGTGAATTTGGGGGGCTAGATGGCAGAATGTTATGGACCGAATTGTGTCCCCCTAAATGTTGAAGACTTAACTGACCATGGGACTGTATCTGAGATGGGGCCTTGAAGGAGGTAATTAAGGTTAAACGGGGTCACAAGGGTGGGCCTTCTCTAACAGTACTGGTGTCTTTATAAGAAAAGGCAACAGAGTTCTTCCTCTATCCTTGGGTGCACACAGACAAGGCCACGTGAGGGCCCAGCAAGAAGGTGCGTCTGCAAGCCAAGGAGATAGGTCTCACCAGAAACCATAACTTCCGGCACCTTGACTTGGGCCTTCCAGCCTCTAGAACTACGACAAAATACATTTCTGTTGGCTAAGCCACCCAGTCTGCGGTCTTTCGCTATGGCAGTCTGAGCAAATGAATACAATTCCTCACAACGTCGGTGAGCGAGGAGCACACCAATCCAAGGCACACTTGGATTTCAAGTTCAGCTTTCACGGATTGACTCACTGGGCCAATATTGAAGTTCTACTATGGGTCAGGCACGGTGCAGGCACCGGTTTCAATGGTGAGCAAAATGGTGACAGTTCCTGTCCTCATGGAGCATAAGTCATGGAAGGGAGACCCATGTTCACCAAATAACGACTCAAATGGACAGAAAATAATAACGTTGTTGAGGGCTATAGGGGGATGTCATCTTGTCAAGGAGGTCAGGGACAAGTTTTCAAAGAAGTGACACCAGACCTGAGATATGAAGGGTGATCAGGAGTAAACTAGGTGAAGTGGGGAAGGAAGGGTGTTGCATGCAGAAGGAACAGCATGTGCAAAGGTGGCTCCCCCCAAGGAGGGAGTTGGTGAGCGTTGTGGGAACTAGGACAAGTCTGCCCTGACTGGAATGGAGAGGAGATGGGCAGGGGGATGGTGTTCAAGATGAGGCTGGATCTCTCAAGCTCGCTGGACCATGGCAAGGCTTTGTCATAAGAGCAGGAGGCAGCCACTGAGCTCTCTTAACCTGGGATTTGGCCTGGTCAGATTTGCATTTCGAGAAGATGCCGGTGGCTGCCCCGTGGAGGATGAGCTGCATGGAGACCACTGAGGGGGTTAACGCAGGAGTCCAGGAGAGGCATGCAGAGGTCTTGGACCAGACTGGTGGCTGCAGACACGGAGGGAAGGGCTGGACTGGGCAGCTCTCTAGAGGGGGTAACATAACGGGGCTTTGGGAGATGTGGGCGAGGGAAGAGTCAGCCAGGACCTGAGTTCTCGGAGTTGAGCTCCTCGGTGAGTAGTGCTGCTACCCACGAGGGAGAGAAGATGGGGAGGACCAAGCCAGGAGTGGGGGCAACCACCTAACTAATCGGGTGAACTTGGGGAGGTTACTTTGAAACCTCTGCATGCCTCAGTTTCCCTGCTTCAGTACTAAACGTGAGGTGATGTATGTAGAACCAGCTCAGAGTAGCTGCTCCTGCGGATCAGGGCTTCCCGCCTTTTCCTCTGTGAGGTGGCATGGCCAGATGCTATTGTTCCCATTCTAAGGATGCGGGAGCTGAATCTCTGTAAGGCTGGAGTCTCGCCCAAAGTCACACACCGTTGGAACCAGGCTCACAGAGAGGTCATGGGAAGAGCCTTCCCTCTGCCAGCCTGCCTTTACCAGGAGGGCGCAGATCCCCAGAGCAGAAGGCGTTCACTCCCCAGCCACTCAGTCATCACTGGAGGCCTGGGACTAAGTTCAGGTGGGAAATGCCATGGGGGGTGGGGACAAGGGAGCGCTGGCATGAGGGCAGGCCCCCGGTCCCTAGAGAGACAGGCAGTTAAACACTAAATTCATACAGGAGCCAACTTCTAACACGCAGGATGTTCACAAGGTTTAGTTTTTAATCACATAAAGTCCAAGATGGGTGCTCTGATTGGCAGGCAGCCTCAGTCCAAGGGGAAATCTGGGCACCCAGCCTCCTTCTAATCCCAGGGCTCTGCCATCTCCTAGGCCACGTGGTCACGGCAGCAGGGGAAAGAGGTGGGTGAGGCACATCTGCTTCTTACTGTCCTCAGCCCAGAAGAGAGACACATTGCTTCTGCTCACACTCATTGGCCACCCTTGATGACAAAGGAGGTGGAAATGTAGTGCAGCTGGATGCCCAGGAAGAGGAGGAGATGAGTTTGGTGATCAGCTACTCAGGCCTGTGATAGTAGGTCAGGGCTAAGCTTGGTCGGGAGCACCCAGGCTCTGCTGGAATTTCCCCCCACAGGACAGGAGAGGACCGGCCCCGGGGGTAAGTAAGTTGAAGGAGCCAGGCTTGATCCGAGTGCACTGGCTGACCGTTGGCAAGGTCAAGGGCTATGGAAACGGCCTCTAGCCAAGGCCAATGGGAAACTTGTCCTGAGTGCCTCAGGAGAGCAGGCTGTGAAGAGTTAGTGAACAAAACCCCCTGGACTGCACAGGGCGTTTGCACCACAACATTTGTGGGCTGGAAGAGAGAGGAGCGTTGTGAACTTTAATTGGGTGGCCTAGATGAGGGGGAAGCCTCCCTGAGAAGGGACATTTGGGCAAAGACACAAAAATGCTGAATCAAAAGGACACCTGTAGGAGGGCAACGGGAGCACCAAGTCCCAAAGCCCTGTGGTAGGAACAGGCCTGCGGTGTTGAGGACCCCGCTGCAACAATCTAGGCCCGAGATGATGGTGGTGACAGGGAGCGCGGGCAAGGGGAGAAGTGGTTAGATTCTTGATCTATTTTGTGTGTTTATCCCTCCTTACCTCACTTCCTTCCTTTTTTAGTTTTCTCATGAAGACACACTGAGGTGTTTCTACATCTGTGCCCTCTTCTAGACTGTAAACCCTTTGAGGGCAAGGCCTGGGCCTGGCCTCTCTCCTTACCCTCACACCTGGCCCGGGGACGGCCCCCCGGCAGCTCCTGGCAAACAAGTCTATGGAGAGACTGCACGTCCTCCTGAGTCATCAGATTTCATGGGGCTGAGCTGAAGTCCTGCTTGTCAGCATATTGCTCACTGATGTGGAAAGCTTTCCTGTGGTCTAGACACTCCTGACTCCAGTCTAAAGAGACCTTCTAAAGAAGGTCAGTGTATCGAATGGAAGGAGATGGGGCTTTCCTTCCTCCTGAGCTCATAGGGCTACCTGCTGGGAAGACAGCTTCACAGGTTCTGTTTGGTCCTGGATGTTCCCTCCTGCTGGTTTCCCAGGAAGTGACAGGATGCACAGAGGGCTGTGCCCAGCAGGGATCCCGGGCCCCAAGCAGCCTGGCCCTGTGCTTCCATACTGCTGGGCTCTGCACCACTCGCTCACTGGCTTGCAGGTGGGGTATCCAGCAGCTTTTGGGGGGGGTGCCTCGAGCTTGGTCGTGGGGTGCTCTTTTCTCACTGCCCCGCAGGCTTTGTTTAAGCTGGGCCCTTCTCTGCAACACCCCTGGCCCTCCCAACTTGTACAGGAATCTGGGTATAACTGATGTTAATAACCCAGCAGGCTTCCAGAAGCCCTACGGCCTGAAATTCAGCGTGTTGCTGCAGGCTTCCGGCTTTCTCCAGAATTGCATTCTGGGAGTCATGTGTTTCCTGTGCTCTCATGCCACAAATTAACTGCCCTTTCACTTTTTCCACAGGTTTCACCTCTCATCCTGTGTGGCAGGGGATCATGGTGTAGCGGTTACAAAACCTGTGAGCTCCGGGACCAGACAGACTCGAGTGGGCATCATAGCTTCTGCTCTTCCTAGCAAAGCCCTCTGAGCCTCAGTTTATTCATCTGTAAAATGAGCACCATCACGGTATCTCCCCAGGAGCTCGGCTGTGAAGATTAACTGGGGTAGTGACCTAATGCCTAGACCCATGATACATGCAAGCTATAATCATAACTCAAAGTGAGGCAGGGCTCAGGGCTGGCCAGCATCCCCGCTGGCTCCGAATCTTGCTCCTCTTTCCACCAGCCTCTTGGTCCAGTTCCACGTCAGGCCAGAGCAAACTGAGAAAGCCGTGCATGTCCTGGGCCTTCGGGGGAGTCTATGAATAGCCGAACCTGTGAATGATGCCTCTGCAGGTGCCAGAACCCCACAGGCCCCACCCTCGCCCCACGCCAGAGCGCTGCCTGCCAGACCCTTGTCAGCGGTTACAACCAACAACTGCCTCCCGCTGCCCGAGTTTTATCAAAAGCTCAGTTGAGAGACGTAAAGTTCATGGGGGTTATTTAAAGGCCATGCATTCCATCCATTCTTCCAGATGAGACTTATCCCTGAAGCGAGTCGGGCTCTCAGGAAGCTGAGCTGCTCTTGGACCACATGATTTAGCCGCCACAAAATCTTTATTCCGTCCCTCCCTGATGATGGGGCTTTAAGGAAAAATGGCTGGAGGAGGCCGGCTGTCAAATTTATTTCAGGATGCTGCTATTGTTAGTGCTTGCTGCCCCGGGCAGTGCTCTCTGTAAGACCTAGAGGGAAATATATTTTAGGCTCCAGTTCCTGGCAAAGTGCCGCATCCTCAGAGGAATCAGTGGGCTTCTGACCTCTGGGCAACGGGACTCGTGAAACTGACCCCCATTCTCATTTTACTTGCGCTGCCAGGAAGCTCAGATTCGGGGCTCAGCTTGAAGAACCCTTGCGAATCTCTTGACCCGTGACACAACGGAGATGACTTCTTTCCAGATGCTGAGTTCTAACAGACAGGATGGTTAGGAGTTATGATTATTATTTTGTATGTATCTCGTCAATTGCATCAGGGCTCCGGTGGGACTGGGGTGGGAGTTTCTATTCTGGAAAGCAACGGATGGAGAGCTGGCCGGGGTGGGTGGGAGAAGCACCAGGGAGGAGGACACAAAGGGGAGGGAATGGCACAAGGTTGGCGGCGGGGGGGTGAGGGGGGAACGTGTCCCTTTCTAGGCCACCGTGGAGGTGAGGGAGGTCTGGCCTCCCTGAACCAGAGGGTTAGTAGAGAGATTTTTCCATGACTTTAAGAAGAGAACTGCAGCCCTTGCTCAATTTGAACTTCTCCCTGCGGCCCGCTCTGGCTTTCTGGGTATTTTTGTGATGTTGTGAAACAACGAAACTTGCAGTGTCTCCTTTCTCTTCCTCTCCTCCCCCCCCCCCACCCCGCACCCCAGGCCCTGCCACCGTCTTTTCCCTTTCCCTTCCTCGCCCCCTCCAGCGACCACTGCCCTCCGTCCCTCCGGTCCCTCCCATCCCTCTGCGAGCCCTATTGTGGCTGAGCTGCAGGAGCAAACAGAGGAGGTGAGGACTTCGTTCGGACCCCTGCAGGAAGGTGAACACTAACTGAATGCTCTGCTCTGAGCCACACATTTAGGAACCAATGTGACCGCCATTTATCTGATTTATGTTCCCGGGTCCTGTGCCACAGCCGCTGGTGGCACATTTCCCACGCTGTCCTGGCCAGGCCCCCTCACCACCCGTTTGTCTGTCTACCTGGGGCAGGCTTCTCAGCTCCCGCACTATTGATATTGGGGGGCCAGGCACTTCTTTGCTGTGGGGCCTGTCCTGTGCCTTGTAGGGCAGTTTGAAGCATCCTTGGCTTCTACCCGCTGGATGCCAGGAGCACCCCCCACCCCGTGACAATCAAAAAGGTCTCCAGACATTGCCAACTGTCCCCTGGTGGAGGTGTCGGGGCACCATCCCCGGGTTGGGAACGGCTGTCCCTTTCGCCGTTCCTCACTGACATCAGTCCTGAACAGAAACCTGTCTGGCGTCGGAACCGGGTCTCCAGTTTGTGTTTCTTCTTGCAGCTCTGTTCACCGCCTGCTCACCTTCCGTGCCCGCTTTTCTCTTGGGGCTACCATCTGCTTCCGACTAGCGGAGGGCAGTCCTCGTGCATTCTAGATGATCAGTGCCATGTTGGTTTGGGCTTGTGCGGCCTTCTCCTTTTCTGTCGGCCGTCACCGAGCAGGTGAGGACTCGCAGGCCCAGAGTGTATGATGCTAGTGTGTGGCAGAGCCAGGACACTAGCCCAGGCCTCTGGCCCCAGTGCCCAGGCTCTCGACCCCTGGCCTCTGGCCATAACCCTTCCTTCTAAATATGCCTCTGCAGGAAGGCAGACAAGATCGGGCACTAAATCCCAGCGAGGGGAGGGAGGTGGCTCCCTGGAGGTCACGCAGCACCACCTGGATCACTTTGATGGGATGCCGGGTGTCTTGGGAGTTGGATTTGGCCTTTATTCTCATCTAGAAATGGCCAAGTGATGTTGCTTAAACGTCTGGCAGGAGCCCCTGGCTCTGGTGAGTGGAGGAGGCGCAGAGAGGGCTCTTTGCTAGCCCTGCCCGGGGAGAGGATGTGCAGGGCTCACAGACTCGGAACGGGCCGATTTCTGGCTGTGCACTTTCTGTCCCGGGCCTCTATGGACAGTGATGCCCTCCGTGCCCTGGGCGCTGGCGGAAGAGCGCTTCTTACCAGGCTCAGCGGATGATTGATGAAGGGGGAACAGGGGGCACTATGGAGGGGCTTTGTTCCCTAAAATGCCATTCACATGACTCTCTGACCTCAGGGCTCTTCCCCTTTCTCTTGTCTTTTTCTCCTTCACTGCATTCGGCTCTGCTACAGTTTCCCTTCTCTGTTTTTCTTTTCTCGATCCACACAAAGCCCTCAGAGGGCTGGAGCGGCCCCCCAGGCCTCCTGCCTCTGGCTGAGGTTGGTTTCCAGTTCCTGGGCTGCGGTCCTGGGGCCGTGTGCCCTGGAGTGCGTGGGGAGGCCTCGCAGGCCTGGGAGGGAGACGGCAGGCACTTCTGGCTGAGAGCTTCGTCTTCAGTTTCTAGAAGACTTGTCCGCAAGGGTTCTAAAGTCTGACTGCTCAGTCAGAATCACCTGGGTAACTTTCCAAACAGATGCATAACCAGGCCCCGACCTGAGATTCTGATCTTGTTGTTTTGGAGTGCGGCCTGGGGATTGATGGGATGTAAAATCTCCCCAGACGATTCTGACACGAATCAGAGTGGCCAGGAGTGAAAGCCAGCCACTGTTTTACTGAGGGCCGAGTGTCACAGAGAGAACAGGGGATGCAGTTTAGAGGAGCTGGGTCCGGGTCAGACAGCCCTCGGCTAGCGGTGTGTCCCTGGGCAAAGCCCCTTCTCTCTAGGGCAGGAGCACCCCAAGGAGAGATGACAGATCGGTGGAATTTTAGACTCTGAAGGGTCCTGGAAAACCGGCCAATCCATCCTTTCGTTCTAGAGACCTGAAGCCTGTGTGTGTGGCCGTGTGTGGGCGGTGTGTAAGTAGACAGCCCGGGGTCCCACAGGGCTCTGCAGGGTCAGGCCTGCAGGCCAGGCTTTGGGCTGTCTCCTCCTCTCTAGATTAGACTGTTGGGGAAATTGTGTCCCTGGGAGCAAGTACCAGGGGGTCTCCCCACTGTTTACTGGGGGAGGAGGCTGGCCTTCCAGAGCCTGGGAGGGGGGAAGCTATGGCTAGAGCCAAAGGGTGTTACTCTCAGTCTGGATCTGCAAGAGAACTTTTGCAGAGCTGCTGACTTCTTGCAGCTGTTTTACAGGGCCTGTGGACTGAAAGGGGAAGTTTGGCTGCATTTAGAAAGTTGTCCACAAAGAGGAATGGCGGGGGTGGGGGTGAGGAGGGTGGCTGGGTTGCAGAGCACGAGGAGGAGGAAGGTGGGTGATCCGGGAGGGATGCCAGCAGGGGCCTGAAGACAAGGGTTTGATTTGGGCCCACATGTTGTCACTTTGGAAGCTCTTGGGGTTGGAGGGGGTTCGGGGTAAAGCGAAGGAGACAGGAAAAGAAAAGAAAAGAAAAGAAAAGGAGGGGGCGGGGAGAATGAGTTCCCAGCCTGGCTCTTTCTTGGATTGGAAGCAAACACTGAGTGTGCTGGGAGCATGGCCAGTCCTGCCCCAAAGGCCCAGCGAGTGGTTTCCTCTAAAGGGGTGCAAGGAGATGGTGAGAGGTACAGAGACTGAAGGAGAAGCTTTGTCAAGATGGCCCAGCCCCACGGTGGGGGATGTTGAAGGAAGATCTCCCCACTCGCCCCACGGTGCACAGATCTCTCTGGGCAGCTTGAGCCATTCTGTCCCTAAGGCCAGGAATGTATCTAACCCTTCCCTGGACTGACCTGGGGCTCAGGCCCCGGGGTAGCAGCAGGAACAATACTGCACAAGGCTCCTAGCCGTGGGGTTGGACTTCTGGAAGGGTTCCACAGACCCGGTTGAAGATGCCCATGCCTCAGTTTTCTGTTCCTGCTAGCAGTCCCACTGCCCCGTAACAAGTGTCCTGGCCCCAGGTACCAGGGAGAAAAATGGAGCTCCTGCGACCATTCTGGTCACACTCTCTCTGCCCCCACCAAGCCCGCTGTTCCCCCTCACTCTCTGGGTGAGCACCAGGAGCTACACTCTGCTGCCCCCGTACTGAGCCTTGTCCATATGTGTATGTGAGGATGGAGTCAGGGGGAGGGGGTGGGAGGGCAACCACTTTGGTCCCAAGATCTCTTACAGAAGGTCGTGCCCCCTTTGGAAATGTGCTGAGCAAAGCTTCTTGTCCCAAGTGACTCCACCCAACGGGACCATGAGAGAGGACTCAGCAGCAGAGACTAACTGTCCTAACACTGACCGTGTCACACGGGCCACAGAGATGGTGCCACTGCCTTTCTCAGGGACATGGTAGAGTCAGCAACCAGAGGGACCTGCTCTGAGGATGGGCAGAGAGGGGAGCCGTTGGGGGCTGCCTAGGTCACAGGGTCCCCCGGGGAAACTCTGCTGCCCTGACAGTGAGCCTCCGAGGCCAGAAGTACAATTCTCAAAAGAGCTTGCTCAGGATGCCCTTGGCACAGCAGGCAACTCGACTCAGCTCAACAAGACTCTGTGTTTAGTGAGTGTTTAATGGGTGTCTACTGAGCACCAAATTTGGGCCATCCGCTGTGCTAAGTGCTGGGGATGTAGGAGAGTGCAAACCAGACATGATCCCTGGCACAGGCACCTGAGATGGGCCCATGTGGGTCTGTGTTCCTGCTAAGCCCATGAGGGTACCCATGGGGGGAAGGGGGAGGAGGCCGGCCCTTCCCCCTGCGATCTCAGTGGAGAGAAGAGACAAGATTCACCTACATGAAACACTCAGGGAACCAGGCACCATTTACACAGATACATTCCTGGCTCTGCTAACCACACGTTGAAGTGGACATGGCCAGGTTCAGGCCGTGTAGGTCTGTAAGTGCTCTGAGTGGACCCTACAAGGAGCCCCACCGGGGCTGAGGCACTTTCCAAGCTTTGTGGAAGGATGGAAGAACCTGATTAGGGCGGCCTGACTGCTAACCTTGGAAAAAAATCACATGAGTGTGCCAGCCTGGGAAGTCTGTATGGACTCGACCATCTTTCCTGGTTCCTTCTTTCCACTGGCCAGCCCCTCTCTTTCTCCTTCTCCCATTTCACTCGAGCTAGAAGCCTTCCATGATAAATGGGCGGACGCCAGGTTTGGTTGAATGCTTACGGTTCACAAAGCACGGTGCTAGCTGCAGTAGGATTATAAACAGCACAGGCCTTACCCTTAAGGACTTTTCAAACCAACTTGGATTCACAAACTGCTATAACAGAAGATAGCGAAGGCTGCTTGTAATGCACCTGCGTGGGAGGAGGGGCCCACAGGAGACTTGACACCCAGCCCTGGGTGTAGAATTTGGAACGTGGACACTGTGCTGTGTGGGCACACGCACATGCCTGCATGCACTTCCTGTTGCTTGTTTTTAAGTCTCAAACTTCAGAGAAATTATAAGAATATTACAAGTAATTTCTGTAAGCCTTTTCTAAGATTCACCAATTATTTACATTTTGTGGAATCATTTGAGAACAAGTTAGAGACATTTTTGCTCCTTTGCCCTTAAATACTTCAGTGTGTATTTGAAGGACACTGACGTCACGTGGTTCCCTTATGGCTGAGCCTTCTTCTTATTTCCAGACCCCATCGGATCACTCTATACCCTAAATAAAGCTTACTTAATGGCAGACAGCTAGCCTCTTTTTCTGCTTGATGCCCTGTTGGCCGTCTGGCCGGTGGGGGCCACCTTGGTCACAGGGTCCCCCACGGAAGCCCTACTGTGGCTTTGGTGGCCATCCCTGAGTCGAGCTGCAACCAGACAGCTGATCTGTCCCCTTAGAGGCCTGGCCAGGCCTTGGCTGAACGGCTCTCTTCCCCTTCACTTTGTTTTTGAGTTTTCTGTACATTCTCCCGCCCACAGATATGAATGTTGCAGGACACTGGCTTTCTAGTGTGCAGCACGGCCTGGTGGAAGCGGAGAGAGCTTGGCTGGGCACCCTCCCGGGGCCTTGGGTGCGCTCCTGGGCTCCTCTGCAAATCCAGGGAGGCTTCCTTTCCCTCATTCGCTGGAGGAGGCTCTACGGCCTGGTCTGGCTCTGAGGCCCGAGGCCCTGCTCAAGACTGGCAGTCTCAGGCTGAGGGAACATTTTCCAGAGTACAGCCGAGGGACAGAACGTCTCCATGAGATGGGCTAGGATGGGCAGGGCTCTGGAAAGGCCCCTGCTTGTTCTGGGAGCTGTTCAGGATGCTGAGGTTTTGGAAATCCACGGTGGCTCTTCATGACTGTTCCTAGCTTCGGGAGGAGGAATGAACGGGGGCCCATTTCTTGGGGTTTGGTGGCAAAGGTGAAGCTCAGCACTGCTGAGCCAGGACCAGGCCCTCTGCGGGGCCTGAGGAGGGCACTGAGCTTTGGAGGGGAACACAGCCTAAGGGACTGGCCCCTGGAGTCATGAGAAGCTGCTCACATCCAGTGAGCCTTGGCTGGAGCTCTACCGGCCCTGGGCCTGGACACAAAATCAATGTGATCTCTGGACCTGCACTCAAGCGTGCCTCTGATGGAGCGGGTCGGAGAAACCCTAGTGAACCCACGAAACAGAACATGCTAGAGGCATTTAATGAGGCAGATCAGTCCCACGCAAGGAGAGGCCGGGGAAGGGAGAGAACAGAACGGGCCTGCTCAGTCAAGAACCGCTCTGGGGAGGAGGGGAAGCCTCCCTTTCCAGCTGCCTCTCCCTTCTGTTCCGCTTTTGCACACAACCAGCACGCCCAGTCCCAGCTCTGTTCTGTCATCGCGGGCAAGCCAGTTTGCCTCCTTGGGCCTGTTTCCTCCTCTTTGCAGTGGGAAATGGGGCCCTTGCACCCTCTCGCTGGGGCATGCTGAGAGGGGACCCAGTGTGGGTGGGCTTCAGAGGGGCTGGGAGACTTAGGAAAAGAAGCCCCCCCCCCGACCCCCCAGACTTTGAGAGCCTGCTTCTGCATAGGTGTTGTTTGGAATAAGCTCCCCAGTGGTCCTTGGAGCAGAAGCCAGGTGACTATGGGGTCTTCACATCCCCCCAGTCGCTGACTTCACCCCAGGCTCCGCAGACGGAGACCCAGGCCTTTATTCGTTGACTCATTTTGCCTGTTGTCCCAGTAGGCCTGGTACAGGTGGGGGCACCCTGGCTTCCCACCCGCCCCCCCCACCCCGCCAGCCACCGGCCCCTCCCACTAGGGAGATGTGCCATGCTCAGGGGGGGCCTGAATGCACCCCCTTTCTCCTTCCCTAAGAACTAGCCTCAATGCGCCCATTACCATTTCCATGGCACTCTCCTCCAGGGCCCCATGGAAATCACAACGCTTTCTGAGGACTTGTGCAGACTGCAGAAAAGACCCCGGGCCCCCTGCCCACCCCGAGGCTCGCTGGCCGCCTCTAATCCCGCTCGCTCGCTCGGGGCGCAGAGACAGAGCTCCCTCTCTCCTCTCGTCCTGGCCGCTCACTCTCCCACAGAGCTGACGTTTCTCTGCGGCCCAGCTGGCTGCAGTTTCTAGAAATAACAATATCCCCGGGGTGGGGGGGAGGAGCGGCGGGGTGAATGGGCGCCTTTGTCCGGGGCCCTGTGAAGCCCCATTAATTATGCGCTGCGGAGCGCGGGCAGCGCGGAGGCCCGGCCCCCGGCGGCTCAAAGGCCCGGGCTTGGGAGCGCGGCCCCGGCTCCGCGCCGCCGCACAAAGGGCCGAGAATGAGAAAACCGCCAATTACCCCGCATTTTGTATTTGCCCTTGTTTCGCTGACACTGTGGACGGCCCTCCCCGGGCGGCTGCACTTTGAGGGTTTTCAAGCCCTTTCTTGGTTACCAGGGGCGACTGGGCAGAGGGCTGGGGGCTTGGGGAGAGCGGGAGACTTGGGTGGGATCGTGGGCGTCTGGGGACGCCTGCGGCGGGGGGGGAAGTCGCCCCTGGAGACATGGGTCTCCAATCTAACGCTCTCGCCAAACCTGGAGGCTGTGGAGAATGCAGATTCCCGGGCCCCGCTCCAGAGGACTCCCTGACTCAGTCGGTCTGGGGTACCCAGGCTGCATTTTAACAGGCAGTGTAGATGATCTGGTTTTTTAAAAAATTAAAGTAAACCGTGAAGTGCCCAGATCTTACGCGTGCGGGTTCATGAGTTTTGACAAACGTATACTGTGTAGCCTACATCCTATGAAGATAGCAATTCTATCATTCGAGAAATTTCCACGGATCCACTTGCCGGCCACCTCCCCCACCTCCCCCACCTCCCCCACCTCCCCCACCTCCCCCACCTCCCCCACCTCCCCCACCTCCCCCGCACCAGTCCCAGGCCCCAAGGGACCACTCTTCTGACTTTTTTCTTTTTTAAAGATTTTGTTTATTTGACAGAGAGAGACAGCGAGAGAGGGAACACAGGCAGGGGGAGTGGGAGAGGGAGAGGCAGCTTCCCGCTGAGCAGGGAGCCTGATGCGGGGCTCGATCCTAGGACCCTGGGATCATGACCTGAGCCGAAGGCAGACGCTTAATGACTGAGCCACTCAGGCGCCCCTACTGTTTTGACTTTTATCTCCATGTTAAGTTCCACCTGTTTGGAGACTGTGCTAGGTGGAGTCATATGGCATTCACTCTTGTTTCTGACTTCTCACTCAGCCTAAATGTTTTTGACGTCCCCCCATGTTGCCTGTATCAGTAGTTTGGTTTCTTTGTATTTATCTGTTCACCTGTTGATGGACTGCTTCCAATCTGGGGTTGTTATAAATAAAGCTGCTATGATCATTTTGTACCAGTCAAGTCCCTTTTGCGGACATATGTTTTCTGTCTTTGGGGTAAATCTCTAGGAGTGGAATTGGGGTCATAGGGAAGGGATTTAGCTTTAGTGGATACTACCAAACCGCTTTCTAAAGTGGGTATACAATTTTGCACCCCCACCAACAAAGTCTGAGAGCTCCAGTTGCTCTCCTTCCGAGTCAGCACTTGGTGTTGCCTATCTTTTTCATCTGGGCCCTTCTAGTGAGTGTGTGGTGATAGCTCATGGTAGTTTTCAAGCCAGGTGATTTTAATTGCCGATCTCCAGCGACCACACTTGGGGAAAACTCCTGTCTAAGTGCAATGCTAGCCCTTGCCTGCAAGTTCCGGCAGGGTAAATGACCTCCCCCAAGGCCCATTGCTCCTTGGACAGAGACTGGATGATTACATGGGACTCCTGACTACCAAACAAGCGCTTTCTCCTTGATATGATGCTGTCCCATTGGCTTACACCTAGTGGGCCTGTGCACATGTGTTTCTGCATGTGTGTGTGTGTGAAGTGTGGGTCTTGCTCTGCCCAGGACCATTCAGAATGGATCTGGAAAGGGATGGACCTGGAAGGGGATTTCTTTTCTTTCTTTTCTTTTTCTCTTTTTCTTCTTTTTTTTTCTTTCTTTCTTTCTTTCTTTCTTTCTTTCTTTCTTTCTTTCTTTCTTTCTTTCTTTCTTTCTTTTCTTTCTTTTCTTTCTTTCTTTCTTTCTTCTTTCTCTTTCTTTCTTTCTTCTTTCTCTTTCTTTCTTTCTTTCTTTCTTTCTTTCTTTCTTTCTTTCTTTCTTTCTTTTTTTTCTTTCTTCTTTCTCTTTCTCAGGTTTATTTATTTTTTAGTAATCTCTACACCCAATGTGGGGCTCGAACTCGCAAGCACGAGATCAAGAGTCCATGCTCAGGGCGCCTGGGTGGCTCAGTCTTTAAGCATCTGCCTTCGGCTCAGGTCATGATCTCAGGGTCCTGGGATCGAGCCCCACATCGAGCTCCCTGCTCAGCGGGAAGCCTGCTTCTCCCTCTCCCACTCCCCCTGCTTGTGTTCCCTCTCTCACTGTCTCTCTTCAAATAAATAAAATATTTAAAAAAAAAAAAGAATCCCATGCTCCTCTGACTGAGCCCACCAGGTGTCCCCGGAAGGGCATTTCTGAAGAGTCTCTGCTACCCAAGCAGCAGCATCCATAGGACTCTGGAGCCAAGAGACTGGGCTTGGCCACGTAGGTGTGGACACATGTACACACAGGCACAGGGGTAGGGGCTGGTGTCTAGCTGTCGTTGACACTTACTTCAAGGGTGCAGACCAATCCTGAGACCCCCTTTGCTTTAGTCACCCATAGAGAGCCTTAGATATTTTCTGATCAAGCAAAGAGGAGGTGCTGGGTGATGGGAATGAGGGAGCAGGAGTCCTGGGCTTTCAAAATGCTCCTTTGTCTGTAAGCATTCTCCTAAGCATGGTTTTAAGACCCTCCAGCACCTGGCCTGACCTAGCCTTGTAGCCTTGTATCTGGCTGCCTCCATCTCACATATTATACTTCAGTGATATTGGATGCCTACCTGTCCACTGTTCACCCTCCACCTTATCAATACGTACCATGGTGATGGTATTCTCCAAAGGTAGCTGCACCAAAATGTATATCCCATCCCACATGCTCTTCTTGCAGGACGATTGACTTTCCTCTCACTGAGCCAGGGAGAGGGGGTCTGTTTCCTCTCATTGAATCTGGGCCAGGCGGTTGTGACTGCTCTGGCCAATAGACTATGGTAGAAAGGATGCTTTGGGATGCTGAGTCATATAACTTCCACCTGGCTCTCTCTCTTTTTGGGGATGCTCACTCCAGGAACCCAGCCACCATGCTATATAAGAAGCCCACACCAGCCCGTCCGGAGAGACCAGTGGGAAAACCACATGGAGAGGCACTGAGGACCCAACCTGCAGTCAGCACCAGCCACCAGATTTGTGAGTGAATGAGCCTTCAGTGATTCCAAAGCCCTGCCATGGATGCTTCCAGCTGAGGCCCCAGACGACCTAGGGCAGAGACAAGCTCTTCCTGCTGTGTCCTGTCCGGATTCCTGACCCGGAGACTCTGCAAACATAATAAAGTGGTTGTTTGATGTATAACCACGATAACTGGAAGCAGGCAGTACTGGTATTCCTTGTACCCTCTCGATCTTATTTCATAATCCCCTCGCCCAGCTCCCGATTCTCAATTTACCTCTTTTCTTTCAGTGGGAGACAGCTTGGATGTCACCTCATCTAGGAGCCCCCTGGCCTCCCCTTGAGCTGCGCTGGGATTTCCTCCTTGGCACTCCAAGTGTCTGCTTGTCTTTGTCTCCTCCGCACCATCCTATGACTCCATGTCTGGGTGTCTGCATCCCCCATAAATAGCTTCCTAAGAGCTGGAACAGCATGTATTTTCTCTCTGGACTTCTAAGAGCCTGGCACCGAAGCGTTTGCTCAAAGATGACATGTCCCTGAAACAGAGGGAGCGGGACCTGAATTAAGGAAATCGCTATTCTGCTTCCCACTCCCTGCCCTCCTTTCTTCAGGACCAGGCCTTGAGCAAGAGAGACGAAAAAGACAAGAGACGGTCCTTTCCTTCCAGAGGATGTCAACTTAATGAGGGAGAGAGTAATAGAAAGACTTGAAGAGACTAGTGTATGATTAGATGAGATTCATAGTTCTCAGAATGGGGAGAGACCTGCATGGAATGGGGTGGTCAGGGCAGGCTTCCTGGAGGGGGCAAGGCCTTGGATGTAAGGGCAGAGCTCTGAAATGAGTCCTCCTTTGCTAGGACTCTCGGCTGGCTTTCCCCCACCTCCACTCGCCGGGGCCCCTGCTGAAGTGGGGTGTGTATGTACGTGTGTGTATGTGTGTGTGTACCTGCGTGCACACGTGCATTGACACTTCCCTCTCCGGGGATAACGTCTTGAGGACAAGCCCGGTCCTAACCACTTCCTCAGTTTGCTCCTCTCTCCTCCACCTCACCGGAGGAATGGGATAAGTCTAAAGGGGTGAATGCCCCTGCAGCTAGATGAACACCCGACGATATGCCTGGACCTTAAAAGCGTAGTGCTGGCTGAGAAAGCCAAAAACAGAATAAAATCTCCGGCACCGTGTCATTTATGTGAACTGAAAATACACAGTGCCTGTTTGGGGGGGGGGAGGGTGCGTCACTTGCCGGAAGAGCCGTGGAGGTGGGTGACTGTGGCCTCTGGGCTCCGAAGAGGTGGGGGAGCCGGGCTGGAGCCATGGCCAGTCCAGCCGTAGAAGCTGCAGGATTTGCAAGCTGTTCTGTTTCACAAGCCATGGGGCACGTGGAGCCTCAAGCAAAACACATCTCTCAAAATCTACCAAAATCTGCCATCAGCGGTGGCTATTACAGAGGTGGGTTTGAACCCCGAATCGCAGAATGGGAAGCAGCATTAGTACTAAGCATAAGCAGCATTAATACTGAGCATAACCCTACTGGCAATAAAGGAAAAATGTGATGCTCATTGACAAATGATGCTTTTAAATTTAAATGAGTCCCCCAGACAAGGGAGGATCTCTTTAGATACCAGCCCCAATCAATAAAGCTACAGATCTACTAGAAGGTCAAGCTAAAAAATGAAGTAAATGTATGATGACTTTTAAGTTCTTATTCGTTTTATGGATATGAGTACCAGCCTTTTATAATAAAGTGCCTCAAAGTTAAAACAACAACAACAACAACAACAACAACAACCCTAAACTAAAAATACATGTACACAGAACGGCAATGTATGCTTTAGAGGAACTCGTACAAACACATTACTGTGGTTGCCTTAAGGGGTGGGGTGCACTGGGGTAGTGAGCAAGGATCAGAGGGTTAAAATAAAACAAGAGAGGGCCTTTGTGCAGAAGGAACAGTGATGAGAGTATGCCGTTGAGAGAATGATCTCTCAACTTGTGCACCTGAGGTCCAGACAGAAAGAAAGGTCAAAGCCAAAATCACTGTTGGAAATGATAACCCAACTTTAGGATGGCACTCATATCTGCCCGGGCAGGAGGGAGCAGGAATATAGGCAAGGATTTAGTTGTAGCTGTAATGTGTTATTTCTTTAAAAAAGATAAGGAAATCTGAAGCAAAAGAGCAAACCATTTACATCTGTTGAAACTGGGGAGTGGCTACGTGGGTTTCTGTTCAATTCTTCTTCTTCTTATTATTATTTTAAGTCAGCGCTGCGCTCAAGGTGGGGCTTGAACTCATGACACCCCGAGATCAAGAGTCCCATGCTCTAATGACTGAGCCAGCCAGTACCACTCCATTTGATTTCATGTATGTATGTATGTATGTAGGCTCCATGCCCAACATGGGGCCCAACACGGGGCTTGAACTCACAACCCTGAGATCAAGACCTGAGCTGAGATCAGGAGTCAGACGCTTACTGAACCACCCAGGCACCCCCATTCGATTATCTTTAAATGTGTGATAAGTAAAAAAAAAAATTTTTAAGAGGTTGTTGAGCAAGACACTGCAAGATAATTCTGTGACTTTTGCCTAGACTGGCCTCTGAATAGTTTTATAATGCTGAATAGCTGCTCTGGTCTGCCAGTGACCCAAGTCCCAATAAGGAGAAGAACATGAAGAACTGACTTGAGAAGCTAAAAGCACTCATAAATAAGATCTTTAGTGAATGGAGAAGGTCATTGCCTGCTATGTAGGGAGTGAATGGCCACAGGAATTTTTTTTCTGAATGGTTGGATTGATCAGCCATTGACTGCCGTGGGGATGGCAAATCCTAGCTAGTCATTGTACAGAACTTCTACAAGTGACTCTGGGAGGGCTGCCTGGCTCAAAGTTAAGAGCCTGGGCTCTGGGAACCCCCTAATACAGTGAGGAGCTCAGCAACTCAGTCTATGGTATAGACTATACTCAATGATTCTTCCCACCCCCGGCCACAGCTGATGGGTATGGAGGGAACAGCTAAATCCAGCTGGATCAATCAGATTCTTTCTGTCAAGATTCTGGGATTTTGAACCAAGAGGTAGAGACTGGCCACTGTGGGGATGGGGCTGCTTTAATGGAAGTGTTCTAAGGAGGTGGTTCATTGACTCCAGATGCTTAGGTCCTTGGAACTGTCCTGCCTCTGGCCTTTCCTGAGGCTAAGTTGTTCAATCCTTTCTTGAAATGTAATAAATTTATTATTATTATTTGCCAGGGTTGATTTCTATTACTTGTCCTGTGGAGTAGGTTAATATAATATTTTATTATATCTTCCAGCTGTCCCCTAGTTCTGCTTCTAATACATATGGTATCTTTGTTACGTTAGAAAAAGGTGCCCCTCTGGACAGACAAATTAGAAAAAGCTGTTGTTTCCTCCAGGCAGATACAGTCCCTCACCAGGGTGAAATGTTTGGCCAGTGGAATGTGGGGCTGGGTAACAAGGCCCCTTGGTGCAGTGCACAGACTACATCACCATTCATGGCAGCCCTACCTGCCCACCATTTGTATCCGGGCTGATTTGTCCTCTGCACCAAGGTGTCATTCAGAATATAAAGCATTACTTCAGATAAGATTTATTGGGAATGTGGGTTGATCATGCAAGCCCTATTTAGGACTTTAATGCTCATGACCAAAAATATAATTTTTAATCTTTGTGTGTTGAAATCTGTAGAAAGTCAAGCCTTAAAGGAAACTTCAGAAAACTCTGTGGGCTGGTAAAGTCAACAGAAGCCTCATCTTCTTTGATGAGTGATCTGCAGGCTTTCCACCAAACAGCCGGGCAGACATTCTTGAAATGTCAAGGGGCACTCCTCTTTCCCCCATGGGAACACACTTAGCAAGATCAAGTGCATAAGAGTGAGTAGACAAGGAGGTGTCTAGAGCTGTGGTGAGGGTGACATGGGAACCACACCAAGGCACCGGTGGCCACGGGGAAGGCAGCCATCACAGGGAGGAGAAAATGCCTTGAAAAGAGGCTGCTCCAGCTCTGATTCGTTCATTCATTTTACATCCGGCAGCCCCTGTATCTAATATGAGTCCCACTCCCCTTCTGAGAGCAAGCTGAGTATAGAGAAGCAAGTCAGGAACTTTCCCAGGACAGAGCACCTACCCACTCCTGGAACCTGCACCATCAGCTGCCATGTCTACCAGTACGGCAGGCGGTGTAGACTAGTTAAGGATGTGAGTCTGGAATCAGAATGCCTGGGTTCAAACCTCAACTCTTTCACTTTCCAGCCGTGTGAACTTAGACATGTTACTCAGCCTTTTGATGATGGTTTCAAAACATGTCCACAATCCTTTGATTCTCCTCCCCTCGCTCCCATCACTGGAGTCTATGTCCCTGCCCCTTGAACCTAGGTAGAGATTTGGGAGCACCTCGACAAACAGACTGCAGCAAAAGTGACATGTGTGATTTCCAGGGCTAGGTAAGAAAAGAGCATGCAGCTTCTGATGGCTCCTTTTGGGACACTCATGCTGGGAGCCTTCAGGGACCATAAGCGAAATCCAGCCATCCTGAGGTTGCTCGTGGAAAGACTTCATGCACACAGAGAGATGCTCGAGGAGCCCCAGAAGTGCCTGAAAACTCATGGAGAGGTCCTGAGCGAGAGCTGCCTGGCTTATTTTCAGTCAACCCCCAAATTCATGAGCAAAATAAATGCTTGTTATTAGTTTGGGGTCGTTGTTTTGGGATGGTTTGTTATAAGGCAGTAGAGAGCAGATCCAGGCTTTTCATGACGTGGAGGTAGACAGCTGCCATAAGGGAACCTAAATCTCTGGCTTAGGACTGGGAGGTGGGCAGAAACTGTAAGCGTTTTGAAGACATTGGAAGGGGAAGCCTGATGGCCCCCAAAGAGGCTGCTGGTGAGGAAGATGTTGTTGGAAGCAGGAGCCAAGGGGACCCTTATGATGCAGTGGAGGGAAATTTAGCAACATTGTCACTTGAAGTGATGTAGACAACAGAGAAGGTACCTGATGACCTAATGGTTTGGACTGAGGAGATTTTTAAGCAGAATGTCAAAAATCCAGTTGGATTATTTTAGCTGCATATGATAAAGATAGAGAAAGATGAGTTAAAAAGGAGAGTTTAGGGGCCCCTGGGTGGCTCAGTTGGTTGAGTGTCCGACTCTTGATTGCAGCTCAGGTCATGATCTCAGGGTCGTGAGATCGATCCCCAAGTCGGGCTCATTTGCTGGATGTGGAGCCTGCTTAAGATTCTTTCTCTCTCTCTCCCTCTCCCTCTGCCCCTCCCCCCACTCACACTTGAGCTCTCTCTCTGAAAAAAGAAATACATTTTTTTAAAAAGGAAAGTTTACTTTTCAAGCAATTCTATAGATTGTATATAAAATATTGTATAGACATTATTAAAATTGTATAGAAAATATTAGAAAGCCAGGGATTTTCTGGGTTTGAAAGCAAATGTGGTTTCTCATTCTCAGCCTCCCTAGATGGCAAAAAATTCTCAAAGTCTGAAAGGGCCTCAAGACAAAGATAAAGTCCAGGGTGGGACTATACGAAACTTTGTTAAAACCTCAGAAAGATCAAATGCTTCATAAAATCTTTCAGATAGACAAAGGCCTCCTGAGTATTTCAAGAGCATGCCTCCCAGTCTGTTTATTAAATAACCGGACTTCTAAGAATTTTAAGAGGATTGGGGCGCCTGGGTGGCTCAGCCGGTTAGGTGTCTGCCTCCGGCTCAGGTCATGGTCCCAGGTCCAGGGATCGAGCCCCACGTCGGGAATCCCTGCTCAGCGGGGAGCCTGCTTCTCCCTCTCCCTCTGCTGCTCCCCCTGCTTGTGCTCTCTCTCTGTCAAATAAATAAATAAAATCTTAAAAAAAAAAAAGAATGTTAAGAGGATTGTCCCTCAACAACCTCATGAAAGACTCAAGGTAGAGAAGAGCTGATCTTGATGAGATTTTTACTATAGCTTTTGGTTAATGGAGTGAAGTGCAATAGGATCCATAGGAAACCCACAAAGTCTTAAAATAAATTGTATTGTCAGAAGCACCATCAGCTCGGACTGAAAGGTACAGAGTAGAACAAAATGAAAAAGCTCCATAAATTTTTTGGACTTTGGGCCCCCCAGAAGGAAGCAAGCTGAGAAAGCTACTCAGTTGTAAACACCAGCAGGTTTTTATAGTGAAGGAAGGGTGATTCAGAAGGTGGAACCGAGAGCCCAGAAAACAGAGCCATTGGGAAACATTCCCAGGCAGTAGGACTGACCCCTAACCAAGAAATGCGCAATATGTGCCTGTTTGGATTTCACAATGACTATGGACCAGTGACTGCTGTGTGCTTCCCCCATGCCATTTGAATGGGAATGTTTATAGTGATTATCCTAGGTCCTGTCCCATCATTGTGTGTTGGGTGTGTATGGAGCAGATAACTTTCTTCTCAGTTCATAAGTCTTTAAATAAAGAGAAATAGTGCTCCAGCAGCTGTGTCTGAGACATTGCATTTGAGGAACCTCCTCTATAACTGGTTTAGATGATGGGATCCCAGTCCTCTAGCTTAAACCTGATGCCATCACAGATGAGACTTTTGGGGATCATTGGAAGAGAGTGAGTGTATTTTGCATGTGAAAAGAATGCCTGTACTGGTACACCATCACTTTGGCCATGTTCTACTGGTTAGGGTGAGTCCCAGACCAGATTCAGCATGGGAGGGCACTCTGCAAGGGAATGAGTAACAAGAGGCATGGTTTCCCAGGGCCATCATTAGAGACTAGCTACCACCAAAAAAGTCCTTTTTCTTTTTCATGTATTCAACAATATTCTCTGTCAAGCACATGGTTCCTTCTTGAACAGAGTATACTTAAACTAAATGTCACTTTTGTTTGATTCAGGATAACAGCCACTGAGAAGCTCTGTGAAGGATAAGCAACATTCAAAAAGTGTTTACTATACGGGGCGCCTGGCTGGCTCGGTCGGTGGAGCGTGTGACTCTTGATCTTGGAGTTGTGGGTTTGAGCCCCATGTTGGGTGTAGAGATGACTTAAGGATAAAAATCTTTAAATAAATAAGTAAGTAAGTAATTCACTGCATACCTGACCGCAAGCTTGGGGTCTCGTGAGGTTGTAGTCAGGCCATGACTGAGGTAAAGTCTTCTGTCACTCACCTATCTGGCACCTGGGCAGGGAGGACTCAAACAAGGGAGGCTGGAACACCTGGGGTTCCTCAGACATCTCTGTCTCTCTGTGGCCTCTCCACATGAGATCTGCCACATGGCAGCTTCAGGGCAGCCAGAAACTCAGGATCATCCCCCAGCAACTCAGGGATCTAAAGGCACATGTCCTGAGAGAGAGCAAGTTGGAGGCTATGTCATCTTTTCTAACCCAGCCTTGGAAGTCACGCCATGTAATTTCTACGATACTCTATTTGTTAAGGCAGTTACAAAGGCTTACCCAGGGACAGAAGAGGGGGCATCCCTTCCATTTCTCGATAGGAAATATGTCAACAAATTTGATCCATGTTTAAAACCAGCACAGTGTATCGCTTGGGGCTGTCCCCTTGAGGTGGTGGGCACTGCCATGCTTGGCCTGGGGCTGATTCCAGGATGGGACTGGTCTGGAGACCGTGCCAACCTCCTGCTCGGGAGAGGGCAGAGTGGCTGGGCTGTGAGGTTCTACAAGCCCTCGGGGGCTGGTGAGTGGGAAGGGGGTCTTTCAAACCCCGCCCCCCCCACAAAGAATCTGGGACTTTAGGTGGGCCACGGGGTTTTCAGAAAAAGTGAGCAAGAGGAGCACGTTCTTGGCACGATGGGTCTGGTTCCTGGAAGGAGAGGGGGAGAGGGTTGGTGCCGAGGGCATCCGAGCTGGGCCGAAATAGAGAGCTTGTTCTGCTCACAAGCCTGCTATTTGAGGACCTGGAGCCATGACGTCCCTCCGAGTTTCCATTCTCTGTGCCGCAGCTGCTGGTTACGTGGTTCATTCAAAATGCTTTGCAGGAAGCAGCAGGCTCCACATTCCAGGGCTTTTAGTCATTTTTTCTCTCAGAGCTCTGGGGCTGGGATTAGAACGTTCTTCAAACCACACTGTCCTCGGCTGGAATCCCAAGAGGAAGTGGGTGGGTCCCTGGGGGATGAGAACACAGGCCCAAATTCAGGGGCAGGATGAAAAAAGATTAAGTAAACTCCTAGAGAGATCACTGAGCTAAGGCCCAGGTTTGGCGAGGGCTGGAAGCCTGTGGGAGGTGACTCTTGACCTGCCAGCCATGGGCCAAGGGGGATGCTGAGTTTCTGGTGTGTGCGTGCGTGCATGTGTCTGTGCGCGCATACGTGCATGCGTGTGATAGAACAGGATTGGTGGTGGCATTTCATTCTGAGGTCCCCACATGCTCAGCCCCTGACTTTGGTCACTGCCCTTGGGCTGAGGGAGAGTGTGACATGGGGCTTCATTTGCTGCAGGAGTGAATGTTTGGGTTTGGGACAGGGAAAGCAGCACTTTAGCAAATGGACCCCACAGATACTTGAACCCGGAAAAACCACAACAAATGTTTGCTGAGGGTCTGTTAGGCTTCTGGCATTGGGCTGGGCGTTGGGAATACGAAGGGTATAGAACAGACTCCCTCCTGTCCTTGCAATAAGACCTGGGAAATAGGGCCTGGAAGGTGTCCACTGGGGTAAGGGAGAGAGGGCAGATGAAGGGGGTGGGGAGTGGTAGACCTCAGATTCTGGTGGGCAGAGAGGAGGCAAGTATAGATGCCACCATAGATCACGCAGATGGCTGAAGCTCTGGAAGGGAGGAAGTGATGGACACCAGCAAACTCCCAGGGGTCCTGAGGCAGGAATCCCTCCTCAAATCTTGAAAAGCCCCAGAGGCTGGCCCAAGAGGAGGAAGGGGGATGGGCCACCCAGCCCAGTGCCACTCTTTCCTCTGAGGGCGGAGGCAGAAGGTGGGAAACCCTGCCGTGAGTCTCGTCCGGCTGGTAGACAAAAAAAACGCCAACGTGCTTTTGCTCCTGTGGTAGGGAGAACTACAAATATGCCCCCCACCCCGGCTTCCCACCCTAATCCCTGAGCATGATGAAATATCAAGCGCCTGATTCTGTAACATTATATGGCAAAGGGATTTGAAGACCTAATTAAGGTTCTCAATCACTTGACTTGGGGTTAATCAAAAGGGAGATTATCTGGGAGTGGTGGTGGACCTAATCTAATCATGCGAGCCCTTTAGAAGGGGAGAGTTTTCTCTGGCTGGTGGCAGGAGAGGGGATTCTGTGTACCACTGATGACTTGAAGACGCAGGGGAGCACGTGCAAGGGAAGGGCTCAGGGGAGCGGCTTCTAGGAGCTGAGAGGGGCCCGGGGCACAAGCAGCAGAGAGACAGCTCCTCTGTCCTCCCCCTGCAGGAGCAGAGTTCTGCTAGAACCGGAATGAGCTCGGGAGCACAGATGCTTTCTCAGGGCTTCTAGAAGCGGGCCTTGGTTTTGGCCTTGTGAGGCCCTGAGCAGAGGATCCAGCTGAGCCCACCTAGACTTCCAATCCTCAGAACGGTGAGAGAATAAACAGGGGCTGTTTTAAGCTGCTGACTTTGTGCTAATTTGTTATGAAGCAAGAGGGAATGAATACACTCTCCCTTTCTCGGTTCATCCAAGAAAGTCCAGGAGGAGGGTACAATGAGTCGCCTTTTGCAGACGGAGCCGGCTGGGTGTCCAGCCCGGAGCTCAGGTCTGAGCCCCACCGGACCTCAGCCTTGGCTCACAGGGTCTCCTCCTCCCACTCAGGGCAGAGGAGGAGGGTTGCGTCTTGCGCTTCTGTTTAGGAAGATTACCCCGCAGCCCCTTCCAGCGCACAGCCTGCAGGCTGCCATGCCGGCCCAGCCCCGCATTCCCTGCAGAAGAGCGGAGCTCTGGGCAGAAACAAGAGAAGGGCAGTGACCTCCCCTTCCCCCTGCTTCTCAGATGACAAGTCTGGCCTCTGTCAAGGCAAGAGACAGGGGCTGGGATGCAAGAAGCCATAAAGTTTGGCTGCGCCCTTCCCCACCCCCATAAGAAGCATTTTCTGACTGGTTGGTGTGGGGATTTTTACATTTTATACTTCCTTTCTTAATCATTTGTTGGACCCATAATCGGGTACCTCCGGGAGTCCAGTAATATTTGCAAGGAGGAAGGTTATGTTTCTGCTTTATTAATTAAAAAGCCCTAATGAAGGTTTTGTCATTTCCACATGAGGCCTTTTTTTGAAAAATCTCCGATTCTTCCCAGATGGTGTCTAGCTCCTTCCCCACAGCCACTGGTGGGGTGGGGCTTTGAAAGTAGGGGGTTTTGTGTCTGGCCAGCTTGGGATTTCAGTTCTGTCACCTCCCCCCTGAGGAGAAGGCGGGGGGGGGGGGGCAGAAAACCTCCCAGGCCTCGGTTTCTTCAGATAGACCGTTTCTGAGATGCAGTGGGCCAGCAAATACACACAAGAAGGAAGGAGTCAACATTGCTTTCCTTATCTGTCTGCCTCACCACAACACGACAGCTAGCCTTGGAAATATTTTCTGACAAGGAGAAAATATTTTTTATTCTGATGACCGTCAGGCCTGGCCGGCCAGCAGCAAAAACCTTCCGTCAGCAAAGTTTGCCTGTGTGCCCCGCCTTCTCAAAGCCCCTTCCTCAATCCGTATCCCGTTTCCTTCTTTGGGGCTCTGCCTGGCCAGATCCCAGGGCCCTGGGGGTGGACACGCTGGGAGGCCTTTGAAAAACTCTCACAGTTAAGTATTCGAGAGGGAGGGCAATCCCTCACCTTGCGGGATCCGGCTCATGATGGAACCCCAGGCGCGGGGGCAGACAGGCAGCGAGGGGGACACTTTGGTGCGGGTTGGAGGTGTTGCCAGGTACCTCCAGATGTCTCTCGGGTGGGGGCTATGAGAAGTGGTTAGGCAAGGCTTCCTCCTGCTTGGTTTCTCTCAACTGCATGTTCGGAGTTGGGAGATTGGATCTAAATCCTCTTAGATGTAGGTTTTGCTGTTAAGGAATCTCCGGGGGGAAAATCTGCTCAATTGAGAACTTTTCAAAGTTTCCATCGTGAGGGCTGAGCAGGTCCTGAGAACAGAGCACGGGGTCATGATGTGTTTGGGAGGGGGCGAGAGGTAAGAGGGCCTTCGGGGTCTGGGCCCGGGACCCTTGGCCCCCACGGCAGGGAGGAAGATAAAGGGATGAAGGAGTGGGCTGACGTTGTTCATTCTGTCCTGCTGAGGATGTGCCAGGTGGGCCTCGGCGAAGTGGGGCCCGTTGCCCGGGCCGGGATGCCGAGGCTGGGGCCAGGCACTGCCCTCAGCTGCCTCCGCCCTCCTCCCCTGGGGGCTGTGGGCTCAAAGCTGAGCCAAGCATAAAACAGACCAGCCTCTCTCCGCCTCTCTGTTCCCACCCCCAGCCTGACAGAGTCTGGTTTTCATCACCCATTAATCACCAAAGCTTCCCACAGCCTGTGTCTGTCTGTCCACACTCACCAGCCCCCTGGGCCCTGGGGGGATGGATAGACAGACAGGCAGATGGTCTCTGACTTGGGGAAATTTAGGGTCACATCTCTGTCTCTGGGCCGGGGAGAGGCTCGCTTCCTGAGCTTGTTAGGTCATCCCCACCCCCAGCCCAGCCTGAAGCTGCCAGGCCGTCCCACCTCACCCTGGCAGCTCGCGACAGGGACCATTAGCTGTCCCGTTCACCAGGAAGGAAATGGGTTGGAGGGCTGAGGAATTCTAATTAAGCTTCCCCAGCTGGCAGGCCGGCTGGCGGATGAGAACTGGCACCTCCAGCCCTGCTAGAGTTGGCGCCAGCCCTGTTCGGCCTGGCCCGCTGGATGCCCACCTGCCGCTGTGGGAACCCCGGCTTTGGGCTGCCTTGCAAGCCCCCTGAAGCTCGCCGTTGCTGGCCAAGCCTCGCTCTCTCTGGCCCTGTCCACATTCTCTCCTTCTCCTTCAGCCTCCTGGCCACGACTCACCTGAAGGAGGTGGCCCTCTGGGGTTGGGTTGCCACGGGGGACCCCACCCAGGCAGACTGTCCTTGCACTCCACCCCCACCCCCACTCAAGAGACCTGGGTTCTGATCTGGTTCTGCCCCGACCCACTGTGTGGCTTGGGTAACTCACAACCTCTCTGGGCCCGGGCTCCCTTGACTGTGACAGTCATAGTCACAGGGCCTGGCCAGAGAAGGTGCCCATCCATCAACGTTGGGAAGCCCCTAGATGCCCCAGTTGCCCTGGCCTGCCAACTCACTTGGGGTATGGGCTGAGGGTTGGTGGGCAGCCCAGTGTAGGGCTGGGAGTGGCGGTGGCAAGTGGCAGACAGCCAGGGGCTCCCCAGTGGTGGTCATGGCAGAGAGCTGGGACAGTTTGAAAACCTGGAAGTGACACCAAGTTAGTCCTTCCTTCCTGGCCCGGCCCTCTGAGCTCCCCCAGAGCTATGTCCACAGATGCCAGGGATGCCCAGCTCTGGCTACACTTCCAGCCCTTTCCCAGGGCAGGCCTCTGCTGTTATGCACCCCACACCGGCCAGGTTGCCCTGGTGGGTGCTTGCAGCCCCCCAGCTGGTTTCTACCGGTGCTGGAGACTCACGGAGGTCCGCTCCCGGGTGTTGCCACACAAGATCACCAGCAGACACAGCGTCCCTGGGATGGCAGAGCCCACCAGAACCAGGATTCTGAAGCTATGGGACTCCTTCCCACAAATCCAACACGCACATCTGCATGTCATTGCAGAATGATTTGCATTCATTTGCATCGCAGTCCCCAGTCACCCTACCCCATACTGTTTCCTTTTCCACCTCTAGTTTGACTAGATATTTAACCAGCAGCTCCAAGGTTGTAGTGTCTACACCCTCAACCCAATTCCATCCATTTCAAGTGTGTTTTGAGGACCTGGTGTCTGCACAGGACTGTATCTGAGCTGTCAGGGGATGGAAGTTGGGGAAAATAGAGTCCTTGCCGTTGGGCTGTTCACAGACTAGCTGGGGAAACAGCAGGTCTCTGTTGTTACACACCCCACACCGGCCAGGTTGCCCTGGTGGGTGCTTGCAGCTCCCCAGCTGGTTTCCACTGGTGCTGGAGACATCCAGACGGCTGAGTTTTCTTACCGAGCCCTGGGCTCCATGGCTGTCTTGGGAGCAGGCCATACAAATGGTTGCCTTGAATTGTACCATGCCCTGCTCTTGGCCTGGACAGATTGGATGGAGTGTGGGGCCAGAGCCAAAGACAGCCTTCGGGGAGGTAGCTGACGCCAGAGGACAGGGCTGAGAGAATCAAAGTACAGAGGGGTGAGGTAACATGCTCTAGAGTCCCCCCGGGATGAGGAAGAGCTGGGACATGAACCGGGTGGCCAGATTCCTGGGCCTGTGTCCTCCACCACCACCCTCTACCGCCTCTTGTAAAGGGATGAATTGGACTGGGCTCCTGGGAGGAGTTAACAGTCAGGGCTTAGTCGGGCTGGGCTCTGGAGTCTGACTGCCTGGGTTCAAATCCCGGCTCCACCCATTACCAGCTGCGTGACTTCAGGGAAGCCACTTGACTTCTCACCAGAGGTTTTCTCCTCTGTGGAGTGAGCCTAGTGACACCCCATACCTCATGGGCACCCGACTCACTTTGCACAGCGCCGAGAGCTCTGCACTAAGTGTGTGCCACATGTGGCCATCAGGTGGGGATTGAGGAGGAGGAATGGGGACAGCTTGCTGTGGGCTATGTGAGCAGTTCAGCCTGACTGGCGCAGGCACTGTCCAGGAAAGGAGAAGGGGACAAGGCTGGGCCTGGGGGAGGGGAGCCCCAGTGCTTGGGGCCATTGGTCCCTGGTGTCCTCCGTCATTCTAGGGAGCCCGATGTGGCATACGTGTCCAGAGCTGTCCAAGGTTTGGCAGGCTGTCTTTACTGAAACTCCAGGTCACGCATGCGGATGCTGGGGCTCCAGGGGTAGGAAGGTGCCATGCCCTTTGATTCCCAGGTCCTGAAAATGCCGCCAGCTGCCCGTGGTCAACCTTCAAGGCCCACAGCGTGATGAGATTCTGAGTTGCCTGTCATGGTGCTTGAAAGCAGTGCCTTAAAGTTAAGGTTTGCCTTCTCTGGGTTCCTTTAAATAAGGTCCATGGAGGACAAGGACTTAGCTTCTCCATATCACTGTGAAAAGATAATCAGCTGTCCATTGTCAGGGCACGAAGCCTAGGGTATCCATAAGGAGGGGCAGGGGATGCTGAACAGGAGCAAGAGAGCAGAATGAGGAGGGGCTGGGGTCTACGAAGGTAAAACCAGAGGACTCTCTTACAAGGAATCACAACATGCAGAGGCAGACACATACGTAGACGCACATTCCTGCCAACTCACAGACCCACAGACCAGCATCAAGAGGCTTATGGGGTGGCAGGTCAGCATGCAGTTTTCTGGAATGCTTGTTAAAAGAGATTCTGTCTAGGAGTTTAGCTTATGATAAAGCAAGGCAGAACGAGTTAGCTCTCTCCTTACACCTTTTATCTAAGCACATCCGGGAGATTCATCCATACTATTAACTGGGACTAAAATGTAGGCTTGGTGCTCAGTCCCTTCTTTGCCCCAAAGCTGTGGGAAGAGCAGAAACGTGGGGAAGATAGATAATCTGAGGTTGGCCTCCACCTTGAGTCCCAAGCCAAGCGCATGGGCATTAGCCCTGTGCAGACACCCATGGAAAGGTACCCTGACCTGGTCTGGCACATTTGCGGTCAGCTGGAGGCTCAGGTCCCTACCAGCTCATTGATGGCAACCCACCCTCGGTCAAGTCACTCAGTTTCTCTGGGGAGAATGCTCTAAGCCTTTTCCACTATGGGCTTCATGCTATTCCTGTTCCCTGACCTTCCTCTTGTAAACTCTGTGAGCTCCCTTCAGAACTCCTCCTTCTAGTGTGGCTCAGACCCTTTATGACTTGGGTCACTGCCCTAGTATAACTGACCTACAGTAGAGTCAAGAGAGCTTAGGTGAACAGCTCTTTGGAATGTCACATACGTGCCGTGCTTGTGAAACCACCATATCGAGATAGTCAACGTTCCATCTCCACGGAAGGTCTCTCGTGCCCCTCCTCAGTACATACCACCCCTAGAGGGGACTAGTAGTCTACTTTCTATCCCTATAGATAGGGGTAGAAAGAAAGATAGTTAGCCTGTTCTTACCCTTCTACCAATGGTACCATATAGTCTTTTTGTGTCTGGACTATTTTACCCAATGCCTGGGAGATCCGTCCATGCTGCTGTGTGTAGCAGAAGCTCTTTGTTGTGTTTTCTCACTGTGTAATTGTTTCTCGGCCTTTTGGCTAAGATCAAGTGTGTTTTCTCACCGTGTAAGTGTTCCCTTGCATGGAGCGCCCTACAGTCTGTTTGAGCATTGTCCTATTGGTAGATAGTTGGGTTGCCCAGTTTGAGGTGCTGTGAATCAGGCACTCACGCGCATATGTATTCATAGACACGTGCCCTCGAGTCTCCTGGGTAGGTAGCCAGGAGCAGCCTTGCTGGGTGGTTTTTGAGAGTTTTGAGAGATCACAGTCCTTCCCTCCCAGTGGCGAGGACTTGGGACACAGCAGTGTTAGTAAAATAGGTTGTCCCTCCTCCTAGTGCCCTCCCACCGCCCCCGTGCAGTTTCTTGGGAAGGTCTTACACGCTGCCAGGTGTGAGGAACTGGCTGAACCATCCTGGAGGGCTCTGACCTTTAAAGGGTCACACGAAGAGGCCTGCAGTGTTGCAGAGGGCATTGAGGACTCTCCACTGGGGGCAGGAAAGGAGGTCAGGAGAGGGTGGGGCCTAGGGCAGCCAGGCAGGAAGGATGTGATTGCATCACCCAAGGTGCCAGGAGAAATCAAGCTCCAGGGTTAGCGACCTGTCCAAAGTCACACGGGCAGTATGTGGCCAGGAGGGTTGTCAACCCAGGTGGGCCTTACTCCAGCCCAGAGCTCTTGTGACCACAGCAGGCTGCCTTCTCCATGCGGGAGGCATTTAGGGACATTTAGATGTCAGGGTCACGGTGCAGCTGAGTGCTCCACCCTGAGGTCAGACTCAGGCCCTTTCTTGGGCTTTCCACCCTTGCCTGCCTACCCGCCCTGCCTCTGGCCCAGTCTCCTCCCGGGGAGACATTCACAGGCCTTGCATTGCCTGAGTCATAGCCATGGGCTGAAGGAGAGACAGACAGAGCCTGGGGGCTGGCATTGCCCAAGACCCTGTGCCAGGTATCCACGGGTGAGTGGGGGCAGCCCCCAGAGAACATTCCTGGAAAACCATTTGCCCAGCATAACCACCTCGGGCTTTCTTGGCTAGAACATCATATTAAGGCTGAGGGTTAGCAAGGCTGGTGGGACGGCTTTGGGCATCTGCTGAGGCCTTGGCAGGTCAGAGGAAGGGCTGCCCTGGTCTTCTGGGAACTGACAATGGCCATTTTCACTGGCAGGTTCCAGATGATGTGTTCTCAACCAGAACCAGGTGTGGTTCATGGTGTGACGACTTCGGGCTATGGAATTAGGTATTCTCTGACTTTGCTGTTCTCCAGGAAGAAGAGAGGCTGGGCATGTGTGCGTGTGTGCGTGTGCGTGTGTGTCCATCTACTACTTAGCCATTCATTCAATCAGTAGTTACTGATTGCTTATTATGTGTCTCTAGGGACTCGACATTGAATCAAAGAAACACAGCGACCATCCTCAAAGGAACATATGTCTCCAAGTGATTCTGTGTGTACCTGCAGGTGTGTATCTGCTGGAACATGCGACAGCCTCTGTGTGTGTGTGTGTGCGTGTGCGTGTGCGTGTGCGTGTGTGTGTGTCTGGGGGGAGGGTTCCTGAATCTCTGAGGCTCAGTGTGTGTGTTTGTGCCCCAACATATGTGTCTGAGCATGTGTATATGAAGGGAAGAGAATTACTCATCCACTCAGAAGACTGTTCAAGAAAGACCTCTCCCAGAGCAGTTACATTTTCATAAATAAAAACAATCAGATAATGAGTTCATTTCCGATCTCAAGTTTGATGCCAACATTCCAGTGAAACAAGACCTGCTGGCAGACTGCTGCTCTCTGTGTGGCTTGGATTAGCCGGGGGAAAGTACAGGGGTGAGACCTGCCACTTGCAGGCTGCAGGGGAGGGGAGGGGAGGAGCGGGGTGGCCTGTAACCAAAAGAGCAGCTGCCTGTTTCTGGGGCCGAGAAGCTCCTCACCCTTGCATGGGCATCAGGAGACTCCCAACAGCCCGTACAAGGCCTGAGCTCCTCCGCTCACTCCTTTGGCAGGGTCGGCAAGGGTGGCCCACCAGGCCACCATGAATTACTGAAGGTACCCAGGCCAGAGCCCACAGGGGTCTGCTAGGAGAGCACATGGCAGAGTACAGAAAGAGGTTGTGGTTGGAGCCTAGAGGGGAGACAGAGAGGGTTCACACCCAGACCACAGCCCCTGCTTCTGCCCGGATTCACATGTGGGGAGTTGAGTAGACACCTGGCTTTCACAGCCTTGCACAGTGCCTTCCCCCATCCAGTGGCTCAGATCCCCTCATCCACCTCCCCCTGTGCTCCTGCCAGGCAGAGCCTCCCCTACTCTGCCCCCTTTGGCCTTCGAGGAGGCTGGTCCATCTCTTTGGAATGCTCTTTCCCCAACTTGACGTGTCCAGATTTATGCATTCTTTAAGATCCAAATGTATGCTTCCATGAAGTCTTCCCTAACTCTGCTGGCTGGAAGCACTTCTTTCCCCTCAGCAGTTCCCACCTTCCCACTGTCTCCTATTTTCCCTCCTTGTGTCCACGTTCCGGGAGAGCAGGCTTTGTGCTGTATGCGGCTGATTTTCTCCTACAAGTCCCAGCCAGCCTGAAGGTGGGCTGTTCCTGGAGGCTGGCCAGAGAGGCGAACTGAGCTGGATTCAGTAGCACGCTGTCTCGGGGCAACCTGTGAAAGGTTGTGAATTTGAGACCCAATGCCACTAAGAATGCCTCAGTGGTTGGACAGGGGCTGAGAGAAAGGCATCCGGGGGGCATGTGGCAGGGAAAGGAGAGGGGTTTTCCTCGGAGGCATGACTTGGACCCCAAATCAAGACATCTGTGAGCCATCAGGGAATGATGCTGGGGTGGGGAAAGTACTGAGAATCGGTTCAGAGGCAGAGGCTAATTGTTGGCAAGTAAGAAAAACATTCAGAGGCTATCTGTGTGTCCATCCGTCGTCTGTCCATCCACCCTTCCACCCATCTACTATTTATTCACCCCTTCATGCCTAGGCAAGCAACACTGAGCACCTTCACATACACACAGTAACAGACGTTATTCATCTACTCCTCAGAGCAGCTGGGTGAGGAATGCATCATTACCTCAGATCGGGAATCTGAGCCTCAGAGAAGTTGAAGTCAATGTGCAGGGTCACACAGCTGCTAAGGGCCTGCGCGGGATTTACACTCAGGTCAGGCTGCTTCTCCAAAGCCGGGTCGTTTCCCACGCCAGCGAGGCACAAATGGCTTATTTCTCAGTCTCTCCACAGCTTCGGGCCGAGCCGGATCGTGACCCTCCAGCAGGATGATTAAGCCTTGTTCTTTGTCTGGAAGTCCAGCCTGTGTCCCCACCCAGCACCCCCACCACAATTTTGCTATAAACCAGCTGTCTTTATCTTTTAAAATCTTCCCTGGCAAGGCCATTTGTAGGGGCAGGGTCCTAACCCAAAGGAGCAAAGCTCCGCTAGTGGAATTTCTGGTGTAGTGGGAGGTTTTGCTGGGGAGGGGTCCTCCTACTTGCTAAGAAATAGGACAGTCCTGGCAAGAGCCCATGTTGGGCTGAAGAGGGAGGCAGGGATTCAATGTTCTAAAAAAATCACCTGGGACGTTGTTGAAAATGCATATTCTGGTCTCCAGCTGTAGAGTCTGATTGAGCAATCTGGGGTGTGCCTGGAAATCTGAATTTTTAAGCAAGCCCTAAAGGTGTTTGATGTGAGTGGTCAGTGGACTAACAAGAAATCCTTAAATGGGTTTTATGGGACAAAGAAATCCGGCAACAAGCCTTTCCTTAATGCACCTGCAGATCACACCACCGTCTTGCTTAGATTCATCACACAGCTGACTGGCACTAAGCTGAACACCCCAAATCCTTCTGTTTTTTGCATGCGCCGAGGCAGGTGGTTTCTTGGACCCCAAAAGCAGATCCTGACATTATACTCTTTACACTCACCTCTTAGATGTGTCCTTTCACCCAGCCTGACCAAACCTTCTGGATTTTATTATTCAGTATATTTCCTACGCTGCTCAACTTGGATGGTCTGCAAATTTGAGAATTCTCCCACCCACATCTTCATCCCCGACAAACATCGTGAAGGGGCCTGGCCCAGGCTGGATAGGAAGCTCTCTCCATGCTGCCATGGACTTCCAGGCCTGTCCCCTGAGGACTCCCCTGTCCTTGGACATGGACCCCCTCCTCCCTGCAGGTCTCTATCACAAAGGAAGCAGCCACCGAGGCTGCGCATAGGGTGTCCCCCACCCTCTTCCCATCCCATCAGCGGGCCATGAAGGTCCTAAGCTCACTGCTTACTGCATTTTGGACGCACAAGCCCATCTTTCCACGGTGTGTCCAGAACCATGATGTCAAATTCACCGATGGGTAGAGCAGGTTTCTCTCTGCAGGCCCTCCTGAGGCCCAGGACTGCCTCAGTATCCACCTCCAATGTCTAGGCTGGGAGACTACGTCCGTATTTGTGACCCAGAAGATGAGTGGGGGAGGGTGGAGGGAGGGGAGAGGGAGAGGAGACACTTGTGAGAGTTCGGTTCTCCTCAAGGATAGGGGCTCGGATAAGAGGCCAACCTAAGTAGCCAGAAGCCTTGGAATGAAATTCCTCCTTTCCCACTGGTGGAGGGGGCTGGGCCACTGCCTAGGCCTTCCTGAGGGGGAACGTGAGCCCCTGAGCTGGTTACGTGTGATGTGGGGGAAAAGGCGAAGAGACTGGTGACTTCAAGGTTCGGGCCTGGCTGGGAAGACAGAGCTCGGAAATTTGATCAGGGACTGTAGAGTGCCAGACGCTTCCCACATTTCTCACAGGGCTTTATCTCTGGAACTGGGGGTTCTTTTGAGTATCCTTCCAAGGACACTGAGCGTGCCCACCAATCTAATGGTGGGGGTGGGGTCAGGAAGCAAGCATTTCCGTGCCTCAGGTGTTCTGGCCCAGTGGGTCTCTGAAACCACCATCAGCTGCCCGAAGGGAAAGGTGGGTGGGTGTTGGGGAAGATGTGGAAGAGCCTCCCAGCACCCCCAGAGCACTCCACCGGGCTGGTGAGGTCCAGGGCTGGGTATTCCTGGGAAAGGAGGAAGTTCTTCCCATTTCTGGTTCTGGAGCTCCTTCACTGGGTTCAGGTCATCCTTCAGCCCTGTGGAACTGTCCCATGCTCCCTGACGGCAGCTGTCCTGGAACGAACCCCTCTTTCTCCGGCTGCCACCCCTGTGGCCTCCGGCTCCCTGGCTCGTACTCTTACAGGCGCAGGAGTGAGAGCGGTCACCTCTTAGCCATCCGGGGGGTGGGGGTGGGGGGGTGGGTGGGCACATGCCGGCCCCACACCTCAGCCCCGGGGCTTGGGAGCGCTCCGCCACCAGGGCCTGCCCCTGTCGGGAGTGAGAGGCAGAAGTTTTGGTCTGGGAAAAGGAGAGAACACTGAAATAGCTGAGGGAGGAGGGGACCGCGTCCCGCCTTTGTGGGTGTTGGGATCCGCAGCTACACGAGTGGGCCTCGGGGACTCAGCTCGCACAGCTGTGCCTGCCCCAGGGAGGCAGGAGAGGCCTCTCGTCTCAGTTTTCCATGAAGTAGAAACGGGGAGCCGAGGACAGACATGAACAGCAACCCAACCTCCTTTATTGTCTACCCTGCCCCCCGAGAAAGTCAGGGCCCCGGGTTCAGATCTACTTGGTCGTGAGCTGTCTTTGGGGGGCTTCTCTGCCTTGTGGATGCGGACTGCTGCGACTGCACAGTGAAGTGCCACGGGTTTGAGAGGCCACACGGTAAACGTGGCTCACCCTCCCAAGGTCGTGTTTACCACATTATGGGAGGAAGAACGATCATCATTTTTCTATCGAAATAGCCACGTGTATGTTACAAAGCAGGAAGCATCGTTCATATTACTTTTTAAGAAAACACAACATTTCAAACAAAGCTCAAACTTGGAGCCCCTTTAAGCTCTGCTCTCAGCTGCTCGATCTCTTCTCCCTTCAGACAAATACTCAGCTCTTTGTGCCTCAGTTTCTTCCTCTGAGAAGTGGGATAACAGTACTCCTATACTCGACAGGGAGTTTTCATTTATTTATTTATTTTTTTTAATGCGACAGGGAGTTTGTGAGGGTGAACAGAGGTGGGGATGGACAGAGGCAGGCGTTTCCTCCTCCTATGCTGGCGGCTTTTGGGCTCCAAGTGTGGCTGTCCCAGGAGAAAACTCTCATTTAATGGTTCACTGGGCTTCCCCCAGCCGAGCTGGGTGTGACAACCTCTGTCTCCTGGCCATGTGCCCGGTCACCCAGATCTCAATGACCCGGAGACTTCCTGCCTCAGCCCTCTCGATCTGGACAGCCTGGCGCAGGACACAGCGATCTGGGCAGGGCTGGGCATCCTCCAATACCCATCCCTAACGCCGTCCTCAGTCACTGACCCTGGAGAAGCCGGAGGGAGAGGGGCTTGGAGGGAAGGGATGGGGTATTCCTTCTTCCTGAGGCTCAGAGTACCAGCAGCATTCCCAGTGTCGCCAATGGGAAGGAGGTTGTGAACGGTCAAGCCGTGGGCTGAATCTGGACCCTACCTATATTAGTGTGGCCCACCGCATACTTTAAAACTTGGAAAACCCGCCTAAAAAGCTGAATTTCTTTCTCTTGAAAAGCTCAGGCCCGACCAGTCTGGCCCATAAGACACTAATGGGCCAGAGTAAGCAGTCGCTGCCACATTTACAGCAGACTTTGCCACAGTCCCCTCCGCCCTTAACGCCTCACCGCAGGCCCACCGGTCCACTTCCCCCAGTCCTGCCAGCTGCCGGCAGCCGTGGGCAGGTCAGTGTGTGCTGTAAGCTCATCTCCTGTGAGGAGAGACTTTGGTCAGCTGGAGCGTGACACCCACTGCCCAGAGAGTGCTCTTCTTTTAAAACTGGAGCATTTTTGACTCTCTGGAGTGGCTAGTGAGAGCAAGGTGGCAGGGGAAGGTTCCAAGTCCTCCTCTTCCTCTCCTCATGGGTCACTCCCAGCCCCACATGCTGCCCTGAGCATTGCAGGGGCCTGGGGGCTGCAGGCGTAGATCTCTGAGGGAGGTACGGTTCTGCTGGGGCTCCTGGAAAGGAAACCCAATGGTCACATTTTCCACTATTTGAATTCCTGACTTTAGTGACCAGTCTCCGGCACTGCCTGGGGTGGGGGGTGGGGGGTGGGTCAGTACTGACACACCCGCACACGAATCTCCCAGAACAGCTTCCCTGAAGGGAGTGCACCTCCGGGTCAGGCTGGGAGTTGCCACTTCCCAAACCTCTCAGGTGGTGGGTGACCACAGGGGTGACAGTCAGGGCCAACTTGGTCATTCATTCATTCATTCAACTCACACTTGTTGAGTGCCCACTCAGGGCCAGCAAATGTGTGAGGCACTACTTCCGACTGTATGACCTTGGACAAGTCACTTTCCCGGCACCCACCAATCCTGTGTGTAAAGTCAGGGCATTACGGGAACGCTGTCCTGGCATGGAGCTGGTACACAGTAAGTGCTCAATAAGTGTTATCCATGTCCGCGGTACTCTTCCTACTAAGGCCGGTCAGCTCCCTGCCCTCTCGGGAGTCTCGCTGCCTCCGGCCTCTCCCCACCGCCTCCCTGCTCTCCTCCCGCACCCGAGGCTGGACCCCCAAAGCCGGCCCCGCCAGGTGCACAGAGGCCCCATTCTCCGGACGCGCGGCCCCTCGCCCGTGGGGGGGACCCTGCCCGCTGACCCCGCGACCCCGCGTTCGCGCGGGCAAAGAGGGGCCTTTTGTTCCCGGGCCGGCCGCCCGGGCCGCGGGGGGCTCCCGCCCTAATCCGGCTAATTACCGTCCACATGGCGGCGGCGCGCGCTCGCCCACCGCTTTCCCACGGCCGCGAAGAAAGCCCCTCAGTGCGGCACCAGAACAGAGGGCGATTCAGCCGCCGGCCCGCGCCCTCCGCCGCCCCCTCGCAGCCGCGTCTTCCTCTCGTCCCCTGGCTCTCTCCGCCGGTCGTCCCGGGCGGGCTTCCCGACTGTGGCTCTCCGATCCTTTCTCTGTCTCCCTCTCCGTCTTCTGTCCCGCTTCTGCCCTTCTCTGCGTGGCCCCTCGGAGGCCTTCTGGCTGTCTCTCTGCTCCCTGCATCTCCCCCCACGCCAGGGTTCAACGTGCCTGTTCACCTTGGGTCCATATGGGGCCACAGCTGCCTCAGCCCTTCCCTTCTTTCCTTCCTGGGGAACCCCCTACTCCCCCCACCCCCCCCACCCCCCCGCCCCGTCCTGGGCCTTTTAAGTGTAAGGAGACCAAGGATGCTCTGGGCCCAAGCCATGACTCTTGTGTGGTTTGGGGGGAAGCTCTGGCCTCTTTCTGGTGGGAGGCAGCTCCAAGACAGTGAGAAGCTTGGGACATGTCCAGTGCTGGGCCAGGGAAGGTGTGGTGGGGCTCCTACAGTGGGGTGTGGGGGGGGGGCGGTGCTGAGTGGGCCCGTGATGCTCAGCCCATGGTGTCCTATGGCCAGGCCACAGAGACAGAGCAACTCTGAAGCAGTCCCAGCCTTGGGGGCAGCCACCAGCCCCAGTAGGGTTGGCTACAGAGAGGGTCTAGGTTGTCCTTGGCATGGGCCTGGACCAGCCAGCCTGGACAACTGCTCTTCTGGAATTTGTTGGGACTACATGTCCAAAGGGTTCTGGGCAGGCCACAGAATGAGTCCTTTTGGCCACTTTTAAGGCCCAAGAAATTCATCCATTCACTCATTCATTCATTTATTCATTCGACAAATATTTTATTGAGTGCTTACTATATGCCAGAAACTGTTTTGGCCACACAAGGGAGAAAGCCATGAATAAAAGAAAGATCTTGGGCTACATTCTATTGGGGGAGGCTGTGGGTAAACAAATAAGGAAAACAGTAGTCAGATGGTAGGAAGGGCTATGGAAAAATGCTAAACCGGGAAGGTGTGTTAGGAGCTAGAGAGGAGGGGAGCAGAGGAGACCTCCCTGAGTTGATAACACTTGAGCAGAGACTTGAAGTGAGGTCAAAGTGCTTTCACTCCGGGGGTGGGGGGTGACTGGGCTTGCTGATAAGTTCCTGCCACAGATGCCAGGGGACTCTCCCTGGTGCCTTCAGGCCCACATCACTGGGAGATGCTGGGACCCACTGTCACCTGGTGGAGGTACGCAGCTCACCAGGGGACGGTGGCTGGGAAGGGGCTGGCTGGAGGATGTAGGCTACAGAAAAGTTATTACTGTCCCTCATTTCTCTTGCCTTTTCCTCACCACTGTTAAGGATTTCTTGACATTGGTGACCTTTGAATGAACAGACCACAAATAAACCACACAGCCCCGTGGGAGGGACCCTGCCCGGGGCCTGGTGGTCTGTGTCCAAGGGAAAAGGAGGGCCCTCCTGTCCACAGAGAAACCAAAGCCTTCTTTACATCCAAGTAGTTGAGGGAAAAAGATTAGTGAGTTTTGTGAGCTCATAAATCAAAGGACAACACAGTGTTGGTGGGTATTCAGATCAGGGGGAAAAGAAAGAAGAAAAGGTGGGGAAAATGCCCCCACTGGGCTCATGTTGGTCTCAGCCAAAGCCAGGAGAACCTGGGGAGTAGCGGCAAGACAGATGGATACACTGTAGGACCCACAGTTGCTCACAGCTGGGAACTAGGGCCCCGAGGGAGTCTGGAGCCCCAGCTAGAGCGTGCTTTTGTGAGTGTGCTTGCAAAGTGTGGTGCCCCAAATGCCCAGATGCTTGCAAAGCATCTGCCTGCAGGAAGGAGGCCTGTGTGACCTTTCTCAGCCTCTCCCACCTGCTCACTCCCCAACGTGAATTGCCCACCCTGGCAGAGCCTGGTCCTGGCTGAACTCCCACTGAGGCGGCTTCCGGGGGTGGGGGGCAATGGTTGGTGGATGGTGAACAACCCCTCATTCCGCCAAACTGAGGTAGGGCCGGCCAGGTTTAGGGACCCAGATACCCTTCAACCTGGAACTCCTTTCCGTGGGCCATGTTGCTCTGGACTTTGGAAGGAGACAAGTGCCACAGTCCTGTTTGGGATCAAGTGCAGGAAACCCCAGCTGAGTCTGGGAGCCAGGAGGTTTCTTCATAACCTGCCCCTCACTAACTGGGAGACGGTGAGTGCACTATTGGACCTCTCTGGGCCTCAGCTTCCTCACTTGGAAAGTAGGGATAATAATAACCCCTCCTTGTAGGGTTACACTAACAATAAAATGAAGTAAGGATGTCAGTATGCTGTGTCAGCTAGCAACTTCCAGGCTTTTCAGATCAATATATTTTCATTTTGACCCATTACCCACACATCTAACTGAAACAAAAGTTTATACTTCCCTTACTTTGTTGAATGCATTGATCTATTCTATCCTACATTATTTCATTCTGTTTTTAAAAGGTTGTAAGTCAGGGCACCTGGGTGGCTCAGCCAGTTAAACATCCAACTCTTGATTTCAGCTCAAGTTGTCATCTCAGGGTCATGAGATTGAGCCCCACGTCGGGCTCCGTGCTGGGCGTGGAGCCTGCTTAAGGTTCTCTCTCTTCCTCTCCCTCTACCCATCCCTGCCCCTGCCTTCTCTCTCTCTCTCTCAAAAAAAAAAAAAAAAGATTTATTTAAAAAAATATAAGGTTGTTAAATCATGACCCATTGGGTCTCAAACTACAGTTTGAAAAACACTGCCATAAACCATGGAATGGAAGACAAAAGCATTTGTGGTTTCACGTATATTGGAATTGGGCAAGTGGGTAAATGGATGGTGGGTGGTAGGAGCCATGTCTCTCACCGAAGGAGTGGGTAGAAGGAGATTAGACACAAGCAGAGGGTGAAGGCTAGGACGACCCTCAAGATAATGGATCAGAGTTGTAGACATTACTATAAACTCAGGTTTACCTAAATATAGACACAGGTGGTTACATATAGAAATATTTATAGATTTGTGTATATTTGACAGTTTGATGGGCACACATATATGACACATATTATTTCCTTGTTCTCTCAGCTGGGAGGGCCTGGAAGCAAAGACACCCCAGGAGAAACAAGCACACTCAATGCCCAGATCTTGGTTTCTAATACCATTCTCCGATAAAAGGAACCAGGGCTCCTTGGAGAGATGGCTGATTCTAGGATGGGGGCAGGACACACACAAGATGAACTTGGAGCATCTTTTAAAAAAAAAAAAAATTCAAAGGGACATGGGAGCCAACTGTAAGAGCTCCAGTGACCAAAGCTGGAACAATTTGAACAACAAAATCAATACAGTAGTCTCTGATTATTACCCAAAGTATAAAATAAATATTCATGAGCAGATGATTAAATAAATAAATGGGGGAGGGGAGACAAAACTCCAGTGCAGAGGAATTCCAAGTGATTGATGTGGACACTTTGTCCTCAAGGAGGAGCATAGCTCCCCGCTCCTTAAACATGGGCTAGGCCTAGTGACCTCCTTCTGAAACAGTGCAGTCTGGAAACACCACCTCAGCCAGGTGACTGAGGTAGGCACGGACAGTGATTAAGTAATATTGGTAGAATGTCCCCTGGATACAATGGGATGAAAATGGCACTTTACCTCTGTGGTCCTCCTCCCCCAGACCCGTAACTCCAGTCTAATGTGGGACCGGACAAGTCCCAGCTGAGGGGCATCCTACAAAGTGCCTGAGAGGTACTCCTCAAAACTGTCCCGATGGTCACAAGCAAGGCAAGGCTGAGGAACTGTCACCGCTAGGAGGAGCCTAGGGAGACACAACATCTAAATGTAATGTGGTGTCCTGGAAAAGAAAAAGAATATTGGGGGGGGGCGAAACCCTAAGGAAATCTGAAGAGAGTATGGACTTATACTTTGATGATAACACTGGCAATATTGTAAGGCTAATAATAATGTATCAATATTGGTTTCTTCATCGTGACAAATGTCCCATCCCAACATACGATGATGGTAATAAGGGAAATTGGGGGTGGAGAATATGGGAACTTGGTATTACCTGCACACTTTCTCTGCATCTGAAAGTATTCTAAAATAAAAATTTTATTAAAAAAAAACTGAAGGCCTTGTGCTGCTGGCTATTCGCAGCTCATGGCCCAGATAGGGGGAACTGAGACAATGCCTCTGGGAAGGTTTCTAGGAAGTACAGGGGGGATTTCGGGAACTGGCCAGGGTTGAGAAACAGCTTGGGAGGCAGGGCCAGGAGGAAGGTCTGTACACGTCCCAGCCTGAGAGGAGACACCAGAAGGAGAGGATGGCTTGGGATGGGATGTTTTGGAGCCCTGCCCTGATTTGGCAGGGCTTCTGGAGGAGGTGAGTGAGTGAGGAGGGTTAGCCTGGCCCCTTGCCTTCCTACCACTTCCCAGCTGACCTCCTCATGTTTCTGAGGCCAACCCTGCTCCTCATCTGGGGACAGCCCACCAGAGGAGTTAAGGGTTCAGCTCTGGAATCAGAGAAGCTCTGACACTTTGCAGGTGTGTGACCTTGGATAAGGCTAATACCCTCTCTGAGCCTGAGAGTGCTCATCTATAATGAGTGGTGAGAAAATGTGTGTCCAGGTGTTGTCACAAAGGTAAATTGAGATAACGCCCAAGAGGGCGCACACTGGAGACTTCGTTGGTCCATGTGCTGTGGTCCATTTGCCTTCTGTCTGATCTGCCCCGAGCAAGAGCTAACAGTCAGCAGCTTCTCTTTCATGCCTAGGATCCAGTCCTTCCTCTGGATGCCAGACCCAAAGTGGCAGTTTTAAAACAAGAGCCCCAAATTCTGACACCACTTCCATTTGGAGGTGAGGTTTATATCCCTGCCTCTTGAACCTGGGTTGGATGGATGGCCGCTTCAGCCAAATAGACTATGGTGGAAGTGAGGCCGTGCCAGTTTCTGGGTCTAGGCTTTAAGAAACTGGGGCACCTGGGTGGCTCAGTCAGTTAAGTGTCTGCCTTCGGCTCAGGTCATGATCCCAGGGTCCTGAGATCGAGTCCCACATCGGGCTCCTTGCTTATCCAAGAGCCTGCTTCTTCCTCTGCCCCTCCCTCTTCTCGTGTGCTCTCTCTCAACCATGTGCGTCACCGAGCCAGGGAATCCTTCTGTCCTCAGACGAACTGCCCCAGCATCCATCTTGTAAAGCAGCACCTGACCCTTTCCCACCATGCCCTGCCCAAACTGTAGATTCATGGGCTAGATAGATGGTTGAGGATGTTTTAAGCCACGAACTTTTGGGGGTTGCACAGACATAGTAACCTCAATATTCAATAACTGGACCTTCCTCCCTGAGGGTGAGGTGTGGTGTGGTGGTCTAGTGCGTGGACCCTGGAACCAGACTGCCTGGGTTCAAATCCTGACTCTGCCACACACCAATTGTATGACTCTAGGCGAGTTACCTACTTTCTGTGCCTCAGTTACTTCATCTGTAAAATGGGGATAATAACAGCAGCCGTTGAAAAGATTAAATAAGCGTAAAGCACAAAGAGAAGCACCTGGCAACAATTATTCCGCCAACCCGAGGTTCCAGACCTCCTCCCCACTTTGGAGGCTTATTGTCTAAGGTCATTCTTGCCTGGCCACTTGGGTCCCCAGCCAGACTTCCCAGGTGCCAGGACCTGCCTCTCTGGACTATGAATTATTGCTCTGTCTATGCCGTCCTCGCTCTAATGGCATTTGAGGCCTAGCTCTCCTGGTTGCCTGGTTCTTCCCACACCTTTCGGATTCTGACTGTCTGCTTACCTCCTTTAGCCTGGGCTGTTGAGGGAATAAGAAAGAGCTCTCAGGTACATATAGAGCCCCCCCACAATGTGGGGGGGTGGCGTACTGACGGGGAAAGTCTTTAGTTGACAAGCTTCATTGGGAAACAGAAGCTTATCATCCACGCATCTCACAGGAAGACATTGATTTGGTGCTGAAATAAGAGTCCAGAGAGAATGGGACCCAATACGAGTGAATCTTGCCACCGCCAAGCCAGTTTTCACCAAGTCTTTCTCTGGAACTGCCTGATGGCACGCAGCAGACTCCGGAGGAAGCTAGTGTTTCGTCTTAATTACATTTAGCCAGAGAAAAGTGCACATGACTTTCTCACATAGGTCTTCATGCAGGTTCTGAGAACTCAGAAATGCTTTGTGTCCAGGTGGCACCCCAGGACTCACGTGACGCTAGGTCTAGGAGCTCCCTCGGCAGCAGGAATGCAACGGCTTCTTCATTAGAGCTTTCCAAACCAAGTTGGGCCCTGAGGGAGGGTTTGAAATTTGCCTGGGGTGCAGGGGAATTTCTTTGAAATTCCTTTGAAAAGGAGGCGTGGCTGTCCCAGCCTGAGGAGCAGGGAGCAGGAATTTGATGGGGCTCAGGGAAAGCAGCCTGAATTCTAGAACTTGCTGGCCCTATTTAAGGATGATCATGCAACCTCCAGCACCTCTCCCGCTGAGCCTTCCCTGGGTCTTCAATTCCACCACCATGCCTGGAAGAATGAGCCATTTCTTAATGAGTCATGTTGATGATGTCCACCTGCAGGAATAGAATTTGGAAGCCGGAGGCCTGCCTCCATGCCCTCAAGGGAGACAGAGAGCAGGGAGGATTGAGAGCCCGCACCAGAGGGAGAGGATCTGGGCACATGGGGGGGCCGCCGAGCACCCCTGCAGGGAGGATGGATCTGCCAGCTCTGATCTGTGACAGGCTGGACAGGAAGCAAGAGGCTCCTGGTTTCCAGCAGGATTGGGGTCTGACTGCAGGGAGAGACAGCAGCCCAGCCTGGAGAGGCGGCTGTGTGAAATAGTCTGTCAGAGCCCTACCCGGAACCACCTGCACCCTCTGGGAGGAGTTGCCAAGAGTCCCGTTTCTGGAGGCGACCGGGGTGTGTTGAGTGGGGGCGATGTGTGGGACAGCCCTGAGTCTGAGTCGGCACTCTGCCACCGACCGTTTTGATGACATCAGGCCAATTCCTTGGCCTCTCGGAGTCCCATTTTATAAAACAGGGACGATACCGCACACCCGTGCACACTCATACTGCCACCACCACCCCCCGTTTCCAGAGCAAAGATTTTTTTTTTTTTTTGGCTTGGAAAGTTCTTTGCTATGTCAATGTGTCCTCTGTGTCACCAAGAGGAGCTAGAATAGGAGCCATTCCCCAAATCTAATTGATCTCAGAGCCCTTTCTGGAGAGAGGAGTCTCTCTCAGAGCTAATGATCAATTCAGCAGCCCTTGACCCCGGCCGGCGGCACTGTAGGATACTCCCTGGCAAGGCTCAGGGAGCAATGTTGCAGCATTGAACGGAGGCACAGGGTTCTGCATCCCAGGACCCTCATGGCCCTTAGCCTCTGAGGCCCTCTGGGTACCTCCATGGCCAGGGTGGCCAGACAAGCACCGCGTGCTCCCCAGCCCTGAATCCTGCGGCTCCGGCAGCCTGGCACGGCTCGGGTCCCTCTCACAGGTCTGGTGTGCGGCTGGCCGGAGGCCCAGAATCTGTCGGCAGCTTCATTGACATGCTTCCCCAGCTCTGCCCTAGTTCAGGATTTCTGAGCCTTAAGGCACATACTCAGGCCTTTTTCTGCTTTCTCTCTCACCCTGGAAACAAGTCTCTATCTCTGGGGGCCCAGAGATGATGGTGGGCTCGTCCCCTGGGGGCTCGCCTCCCGGGGCTGGTTGGCTGAGGTGGGGAGAAGCCCTGCAGAACAAGGCCTGAGGGGTGGGAGCTCGGACAGCGCCCCCCCCGGCCCCCCCCCCGGCCCCGACCAAGGGCCTATTTCTGAAGTGCACTGCCCTTAGAAGGGGTATTTTTCATGGTTTGTCTCTTCAGGTGAGGGTGCTTTTTAAAAATTTGCACCGAAGTGTCAAACGTGTACCTGGTGGCCTGGTTTGGGTACTGCCTTCTGGCAACTTGTGGGGTTCAGCCCTATGACTCTGGCCCAGCCCCACCCCAAGATGAGGAGTGGAAGCTGCAGCATGTCCTCTCAGACTCCAAGCCTAGAGTGGATGACTGTGGGGGGACATCACTCAGCTTCCCTAGGCATTTCCCGAGGCCAGAATCCCTGTCACACCCCCTAGTCAAGGACGTGTCTGTGGGAATAACCAGGTAAGGTCTAGCAACCGTGCTTAGTTTCCTTGCCTTTGAGACTCCATGATACTGTCTTTCCTGAAATACCCACTCAGGCATGTAGCACGGACAGCATGAAATTCAGGGGGAGGCCCCTGCTCTAGAAGTAGGGGTGTTTGGCTTGGGGTCTGGCCCTAGCTCTGCTGCTCTCTTCCCGGGGCCTCCATGTGCTCACGTGGAGACCAGGATCTTGCGCTTTCCAGACGGGACTGGAGGAAAATTGACTGTGGTGAGCCTGTGGCTGGCACCTAGCTGGTGGCCTGGGGGCTCCCCACCTGAATGCGGTGGGTGTGGAGGCTGCTGTGGGTGTCCCGCCCAGATCCCTTTCCCCCGGGGGGGGGGGGGCTGTGAGACTTGGCTGCTAAGGCTCAATGCTACCAGCTTCTCCAGAGAAGTACGCTGGCCCAGCCACCTGGGGTACCCCTCCCTGACATTCAGCCCCGAGCTCCGGCCTGTCGCCAGTGACTGACCCGGGATGGGACAGGCCAGGCTAATGCCGCCATGCACACTCCCCAGTAACTCTTTCCACAGGGGTCCCCGTTTCAGGCTCTGCTTCCAGGAACCTAACTAGAGACACAGGCCTGGCCTACAATAACTCTGAGGGCACCCGGTGCCGGGAGCCTTGGCTATGGGGTGGGAATGAAGCTGGTCAGGCAGAGCCATCCTTGGCGGCAGGAACTCAGAGCAGACGGTGGGAAGAAGCGGAAGCTCAGGAGCCTGAGCTGGGGGCTCCAGTCTGGACAGGGAGGCAGGCCATGGCCGGGGCGGCTCGGCCTGCCTTCTCTCTTCCCTCGGCCCCCACCCTGAGCCTGGCCTCTAGAAGCCACATCTTGTTAGTCTTGTCTTAGAGATGTAGCAACTGAGACCGGATAGTCACCTCTCCTCTAGGCTTTTGTCTCTAGGGAAGCTGGGGCCTCTGCCAGCTCCAGAGCCTGGGTCCAGCTCACTGTCCCCTGCAGATGCCCAGTCTCCTCCCTGGGGGTTGGCACAGGCTGGACCCTTGGCAGGAAAGAACCCGGGGGAAATGGAGGACTGTGGGGGTGGCTGGAAAGGCTAGCCCAACCCATGCAGCTGGCAGCAGAATTGTGAAGCTGGGGAAGTGGGCTTCCTGCAAACGTCCTTCCCCTTCCCTGCTGGGAGGAAGGGGGCTCATCACCTCCCTCCCTTCTGCTGACTGCCACTCCCTTGGTGGATGGGCAGATGGGCCAGCACTGAACACAAAGGCAGGGGGACAACGGGGGCATTTCAGGCCCTGGCGTTGGCCAAGCTGGGGACTTCCTGGGGCTCCTCCTATCACATCAGGGAAACCCTGCCTGATCTCAAAGAGGAGGGAAGGCCTGGACACTTGGGCCATTCTCACCTCCTCCTGCACACACCCCTGCCTACCTCCATATGGAGACACCCCCTGGGCATTTAGGGAAGGGAAATGTGGAAGGGGTTCAGAGAGAAGCCAGCACCCGGCTGGAGGGCTGAGGAGGAGGAAGGGCTGGGTGCTGCGCTCACCCATGGGAGCTCCCATGTTGGACAGGGCTGCAGCGGCACTCCTGGGCCAGTGGCCGCTGGTCAGTCACTTCCAGTGCTCAGCCTTGGGGGAGGGGGGGCACCAGCACCAGCAGACACACTGGCCCTAACGGCCACTCTGAGAAGCCTGGGCTCAGCTGGAGGAAGGAGGCTGGTGGCCCTGTGGCCCCGGTGGCCTTGCCCTGAGAGCTATTGCCATTGTGCTTCCAGCATGTTTACCCCAAACCTTCCTTCCCCTGGCTGCCAGGAGTCCGGAAAGCTTGGCTCCCTGGGCTCCCAGGAGGGGGTGGTGGTGTGCATTTGAACAGGGAGTGACTTCTCGGTTCGTGAAAGCCTCAAAGCCACGGTCACATGGGGTCAGCAGGAGGGGAAGCTTGTGCACCTCTTCTGGGGAGAGCATAGCAATGTGGCTCTCAAACCTTGAAGATGTACATGCTTCCAACCCAGCAATCTACTGCTGGGAAGCGACCCTCAAGGAAATAATGGAAAGTTCCGAAGAGGCGTGTGCCTAAGGACGCTTCTCTCAGCCTTGCTTACAACTGCTCCTGCCAATGGGAGATGGTACATTCACACAGTGGAGAGCCTGGCAGCTACTTGCACAGTGATGGAATGATCAGCAAGGCTGCCATGAACATTCTGGGACATGTCCTTGGGCAGACATAAGCACACCTTTCTCTTGGGTATATACCCAGGATGGGATGCTGGCTCAGAGGATATGTGTATGTACAACCTGAGTTGATGTTGCTGAACAGGGAAGGAAGGTTCTAACATGTTCTACCACCACCAGCAGTGCCTGGGAGCCCCACTTGTTCTGCCCACAATCTTTACCAACACTTAGTATTGTCAGCCTGCTTCTTTTAGGCTTTTCTAATGAATATGGAAAGGTGTTTCACTGCGGTTTTAATCTGCATTTCTTAAATATATGTCAACAGAAAAATGGATAACAAAGAGTGATATGTTTGTAAGGTAGAAATATACACAGCAATTAAAAAGAATGAACTACAACTACATGGGTGAAGCTCAAAAAAACATTATGTTGAGTGAAAGAAGCCAAATACAAAAGAGTATATGCTGTATGATTCCATTTTTTTTTTAAAGATTTTGTTTATCTATTTGAGAGAGAGAGAACACAAGCGAGGTGAGGAGCAGAGGGAGAAGGAGACTCCCAGCTGAGCAGGGAGCCCAGTGCGGGACTCTGGGATCATGACCTGAGTCGACGGCTGACGCCCAACCGACTGAGCCACCCAGGTGCCCCAATATGATTCCATTTCGATGAAATTCCAAAATAGGCAAAATGAATCTAGGGTGATAGAGATCAGAACATTTGCCAAGGGGGGGTTGGTATTGACTGGGATGGAAATGAGGTAGCATTCCGCGGTGCCCAAAATGTTCAATACCTTGACCTAGGTAGTGGTTAAATACATGTCTACATATGTAAAATTTTATCAAGCTTAGTTTCTTTGCATTTTGTTGTATCTAACATATATTGAAAATTAAAACAAAGTATTTACCAAAAAAAAAGAAAGAAAATAACAGATCTGTATCATCCTGGAATTACATTATTACTTAATATAAGTGTAAAAAGCAGATTGCAAAATTCTAATGGACCTTTAGTGCTTCCCTCCTACACTTTTCCTTGGACAAAGTCTAGTGAATCTCATTTTAAGCTAACATAAAATGTGGGGGTTATACAGAATAATAGTCTTTGAAAAGGATTCAAAGTACATAGGAACCACTATATAGAGATAAGAAATAACTCAATTGTACATTGATGAGGAAACCAAATATTATAGTTTTCAGCACTGTATTTTGAAGGGCTGAAGAAACATGCTGTGTCCAGAGGGCCATGATAAGGCAGGAAAATCTGTAAATTATATGAAATGGAAACAGTTAAAGAAATTTGGGGTATTTCCTTCCCTCCCTCTCTCCCCTCCACTTCCTTTCTTCCTTCCTTCCTTCCTTCCTTCCTTCCTTCCTTCCTTCCTTCCTTCCTTCCTTCTCCTCCTCTTCCTCCTCCTCCAAGGCAGTTCTAGCAGGGAAACTTGTTTCTTGCTCTCTTTTCTGTGGATAAGATTCTTGGCAGGAAGAGGAAGGATAGAATTTAAACTCAGGTTGGGGTCCTGGTCCTGACGCTGCCACTTAGTGGAAGGGTGACCTTGGGACAATCCCTTGTCCTCTCTGAGCCATAGATTCATCACCTGCAAAATGGGGATGATAATGCCTGCCATGCTAGATTTTTGGCAGAATCAACGAAGCAGATGACTGGAAATATGTTGGTAAATGGCCAAAGAACCACGACCCCTCTGAAGTAGGACTGCCCTTGCCGTGGTGGAGACACAACAGACTTTCATGTCAGGCGCCCATGGGTTTGAGTCCCACGTCCCACACTTGCTGTGTGGCCCCAGGCATGGGGTTTAACCTTTCTGAGCCCTGGCGAGTTTGTCTTTAAAACAGTGTTGGAGAGGCTCCTGGGTAGCTCAGTCGGTTGAACATCTGCCTTCGGCTCAGGATCCTGGGATCAAGCCCCGCATCAGGCTCCCGGCTTAGCCTGCTTCTCCCTCTCCCTCTGCACCTCCCACCTACTTATGCTCATGCACACTCTCTCTCAAATAAATAAATAGAATCTTAAAGAAAAAAAAAACAAAACAGTGATGGAGACAGTGTCTGACATAAAGTTGCTGTGAAGATAAAAGGAGATCATGTTTATAAAGTAAGTAGGGTTGTAAGTGCCTGGATAGAGGAAATGCTCAGAAAACAAAGCAAGAGCAAACAGAAACCCACAGAATACTCCTAGATCCTTCTTATCCTGTTATTGTTCCCCACAGGACTGCACTGAGCCCCTCAGGGTAGAAACGGGGAGCAGGCCCTGAGGCCAGGAGCTCATCCTTCCCCTCTGGGGTGGGAATGGTGGTGACTGTTCTTGCCAGTCTGCCTGCCCCCGACATGGTCTGGGGTCTGCAATGAGTTCATCTGAGTCACCAAGCCTCATCTTGGTGAGGCTGGTTCCTGAGAGAGAGACAGGACAGTGCCTATCAAGTATTTCATTATGGGTCAAGGCTCCTATAAGGCCAGGAATGCCTGGAGGGTCTCTGGAACCCAAGTGCAGGGAGTCTGAACCAGGGTTCAGGGCTCTGCGGGGAATGGTCCAGGAGAGGGGCTCTGGAGTGGGCCCACCACCCCTGACTTGCCCAAGGGGAGTGCAATAGGGAGTGGTGAGTGGTGAGATGGGGGACCCCAGGCCGGAAGCATCTCCAGCCAGTCCCCATCGGGAAGTCCATTGAGCCACCTTCCATGCCCCTTAGCACTGTGGTATTTAGGGTAGAGGGTTGGACAAAATGATGGTCCTCACCTTACGAAAATCTCTGCCTTGGATGAGGACAGACAGAGAGACGTGCATTAATAGGTGTAAGGACAACCATATGACTGCCGACATTAGCATGCCAGGTGCACCCCTGAGCCCTGTCCACCAGCTGTCTCTTTGAATCACTGTCATAAGCCTCGGAGCCCGGTTCTCAGACAGGGGCCTGCCTGCTGGAAGCATGGATGAAGCAGCTCAGTCAGGCGGGGCTGAGAGGCGGGGGAGGGGAGGGGAGGCTGGCCACAGGGAGGGGCCTCTTAGCCCCTGGGGGGAGGGCCTGGCCTCCTGGCCTCCCTTGGAGGCTTATTCTCCGCAGCTACACTACCTCCCCACTCCCCCACCCTGGCTCCATGCTGCCCGTCCTCCCCTCTCTCTGGGAAATCCTCGAGGGGCTGTCTGTGCCGGGCTCCCTGATCCCCAGACTCCACAATCAGAGGGTTCCCCTCCCTAAGCTCCCATCCCCCACGGCCCCACTACCCTGGCTCACCCTACCCCACCCCCTTTCACATATTTTCAAAGCCTAAAGGACCTTGGAGCTGCCCTTTGTGCACAGATCAGAAAGCTTAAAAGTCAAAGGACTGGTCCAAGGTCGCCCAGCTGGTCCTGGCTGAACCTGGAGACCCAGACTTCCTGGGTCCCCAACCCATGTTTTTCCCACCACATGCCCCCATGTGGCTGCCAGTGAGGCTGAGCGGGCTGAGCTCTGGGCTGCAGGCTCCGGGATCCAGAAAAGACCAAGAGAGCCCCTCGAGTCCCCGGGGTTGAGCCAGGGTGGAAGCAACAGGACCTGAGGCTTTTCCCACCAATAAAGGCACTGTTTTTCCAGTTCTGCTCTATTTTCTTCCTTCACTGTCTGCAGTCATTTCAGCCTCTCCCAGTGTTGGATCTGCCCAAACTCCTGGTGGCCGTGGCCGCACCAGGAGTGCCACTGTGTGGCTTGTAATTGGGTGGGAGGGCCCGCGTGCGTGTGTGATGACAGTGTGTGGTGGCACATCGGTCGGTGTAGGCATCTGTCTGGCTGGCTGTGATGTGATTCAAATGCTGAGGCTCACATGCCCTCCCTCTCCCTCCCCATCTCCCAGCAGCTGTATCCCGCCCCTGGGGAAAGAATGTCCCTGGCAGCCGCCATGCCCACCCCAGGCTGGAAGCAGCAACACAGGTGGGGGACACTGCGTCCAACTGGCCCCGTGACAGGGCCGCCCAGGAGGAGACTCCCCTCCAGGGTCCCCCATTAGTGCTGCCTGCAGCAGCTGTCACCCTGAGAGACAGGAATGTCCTGAGAGGAAGTGCCTGGAGGCCAGGGAACCAGTCCACAGGAGCCCTGCTGTGTCTTGCCTCGGCCCCCGTCCAGGGGAGTGGGGTTGACCAGGGACCCCTGGAGCCCGGGGCTCCATCACCTATGCATCCCTTGTGCCCCCTCAACAGATATGTCTCAGCACCCACAACGTGCGAGGAGCTGGGGCCCTGCCAAGGAGCTTGAGTGCGGGCGAGTGGAAGTTTCCACACTAAACCCGCGCTGTCTGGGAGAAGGGGTTTCTCCTGGAGAAGAGTGCTGTGGGTATGAGATGTCCAAAGTCCACTGCACTAAGGGGATAAAACCCAGACACCTTCCACTCTCAGATTGGGATTGTGAGAAAAGCCCAGGAACAGTTTTGGTGATAAAGAGCAAGGCACCTGTGGCCTTCGGGGAAGGCAGGATGACATCTGCGATGGGTGTTCAAGGATGGGTGGGAGGCAGTGGGGAGGGTGGAAAGGGTGTCTGGCAGAGGCACAGCAAAGGCCAAAGTGTGGCCGTCGGGAGGGGGCACTCCTGGCTTAGTTGTGGGACCCCTTGAGAGGCCAGTACGTGCCAGCACATAGATGAACGTCTGTTTGTGAGGTGCGGTGATTCTGGGGAGAGGGTCTTGGCCAGAGGTAGTGGGGCAGAAGACTTCAGGAAGGAGGGGAGGACCGAGATGGGGGAAGGGAGGATGACATCCCTGAACCCTGGAAGGCCCTCCACTCCCTGCCTTGATCCTGAAGGCCAGAGGCCCAGGGACAGAAGGCCAGGGAGTGCTATCACTGAGAGAGCCGGGCCCCTTGGCTTGTGCCAACGAGGGTGCACAGGATTTAGACTAAGGAAACAGGTCGGTGCCTCCAGGGAAACCCGGGCCTGGCCTCGCCTCCCTCTGGCCCCTCTTCTCCGGCCCCGAGGGAGGCCCTTGCCCCCATACCAGCCACATCTGTGGAGCACAGAGCTGAGCGGAGGGCTCATTTTGCTAGGAACTGTGCTGTGTGACCTCACGTGAGTCACTCCCCCTCCTTGGGCCATGGTGTCCTCATCTACACACCGAGGGGCTTGGGCTCTGTGGGATCTCACGTTGTTCCCACCTTACTTGCCAGCCGTGATTAACTGGTAAGTCTCTGTGGAGGATTGTGACCCCAAGTCCAGGCAGGGAGGGATAGAGGCCTTGATCCATTAGTAATGTCTGCTGTGGCCTCCTGGTGTGGGCGGTGGTACACACGCCTTCCTATCTCCCGTCTTCACTCTCGCGACGTGCCACGTTCTAACGGGGGGCGGAGGGGCGGGGGGGAGAACCAACCTTCCATGAGAAGTGATTGTCCCAGGATTTGTGACAAATCTTGTGTGTGTTCCCCCAGGGCAAACATCTAGACGGAAGACAGGCATCTCCAAGCATCTCCCACTTGTCTGTGAAAAATGACACGGCTACAGTTTCATAAGGAAGAGAGAGGGTAAACAACCCTAAATCTGAGTTCTGGGTCCATTTGTTTTTCTGGCATGTTGATAAATTTGCACCTGGCTGCATTTCTGTATAACTAATACGAAGAAAAGTTTCGTCATTGGTGTTGCTTTGTTTGTTTTTTGTTGAAACAGAAAAAAGATATCCATAAATATCGTCAAGAAAGAGGAGACCAAGAGAAGTTGATGGGTTATATAATTGCGTTTAAATAGAAACTAAAATCTTAAGAACTTTAGTCAGAAAATAGAATATGTTGGTCACATACGTGTGTATGTTAGTGTTCTTGTGTTTGCGAACGTGGTGTACGTGTGTGGTGCGTGTTGACGCACAGATTGGGTGTATGCTCATGTGCGTGATATAAATGTGGCATGAATCTGTGTGTTGTGTGTGTGTCTGTGTGTACTGTGTGTGTCTGTGTACTGTGTGTGTCTGTGTGTGTTGTGTGCAGTAGGTATGTCTGTTGAGCACAGAAATGTACGTTTGTGTTCTGTGTCCGTGCTGTGTGGGGAATTATGCAGTGTGCATATTGAATACAGTAAACCGCAGAGTGGTGTATATGTGTGTAGGGGATGTGTACATCATATATGGGTGAGGGCTCTCTGACGTGTGCATTCTGGGTAAGCACATGGCATTCTTGCTCCGTGATGCCCTGGCCTTGAGCAGGGCCTGGTGATGACGTGAAGTAACATCAGAGTTTAAAATAGCTCCCTGTGGAGCCCGACAAAGACTGAGAGCCAAGAACCTTGAGTCTTTTTTGGTGCTTGCTCTTCCGAGAGGAAATCAGGAATTGCTGGAGCCTGTTTTACCTACTCTGAAATCCAGACAAGGAGAAAAGTGACTGGAGTCTTGGGGAAACCCAGCCATCAGCTCAGGAAGGCGGGCTTAAAAAGCTTACCATTTGCAGTTTCCGAGAAAAATTCGTCACCAAACTTTTCAGACTTTTTCTCTCCTTTCGCAAAGATGGGAAAGGGTTCCCAGTGGCCTTTTCTGGGGAAATCGAGCAAGTTCCACGATGGATTTGGGACACTCTTTTCCCTCTTTTAAAGAAGGTAATCCTGTGGTAGCAAAGGGAAGGTTGACAGACATCTAGAGCTTTCCACACAACTGTTGATAGTAAGGGTTGTGTCCCCCAGTGCATTGAAGGCCACAAAATGCAGCCAATTTCTTTTGACTGTCTTCAGGCAAACTGTCCAGAGGATTTCATTCCCCCAGGCCCCAGGCGTAGAGTGGGGAGTGAAGACCCCTTTGCCCTGTGCCCTTGCAAAAGTCATGGCCCCTTCTTGTCAGGAAGGGTTATGGAGCGGAGCCCTTCCTACTACCTAGGACTGTGGTGTGAGCCCTGAAATGACAGTCAGGAACGTTTTGCCGAGTGGAAGGGACAGTCCCCAGGGGCAAGGTTGTTCCTGGCATAGGGCCTGCCACCTAGTAGGTGTCCAATAAATAGTTGTTGAATGAATGAGTGGCCCAGGAGGTGACCATCCAAGAGAAACAGCCTGGTTTCCCCCCATGGCCACGCAGAGCTTCCAGGGCAGGACTGGGGGCGGACGTGGCCGCCTGTCCAGCTGTTGGATTTCCCCTCCTCGTTTCCGGTCCCTCTCCCAGAATCTCAGCTGGTTCCCACACCCTGGCTCGGGGGCTTCTGCTGTCATTGTTCGGCTGTTCTCAGGGCCCGGCCTCTGCCCGACTAGACCTTTCACTGGGCCCGGAAAAGGGGAAGGACAAGGCAGAGCAGGAAGGGGAAGCTTCAGGGACTGTTGCGGGAAAGAATCACAGTAAGAATGGGCTGATCTGGTGCAGCCTCAGGTGAGAAGCCAAGGTTTAGGGAGGGGTAAGGACGTTCCCAAGTTTACACAGATGGTGCTGGAATAATAATGATCATCGGAATTATGGTAGTAGTATATCGACCATATATGGGATGGTATTTTGTGAACTAGACTTTCCGCCAGTATCTTCTTGCACTCCTTAGCTCTGCGCACTTCCTGTAGCTAGTTTGCTTTGAGGCCCACGTGGAGAATGTGAGTATTTGCATGGCCCCTGGGGTTCCCGAGGGGACCCGGTGGCCATCAGCTTTGGGACTCCACGTGGGAAGCCTGGCCTTGACCTCATAGCATTGGTTGCCTCGGGGAATAGGCTAGACTTGTTGGATTTTGAGTTTCAAAAGCCAGTCTGTAGGACTTCCAAAATAAAAAATGATCGTTGAAATTTAAAACTCAGTGGGATAAACAGAGCTGGAGAAGGAGATCTGAGAATTCACCCAGAAGGCCTCACAAAGAGGTAAATAGTGGAAAACAGGGAAGAGGGAGAGCTAGAGAGGACAGAATGAAAAGGTCCAACCTATGCCAAGTAGAATCCCAGGAAGAGAGATCGGAAAGAATGAGGGGCAGTATTTAGAGAGACAATGGCTAAGAAATCTCTAGAACTGAAGACAGAAATCAGTTTTCACATAGCAGAATCACACCAAGCTCCGGGGCGTACCACGGGGCAATTCTAGATCTCCAAGAGAAGCCTTCCTGAGCCCCTTGCTTCCCAAACCCTTCTCTTCTGCCCTCTGACAGCCCTAACCACAGTGACTTTGCATCTCTATCAGTACTGCTTCCATCCGCCATCCTTTGGTGGGCAAGTTTTGCCTCCTCCATGAACCTGGGAGCTTTCTGAGGGTAGGAGCCTTTCTCCTAACCCCAGTCCTGGGGAAGGATGGCAAAATACCTGGTGAGAGATCTAGTTAGAGTCCTGGGCCCATAGCTCAACTTCTCCTGTCTCAGCTTCTTCATCTATAAAATGGAATTAGAAATACCTGGACAGAGCATCCTGAGATTTACACATGGGGTGATTTCCTGCCACACTGTGTTCTTGTTCTGTTTAATCTATAGCATTTTAATGTCACTATTTTTATTTCTAGATTCTGCCCCCACCCCCCAGCCAATTCTGCCTCTTCTTTTCTTTTTCTTCATATATTCATGGGGGGGAAAAAAAAAGTAAAAACAGAAAAAAAAGGGGGGGGCTCCTGTATGGCTCAGTCTGTTAAGCATCTGCCTTTGGCTCAGGTCATGATCCCAGGGTCCTGGGATCGAGTCCCACATCGAGCCCCTCAGCGGAGAGTCTGCTTCTCCCTCTCCCTCTGCTGCTCCCCCTGCTTGTGTGTGTGCTCTCTCTCTCTTTGTCAAATAAATAAATAAAATATTTTTAAAAAGGTAAAAACATACATTCATGAAGAACCATAAAGCGTTGGCTCTCAAATCTAGTTTTAGCAGGAGAGACCTTTCATCAAATAAAAATATATTGTTGGAGACCCAGTTCCAGCAGAATAAAGGAACTGCTGGTTGAATTGGGGTGGGTGTGGTGGGATGGAGACCCAGAGTCCAGCTGACTCATTTCCCCCTTTCCCTCAGACCACCCCTGTGGCACCGTGGCTGGAACAAAGTTAGAAAACCACCCATCAAAAGCTTTAATGCGGTGTTCCCCAAAATGTGTGTCTGGGAACCCTACTTCATGGCGTCCCATGAAAAAAGGGGTTCTGTGGTTGAATACATTTGAGAAACACTGGATTAACCAAAGTGAATTGAGTCTCTGCAGGATTTCTTTTAGAATTTAATACTCACACTGTGCACTGGGAGTCTTAAAGAGGGTAGCTGATGTGCTGAGTTCTGCAAACCTACCTGTTTTATCCAAGAATTACCCCTGTAGGCATGCCTGTGTGGCTCAGTCGGTTAAGCGTCTGCCTTTGGCTCAGGTCATGATACCAGGGTCCTGGGATCGAGTCCCACATCAGGCTCCCTGCTCAGTGGGGACCCTGCTTCCCCCTCTCTCTGCTCCTCCCCCTGTTTGTGCTTTCTCTCTCTCTCTGACAAATAAATAAATAAACTCTTAAAGAAAAAAATAGAATTACCCCTGTAGGCTGGTGTTGTGCAGAACACACTAGGAAAATGCTATATTGGAGAATAATAATAATAATAATAATAATAATAATAATAATAATTTTTCCTATGTCTCCCTTCAAGATCTATAGGGATGGACACTGAAATAGGAGGTGAGGCAATTATTACTCTGGATTGAATATGAGCTTTAGTCTTTTGTGACACCCCCCCCTCCCCATTTAGAAAAGGCCTGTGGGAAGGCCAGCGATTTCCAGGCCTTCTTTCTTCCCGTCTCTGTTCTGCAGCCACAAACACAGCCTGGCTGGGCATGGACATGGGTGAGCTCCCGTTCCACTGGTCAGTTCTTCTAACACCTCAGGCTGGGGCCCACTTTTGTCCCAGGGCTGAGCTGGCCCTTTGGCCCAGGCAGGAGGCCCCAGAGCCCCGGCTTGGCCTGTGAGAGCTCTGGGAAACCTTGTTCCCACTTGCCCATCCCCTTCCTGGCAACTCAAGAGGCTGCCCAGGCTTTTCTTTCCTCTTCTTACTGGCAGGAAGAATTTCTGGAAGTGCGGCTGGGCCAGTGACAATGAGGCAGGATGCCCGTCACCCTTACCAGCCCGGCCGCACAGGGAGAGCCCCCCCATCCCGAGGCCCGGGGCTCACAGAGGTAAGCCTCCCTGCCTGCCCAGCCCCACTTCAGACTCCCGGAACAGGACAGTCCCCTGCACAGGGCTGGAACGCAGGGGCAGGCGCCCTGGAGCGTCTCTCCAGAGGCCAAATCCCACGGTGGGTCTGTCGGGTCTCTCACCCACAGCTTTTCCCTCTTCCTTTCGTACATAGAACAGACAGCAAGGGGTGGGGCACCCCACTAGGTGCTGTGACGCAACAGTGATCAAAGCAGATCTGTCTCAGGGGGGTCTAGAGTGGAGTCAGGTGGTCCAACACGCAATTTGAGAATGTCGATAAAACAGCTTTGGGCTTTGACAGGCACGGAGGCTGCGGAAGCATCTAGTCCGGACTGGGGATGAAGGACCGCCTGCCTGGGGGAACACCGTTTATTATTAAAGCCACTTGCCCGGCTTCAGGGCTGCGGATCCACGAGGAGCTGAGACCCATCCTCGCTTTCAAGGACTTTCCTCTCTGCGTCACTCTGCGTTTCTGGTCTTTCCCTCTGATCCTTGCTCCGGCTGGCAGCCTCTCGCACCTTTCTGTCTCCAGCCCCACGTCGCCTTGACTCCCTGTCTTGCCCTGAAGAATTGCTATTCCCAGGACAGGTGAATAAATACTAGAAACTCAGCAGACCCCTCTGCAAGGCCCCCTGGCTTGGCCTCCCACACCCCAGGGCCCAGGGGGGCTCAGGGCCACTGCCCCCACTACCCACCCCTTAGGTCGGCTAGCTTGCTCTGTTTCTCTCCTTCGTGCCTTCGCTACTACGGCTACAGCCACGTCACTCAGCCATCCTTCCTTGGGGGAGGTTGGGCAGGAATTTTTGTACTTTAAAAAGTTGTTATTGTCTGAAGGGAAGCAGCCAAAGAAAGAGACGTGTTATCTGTGGACTGGACTTGGCTTTCCCTCATAAACGAATGGGCCTTCCAAAGAAAGTATTCAAGGGGGTTCTGGGAGGAGGGAGGAAGGGCCTGGGATGTCTGTGTTTCCCTTAGACCCACGAGGTCCTGATGCCAAAGCCACGTGCCTCAGCTTGGGCTCCTGGAGGGCAGGAGCCCTGCCGCTACCACCTGAGTGGGGCATGAAGGTGCAGAGACCCTGCCTCATCCCCCCAGGTCCGAGCAGCCCTCAGGAGCCCAAGAAACGTCTAGGGATGTTACAGGGACCAGTGTCCCTTCAGGCCCGTAATTCTCCAACTCCCTCCGACCCCGTGTACATACCAGGCTTCTTGCCCCTGCCTCACCTTTGCTCAGGTCGGTCCCTGAGCCTAGAGCAGCCTTTCCATCTCTCTACTTGCCAGTGTTCACCATCCTTCCTGGCCCAGGCCTGGTCGCACCTCCCAGCAGCCTGCCCTGACTGCCCGACCCCACGCTGGCCTCTCCTCCCTCCATGGCCATGTGCCTGTCACTTCGTGGGGACTGACAGCTCCATGCTCAGCCCACACAGTCACAGCCGCTGGGGAGGAGGGCCAGGGCGGCAGGATGATGGACGAGGCTGTAATGGCCCCCTTCCCCGCTGTGGCTGTGGTTAGATCTCCCCTCGAAGAAGCCCAATATTTTCCAGGAATTTCCTGAGGGGAGGGGACCGAGTATTCCGGAATGAGAGCCAGCTGTGGAGTTGAGGCCTGGGGGTGAGGAGCAGGGCTCTGGGCTTCCTGGCTGAGTCAGCGACCATCCCCAGGTAATTTATGGGCTGAGTCAGGGCTAGGGGCCACGGGGCTGGGGAGAGCATGGGGGAGTGGGGAAGGATGGGGTGGGGAGGGAGGGTGCCTCTAGGCAGTCTGTCATGGGGAGGGCAGCCTGACCGGCTGGAAGGGAGTCTGGCTGTCGGGCACAGACCCCCTTCTCCCCACCAGCTTTGGTCTCTTGCCTGGAGTCTGCAAAAGCCGCAAACCAGAGGGAGGAGCCAGAAGATGGATACAAGACTGCAGAAGGGGAGAAGCCTCTGGCCGGCCCTGGGGGCTCAGGAAGATAGAGGAGGCCAGGCTGGAAGTGAGTGGGCTTGGGCAGGCCTCAGGGCTGAGTTGGGGGTGAGGAGAGCCACTGGCGCTAGCATCCTGGCCTGCAAGCAGCCTGCTCCTCCTTCCTTCCTGGCCCAACCCCCTTTCTCCGCTGGAGCAGCCCATCTGGCTTCCATTCGGCTCCTGCCGTGGACCTGCCGGGTGACACGGGCTTGGTGCCTCCTCCTTTCTGAGGCTCAGGTCCTCACTCGGACAAGAGGACCTGGCTCCTCCAAGCCCTGAGGTGGGGCTGCTCGGCCGCTGCCAGGGAGTCCTGTCCAATGGCGGGAGCCTGCAAAGCAAGGCTCAGCAAAAGCAGGTCTGGGAGTGCCGCCACCTAAGGCCCACTGTAGGCCTTGACCTTGAATGGAGATGGGGCTGGGCTAGGAGAGGGGCCAGGGGAGGCTGCGCCTGGTTACTGTCCCCTGCAGGCCAGAGGAGCCTCGGGAGGCAGCACAGAGTGTGCCGTCACGCACATACACCCCACACACCCCAACTTCCCAAGAAACACCTGTCTCTGTCCGTCTCACCCAGCGCTGAGCCTGGGATCCCACAAGAAGACGGGTCCTGACACAGGCTCCGGGGAGGAACCCTCTCCTGCTGGCAGGGCAAGGCAGAAGTGTCCCCCGGGGGAGGGGACCCAGCTTTCCATGTCATTCGTGTGCATCTGCTGCATCGTCACACCTGGATGATTATCCCACGGCAGATTCCAAGCAAGGCAGGGTGCTGCGGGGTTGGGGCTCCACTGGCCCTGGTCTCGGCATCTCAGAGGGGCCCCCAGATTTTTGAGTGTCTTGCCCTGGCTCCCAACCCCAAGTCCCCATGCTAAAGAGAAGCCCCTGTTGAGGATGGTAGATTTCGCAAGCCCAAATTAAGACACGAGATCTGAAGAAGAATTTGGGGGATTTGTGATACCATGTTAAAGATACAGAAAAAGGAATCTCATTTTGTATGTGACTGAGGAACTGCTTTTCTTGGTAAGAATAGTCATGAGGAAATCAAATCTGGACAGAAGGGTTCTGGACACATATGAGGGTCTGTGACATGTAGCTTGACCCCGGACCAGTCCCGCCCCCGTCACCACCCGGTCCTGTCAGGTCCCCGTTGGGGAGAGGTGGTTGGGTTCTGGAATCAGTTGGAATCCAGCTGACAGGATTCTCTGAGGGAGGGGACATGGGTCTAAGAGAAAAGACACAGGGACCACTCCAAGGTTTTGGTCTAAGCAACTGAATGGTTGAAGTTACCACAGACTGAGACAGAGAATGCATTTGGTTGTACATTTAACAGATTGCTTTTATTATGAAAGTCCAGAAACTGGGAATGGATGGAAAGGAGCAGGGTGTCTGTGGGGTCACTGCCCACGGGGACCGTTGGGTCATTACACGCCCCCACCCCCGCCACAGGCCTCAGGGCTCCCACGAGGCCCCCGGGGTAGAAACAGGGAGGCTTACCTTCCTGCCTCCGCTATGGGACCTGGCGGGGGGGGGGGGGGGGGGGGAGGGGGGCGGCGGTGGGAAAGGGTCTGACCCTCCCGAATCCCCTGGGCTGGCACAGGAGACCCGGGGCCCGGGAAGGCGGTGGCGTGTGTGGGCCTCTGTCTACACAGACCCGCCTTTGGCCCACAGAGGCCCTTTCTCCTCAGACCTGGTGCGCTGTTGCCGCCAGCGCCTTCTAGAGGAAGCATCCACAGGACCCCAGGACTATACTTTGATTCTCCAGCCACAAACCCCTGCAGGCCTGGCTGGCCAGAGGCGTGCCTATGCATCCCGGCAAGTAAGCTCCTGGGGGACTCATGGCCAGAGAGGCTGTGAGGATGGCTTTGTGCGGCCGTTCAGGTTGGCCCTGCCAAGTCCCCCTGCCGGGAGAGGCCAGTTTGGCTGCCAAGCCTCCTGAACTTAGGTTACCTGAGAAAGCAGCCTTGAAGCCATCTGTTTCTCGTTGCTTCGCATGCTGTGGGCCTGCTTGCCCCAGGGGCCAAATGCCCTGTTTCCCCCCATCAGCAGAGATGAGGGACGAGGAGATAGCTCTGTGGGAGGAGCCAGGAGGACCAGTCTTTGTGAGAATATAGGTTCCTGGGCACCTCTCCAGCCCTGCAGAATCTGCGTCTCTGAATATTTACCAAGCTCCCCTGGTGATCTGATGAGGGTCAGGGGTTGGGAGCCCTGGCATAGAGGATGCATGCTGTGCATGATATCTGGGGAGACACCACACCTGAGGAGAGTCAGAGATGTGCCACACAGTTCAGCGGGGTGGGTGGGGTTAGGAAGAGTGCTCTGGTTGTCTGAACACAGGAGAACCTGGATCTTTGAGGGGCCTCAAGGGGGCTATTTGGGAGGTTGGAGCTGGGATTAGGGTGGGTCCGAGGTGGGGAATGGGGCCTCCTCAGGCCCACATGGGGTGTCCCCTGGAGCTGGTCTGTATCTCGTGACCTGCTCCTTCTCCCTGTAAACTCTTAACCCCGATCTGGAGGTGATCCCCAAGGCTAGGGCTCACCTGCCCAGAACTACATTGAATAAATAAATGTGCTCTGCCCAGATTTTATCTCTTCAGAATTCCAGAGCACAAGACAAATGGCCTCATGTCCGGCAAGGAGGTGTAATTCATCCTCTGGGGTGAGCCCCAAGCCTGGGGGTGGGGTGGGGTGGGGAGAGGAGAGGTAGATGGTTTGGAGCACGTGGGACATGCAGACATGGGGGCCAGCGGGCCCTGGAGCTCTGTGTGCAGGGCTCAGCTCTAAGACCTTCAGAATAACCCTGCCTTCCCAGGGCTTATGCAGGGATGGAAACCAAACCTAGCATCCTTTAATTTAGGGAGTCTATTTCTGATGTCTAAGAACACTTCAGGACCTAGAAATAAGTTTATAGCATAGTAAGCAGAAAAATGAAAATCTAATAAATATATAAAATAACGTGACTTTGGAAATATGTTGATTCATTTAAAATGTTGCAAGATTATACCCCAAAACATTGACTGGTTGTAAGATAAAAGGTAATTTTAGAGTTTTGGTTTTTAATTTGGTTTTGCTTATCTGAATTTTTAACTTTTCTAGAAGAGTCATGCACTTATTTGTACCCAAATGACACAAATTTTGAAAGTTATTATCGTTATTATTTCATAAACCAGAGCCTCTGAGATGTAGTTCAGGAAGGAGAATTTCTAGGCAGGAAAGACAGCTGGATCAAATAACCCTAGCTGTCATCTGCCCCCGCCCCCTTCTTTGGGTCAATTTCCTCATTTTTACCACCTCCCCATGGTTGGCCCCCCTGGGATGCCACTGTCCTTTCAATTCTCTGGACCAAGCACAGCTAGAGACCCAGGCTTTGGCTTCTTTTAGCAGAGCAAGGCTAAGAAACCTGGGAAGACATACCAGATGGTGTTCCTAAACCCAGAGGGAAGAAAACAGGAACGGAAACACAGTGCCTGGAAGAACTATGAAACCACCAGGTTTCCCCACGCAAGGGTGTGCAGTCCCACCTCCGCTCTCAAGTGGGACCCACCGTGACATAGAAGGAGAGAATGCTAGTCCTCGGTCCAGGCACCCCCAAGCCACGGTACTCATTTCAGAGGACTTAACGCCTTACACACGTAAAAGAGCTCCCAGGAGCTAAGAAGCTTCCAGACTTGAAAAGTAAATGAATTTACTTGGTATGCCCAGGTTTTTCTTAACATCATTCCACCCACTATCTGCCCAAATGAAGGCATGATAGGGAATCAGTGAATTATTAAAAATCACTGATCACATTAAAAAATGGGTAGCTCAGTCGGTTGAGCATCTGCCCCTTGATCTCAGCTCAGGTCTTGATCTCAAGGTTGTGAGTTCAAGCCCCGCGTTGCGCTCCATGCTGGGTGTGGAGCCTACTTAAAAAAAAAAAAAAAAAAATAGCATTTAAAATTGTAATATGAATACAGATTCATCATAAAAACTATTTAAAAATTTAAAAAAATGAAAATATCACATAATCATCACACTGAATGGAGATAAACATTATTGGTGTATAGACACATTTCAATAAAATCAGGAAAATATTGTGTGTATATGTGATATATACACACATAAAATTCTGATTTTATATATGGATATAAAGTCATTTACACACACATATAAATATATAAAATTCTGGGTTTTTTTCCATTTAAATTGCATCATAAGAATTTTCCTAGATCTTTGAAAATAAATTTTAAGTGGTTGCATGCTATCCCATCGCATGGCACACTGATTCTTAAACAAATCTCCTACTTATACCTAAGCTACTTCCAAATCACTTGCTATTATAAAGAATAATTCAATAACATCATTGCACATATGTCTTTGTATGCATCTCTGATTGTTTCCTTAGGATACCTTTTTAGGAATAGAATTGCCAAGTCAAGGACATGAATGTCTCCAAGGTTCTTGGCGTTTCCAATCAATGCACACTTGTTGAATTGTATGAATTTGAACAAAAGTAGGAAAAAACTCCAGAGCAGCATTCTACCATGTTCACTGCATGTTCTGAGACCCACCAAAGGTTCCAGGGGGCCCGGTGAACCCCCTCCATCCACCCTGTGGGACTGTCCTTTCGAGCCCGGGCAGAGGCTGAAGCCAGCTGTCCTTGGGGTTCCTTGGCTGGGCCGAGCCCCTGTTGCTGCCACAGGACTACTTCCCTCAGCTTCTCAGAAACACCCCAAATCCCGCTCAGAAGCCCCTCTGTGAGGATTTCCTTCCAGCCAGTTGCCGTGGCCCCCTGGGGAGTATACAGGGTAGGGGTCACGATCACCCACCCCCTCCTCAGACCGGGCATCTGAGGCCTGGAAGCCAGCAGGACGCCAGAGATGGAACAGGACCGGGGATTCGGAGGCAAGGCTCTAGGTCTCTCTCTAGCAGCCAGTGTTGCCAAACCACAGAGGGGCGCGTCCCGTGGGAAAGTGGCCCAACACAACCGGAGGCAGAGGCCCTGTGAGGAGGCTGGGCTCCTGCTAGAGTCATTTTCAACAAATATTTATTGAACATCTGTCATGTACCAGTCACTGAGAAAATAGCGTTGAACCCACGAGGCAAAGCTCCTGCCCTCAAGAAACAGCACGCGAGTGGGGGAAACAGGTAATAACCCCCCAAAATCATGTCCAGTGGGGTCAAGAGCTGAGAAGAAAACAAGGCAGGGACGAGTGGATAGAAAGGGGCACAGAGGGGTGGGTGACCTTGAGGTAGGATAATTCATATAGGTCTCTCTGGGTTGATACTTAAGCAAAAGCCTGAGGGAACAGAAGGAATAAGCTCTGTGAGTTATCTGGAGGAAGCCGTTCAAGGCCAAGGGAACAGCAAGTACAAAGGTCCCGAGGCAGGAGCAAAACTGGTATGTTTGGGTAGACGTCAGAAGCCGATATGGCTGGAACAGTGTGAACAAGGGACAGTGTAGGGACCGAGGTCATGGAGCTAGCACCATCCCCATTAGATGCGGGAGCTCCCACTGGGCCACAGGCATCAAGCAGGACACTGTCATCTGTCGTCAAGAACCCTTAAGGTTCGGGGACCTTGCTGTGGCAGGAGACAAGAGAATAGCAGAGGGCCGGGGCAGGTTTTTACCACCTGATCAGGTGTTTAGAGCAAGGCTGTGAGGAAGGAGGGTATGTTCTAGAGCTCTGTCCCACCGTGCTGGGTGGGTGCCAAGTGTCCAGGGTTGACCAGGCCACAGAGCTGCCTCCTAGAGGCTCACAACCCCGTGGGGCCAACAGTTGGGAGGAGCTAACAAACTGGCAAGGAAATCCTGTCATTTGTGACCACACAGCTCAACCTGGAGGACATCATGCTAAGTAAAATAAGTGAGGTCGAGGAAGACATGCCCAATCCGCATGGTCTTACTTAGGTGTGGAATCTAAAAAAGTCCAACTCATAGAAGCAGAGAGTGGGATGGAGGTTGGCACGGGCTGCAGGGTAGGGGAAATGGAGAGATGCTGGTCAAAGGGTCAAGGGTATGAAAGTTCAGTTGGAAGATGAATAGGTTCTGGAGATCTAACATATAGCATGGTGACTACGGCTAATAATTCTATATGGCGTGTACTTGAAATTTGCTAAGAGAGGAGATCTCAATTGTTTTCACACGCACCCAAAAAGGAGACTGTGTGAGGTGATGGATATGTTAATTAGCTTTGTTGTGATTATTTCATAATGGTCATGACCTTGGGGTCTGCGAGAGGGAGCCGCACGTTGGGCTCCAAGCTCAGCGAGGAGTCTGCTAAAATTTTGCCCTCTCCCTCTCCCCTTGCCCCTCCCCGTGCTCTCTCTCTCTCAAATAAGTAAATAAATCTTTCAATAAATAAATAACAAAATTAATAAAAGCTGGTTACACAACATCTTGTGAAAAATAAGTGCTACACAGGAACTTTCTGTACTTTAAGCTTCATTTTGCTGTGAACCTAAACCCGCTCTAAAAAATAAAATTCATTAATTGAAAACAAGACAAAACTGTAAAAAACAAGCGTATGGCATGACAGACTGGGAAGACTTCCTGGAGGAGGTGATGTCTGAACTGGGCCTTGAAAAATGAACAAGTGGACCAGATGTCAGCAGGCAGGGAAGGTGAGAAATGCACTTCAGAGAGAAATACTGGTGTGCTGAGGAGGGAGCAGGGGCACCCTCTGGCAGCTGGATATTGGGGTGCGGCCTTGATTTGGGATTATCACAGGGACAGGACCAGCCCCGGAAAGCAGACAGTGAGAAGAGAAGAGGTTGAGAAGATAATGCTGGGGCATACAGCCTCACTGTTGGTTGGGGTAGGGGGGCACTAGGGAGGGGCTGAGGGAGACATGAGGGGGATGAGAAGAGACAACGCACACAGGAAATTTGAACTAGAATGAGGGGGGGACAGATGCATCTAGAGGAAGACCCAGCCTGGCTGGAGACAAGTTGCTTTTAGGATTTTATTTTTGTCTAATCCTGTTGTGTCTCCTTCCCTCCCTTCTCCCCCAAGCCCAACGGGGAGATTAGAAGCATAATCCACATTGTCGATTCCATAAAGTATTGCTTCCCCTCACCCCTGCCACCCACCCGCCCCAGTGCCTTGCAAGCTATGTGAGTCCAAATCCACATTCTTAAAAGATTGGTTCTCATTGTATTTCCTATGGCCGGCTCTCCTTCAATCACAAAACACAGAGCTTATTGTATGATTAATTGTTCGAGTTCAGATAGTGATGCCCGGGTTAGAAAGGTAAAGATTTTGTTCTCAGCCTCCGGTTCCACTCAACCCCTTCTGAAAAGTTTCCTTGTTGTGCAACTGATTTTAGCTCTTCTACTACTTTTATGTGTAACTTCATTTTTTCCCCAGCTTGACGGAGAGATCATTGACAAGGGATCTACATTTTTAAGCCACAAGGAAAAGAAACCCAGAGCTACCAAGAATAATATTTTATTGACTTGGAACCAGTTTTGGAATTTATATTTTTAACCAACTACCCAGGTGATTTTGATGATCAGACAGTTTGAGGATTTTTTTTTTTTCCCCTTCTTTCTCTTCCCTTCAGTAAACTGTTTTTCAACTTTGTTTTTCAGTGAAAACCATTTCCTCCTCACCGTGGACTCCATCCAGAGGCTGCACCCATCTCTCCCACGTCAACAGTCCTGTGTCCTTGGCAGAGGACAGTGCTCTCATTCTGGGCCTTTCCCTTCTTCCTCGGCCAAAGCCCTGCCCCTGCACCTCCCCGCAGCTAATAAAAAGGCTGAGTTCCCCGACGCAGGGCAAGCTCCCACCCGCCGTCCCTCGCAGGGATGAGTGAAATCTGTGGGGGCCACTCTCGTCCCCATGGGCAGCTTTCCTGCCTTCACATGTTCCCAGAGCAGCTAGCTCATCCCAGGCCTCAGGATGTCCCTGGGCCCGGGGGTGAGATCCAGGCACGACCACCTTCCAAAGCCACATGGTTCTGAGGGAAACTGCGGACATGCAACAGTGGGGTGTTTCTGGACACTGAAGCAAAGAGAGTCTCCCCGTGGGAAGGCATGGATTGATTTGGGACAAAAGGCCCTTGTTGGCCCTGGAAGGCAGGGTTTGGGGGAGCCCTGTGCTAAGCAGAGGTGGGTGGGCATGATTCTCTTGTCTGCTGGGATCAGCCCCTCCGGCCAGTAGCCACCTGGCCCAGCGGTAGGAGACGTGGAGAATGAATTTCAGAGTCATTTCCACTGGGCCATGGCACCGAAACAGCTGCAGGAGGGGAGGCAGCTGGCCCTGCCCCCACCCCTTCCAGCTGAGCTACTCTGGAGGAGCGCCACCCTCCCCATGGGAAGGGAGACAGTCCTACTTGCTGCGGTCTCAGGGACCAGGGAAGGGGTCTCTAAGCGAACCCTCCGTTTTCAAGGGCACAGTGTGGCCTTTATTAAAATAAAATCCCATCACCACTTATTCTGGTGGCTCCTAAACCTGGCTAAACATCAGGATCACCCAGGATGTTTATTAAAAAGTAAAGATTAATAAAAATAATGAGCTTGGGGACCCAACCCAGACCTAATCAATCAGAATCTCTTTGGGTCGGGCTAGGGCTCGGGCTAGAAGCAGCATGAATCCTCCATTCCAAAAGTCTGAACCCATAGAATGGGAGCATGGTGAGGGAATGGTGGGGGTTCGGGTGACAGAGAACCATACAGAGAGTCACCATTCCCAGGGATCTCTACGTGCCAGCCAGGGCACCAAAGTCTTCTCACACAATCATCTTACTTAGTGGTCCAAACACACCCATGAGATATGTCTAGTTATTTTTTTAAAGATTTTATTTATTTGTCAGAGAGAGAGCATGAGTGAGGGGCAGGGGCAGAGGAAGAGGGAGAAGCAGACTCCTCACTGAATGGGGACCCCGATGTGGGGCTCGATCCCAGGACCCCGGGATCATGACCTGAGGTGAAGGCAGACGCTCAATGACAGCCACCCAGGCACCCCGAGGTATGTCCAGTTATTGTCCCCATTCAGCTGATGAGGAAATGGGAGCTCCAGAATTCATACGGGTCGTAAGAGGCAGAGCCAGAACTCCAATCCAGATCTTTCTCTGAACATCTCTGCCATGGAAGGAATCCTGGGAAATCTGGGCACCCCCGTGGGAGTTAGGTCAGTATGAGACCATGGGCTTTCTGGGCGCTTGTGTCTGGTGGGATCAGGTCCCCCGTGTGCATTCCCTTCACGTTCGTTCACCAAGCCCTTGTGGACACAGAGGTGGCCAGGACTTGACCACCCTCAGGACAGGATGGTTCACTGGGCTAAAAGCAGGAGAGGGGACTTCTGGTCCCAGCACCTACCACCACCACAAGCTGTGAAAGCGGCCCCCGCATCCCCCTCGGCAGAACTCTAGCGGCCCATCGGCTTTTCAAAGGCTTGCTGAGGAGCCCAGCCCCCCCCAGCCCCGTCTCCCTAATGCTTTCCTTTCCCACTCTCAGCCCCTCCAGGGCCGTGGCCTTCTCTTGTCTATAAGATAAGATCAGTCCCTCATCTCGATACAATAAGCTTCTCTGTGGGGTGCATCAGGGAGGGGATTTAGCCTCCCCAGACTTCAGGGAAGACTTCCTGAAGGAGGTGGCACCTGAGTCAGAGCTATCCAGGAGAGGAGTAGAAAAATAGCAAGTAGTGGGAACAGCATGAGCCAAACCATGGCTGTCTCTCCCTGCATGGTATGTGCAGGGCGACTCAGTGTTTTGGGGTGTGCGATGCAGCACCATCAGCCCCAAGAAGCCCTCCTGACACCTTAGGCAGTCTCATTTGGCTTCCACAGGGCTCTGGGGAACTCCAGGGACCAGTGCCCAACACACCGCTCGGGAGGGGGTGTTTGCATGGCTGTCTCCCCACAGATTTGTCACAGGCAGGGGGGGACTGACCATTTCTAGCTCTACATCCTGTGTCTGACATATGTCAGGGGAAGGAAGGAAGGAAGGAAAGAGGGAAGGAAGGTCTGGCTCAAAGAGGCACTTCACTTGGGAGGCCTCTGAGGGCACCGGCCTGACCAACTGGGTCCCGTGGGACTGCCCGGGCTGGCTCAGCATTGTCCCTCTCTTGCCCTTTTAAGTCCTGGTTGTGACTGGGGTGACCTGAGCTCTGGGAGCTGGATCCGGTGGGGACAACTGCAGGAGTGGGTTCCCACATCTCTGCCTCTCCCACTCAGGCATTTGAGATACCTACCCAGTGTCCTTGAGTTGGGTCTAGGATTCTTGTCCCCATGTCACAGGGGGGCAGTTGAAGACCCTGCCCTGAAGAAAGGTACAATTCAGATCCTAAACTAAGTTGGAGCTGGAGGAATTCTTCACATGTTGAAGATGCCTCTCAGGTGTAGACACCCCCTCAGGGTGCCAGATGCAGGGTAGGGAGGGCTTCCCTTCTGACGAAGCAGAGGAGACGGCATGAGGCCCAGAGACTCAACAATGAGTGGAGCCAGACCCATCTCGCCCAGAGTCCAGTAAGGCAAAGCCTCAGTGTCCTGACATCAGAGCTGGAAGAGGCCAACTGAGGCTGAGGGAGGGTAGGTGAGCTGCCCAAGACGCCCATAGCTGTAAGTCTCACCTTGGAGCTGAGATCTGAATTCGGGCTCACCCATGTTATTCCAAAGCCCAGATCTTCTTCACTTCCTCCCCCTCCCCTGGGAGAAAATGGGAAGACTGAGCCTCTGAGCTACAGCTGAGGGCCACATGCTGAATAACAGCTCCCAAACATGGCCAGGTAATCCCCAGAACCTGAGAATGTTCTTACATGGCAAGAAGAGCTTTGCAGTTGTGATTCAATTAAGGCTCTTGAGATGGGGGTCTGCCAGGGGGGCCCAAAGTAATCACAAGCACGGGAGACGCAGGAGGGTCAGAACAGAAGTAGGCAGTGTGTTGACAGAGCAGAGACTGGAGTGAGGCCCTCTGAAGACGAAGGAAGGGGCCACAAGCCAAAGGACGCAGGCAGCCCCTCGAAGCTGAGCTCAGCAAGGAGACGGAGAGCCTCCCAGAGCCTCCAGGACAAACCAGCCTTGCCGACACCTTGACGTTAGCCGGGTCAGACTGAGCCTAGACATCTCACCTACAGAACTGTAAGAGAATACATGTTTTGTTTTAAGCCGCTTAGTTTGTGGTGATTTGTTCCAGCAGCCACAGGAAATCAACCTTGCCTGGAGACACATGGCTGAGTCTGTGCTCCCATCCTGCAGCCCAGCTATATGGGATCCTTGCCCCATGCTGGATGGGACTGGGCAAGCGGTGCGGATGAGGCCCGGAGGGGGCCCAAACACCACACTTGGTAAGATCCCAGGCCTCTGAAAGGGTGTGTGTGTGTGTGTGTGTGTGTGTGTGTGTGTGTGTGTGTGTGTGTGTTAGAGAGAAGGGATGAACATGCCTTCTTCATGCATCAGGGGATTTTCTGGGCAGACGATTCTCTAAAGGCATGTCAACATTTTTCTCTCCGGGAAAAAATAACTCAATCCCTATCCAAAAAAGTCACAGTTATGTACACGTACACACATGGACGGATGTGTGGGTCCTAGACAGAAATGAACTATGCCACCTACTCCAGGAATCGTTCATTTTCACAGGGCAGGAAGATTTCACAAATCTTCACATTTTCACATTTCACGAGCAAAGTTGAGGAGGGCCGGGCACTATCAGCCAGAGGGCTGTGGACACGCTGTGACATCTGGGATGGGACAGAAGGCATCCCTGTCCCTGAGAATGTTGAGATTGCCCAGCACATCCCCATCACCTGTTTTTCTCTTTCCTCCTTCCAAGCCCAAGCGTAGATACCTATGCCCAAATCACACGGGCACCCGCAGACCCATGGGGTCATGAGCAGTGCTGGTGTGTGCAAAGCGGAAATGAGCAAACACACACATACAGCCCAACTACCCAACAGACTTACACACAAGCAGTCGTGTAAACACACCAGCAGATACATACAAACCCAGATACACGCCCTTTACACACTTACATACACCCACGCTGTGTACAGAAATGTGGACACAGCCATGCAGGAGGAAAGACCGTCCGCGTATGTGGACACCTGGACACCTGTGAGCCACGTGTAAGGCCCTGTTCTTCCTGTACCTCCGTTCAGGGAGGTCGGCCAGATTTCCTTCCCCACCCAACCCTCCTGAGCTCTGCTCTGGAGCCCTCTGCTGGGGAGGCCAGGAACAGGCTGCCAGGTCCTGAAGCTGTGCCCGCCGGTGCTGGGGGTTTGGAGGGAAGGGAAATGAGGAGAGAAAGGGGAGCGATGGGGGGGGGGCAGCCCCAGGGTGCTCGGTATCCTGCCTCCACTTGACCCAAATGACTTTCTGCAGCCTCTGATCTAGGGCTGAAGGAGGGATTTCTCCCGCAAAGATCCCTCCTGCGCTCTTTGGCCTCTTTTTGCCAGACCCCAGGCTTACCCTGTCCCGTCAGTGGGCAGTGCTAGTGTGCCTGCCTGTGGAGGGAAGGCCCTGGCCTGGTTGCATCACACACTCCCCCCACCAAGCCTTCCTCGCCCTCTCACACCCTGGGAGCCCACACTGGCTCTGCTCACCCCACCCTGGGCCATCTTGCAGTGCGGCCGGGCACCCAGCTTCCTGGCACCCACTGGGTCTCTGATAGCTTGTCACAATTCCTTGTTCAAACTTCCACCTCCTGTCTCTCCTCAGAGGGCCCATCCTTCAGCTCTCAATGGCTTTTTCTTCCCATCTTCTCCTAGGGGAGGGGGAGGAAGTGAAGAAGATCTGGGCTTTGGAATAACATGGGTGAGCCCGAATTCAGATCTCAGCTCCAAGGTGAGACTTACAGCCATGGGCGTCTTGGGCAGCTCACCTAACCTCCCTCAGCCTCAGTTTCAGCAGGTAGAATGGAGATCATGAGACTTATATGGCAGGGTGACAGCATGCTCGGCACCCAACACCAGGGCTGGTTTAAGGGGTCAGGCAGCCATGACGGCTAGATAGGGTGCCATCTTTATGAGGCACTCAGACACCACTGGAAATGTAAGGAGATGAAGAAAACCATGCCTGGAACTCCTCTAAGGGACAGTTGCATACTCTGCTTTAATGAGCTACTCGCAATGGGGTGGTGGGTGGACCCCAAAAAGAGCAGGCTAGAGTAACAACAGTTGGTCTCTAAGCGGTTTTCTAAGGAGGGTGGGGCGGGGTTTCTAAAAAGATTTTGTTCGTCTAATTGCAGCATGCAAGTGTGGGGTCAGAGCTGAACCACTCAGGGAAGATGGAGTGTTGCCAATGGGGATCCCCTTCTCTGTCCATGCCCCCCTTCTTCTAAGCAGAGGCCAAGTCCACTGCATTCAAGTTGAACTGATAGTAAAAGAATATCACTTTGAGGGGACATAAAATTATTAGCCTGCCTGGGGCACCCACATGTTTCCCTGTTGGGTCCTTCCTGACGTGTGGCAGGTGCTTGATAAATGTTAGTTGGGTGTGTCTCTCCAGTCCTTGGTCCTAAGACTTCTCTCCAGCACCCTGCACTCAGCTCAGCTCTTCTCACACTCTCTCTACCTGGTCTTTGTGTCCACAGCCTGAGTTCTTCACTCCACACCCCCTCCCTGTAACCTTATTCCACTGGCTGAGCCCATTCTGGAAGCCACAAGGCTTCTAGTGTTGGGGGGGGTGTGTGTGTCAAGATTTCCATTTCTTGGGAAATCAGATCATCCTCCTGCATCAGCCTGTCTAAAACAACAGTAAGCAGCCCCCATCTTGCCCCGGAAAGTATCTCATGATCTTAAATGTCTACAATCGGGCAGTCCCAGCTTACGGATGAGTTATATTTCAAAACTTTGTTTCTGTGAAATGGAATGGCGTTCCACACAATGAGCCAATAGAAAATTGAGGACTCAGAGGCATGAACGGGGCTGTTTTCCAGGTCAGGTGGTAAATGCCTGTCACAAAGCTGGGCTGCCACAGGCAGAAAAAAAGAGAACCCTACTGTTGCAAGACCTGTAGGTAGAAATGGAAAAACAATAATGCTGATCTAGAAAAGTCTGTTTATTTTCTCTTGAAAGCTGGTGCTTGAGGGAAAGCAGGTTTCTTAACAGGAGTAGAAGGAGAAGGGTGGGACGTTCTGAGGGAACTTCGAGCTGTTCTTCAGGGGCTTTAGAGGCTGAAAGCCTTTGTTCTTCATCATTCTAATTAATCTTTCTGACATGCAGTCTGCCTTTTTCTTGACACAGGGGCAAGCCTGGCTCCATCCTGACAGTCAGCGGGGATTGTTTGGGCAGACAGTAAACGGTGGGGAAAGGACTCCTGAGGTAACGGGTAGAGCTGTTAGAAAGGAGATGAAAAAAGCAGATTCAAGGGTGGATGATTTGGGTTTTCAAGATGGCCTGAGGAAGAATGAGCTGAACTGAACTGTGGTAAAAACAAAAACAAAGAAAGAACAAAAACAGAGAGAAAATGGAGATTAGGGCACATATGTGTCCCTATTGCTACAACCCCCCCCCCCAATAAAGGAAGTGGAGGAGAGGTTGGGAGCCAGACAGTTCCAAGGCTGGCCACCAGGTGACACCGCAGGCCCAGGACAGCTTGGTTGCTGTCTGTGGGGGGTAGGGGACTCAAGAGACCCAGGGAATTATGTATGTGTGTGTGGGGGGCGGTCACAGGTTCAGAAATACAGGGCATTCTCAGATTCGGTCCTCATTCGGACCGAGTTGGAGGGAGAAGGCTCCTGCACATTCCTGTCTCCTCAGCCTCCACCCCATCTTGCCTGAGGAGTTTATGCTGGTCTACAAGGTGGGGTGGGGATGGGAGAGTGCCCAGAGGGACCAGGGCCAGGGCCGGGGGATGAGTGAAGAGAAGAGGAAGAGGGGGGCTCAGGAAGGTCTTGGACAGAACCATGATAGTGTGAGGGGACAGAAAACAATGAACCTTTATTGAGAGTCCGCCCCCACTCACAGGTCCTGACGCAGGAAGGCCCAGAGGGGGAATCAAGCACCCCACCTACGGGGCTGCCCACGGATGCAGGTGATTCAGAGTTTAGGTTTGGCTGATAACAGCCTGGACCCGCTGAGAAAGGGCCCTTTGTAAGGGTTGCCCCTCCTCAGGCCCCCTCCTCACAGCTGCGCTGGCTTCTTGCAGGAAACAGGACCAACTGGAAAATGCAAAGAAACCCAGCAGCCAGTTACTGTGAGATGCTGTGTGGGAACTTTAAGATGCTTCGGGCCAAATGTGCAGGAGAAAGATAGGGCTTGGCTGGAGCCCACATTCTTTTCTTTCAGGTTGTCAATCTTAGTTGTGTCTACCTCCCACCCCCACCCCACTGATTCCCCCAGGGAGAAAAAAACATCACTTTCAATGCTGTGATAAGTCAGGACGTTGGGTTGCCGATGGCCAGAACCCACCTTGAATCAGCTTGGCGAAAGGTGGTATTGAGGAGCCGGCTCAATCAGGGCAAGGATAAAAAGCAGGCCCCAGGGAGGTCTAGAATGAGGCCTACTCCCCGTGCTGGGTGATTCTCTCCTCCCTGTGTCTCTCAGAGGCTGGCGGCACCATTTCTTGAGCAGACAGGTTTTGTCTTCCTCTGGTAAGGAAAAATCACTGTGGGCAGCTCAGGATTGCTTTCTCATGGTTTCAGGACCAAAAAGGAAATTGCGCCATGCTACCAGATTTGGTTAGGCAAAAGTCCTGAGGAAGAACTCTGATTGGCTCTGCTTGAGTCATGTGCCCAGTCCTGGACCAACGCTGTGGCCAGGGGAATGTGTTAACTACGATTTTCTCAGACTGAGTCACTTGCCCAACCCTGTGGCCAGGAGGAATGAGGTACAGGGCAGATAGACCTAAGAAGCTCTTTACCATGCACTTGGGGTTTCATGTGGCAGAACTACCAGGTGGCTCCCGGTCACAGTTTTTCCTTTTCTTCAATAGAACAAAAAGTGCTTACCGGATACATGGCTGCCTGGAATAAAAACTACATTTCCCAGGCTCCCTTGCGGCGAAGGCTAGCCCGGTACCTAAGAGTTCTGACCAGTAGGGTGTGAGCAAAACAAGGGGCGCGCTTCCAGAGGCTGTCCTTAAAAAGAGGGGAGCAGTCTCTCTTGACCCTTGTCCCCCCTACTTCCCACAATTTGGAAGCCCTTGTGCTGGTGAACCACCTAGGATCTTCCGGCGAGAACAGGACCCATAGAGGGCACCGTAGCAAGTTAGGCGAAGCCTGAGTCCTTAGTGCCGTTTTGGCCCTGAACTGTTTATGCCGGGACTGCTACACAAGAGGAAATGAACATCTATCTTGTTTGAGCCGCTCTTATTTTGAGTCTCTGTTAACGTCAGCCAAGTGTGTATTTTAGGCAATGTGTCTTCGGACCTTTTCTCGGTACCCACTGCTGTAGGCTGAAAACCATATCGCTTGTGTCCAGCACTGAATTTGTTCCCTGACTCAGATACCTCCAATCCAAACCCAGAAAAACGCTGCCTGTGACCAGCCCACACTTCGCTGAGAATGTGACAAGGCACATCACAGGGCCAGATCTGCTCTGCCTACCTACAAAGTTATGTTTTATTTCTCCCTACATCCTGACTCCGTTCTCGAGGGCCAAGTTCCAAAGTGTTTTGCCTGTGGGTTAGACCAGACTGCGTTGGCCCAGGGCGTTCTTTAATGGGGAGGTCATGGCTCCCTCATCAGACTGGGGGGTTCCTGAGAGCTAGAGCCACAGATAAATATAGTCATTGCCCCTCCCTGCCTCCATGATAGGAGCTGCGCCCCTGCATTAGGGTGGGTGAGCACAGCAGATAGCCCATCTCCCCCTGAGACAGAGAACTGGGGGCACAGATTTCCTGAGAACTAAGCAATGGAGGAAAAGGAAAAACTGCCCGTAACTGCCTCTTCTCCTGCCACCTGGGAGTGTTCCATTACTGGGCTCCTACTAGGATCTTCTATAGCCTGTGGTTCTGAGGGAGGGAAAAGAGAGCATCAGCTTGGAAGGTTCTGGGTTTCTGGGATGGGGAAGAGGCAGTGGCTGGTCATATTTGAGGTCATTGCAGGAGGTGAGGCACAGAAAATAATAGGAGGACTTTATGTCAGATGATTCCTCACCCTCATGCCAAGCTTTTATACTTGAAGGATAATTGAGGTGAGCCCAACTGGGAAATCCAGAAGGAAACATTGCTTCAGACCACAGAGACACAGGCTGGGGCTGGGCTGGGCTTTTTTCCTTTCTTCTGTACGGATTGTGTTTAAGAACAATGGCCGGCAGGCCCATGTCTTTCTTACAGCCATCCTTGGCTCCCAAGCAGCTGGCTTTACCCCTTCTTCTTTCCCTCCAAACCTCCTCCCTCAGAGAGGCCTCCCTGAAAGCCAAGATGGAGTCTCTACCCTCATACTGGTTATGAAAAGAAAACTTCTCATAGGGCAAGTTGGACCAGCCTTGGGCTACGGGAACCAGCAGGCCCTAACTGAACTGGCAGGAAGATGACGACATGAGGTCTCCAGACTGCATCTCTGGATCCCTCTGAAGGTGGAGGCAAGACTTCTGGTCCCACCTCTAACCCGGGCCATTCTCCACACTGGTTTCCCCTGACCCCAGCATTGGACCCAAGGAAAGAGTATTGACTTTTGGTCCCCCACTGCCATCCCCATGAGATCCATCAGGAATGAGGGACAAACAGGGCTGGTGACACAGTGGCGTGGGGGGCATGATGCCGAGTGATGACCCTGCTCCTAGCTTGTGAGGGATAGCCAAGGCTGGCCTTCCATGAGAGCTAGGGTCTCCCTTCCCACCACAGCTTGCCCGCCTCACTTGAGTCCCGGCCCGCCTGCTTGCCTCACCTGCTGTACCCCTCCCCTCTTCTCTTGCACAATGCACTCAGGAGCTCTTGCGCCAGTCAGCACACTCCCCTGTTTTCAAGTTCTTCTTGGAATGTTTCCTCCTCTTCTGGTCCTGAGCCACCATCTCCCTGCAGCCCTCTCAAGGGAGGCTGTTTATTCTCATATTCTCTGCACCTGAAGACCAAAAGGTGGAGTTTGTCTTAATTACTCCTCATTGTCGTTTCCAGCCCGTACTCCCATGCCCTCGCAAAACCCCGCACCATTGACACTCCTGCTTCCAGCTCTACCCTCCTCCCTCCTGATCCTGGTCGTCTCCCAGCCTCCTGGCTGTGCTCCCTCCCCCATGGAAGACCCCCAGCTCCAACCTCTTCATCTTTTCCTCTACTCCCCCACCTGCCACTATCCTAAACAAACATATCCACACCCTGACCTCTCGCTTCCGTCACTGTCATCTCCGATAATTCCAGCCTTAGCTTTCCATCACCACATTTATCCCTGAAGACCTTATGGTCACCTGAAGCCTCACTTCTGAAATCAGAAATTCCAGCTGCCCTCTCCATCCATCACCTCTGAGCCTCTCAGCTCCCTGGCCCAAGAGCCCCTAAATAGTTCTCTGGCTTCAGAGAACTCTCCAGTTTGCTGATTCCTTCACTTTCTCTCTATCCATCAGCCCCCTCCTGCCTTCACTTTCCTTTCCCAGATTCTCTGGCTTGTGGATAAATAAACTGTGGTGTATTCACACAACGGAATACCATACAGCAGGTTAAGAGCCACGGCAACAGAAAACAAATGGATACATCTTGGCAATATACAATTAACCGAAAAATGTAAACCCCCAAGGATTACATGGAGAATGATACTCTTTTATTGAGGTTACAAACAGTTAATATAAAATGTAGGCATATAATATTTGGAAATGTACATAGGCATAATAAAACCATATAAAAGGAAAGCAAGGGACTGTGGTACATAGAATTCAGGATGACAGTCACTGTGGGTCGGGGAGGCCGGGGGTGGAATAAGGAAGAGGAACCATATGTAAGATGTGGGTCATTGTCAAGGCTTTTGTTTGGGTGGTGATTTTGCAGGTGTCTGTTACATCATTACAAATAGCTGATTAAATAAAAATAAGCCATGCAAGGATCAATGGTGAGTGTCAGGGAACCAGTGCTGTGTGGAAGAGTCCAATAAAATACAGATTCCATGTGTTATCATGACATTACTTGCTTGCAAATATATTGAACCTCTCTCATCCTCCCACCGCTTAATCCACAAATCTCTCTGTGTCTACAACAATTTTTTTCTTATTCTTCCTGTCACAATGGAACAAGCATCCCAGTTTCTTCAGCCCAAGAAGAATTCTATCCCCTGCTCCCTGGATCCCGCCCTTTCTCATCTCCTCAAGGATTCTGCTCCTTGGTTATCCCTCCACTCTCTGCTCATCAGTCCCTCTGCCTCTAATTGGGCATTTCCAGAAGCATAGAAACATGTTGTAGTCTCTCCCATCTTAAAAACAGACACACTTCCTGTATTAGTTAGGTTAACAGTTAGGCTGCTATAACAGAGAAGTCCCCAAAGACAGTGCATCAAATAAGTAGAAGTTTCACTCCTGCATGAGAAGGCTAGGAAGGCAGGGTAGGGGTGATATGGTAGCTTCTTCAGTCTGTTGCTCTGAGTTCCCCTACAAGATGGAGGCTCCAGCCCTTGCCAGCACTTCAGCCTCCCAGCCAGAAGGAAAGGGAAAAGGGAAGGAGAAAACAGTCCTGTTTCCATTGAAGGGCACGGCCTGAAAGTGGCATGCATCATGTCCATTCCCACCGCATTGTCCTCGGACTTGATCAAAATGCACACCAAGTTGCAAAGGAAGTTAGGAAATACAGTCTTTTGCTGGGCAGCAAAAGTGGCCACTTAAATATTCCACTATTGAAGAAGAGGAGAGTGGCTACCACAGAAAAACTATCGTTCCCTGCCATGGCCTGCCCCTCTGGCCATCCACATAAACACACTCTTCCCCCACCCCACGGAACATGTTAATCTCCTGCCCACACCCCAGACCCACAGGGTTCCATCCATTATTTATTTATTTATTTATTTAGATTTTATTTATTTATTTGAGAGAGAGACAGAGAAAGCACGAGTGGTAGGGAGGGGTAGAGGAAGAAGGAGAAGCAGACTCCCCGCCGAGTGGGGACCCTGATGTGGAGCTCTGTCCCAGGACCCCGAGCCTATGACCTGAGCCTGAGGCAGATGCCTGACTGAGCCACCTAGGAGCTCCAGTCCCATCCATTACTGCAACCAGCTCAAAGCCCAGGCCCTCTTGGGGACTGTCAGATCTTGGTATGGAGTTCAGATATTATCCAGTGACATATAAACTAAAAAGCAAGTTATCTATTTACCCCTTCCACCAGCAATAGGTATATACAAGAGGAGGTAAGACCCCAAGAACCATAATTAAAACTGCCTTTTGGAAAGGAAAAATTAGAAAACTCGAAGCAGGAACACAGCGATTAGTAGATTCCCTGGGGCAAGATTTCCAAAGATTCCCAGCCTCCCTGAGGAGTAGGTTCCTTGGTACTGATTACCTGAAAACATCTCCTCTATCTATTATTCCCTGTGGCCCCTGGCTTTGCCTTCTGGGAGTTCCTTCCTAGTCCTCTAGGGGCCACAAATGAAGAGGGCATTGGAGAATGCGCCCTTCTGGGGGAAGTGAGGACACAGCTTGCACAGCCGGTTCCTGGCTGGTGCAGGTTTGGGAGCTCATGGTTTTCTTTAGGAGTTGAAAAATCCCAAAGTTGCACAGGCCAGGCTTGTAGACTGTGGCCAATTAAGTCCTCTCAATAACTTACTATAACACTACAAAAATTAAATATAGAAAATAATTTTGTTTACAATCATATATAATAGTATAAAATAGGAGTACATTTAACAAAAGAGGTTCCGGGCTTGTACATTGAAAACTACAAAATGTCATTAAAAGAAATTAAAGAAGACCAGGAGCGCCTGTGTGGCTCAGTCAGTTAGGGGTCCGACTCTTGATTTTGGCTCAGGTCATGATCTCAGGGTCGTGGGATCAAGCCCCGCATCAGGTTCTGTGCTGAGTGTGGAGCCTGCTTAAGATTCTCTCTCTCCCAGGCACCTCGGTGGCTCAGTTATTTAAGTGTCTGACTTTGGCTTGGGTCATGATCCCAGCGTTCTGGGATCCAGTCCTGCATTGGGCTCCCTGCTCAGCAGGGAGTCTCCCTCTCCCTCTGACCTCCCCCCACCCGCTCTTGCACATGCTCTCTCTCTCTCTCTCTCAAAATTAAATAAATAAAATCTTAAAAAAAAAAATTCTCTCCCTCCCTTTCCCTCTCCCCTCCTCCCACTGGCACACTCTCTCTTTCTTTAAAAAAATAAATAAATAAAATATTTAAAAAAAAAAAAGAAATTAAAGAAGACCTAAATAAATGTAAAGTCATCTTGTGTCCTTGGACTGAAAGACTTAATATTGTTAAGATGTCAATACTCCTTCAAATGATCTACAGGGGCGCCTGGGTGGCTCAGTTAAGCATCTGCCTTCAGCTCAGGTGATGATCCCAGGGTCCTGGGATCAAGCCCCCATCGGGCTCCCTGCTCGGCAGGAAGCCTGCTTCTCCCTCTCCCACTTTCCTGCTTGTGTTCCCTCTCTCGCTGTCTCTCCCTCTCTGTCCAAAAATAAAAATAAAAATCTTTAATAAAAAAAAATTTACAAATGATCTGCAGATTCAATGTAATCCCCATTAAAATCTACCTGCCTTTTTGCAGAAGTTGAAAACTGATCTTAAAATTAAAATAGAATTGCAAAGGGTCCAGAGTAGCCAAGACAATCTTGAAAAAGAAGAGCAAAGTTGAAAGATTTACACCAACCTTACTATTTCAAAACTTAACTGCAAAACTATAGTAATCAAGACAGTGTGGTACTGGCATAAGGAATAGAATTGAGAGTCTAGAAACAAACACACAAGGGGGAAGAATAGTCTTTTCAACAAGTGATGCAGGAACAGCTGGATAACCTCATTTGAAAGAATGTAGTTAGATCTCTACCTCACACCAGGTACAAAAATTAATTCAAAATGGGTCATGGACCTAAATGTAAGAAAAGCAATTGTTAAACTTAGTGATCTTGGATTAAACATTATTTTTTACTTTTTCTTTGTTTGTTTTAGATATGGCACCAAGAGCACAAGAAGAGAGGAAAGAAGGAAGTAAAGGAGGGAGGGAGGGAGGAAAGAGTGAGAGAAAGAAAAGAAAGAAAGAAAGAAAGAAAGAAAGAAAGAAAGAAAGAAAGAAAGAAAGAAAGAAAGAAAGAAGGAAAGAAGGAAAGAAGGAAAGAAGGAAAGAAGGAAAGAAGGAAAGAAGGAAAGAAGGAAAGAAAGAAAGAAAGAAAGAAAGAAAGAAAGAAAGAAAGAAAGAAAGAAAGAAAGAAAGAAAGAAAAAGAAAGAAAGAAAAGAAAAGAAAGAAAGAAAGAAAGAAAAGAAAGAAAGAAAGAAAGAAAGAGAGAGAGAGAGAAAGAAAAGAAAAGAAAGAAAGAAAAGAAAAGAAAGAAAGAAAGAAAGAAAGAGAGAAAGAAAGAAAAGAAAGAAAGAGAAAGAAAGAAAGAGAGAAAGAAAGAAAAAGAAAGAAAGAAAGAAAAGAAAGAAAGAAAGAAAAGAAATAAAGAAGAGAGAAAGAAAAGAAAGAAAGAAAGAAAGAAAGAAAGAAAGAAAGAAAGAAAGAAAGAAAGAAAGAAAGAAGAGAGAAAGAGAAAGAAAAAGAAAGAAAGAAAGAAAGAAAGAAAGAAAGAAAGAAAGAAAGAAAGAAAGAGAAAGAAAGAGAGAAAGACTGGGTGGCTTAGTCGGTTAAGTGTCTGCCTTCAGCTCAGGTTATGGTACCGGGGGTCTGGGATCAGGCCCGGAGTCAGGCTCCCTGCTCAGTGGGGAGCCTGCTTCTCCCTCTCCCTCTGCCATTCCCCCAGCTTGTGCTCTCTGGCTCTCTCTGTCAAATAAATAAAAATCTGAGAGGAAGGAGGGAAGGAAGGAATGCAGGAATGCAGGAAGGAAGGAAGAGAAAGAAAGTCATTGGTTTTCATCAAAATTAAAACCTTTGTGTTTCAAAGAACACTATCAAGCAAGTGAAAAGACATCCCACAGAATGGGAGAAAATATTGGCAAACTCTGTATTTGATAAGGGACTTGAATTTAGAATATATATAGAACACTTATAACTCGACAATAAGAACAAATAATCCGATTTAAACGTGGAAAAAAGATTTGAATAGATGTTTCTTTAAAGAAGATCCACAAATGGTCAATAAACACATGAAAAAGAGCCCAACATAATTAGCTGACGAGGACATTCAAATAAAAACCACAGTGAGATACTGCAGTTGAAAAACAGTCTGGCAGTTTCTCAAAAAGTTAAACACAGGATTACCTTATGACCCTGCCATCCCACTACTAGCTGTGTACGAAGGAGAACTGAAAATACACCTCTACATAAAATTTTGTACACGGATGTTTATAGCACGATTATTCGTAACAGCCAAAAAGTGGAAACAACCTAAAAGTCTATCAGCTGATGAATGGATAAACAAAATATATCTATACAGTGGAATAAAAAGGAATGAAATACTGATACATGCTACCCTATGGATGAAACTAGAAAACATTATGCTAAATGAAAGAAGCCAGACACAAAAAGCCACATCTTGTATGATTTCTGTTTACATGAAATGTCCAGAAATAGGCAAATCCATGGACACAGAAAATGGATTAGTGGTTGCCAGCCTGGGGGAGAGAGGAATGGGGATTGACTGCCAATGGGTACATGGTTTCTTTTGGGAGTGATGGGAATGTTCTAGAACTGGCTAGTGGTGATGGTTGCACAACTCTGTGACTATACTAAAAACCACCGAATTGTACACTTTAAAAGGGTGAACTTTGTTAAATGTGAACTGGATCTCAATAAAGCTATTTTAAGAAAGTTAGTTTACTGGGTGCCTGGGTGGCTCAGTTGGTTAAGCGACTGCCTTCGGCTCAGGTCATGATCCTGGAGTCCTGGGCTCGAGTCCCACATCGGGCTTCCTGCTCAGCAGGGAATCTGCTTCTCCCTCTGACCCTCTTCCCTCTCGTGCTCTCTATCTCTCATTCTCTCTCTCTCAAATAAATAAATAAAATCTTGAGAAAAAAAAAAGAAAGTTAGTTTACTTCCCATCTGTTCCATGCACCAGTAACCCCACCCAAAAAGCTGATCTAGACCCAGTTCTTAAGCCTGAAGACACATTGATGCCGATTTACTTACCTGCCTGTACACCAAGTCCATCCTACCCTCTCTTAACTTAATGATAGTTGGTAAGGTTCCTTAACATAGTAAGCCCGAGGGGAAAAGCAGCACCTTTCATGTGATCTGGACCTCTGGACTGACTCTTTCTTATCTGGTGGGGACTTCTTCACTGAGTTAGTCAGGAAAGGCTCAGACCACAGTCTTACCTCCCGGGGAAGCTGCCTCTTGAGGGCCCCCTCATGTCATTGCTTCAGTTTGGGGTACAAAAGCAGTTGGCTTTCTCAGCACGTGCAAGCTTCAAATACTGGATTCTCCGCCAGCTTAGATTACCGGCCACAGGCAGGAAGGGTCTCCATTAACAGAGCTCCATTCGTTTTCATCTCTGCTTGTGAACTGCTGTCTCTATTCTGAGCGTATGTCTCCTAAGGATCTTGCCAAATGTGTGAAGAAGACTATCCCCACCGACATTTGTACCTTTTCCAACCCCTTGCTCTAGAACGAGAGGCTCCAGAGGCATGGGAACTGTCTTCCAAAATACCACAAGACATAGTGTTAGCAATTGTTCGGCAAAACACGGTCCTCAGCTTTGCAACCTGAGGTATTGACCCACTGTCTGACAAGAGCCCAATGCCTCACGCTTACAATTTTGCCACGTCAACATCCTGCTTCCTGAAAACAAATTCTATGTCAATCAGAACGTGTTTAGACTGCCATAACAAAGAGACCTCAAACCCCATTGCAAGTCTGTTTTTCTACCGTGGAAGTTGATGGTTCAGGGCTAATACCGCAGTTAGTGCATTTGGAGGGCTCGGGCTTCTTGTACTGTTTACTTCACTGTCGTCCACAGGCTGCTCCCATCACAGCATAAGACAGCTTCTGTCCTGAGTTGGATTGCTCAGGAAGCCCACTCTGAGGCGGAGATTTGCAGACAGGTGTTTTATGGGGGGTACTCTTGGGATAAACCCTCGTGAAAGGGAGGTTGGAAGCAAGACTTGGCAAAGGTGAGGCAGCCCCAACAGAGGACCCAGCCAGCCTCATGGGAGCACTGGAAGCTGGGGTGGCCTTCCAAGTTGTCTCCGTGGAGGCCAGGAGCTGGGCTTGCAATCCCACCCATCATTGGATGCAGACCCCCATTTGATCCCCCCAGGGAGGAGGCATAACTTTGGGCAAAGTGGTTTCTAGAGAAAGACTCAACTGAACTGTGTGAGAGCAGACAACACTCTTGGCGATGGGGGATGAGGGGAAGGGGTGCCTTGGTTTTGAACCGGGTACTGGGCAGTATCACCAGTGTCCTCTGCCAGGCTGTGGGCTGGAGCGCCAATGGCACCCAGTGGGAAATGGAGAGCCCCCACAGGACTTGTGCGCACATCTCTTCATCCAGACCTAGCCTCACGGTCACACTTACTGGGAATGGCCATGTGCTCGGCTAAAAACTCGAGAAAGAAAGCAAAAGTGAATATTGGAATCATTTGGGAGTTCCTGCCACATGTGTCCTTTGATTCCGTGTCCCTCTCCAGCCATTGCCCCCCTGGCTGTCCTTCCCCAGCACCTGGCTTCCCCCACGTTTGCATCTGTCTCTGCTCCGGGAGGCCCACCTGACTGACATCTCCTCTGGGATGCTGTGGGAGTCTTATGCCTTGTCTTTCAGTGGCAGGCAGAAGTATTAGAACTAGCTTCCAGGAAAATCAAAAGATTTTATTAGTTTACATAATGGATCGAAAAGCAGATCTAACTTTATTTTTTTATTTATTTGTTTTTTTTTTAGGATTTTATTTATTTATTTGACAGAGAGAGGCACAGTGAGAGAAGGAACACAAGCAGGGGGAGTGGGAGAGGGAGAAGCAGGCTTCCCGCGGAGCAGGGAGTCTGATGTGGGGCTCCATCCCAGGACCCTGGGATCATGACCCGAGCCGAAGGCAGATGCTTAACGACTGAGCCACTCAGGCGCCCCCAGCAGATCTAACTTTAGACATGGATGGATCCAGAAGTTCGAAGGGTGTGACCAGAGCTCAGCCTCTCCGAATCCTGACTCCATTTTCCCGTGCTGGTTCCATTCTCTGGCTGCCTCAATCCGTGTGGTGGCCTCTCTACCACCCACCGACAGCTCCAGCCCTCCATTTCCTTACAGCTCACAAACTCAGAGAAGACTGCAACCCTCTCTTCTTCGGCACCCCCGAGTGGCTGTGTGCCCACTCCAAGACCAATCTCTGCGTCCGGGCGGTGGGGGGCCCTGACTGTCCCGCCCGAGGTCCTGCCCTGCTGTGCACTGGGGGAGGGGAGCCATGCAAGGGACAGTCCAACCAGAGACATTTGCCATGGGGGATGTGCTTCTGTGCCACGTCAGTAAGGCACACTGATGCTGGGTTATTTCCCGGGCATCGCAAACATAACGTGCTTCAGCTAAACTCTCGGGTCCCCTCCCGGCCCCAAATATGTGCTGTCTCCACTCTTTCCATATAGAAATGGCTCCTCCATCTACCCAGCAGCTCAGGCCAGAAACCTCCTCCCTCTCCAGCCAGCCTCCGTACCCTCACCTTCAGAGTCTACCATCCAGTCAGCCTGGAACCAGTTCCTTTTCTCCATTGTCCCCACTGCTGGCTTGTCGCCCACCCCCCATCACCTCTTTCTGTACTGTTCCGACGGTGCCCCCCCACCCCACCCCCGCCCCGGGCTCCACACGTTCACCCTCCCTCCCCTGCGGCGGTTCACACGGCCACCAGAGGCGTCCTCCTGCACCAGGCCAGTGAGGCAGCAAACCACACCATGACCGGAGGTGTACGTGGGCCGCAGTGCAAAGTACCCAACGCTTATTTCCACTGGGCGAGTCCTACATCAGCACTCCCCTGTCACTTACCACGACACTGGCCACTGGAAGACATGCTGGGTAACTATGTCCTCCTCTAAACTGGGGGTCCTCGGCCAGCGGGGGTCTGCCGGTTACATACCCCAGCACGTCCTCGCTGCTGTTTGGGGCACACAGCCCTGGGGGCCTGGTGAAGCCAGGAGGGTGTTCTCGGGACGGGCGGGAGGGGGTTCGGAGCCTGCTGCTTCCCCTTAGCTTAGCTTTCCCAGAGAGGGCAAGTCCTGGATGGGACCGGGACAGCAGAGCCTCCATCCGAGCTCCCCCCCGTGGGACAAGACCCAGGGAGAAAGAGAAAGATGGGAAGAGAGGCTGGGCCTAAGCAGGGAGGGAGCCTGAGAAAGAAAGGGGGGCTAAGACCTTCCCTTCCGAAAGGGCCCGGGGGGGGGGGCTCCCACAACACACTCACTCAGAGGTATGGGAAGCCAAGGACGCCCGCCTTGTGCTGTAGCTTTCTCAGTCAGCCCAGGGCCCCTGGGAGGAGAAGTGCGGGACATCCAGGCAGGACCCCCCCCCAGTTAGGAGCCCCCATAGTCTGCGGTGACTGCCCCCCGCATCTTAAGTCAATGTTTAACGGTGGCCGGAGCCCAGGAATGCTCTATCAGGACACGCAATTACAGGGGTGGGGTTGCAGCCTCGGCATTGGCAAGGGCTCGGTGGCAGGAGATAAGAAGGTGGCACCAGGAAGGGTTGTGTGTGTGCTAACCTGCAGGCTCCCAGCATACCCCAGGGGCCAGCTCACAAGGCCTCCATTGTTGGGGTCTGGCTCCCAGCCCATTGCCAGCCAGATAGGAGCTGCTGTTCTGACAAGGCAAGAAAAGCACACCCCAAGTTTGTCCAGATGCTGTTACCCCATCCTTATCAGGCTGAGGGAAGGGAGCTAGCCAAGCTAATGTTGATTGCGAGGAGAAAAGGAAAGGAATATTAGCAAACATGGCAAAAGTCAGTTTTGGCAGCGGGGGTGGGGGGGTCAGGAGCGCTCACCTGGCTCAGCTGGGGGTTTTATAACAAGCAGCTGGAAGCAAGAGGAGGACCCTCAGGAGTGTCCAGTGGGTCATGAGGCGGTCCCACGGTGTGCCCAGCCCCATGCTGGGTGTTATGGTGTAGGGGCAGAAGCCAGGCATGAGCATACTGCTTCCTAGTTGGGAAAAAATAGTTCATTTCTTTTTTTTACTTTCTTTTCTTCTTCTTCTTCTTCTTCTTCTTCTTCTTCTTCTTCTTCTTCTTCTTCTTCTTCTTCAGAGGGAGGGGCAGAGGGAGAAGGAGAGAGAGAATCTTAAGCAGGCTCCACACTCAGCTCAGAGCACCACAACCCTGAGATCCTGACCTGAGCCAAAATCAAGAGTTGGACGGTTAACTGACTGAGCCATCCAGGCGCCCTGCAACAGTTCATTTCTTCACCCAATATATTTGAGAGTCCACCGTGTGCAGGCTGTTTGTAGGTGCTGGGGACTCCTGGGGTGATGTCCTAGTGGAATGAAAATAAAGAGTCCAGAAGACCGGTAGCCAGGGGAGCGAACGGTGGGCCAGACAGAGTGAAGGGGCCAATGGCTCGGGGATGGTGGGTCGGGAGAGGCACAGAGGGCCTGGCACGGCCAGGGGCGGGGCGTGAGGAACGACGCAGATTATTATCAGGAGCCCCGGTGTGAACCCAGCTCCTTCCCCAGCTGGCTGGTTCTAGGAGAGGAACTTTTTCTCAGTGAGCCACAGTTTCCTCGCCTGTAAACTGGGGATGATGAGAGAAACTACCCAAAGGGGTTACCATTGAGGATGGAAAGAGAGAAGGAAGCTAGCACAGAGCAGGCCCTCGGTCAACTGGCATCACACAGGTGAGGCTGCTGACTTTCTAAGGTGGGAGGTAACATGCGGGAAAGGAGGGCTGGCCCCAAGCAGGGGTGGTGGCCAAGGATTGGATTAGCGTGGGTGGGGAAGGCGGCTCCGAGAGGAAGAGCCAGAGCAGGAGCGAAGGAATGGCTGCCCAGAGGAGACAGCCTGGGGTGGGGTCGTTCCCATCTCCCCCACCCCCCCACGACGAGGACAGAGCAAGCACTCTGCAGATGGTAACCGGAATCACCATGTAAAACGCTGCCATGCCATTTGGGGCATGCTTTAAAACACAGATTTGGAAGGAAAGAGCACTTTGAGGAGGACAAGTCCCTAGAAAATGTCAGTTCGTAGAATCTGCTGTCCTCAGAGCAGTGAGTAAAGAAACCCATTCAAAGAAGCTCAGAGGTTGATTAAGAGGACTGCCGTGGGAGGCCGGTTGCTGGGGAAACCCACTGACCCGAAAGGGCCGTGGGGTGAAATCCCGTCCTGTGCATGTGTGTCGGGCGCTGGTGCAGGTCTGAGACAAAGCTGCCATAGGCCAGCGAGGCTGGGGAGAAACAGAGCAGCTTATTAATCCACTCCGGCTGCCAGAACAGAACACCACACACTGGGTGGCTCAGACAACAGCCATTTATTTCTGCCGGTTCTGGAGGCTGGAAGTCCAAGATCAAGGTGCCCACTGATTGGGTTCCTAATGAGAGGCCTCCCTTCATGGCTCATTGACCATGGCCTGCGCACCGCGTGCTCGCGTGGTCTTTCCTCTGGGCAGATACAGAACGACAGAAATCCATCTCTTGTGTCTCTGCCTCTTCTTACAAGGACATCAGTCCTATTGGGTGAGGGCCCCACCCTGATGACCTCACTGAACCTCAATTCCTTCCTCAGAGGGCCCATTTCCAAGTACAGCCACACCGGGTGGTTGGGAGCTTCAGTGTGTGAATTTGCGGGGGCCCCTAACTTCGGTCCATAACAGAGGCCTTCCTTAGCATGCAAAGCAGGGGCAAGAGAAACCAGGTTTACCTGGGATTAGCAGAACTGATCCACAGGTTCAAGTGGTCTGCAGGCTGCAGCCTCCACACCCTCAAAACTCAGGCTCACACACAGTGGCCGTGCCCTGATCTGATAAGCAATCAGAACTCCCCTCCCAGAACTGCAAGGGTCTGTGCCCGCCTCGGACAGGTCAAGTGCAAATCCCAAATCTCCCTTCCCACTCTCTGGGTCCCTGAGGGCAGGAGTTACATCTCCTCCCTCAGCCTGGGGTTCCCCAAGAAGTCCTCCTTCAGAACATGGCCTGTGGGGAGTTTCCCTCATCTTCTGAAACAGGCGGCTGGGCTCCCAGGCCCCCGCGGCCGGGGCGGTGTTGTGGGGAGCAGGCGGAAACAGGCCCTCGTTGTCCCCCTGTGCCTGGGAGCACAATGGGGGCCTGTGTCATGCCAGCAGCTGTATGAGGCTCTTGACTGTGGTGGACACCAGCCTGGGAGAAGCACGCAGCCTGGGGGACCCCGTCTGTTTCATGTCCCTCCAAGTGGGACCTGTGGGCTGGCTTTCTGTGCCTAAGGGAGGACACGTGTCTGGGGGGCACTGGCTGTCTCTGGAGGTGCACGTACAGTCGGTCTGACCAAGTGCAGACAGGCGCGTGTGCATGTATGTCTACACGGGGCGGCACACGTGTGCCTGGGGCTGGCGGGGCAGGTCTGCAAGTAGGGATGCAGGTGAGGGCGTGAGTGCACCGAGGACAGGTGAGGCTTCTGAGCACACGGGAGCACATGTGCCTAGGTCTTCCCCGTGGTCAGAATAGGGTGCATTCCCCACGCACCAGGCCAACGAGGGCGGAACTGGCTGTGAAGCTGCCTCGGGAGGAAAATACTGGAAGATCAAGACGGGGCCCAAGACTGTCCAGTGGAAACTCAGCTTCTACACACACGCACACACGTTCCCTAGGGCTCTGCACTTGGCTCCTCCCTGTCCCTCCTGGCCCCTCCCTCCTGCCGTTTCCCTGCATCCAAGAGGACCAGGGACCCTCACCTGGGTTGGGCACCCTCAGACAAGTAGAGGCAGGCAAAAGGAAGGAATGACTGAAGCTCTTCCAGATTCAGGACATCCCTCCCAGGGCTGAGCTGCCCAGCAGGCCTGGCGTCCCTCCCACCCCAACCCCCCAGGAATCAGAACCCAGCCCACCCAGCCTGCACTTCCAATCTTGCTGGAATCAGGAAATGAGATTTCAGCTCCATTCAAGTAAATCCGACAAGTATTTACACAGGATCTTCCAAGCCCAGGGCTCTGTAAAGCCTGCAGCAGTGAAGAGAAGCCCTTTGCCAGGTCCTGCCTCCTGGGATGACTCCAGGTTTGGGGTGATGAGGCCCCACATTAGGGCTCTGCTCCCTGCCAACACCCGCAGCTGCTACCTGCAGCTCAGTCCTCACCCCTCAACTGGCCGTGAACAGGAGGCTCCTCCTGGGGAGAGGTGCACCCGGGAGCCCCCCTGAGAAAACACCCCACAGAATAGGCAGCCCCTTCCCACCTCTGGTGCCCTCTCCCCACCGTCCATGGTTCAAAGGACCCCACTGAGAGGTGGCCAGAGGGGGAGGGGGCAGAGGAGAAGGTGATCTCTGTCCCTATTAGATGGTACCAGTTGCTGAGGGGTTTGGAAACCTGGGCGTTCCTTCTAAATGGAAGGAAAAGCTGTGACTCCCCCAAAGGGGGGCCCTCCTGCATTCACAGTGCAACCGGCAGGCAGGCTTCTCCCAGCTGATCCCACACAAACTCCCTCCCTAAATCTTGGTCTCCAAAGCAAAGTGTGCAATATGATCCTTTGGGTGAGGCATATAAATACTGAGTCAGGTGGTTTGTTTTTTTTTAATCTAGAAATTTAAGACTTAGCTAATATTTAATAAGTAGATTGACATGATGCCCTCCATCAGTCCCCGTTTCAGGCCATCCTGAGTTCCGGAAGATTGTCTAGGAACCCTGAGGATGAGGGCGAGCTCCTCTGTGTGTGGGGGGGGTGGGGGTGGGGGTGGGGGTGGGGGGTGGGGAGCACCTTTCCACTTTGGCCCACGTTCAATGAATGGTTTCATTTATTACTGTGTAAGTGCTCCAGCGGGTTATCAGTGTGGTTGGTTTTATAAAAACAATGCCTTAGACAAGAATATTTGCATACTTTGTAAACAAGAGGGGTATAATAGGAAACTCTTCCTTAGCTCACGGGCCTTCTGGGAATCAAATTTAAGGATGACTGGGGCACTTTTCTCTTACGGAAATGTGAATGGGTCCTAGCTTCTCTGACCTTTTCTACCATAAGCGACTATTAGTAGTGTGTGACCCCAGCAGATATTTCAGACAAAATTAATCCACCCTACCATGCTGTAGGGAATATTTAAACAGTAAGAGAGGAACAGCTTTTCAAATAAAATGTATGCTAAGAAGAGGGCATTTTGAAAATAATTACTTGGAAATGTTTCCATCATAAGGTTTCCATCATAAGTTTTATTGAAAACTATGTAATATGTCACCTATTAAAAATTCTATCTACACAGTTAAAGGAATAGCTTGGAAAATTTTTCAGATAAAGAATTTAAGAGAATTTTGAATCCATTTGTTAAAAATATGAACACACAAAACCTTCCAATTATTTTGCAAGAGTAACTGTTTCAGATCAGGAAAGGTGGAAATGTACCAGCCAAATGTCAATTAAATTGCACAATGGATGGACGGGAGTGAACTATAAATGTCGTGATTTAATGGGCACGACACATGATGTGTGCCCATCATTTGGTAGGTATCTCTTACAGCTATGGCCATTGTGAATACCAAGACTCAAAATGAATTGGATCAGACATTCAGATTGCTGTATCACAAAGTATTAAAAAAGAATTTAAAAGGTAATGCATTCAATCAGACAGAATAGTGAGCATTTTAGTTGAAAGAACCTTGATAGCATCCCTGAGCTGGTGCATCAACTCAGCAATAGGGACTCTGCCTCCAAGTCTCTTCAAAAGTTCGCCATGAAAATCTTCCCCAAAAGAGGACTTCCAAATCCCACCACTCTGGTGTGAGCGCTCTTGAACCTTATGAATCACTGCAGGATTAAAGCAAGAACAGGATATGCACATAGAGAGGCCGTGGAACATCACAGCAAAAGCACAGGCCGCTCTGGGAGATCAATCTCAGACATCAATCCCGGAGATCAATTTCCGGGGAAGCGAACTTGGGACTGGTTATTCAACCTTTTTTTTTTTTTTTAAAGACTTTATTTATTTATTTGATAGAGAGAGACAGTGGGAGAGGGAGAAGCAGACCTCCCTCTGAGCAGGGAGCCCGATGTGGGGCTCGATCCCAGGACCCTGGGATTTTGACCTGAGCCAAAGGCAGATTCTTAACGACTGAGCCACCCAGGTGCCCCGTTATTCAATCTTCTTGTATAAGTGAAGGAAAATCACGGTACTTACATCATATGCGTGTTGAGAAGATTAAATTCATCAACATTTGCAAAGCAAATATTAAAGCAGTACTTGAAACAGTCCCTGGTAAAGTCTATAGAGAACTTTTACGACTCATTAGCAAGAAGATGAACAGCCCAATTTAAAAACAGGCCAAAAATTTTAACAGACTCTTCATCAAAGAAGATACATAGATAAAAAGTAAACTCATAAAAGATGCTCAACCTCGTTAGTTATTAGGGAAATGCAAAGGAAAACCCTGAAAAATGCAGCACTACATACCAGTTAGAATGCTGCAAACACCAACAGCTAAGGAAGATGTCAGGTGGCTGGAACTTTCTTACATTGCTGCTGGGGAATACAGAATGGTGCAGCCACCTAGGAAGACTTGTTGGCAGTTTCTTAAGAAGTTAAACATACACCTATCGTGTGATTCAGCCATTCCACTCCTAGATATTTACCCAGAGGAATGAAAGCATATGTCCACACAAAGACTTATTCATGAATGCACATAGCAGCTTTATTTGTAATAGTAAAATACTGGAAACAGTCCAAATGTCCACCACTAGGGGCACGGATAAACTGTGGTATATCCATACAATGGAATATGACTCAGCATTAAGAAGGGATTAACTGTTGATACATACTGTTAACATGGATGAGTCTCAGAAATAATTATGCTCAGAGAAAGGAGACAGACAAAAAAGAGGACATATTGTATGATTCCATTTATATAAAATTCCAGAGAATGCAAGCTAATCTCTAGTGACAGAAAGCAGATGGGTGATTGCCTAAGGATGGAGGAGATGGAGAAGGGGTGGGAGGAAGGAATTACAAAGGAGGAAGCTTCTAGAGTGATGGAAATGTTTGCCTCCTTGACTGTGGCGATGGTTTCAAGGGCTATAAACATGTCAAAACTTATCACATTATACACTTTAAAAATGTGCAGTTTATTACAGGTCAATTATACCTCAATAAATCCATTAAAAAATAAACAGAGATTGCTTTTGTGATACAATAAATTTCTTAAAAGGCAGAAATGAGACTGAGGACTGTATTATATTATACATACACATCTTTGTGGTTGGTTACTGTGTGGCCCTATTTAATTATTCATATGCTATTTAGAAACTTTGTAATGTACAGATTGTGGGTATATCATTATCACTACTTGCATTTGGTTTTATAGTCAGTTCTATAAAAATTTGCATATCAGGCCCTTGGCCAGGAGCATAATCCTCTATTATAATACTGTTTCTGTGGGAAAATCAGAACTGGCTTATATTATATTTACAAAGTTCCTTCCCTCTGCCCCCAAGCTCTCTCTTCTAAATCCATCTTACACACTGTTGCCAGATTTATCTTTTTTGAAAACAAAACAAAAATTAGATCATGGTACTTCCCTGTTAAACCCCTCAGCAGTTCCAAATGGCAAAGTCTGAACGGCATATCATGACGTTCAAGGTCCTGCACAGCTAGCCCCATCTACCTCACCAGCCCCATCTCCCTGGATTTCCCCTCTCCTTATGTATCTGAACCATTTGTCAGGTGCTTTCGCTACTTTGAGCCTTTGCTCAAACTGTCCAGCTATCAAGGATGTCCTTCCCTTTCACCTCACTCGTGTGTCTGAAAAAGTCTGTCATCCTTCAAGACTCATTTCAACCATCCCCTCTTGGAAGTCTCCCCAGATTTCCCCCAAACAGAAATAAGGACTCTTTCCACTGTGCTGCCGCAGCACCTTACATGTGACTCTACTAGATCACGTACCCCATTGTCCTGCAGGGATTGAGGTGCATCCACAGCAGCTTAGAGGCTCTGCTGCTCTAACAAAAACAAACAGAAACAAAACCACCCCCACCCCATACCAGTGGTTTGAGCAAGTTTATTTCTGTCTCACATAAAAGTCCTAACTGGCATGCTGGCTCAGCTCTGAGGTGTTGGGACCCAAACTTTTTCTGTCTTGTTTCGCCCTCTTGTGTGTGGACCAATATGGCTGTCTAACGTCTCTGCCCTCCAGCCATCAGGCAGGGGAAAGGGGAGGGGAAAGTACCTTCGGCCTCTCACAGTATGATCCAGAACTTGTACCCACACTCTATGCACATCCTATTGGCCAAAACGTAGTTGCTTCATCACATATAACTCCACATGAGACTGTTGAAAATGCAGTTTTATCCTGGGTGGCAAGGTGCTTCACTAAAAGCCAGCTGTTACATGATCATGAGAGGGAAGGGGAAAATGGTCTTGGGCTCCATTAGCAACCTCTGCCACAGTCCACCCCTTTAGCAACCCAACTGTCTGTGATTACCCGCTCCTTCACATATAAAACTCAAACCCCACCTTTCAAGGCCAACAACCCCAAGTACCCTACTGTCCTGCACCCAACACCTCAATCAGGTCTGAATGTGGTTACTTGCAGCCTGGAGACCAACACACTAAAAGACAAGTTATCTGCCCTCCCACCTCCTCCAATACACGACGATGGAACAAGAACCACATACCACAATTAAAAAACAATAACTCTAACTCAGAAAAGAAAACAATGGAAACTATGTGGATGGCACGAGTCCATAGCAATTACCAAATGAGGCCAGTTAGAAGAAAGACTTCCCGCCCGTCTGTTTTCTAGAAGTAACCCCTTTGGTCACTGTCCTCCTTGGCCCCTGGCTGTGCCCTCTGGGAGGCTCTTACTAGGGTCATGATGATCTTCCATAATTACATCTGAAGTGGACGTTAAAGAATATGCCTCCCTTAGGTTTCCAGACTATTTGCTTCTAGTCAGTTCCATGTGCAGGTAACTCCAGCCAAAGGTCTTGTCCCGACAGAGTTTGTCAGGCTGAAAACTCTGGCTGTATTTTTACTGGCTCCTGTACTCCGCCCAGACCCCTCTCTTAGCTTAATGGTTGCTATCTTCAGGCCATCTGAGACAATAGGCTTGGGTGGGAAGGAAACACCCTTAATCTGATCTTGGCTGTGGGGCTGGCTCCCATTGCCTGGCAGAGAGCAAGTTCTTAACCAGGAAAGCTTGGGAAAGGCTCAGGGCCATAGTCTTAACTCCTACTAAGGCTGTCTTTTCAAAGCCAGCTTAGGTCACCCCTTCCATTTGGGGTAGAGAAAGAACAGTTGGCTTTCAGCACTCAGCAGGGCTCCAAGTTACCAAACCCAGACTGCAGGCAGGACGTGCTCCCTTAGCAGACCGGTACCGCCTTCCATCGCCTCTTACCAACTAAGTCACACCTGAGCTCATCCGTCTTTTCTGGGAATCGGCTGAAAGAAGCATGAAGCAATCAGCACTCAGCCATTCAGAGGGCGTGTGGTCTTCCTATCACGCTATCACTCATAGAGGACAGGTCTACCAGATCTGCTGCCAGAGCCTCACAGGGGGCACTGACTTTCCCGTCTGCAGATCTGTGTCCACCCCGCCTGACTGGGAAGCCAGTGCCCCACGCGTGAATACGTTCTATGACAGTACTCTACGTCCCGGTTAGCCTAAATTAGGCAAGGAATAGGTTTTGGCAGCCCTAACTCTAACTGGGAGACCAAATATAACAGCAGCTTGAACAAGATGGAAGTACATTTTTCTCTCCTGAGAGAGCCCGAGCAGGTAGGATGGCTCTGCTCTGCGAAGTCATCAGGGTGCTGGGCTTCCTTTGTCTTGTTCCGCCGTCCAGGAGGGTGTCCCCGTCCAGCCTGGCTCGCCACCCCCAACGTCTCTTTCCAGTGGCCCGGAAGGGGGAAAGGGTCGGGACAGTGTGCAGTCTACAAGTCCGTCTGCTTCTCTGCTGGCCCATGGCTATGCCGAGGTGCAAGGGAGGCCGAGAAACGCAGTCTTTACTCTGGGCTGCCACACGCCCGGCCGAAAACTCAGGGGTTCTCCCACAGTGAGAGAGGAGGGGAGGAGGTGACGGAGGGGAACAATTTTTCACCTCTGCCACAGCCCGTCTCCCTTTGAGAGAACTCTTTGAGAGGCAAAGACCTTGTCTCTCCACCTTCATCCTCCAGGCAAGTGCCGAGCCCAGAGCCAGTAACTATATAGATTGAACTTGGCTTTTCCCAGACCATAAACCCGTTCCATCATGAAGGGACATTTGTGGCATGACTTGTGTTTAAAAGGCACCTTCACCAATGTCACCTGCAGCATGCTTAGCCTGTATGTCTTCAGGCTCTCCAGCTTTGTGGAATCACCTCCCGTGCCCGATATTCCCGAGGGCTTTCCGGGCGGGCACTTTCTCCGGATGGAGTGTGCTTCTCCAGGGTCCTCAGCCCCATGCCTGCCGTCCCCTCTCCGCCCTGCGCCCCCCTCTCCGCCCTGCCCCTGCTGAGCTGACGCCGGTCTCCTCCTTCCTCCCTCCCTGTGTCCCAAGGACCAAGGCTGAGGTGTGTGGCAGAGGTTCTTCAAGTTCAGGACTAATGGTTAGTGATAACAGTACAGGGTGGAAAACGGCTTCCCATTCAAGGTCACGTAGTACCGCCTCAGAATGTGCTGGTCATTCCCCACTGCCGGGAATGTCTCCTCGGAGGTGCGCCTCCGTCGTTCCCACTCCGCCCCCCGCAGTGGTTTTCACCTTTCAGCCTTCTCTCAGCGGCCAGCTGTCTCTCCATTCTTGCCCATTCCGGGTGCCGGGGGGCCCCCCCTCGATGTCCTGTGCCACGGCAACCCCGTTCCCCTCACGTTTCACCAGCCAGTTCAGGCTTGCTTCCTCTCAGCTTGCCCCTCAGGCTACGTGCCGGGGCATCAAGTCTTCCAAACCCAAGGGGCCCATCCAGAGATGGTTCCCTCAGCAAAAGGGCCATCACACCCAGAGGTGAATTACTCCCAGGGGTAGAAGGCAGAGAAGACTCCAATCCGCTTGAATTATAGTCACTTTATTTTCTCCACACTCTTAAGGACAGGCAGGATCTCTTCCGATCCTTGAACCCACCCCTGGAAAGAGAGGTGAGGTACCTGAGGCCCGGCGGGGTTAAGCCAGCCTCCAAGGCCGCAAAGCAGGTGAATCAGGGCTGGCGCACGTGTTGGGGAATGGCCGGCAGCACCTCGGGTCTTCTCTGTGTGCTCTGCCACGTGAGTCTTATTTCCTGTGCGCACAGCTCCCGAGGGACAGGGCTCGCTCCCTCTCACCGCGCCTGACCTAGCTGGACCCACGGCAGCCACGTGCAGGCGCCACCTGTCCTGCCAACAGATTGCCGTGAAAACCACCACGCACAGGGCAAAGGGCTTCAGGGATGCTTTCCTTGGATGCAGCCTACTTCACAGCGCCAGCACCCCCCCCCCCCGCCCCCGCAACTCAGACTCCAGCCTCAGATCTCCAAAAGCCCTGGCCTGCCCCACTGGCTGGGCCAGGTCAGTCCCATGGATGGCAGGGACGGGGTGAAAGAGTTGGGCTGGGGAGGGGCGAAGGGGCCAGGCCGAAGGGATTGAATTGAATGGGTGCTTTCTTCTCAGAGACGAAAGGTGCTACCCCCACCCCCAGTGGTCACTGATTAACCCTCCAGACCAGATAACCCCTCCATGGGAGGAAAAAAGTGTGTGTTTATCCTGGGTCATAAAACATCAATATTGACTTCTCACAGGTGAAGTCAAAGGGGAAGGGGAGGTGGGGTTGAGGAGAGGGGGTGAGGCTGGCGGGCCCTTCCTTTCAAGGCCTGGGACACACTTGCCTGACACCCAGAGGCCAGGCCCCCCGAGGCTGCCTTCCCCTGGGGAGAACATGGGGTGGGCGATCAGGCTTCAGTCTCTGAAGGAGCCAGAGCCCCACCCACCTCCACCCCGGGGACACCCTGAGCCAGGGGCTCAGGCCCCTGGGCTATTCTCTTCTTTCACTCTTCCTGGGGGCCTCTCCTCTCCCTGCCGTACCCCCTACCCTGCCCCTGGCCGATAAAACAACGGCACAGGTCTGGAGTCAGACCGCCTCGGCTCTGCCTCAACTCTGGGACGCTTGGGCAGGTGACCAACTTGAGCCTCCGTTTCCTCATCTATCAAAAGGGACCAGTCATTGGGCCCAGCTCTCAGGGCTATTGAGGGTGACCAACTGGGACCGCTCACACTCTGAGGAGCACCAGGAGCGGGAGGTCCCGTTAACAACATGGCTCTTGCTCTCTCCTCTCCTCCTCTACCTCCTGTCTCCTGATGTGCAAATCATTCCGTGCACCCTCCTCCTCGCTCCTGGCTGAGGCCTCCTCAGGTGGCTCTGGAGCAGTCCATGTCAGAATTACCTGGAGCTCCTGGTCAGAGGTGGTGGGGCCAGGGCTGGCGTCCTTAGCCCTCTCCTCTCGGGCCCGGAATGAATCAACCCCCCAAATGCTCTGTCAGGCTGCTGCTTCCGATCAGAGGGTCCGTGGCCCCGTGCTGCTCCGGGTGGGGCCGCTGTGTTGTGACCTCCCCAGAGAACCTCACACCCTCACCTTCTGTCCATCCTCCATCTCCTTCCTGTTGGGGGTTAAGGTGTTTCTATTACCCCCCTCCTGTCCTTCTGGAGGGTCAGAACAAGGCAGTTCCATACACAGAGTTTTCAGCTACTCTGGACTGGGCCCGTTCTGCACCTCACTTAATACTGGGCCCCAGGAGCAGTGGGGGAAACACTTGGGTTTCCTTGATCCTCACCCAAGGCCAGGGTCCTCTCCTCACCTGGACCCAGGTGAGCCCCACCTGATGCTGTGGGAGGCCAAGGCCCCAGCCCTGAGTGCCCTCCATGCAGCTGGCCAGAGGGGCACTGTCCCTGGGCACCTGGTCAATAATTAACACTGAGCAAACTCGGGCTGGCCGGGCCTCCCAGCAGGGTCAGGACCAGACAAAGGCCCTGCTGTCTTGCTACGCTGCCATCTTGGTAGGGGGTTACTGGACGGTCTGTCACCTCCGGGGTGACAAACACCCCTGCCTCCAGCAGGGCACTAGAGGAGCTGCTGCTTGGCAAGAAATGAGGTGGAGACAGGCCCTGAGGAAGAGGCCCAGGGGTCGGGTTTGGCCACATTCCTGTTCTTAAGCCTCAGCCTCATGTTCCGAGCAAGCCCAGGAGGGGAGCTGGGGGGATGAGGGTCTGCCCTAGGGCCGTCCAAGTAGGGTGCTTTGGCAGCTGTCTGCCACAGGGCTGATGGGGCTTGGGGGACCGGCCTCTGAGAGCAACTCTCAGCCCCTCCGTTCTCCCACCACCTTCCATTCCTTCCTTAGAAAATCTGCTTGGTGTCACTGTATGCCAGGTCCTTCTTCAGTGTCCCCTCGTCTCTGCCCATCCTCCCAAACTTCCACCCCTTCTCAATGCCTTTGTTTGCACAGCTACAACCTCAGAAAGCCTCCCCCTCTCCCCAGCTGAATGTTGTTCCTCCTCCAAGAAGTCCTCCTAGAGCCCACCCGGATCTCAACCTCCCGGTCCCTCCTACACAGATGCTCCTTTGCCGCTTCTTACCTCTCACCAGCTGCGCTGTAAGCCCCCTCAGGGGCCGGGAGCCATGATTTCGCCTTCCTCCCACCGTGGACAACGAGCAGAATTAGTAGGTCTGTCATCAATATCACCTCCAGCCACAAATCAAGCAAGAAGTTACTTTCTTGCAGAGCAACCGGGCAGGAGACAACTTATAAATTCCAGACATGCAGCAGAGTTCCCAAAGCCGGCCTTGCCACCCCAGACCTCCCCCAGCCGCTGCCCGTCGTGTCTGAGAAGTCTGTCCTCGTGCCCTCCCGCCCCCACTCCAGCCCAGTGTGCTCGCTGGTTCCAGAACCGATGAGGACATTTCTGGCTGGCCCTGAGGCTGCCCACCTGGTCCAGCCTCAAGTGCAGTCCCTGCCGCCGCCGGGCCCTTTCCTCCCCTGGGCAGCCCCGCGGTCACTGCCGGGTGCTTCGTGCATCCTCTCGAGAGCAGTGACCGCAACCGTCAGTGGCCTCTTCTTGCCCAGCCATTCCTGACCTCCCCTCTCAGGTACCCTCTCTCTCATCGCTCCCCTCTGTTCACACTTCCTCCCTCCCAGCCTCCTCAGCACCAACCCGCCTGCCCCTGCCCCGGGCGCACTTGGAAACAAGAGCTCACATGTAACCTGCAGACGCACCGCTGCTCCGCCACACCAACCACCCCAAAGTTCAAGGTGAACAAGAAGGGATTAGAGACGGCACCCCATCCTTAGGAAGACAGAAGATGGCAAATTGGCTTTTCTTTTTTTTTTTTTTTTAAAGCTAAAATGGAACCGGATGTAGGAACCACCAACTGAGCTAAGGACCTAGGTGATGGCCAGGGGCGGCGGGTTGCGGGGGGCGGGGGGGGAGGACACTGGGGGTGTCCAAGCCGGGCCCAGGGAGCAGGCACCTCTGGCTACCATACAGCTCTTCCTTAAAATATTCTGCCCCGTTGTCTCCCAGGTACCCTCATCCCTTACCAAATCCATGACATCAATTTAGAATCTAAAAAGACACAACAGCAATCCATAAAATCTAGGCTGAGGGAGTGGCTGGTTGGGGGCTGTGCAGGGCGGATGGCCCCCGGGGGCCTTCCTCTTCCTGCTCTTATCCCCCCAGGCCCTTGTGCCCCCCACACCCTCAGCCAAGGGACTCGGGGTCCCTTGGGATGTGTCCCTGGGGGCCTGCCCTGCCCTCACCCGCTCCTTCAGAAGGGCACCCTGCTTCTGCGGCCCACTGCCCACTTGGGCCCATCTGACTCCCTGTACCACCTGGGGCAGCTGCCATTCACCCTGCCATGAGTGGGCCGCCTGCCCAAGGCCACGAAAGGAAGAAGTGGGGAGAGAAGAGGCTCCTCTGGTTTTTCTCGTTGACTGAAGTCCTCAGATTAGGAGATGCAAGGGTTCTCACCACCCTGGGAGCTGCTGTAATTTCTTTTGTCAGAGCAAATACTCCCTCTGCCCTGCCCCTCTTGTCACTAGCAGATGTTCCTGGGAACCCACTGGGAACTCCCCTAGCGGGGGGCATGGAATACTTCCTGAGGGTGTCAGGGGTGGGCAAGCCTTTGGGAGCTGCTCAGGCTAGACCCCCACGGTGACAGTCCCATTGCCAAACACAGCTCCCTGGCTTGGACCTGGAGTTCCCTTACCCTGCCAGGATGGCTCAGAGTGGACCCCAGCAGAAAGAGGAAAGCGAAGCAGGAATGGTGGGGCAGGGGACAGCCAGGGGAGCAGGGACAGAGGGGAGAGGCAGGCAGACCCTGGCATGAAGCCAATGGAGGGGTGCGGGGAGGAATGGAACAGGTAGGAACGAGGGAGGGAGCCCAGGGTCCTCCAGAAGGTAGAACTGGAGTGCCCCCACCCCAGCAGCTCCCTGCTCTGGCTCCAGGCCTCGCCTGCACCTCCCGCCCCCGCCCCCGCCCCCGTTGGGTTTCTGGCCCCTCGGTCACCAATCCCAGCACGATGGCGCCACCTGCTGTGGGGAGAGAGCAACACAGCTGACTCCACGGAGGGGTTTGAGAATTTGGGGGTGGGGGTAACTCTCGCTGGCCCTGGGGAATCACAGGCTCTGTTTGTGACCAGAGGACGTAGACTTCAGTACGGGGCTATCTCCCTCACTCCCAGGCACCTCTCAGGTGGACAGCGAGATTCTCTCCTATTGCTCATTTCCCAGGTGCCCACACTGCTCCTCAGGCTCCCCAGAGCGGGCCTGAACTGTGGCCAGGTCTCTCATCTTTGGCTGGACCTCCCCACACTGCCTTCAGCCCTCACCTCCTTTCCTCAGGCTGCCATGCAGCCATCGGCCCCTGAGTGGCCTCCCCACCGCCTGCCAGTTTTGCCCAGCACGTCCCAATTCACAGGCCTCCATGGCGTCCTCACCACTTTCCGGTAAAGGCCGGCTTCTTACCATGCTGCGCCTTCCTCTGGGATGAGGGCAGCAGACCGGGGCAGGGGTCGGCTGGGTCAGCGCGGGGCCAGGCTGTTGGGGCCAAGAGGTCTTTCAAAGCAGAGGGCTGGGCTCAGTGCAAGACCTGAAGGAGACACTGTGTCTGAGATGGGCTGCGGCATCTCATTCTGTAGGCAGATGGGGGGACTGCTCGTCCTTCTACAGACCTTTCGGGCTTGTTCTCCCCTTTCGATTCCTTCTTCCACTCACGCACGCATAGCCCGCGTTACCGCCCTCTCCTCCTGGACTCACCCTGTCTACGGCATCCTCCCTACTGCCTGGACGATCTTTCTAATTCACCACGCTTATCCCTTCATGCCTCTGCTTACACTGCACATAATCTTCCTGTTGTGTTCTAGAGGAAACCCAAACCACCCAAACCACCTGCATAGCACCTCCTCTGGCCCCTCCACTCTACCAGATGTCCCTGCCACAGCCATGCCTGGGACACCTCCTACTCTGCCACACCTGGGCACCTGTTAGCAGGCAAGGAAGGAAGGAAGAGAGGGAGGGAGAGAGGGGAAGAGAGGGAAGGAAGGAGGGCAGAGGGGAGGGAGGAAGGAAGGAAAAGAAAAATAAGAAAAGAAAGGAAAGAAAAAGGAAAGGAAAGGAAAAGAGAAAAGAAAAGAAACAAGCAGAAATCTTTAGCTGGCTCATTAGAGATATCTCCATTTCTGTATGTTAACTCAGTCTCCCTAGAGCCAGATGCTTAGTTTTCCGGGGTTTTCTCACCACTTGCCCCTCCTCCTAGTCAAGATAATTGCCTGGTGCAGAGAGACGTGCATGTGACCTTGTGGAGGTGGGAAGACGGGGTCCAAGTTCTGTATGGAAGTCTCTGCATTCTTCCACGCACGTGGGTGGGACAGGGCTGGTCCCTTCTGGCCCCTGAAGGTCACTGGCGTTGGGGGGCAGGTGCTGCCGAAGTATGGGGTCCCCGCACATGGCTACAGGTCTTCCCCCTGTGACCCCGGGGATCTGGGACCACCCAGCCTCATTCTCCACAGCCACCCCAGAAGAGGAGGCAGGGTTCCCTGAAGCCACTTCCAGACCCCCCTTCCTTGGCCAGCACCTCATGGCACTGGCGCTGCCCTGAATCTCAGGTTTGCTAAGGGGATGCGCTAAAATCCCATAGCTGCAATCTGAGAGTCAAGCCCCACTTGCCCCATTGCCAGGAGAGTTACCCTCGGACCTGACTGGGGCTTCCCACGCGAGGCCTGCCAAGGCTGCCCGCTGGGCAGAGGATGGCGCTGCCTTTTTTGGTTCTCATCTTCCCTCTTCTGAGTCCCCCATTCCTGTCCTACTGCCCTATTGCAAGAGCAGAGACCAGCACATTCTGCTTGACCTCTCCTTGATGCCTTACTTTGCATCCACCCTCTGCTTCCCTGGGCCATAAGCCGCACCTTAGACTTTACTGGGAGGGGGGCTGTGGGAGAAGAACCACAGGGAGAAGCAAATACCTCCCCTCACGGGTGTGTGCATGAAGCACGCATCCACATGGAGAGACACACAGGCTGATCCCAGGACCCCTGCATATCCAGGCACTCACCACAGACACCCTGGGAGAGGACTGGGACATGCTTAGGGAGCACTCGTCTGTGATTCCCAGCATTTGCCAGGGGACAGGGGGGACCCACCCCTCCTGGTTCGTCCCTCTTCCCTCCCAAGCTTATTTTTCTAAGCCTATCCCTCAAAGGCCTTGGGAGGGAGGCAAAGAGGAGGGAGATAGGCCTCTACTCGGATCCTTCTAAGGATAGAAATCTGGAGGTAAACCTTGGCTGGGGGACTTGCGCGGTTTAAATTGTCTCCTGCCCCTCGAGGGCTCTCAGATGGGCAACCGGACGCTCCAAACCCCTCCATTAGCTGCTCTGGGGCTTCTCTATGTGATTTCCCGGACTGACCCCTCCTTCTCCTCAGATGGCCAGCACCCCCTTCCCCAGCCTGACATGCACCGTCCCCCACTCTCCCTAAACGTTTCTCATCCCTCCCTCTCTCCTGCGGCACCAGGGCATCAGCCTCCACTCCCCACCTGGACCTCCTCTCCCCACCTCCCTCCAACCCCTCCTGGTCACTGTAGGTGGGAACTTTCTTAACCAGAAGGTGGACCTTATGAATTCCCAGCCCTGGCCGGGAAGCTTTCAGAGCCCCCCAGTGCCCACAGGATGACACCCTTCGGCGGAGTGACCAGCGCCTTCCTGATCTGGCCTGGCCCACCTGGCCACCCCAGCCCTTCTGCTCCACGGTGACCAGCTACTTCACGGCTCCCCAAACAGCCTGGCTCCCTTGCTTGGCCCCCGTCACACACACACTGCTGGAACACTCCAACTCTCCAGTGTCCGCTGAGCTGCTCATTTTTTTTCAAGATCCTGCTTGAGTCACCTCCCCTGGGAAAGCACCTTAGTCAGAGTGAATCACTCCCTTCTCCGAGTCACCGTGGTTCCTTATTCAGGTTTCTCTCTGGGCACTTCTCGCACCTTCCACCATCTTCCACCACCATTGCCTGGCTGCAGCACCATGGCCCCCCACCTGGACAGTGGTATGTGTCTCCCGACCAGACGCCTTGCCCTCGCCCTCACCCCTTCCAGGCCACTGTGGACACAACGGCCCAGTGGCCTCTGATAATGCCCATCATAACGCATCTGTCTGCTCAAAACCCTCCAGCACTTCCCAGCTCACTCACAGGAAAAGCTACAGCCCCACAGAGGCCTATGTGATCTTCCTGGCCCAGGCCCCTTACCTTTGGGCCTCCACTCCCACTCCGCCCCAGCCACAAGGGCCTCCTAGCTGAGGATCCTGAATACCCTGGCTGCCCCCTGCATCCAGGCCTCTGCATGCTCCCCAGACTCCCATTCTCATCTCCCTTGCCAGCTTCAAGTCCCTCCTCCAGCCTCACCTCCTCAGGCAAGCCCCCCTACACTGCCCTGGGACCACATTGGGTGGGCGAGAACCATTCATCCTATGAATGAATGAGGCCCTGCCCCTTTGGCTGAGGTATAAAATCAGGGACCTGAACAGATCAGAGACCACCCCCTACACACACACAACAACAACCATTGCCAAGCTGTTCCTGGGCTCCTAGTCTGTGCCAGGATCTCACTCCCTCCAGTGGCTGTCTGTTTGGAAGGAGTTGATCAATTAATCTCCACTCAGGTGAGGCTGTCTGAACACTGCATGAGAACAGATGCTTTCCAAGAAAAGGCGTGCATCGCCACCAGGGGCCAATCCCTTCACCCAAAGGACTGAGGAAGCAAAGTGATGACAATCAGGTGTGGTGTGAGGCTGTAAAAGGTATTTGCAGGCCTGGGCAGGGCCATCAGGCCAACCCTGGGTGGAAGACTGCTGTGCTGGAGAGGGTCCCTTGCCCCGCCTGGGCAGCCTCCTAAGGGCAGGGCTCTGAGCTGAGAGCAGAAACCAAACTCCACACACTTCTCGTGTGAGAGGGAAGGCACAGCAGTCAGGGACCTGCTCTCCCCCAGCTCCTCCCGGCTCACCCTGTCCCTTCCAGAATCTCAGGGGCTCCCAAGAAGGTGCGGGGTGGGGGTGAGGCTTGGCTCCCCAGGCCTGGGCTGGACCCCTGATGTGAGCCTTGGGGGCTTCAGGCTGTTTTTGTAACCACAGTCACGTGTTTCTTCATGTAACCAGAGCCCCCTGACACCGCATGAGTCTGCACCCCAGCTCCCGAACCACATCTGCTTCTCATTTCCGGCCAAGGAAAATGGCCCAATTTCCATTAGCCGCTGGCCCAAGCCAAGCCTGGAGCCTCTCAGTGGCCAACCCCACCCAGCCGGGTTCCATTACTGGGGTGGGGGTGGGGGCTGAGCGCTAGAGGCGACAGGGTATGTTGTGGAGCTGGACAGGGGCCAGGAGGCCTGTGTGCTTGGGCTGGCCCAGGTCAAGACCTCGCTGTGTGTCCTCAGGGGAGTCCCTAACCTCTCTGAGCCTCAGCTTTCTCCGCTTTCTCATGAGTAATACCAAGAACGTGTCACTCTATCGATGGAGGCATTGTTAGGATTTGGGGACCAAGGTGGCTCTTTGGGGACAAAAACAACAGAATTTCCCCCAAAAACAGAACTGAGGGGGAACTGGCCTACGTCAGGAAGCTGGTGGGGGCCCAGGGCCACTTTCCTCCCTGAGCAGTGGGTGTATTGTGTTAAGTGATAGTTTACATGCAATAAACGCACAGGTTAAGTGCTAAATTAGCCTGTAGCCGATGTAGCATGTAGCATCAAGATCTAGAACTATTCCCTGCACCGCAGAAAGCTCCTGGTTCTGTGCTTGGTTTTCCCACCTGTGAAAGGGGCAAACAGGAATTCCTGCCTGCTGGTGTGTTAGGAAAATCGAACAAGATAATACCAGCAAGATACTCACCCGACATGAAGCAAGCACCTGATAGAGATGAGAAAATACATTGCTTTCATGACCTCCTGTGGCGTCTTGCCACCCGGTCCCCTTGTGGGGGCTGAGGCATGGATCAGGACAGGTGCTGATCAGGAGATGGTCTCTCTGAAGCCTGCGGGCATGAGCCCGCCTAAGAGGAGACTTGAGAAAATGTGATACTGTGCTGGAGGAGCCTCAGAGTCCTCTGTCTGCTTCCAGAAGCCCCAACGAGGCTGGGGACAGAGGAATGGGCCAGCTTTTGCTCTAATCCTGGCCCAGAAGATGGGTCTGTCTCAGGCACTGGTGGCAGGGCCAGCTTCATGAGTTTACAACCTGTGCAGTCGCTTGGGGCCCCATGCTCGGAAAGGTTTAATGCTCCAATGTCACCTCGTTGCAGTCCTTAATTATTTTTAAACAGGGGCTCTGCCTTTTCATTTTGCACTGGGTCCCACAAACTATCTAGCCAGTGGCCGGGGTGGGGAAGGTCGTACCTGGCTGGTGTCCGCCCTGGAGAGGTTGGTACCACCACCGCCACCCTCACCCCCACTCACTACACATGCTCATACAGACGTCATGCTTATCCGGCCACCTCCGCTGTCCCCTCTCTGTCCCTGCCCATAGTGGGACATCCAGGACGGCTTGGGTCTCAAAGAGCCCTCAGCCACCAGGATGCACCAACAGAATCTGGAAGCGGGCTTGCCCTGGAAACCCCCTCAGGGACACTCCTGCTCCCAGGGCCTGCTGGCCAGGCCACGCAAATTCCCATCCTCTGACAGTCCTCCCCAGCCGCCTCCGCCCACTGGGCAGCTCAAGTGTGAAACCACAGCTGGGTGCCTGCCAAGGGGGCTTAGGTTTCATCACATTCAACCTCCCACACCTTGGACAGAGGCCAGGGTCCGATGGTGCCACTGGCCAGAGGCCGGGGCTGGAAGGCAGACGAGGGATGGGTTCCTAGGCATCCCAGAGGACCCTCTCTCGCTCTCATGGGCCTCAGTTTCCCCTCTGCGTAATGGGACAGGATCCTGTAGGGCTGCCACAGATGCCAAAGGTGTACAGAAGATAGATCTCAGAGACCAAGGCATTGCAAGAGATTCTAGAACTTCACTGTACAGCAGCCGTTTAAATCTCAATTAATTTAAGAAAGAAAATCACACTTTTAGTTCCTCAGCCACCCTAGCCACATCTCACATGCTCAATAGCCACATGTAGCTTGTGGCTGCCATATTGGACAACACCAATCTAGAACATTTTCATCAATACAGAAAGGTCTGTTGAGAGGTGCCTGCCAGCTGGGGAAGCCACAGTTCTGGGAACACTGGTAACTTTATGGACCCCTGGTGGGGTGGCGGGGAGAGGGCCATGGGCGAGGAATGTTTGAGAAACACTCTCAGTCCTCTCTGGACTTCATGAGTAAGGTGGGCCCGCCATAAAGGGGACCCAGAAACCAAACTCCCACCATAAAGGGCAGTCAGGAACCCAACTCCACTGGGCAAGGAGCCACGCCTGGAGTGGAACACAGGCTTCCGGGCCCCAGACAGGGAGGCAGTGGCCACAGCAGGGGCCCTTCCTAGCAAAGGGCTCCTGAAGCCAAATGAGGTATGTCATCCCTTCTTCCTGCCTCACATCCAGGGCTGGGGAGCCCGTGCATGCTTTAGAATAATGGCTCTCAAACTAGCCTGCCTCAGAATCGCCTGGAAGCTGGTTAACGCACAGCTAACTCAGTGAACACTCTAAACATGCACAGATTCGCTTTGTTTCTAGGTCAGATTGAAATGTAGGTGTCTGGGCTCTGTTCACCTTCAGGTTCATTATCATTTGGGGGCTGTCTGGGTCAAATCACTGAAAGATGCTGGGTTGGTTTCATGTGGGCCCGCTATAAAGGATGCAGCAGAAGGGGGACATGGCAAGCCTCAGGAAAGACCGGATGGGGAAGGAGGAAGGGAGATGGGTGGGAAGGGAAGGAAGGAGGAGAGGGAAGCAGGAGGAGGGGCATGGCGGGAGCCCTTTTGGGGCTTCTCCTTACTGAGGTTGTTCTCTCTATGCATTATCTCATCTATTCCTCACTACGCCCTTCTAAGTTGGTAGATGTGCAGCTCCAAGAGGTTACACAACCCCACAGCGGACACAGGGTCACTGAAGACCCAGGCTGGACTCTGTTTCTCTTTCCTTCCCTCTCTCCAACTCTGAATATTTTCGAACGAAATGAGCCTGGGAAGGGGGGAAGGCTCAGAGCTGTGAATACATTTTTTGTTTTGTTTTGTTTTCTGGGCTCCTTCGGCTTTGACAGGAAGCTTGGCTGAGTGCGGGCGGCTGAGCTCGGGCTTTCAATGGTGTTTTTAGGCATGCCTTTACAGGGAACGTAAAGAGTCGCCGTTACAAACGTTGGCAGGCCTTGGTGGCGCACTCGGTCCCCGAGCCCCACGCCCAGCCGCCCAGCCGGGACCTGGTGGGACTTCCCACCTCCCCCTCACCCCAACCAGCACCGCCCTCGCTCATCTGGGAACGGTGGGGAACTATGGACCCTGAGTCGGGCAACGAAGGATGGGTGAAACCCAAAACCTGGCCTCTCCTATTTTCGGGAGAAGGACTGTTTTCAGCATTGGGAAGCCATAATCACATAGCCAGCTGTGAAGATTCTAGAATGACCCTCATTTCACAGGTGAGGGAAAAGAGGCCCCCCGTGGAAGATTTTTGAACGTCCTCTTCCTACATAAACTCCCTGCAACTGGGAACAAAAGTCCAAGCTCCTACTTTGTCACCCACCACACCACTCCCCCAGGATGCCTCCACGACGTAATGACCCTTTTGATGGCTGCTTATATTCGGGTAGCACCTCAGACTCTTCTTCACCGCTCCCCCTTCCACAAGTGCCTCATGTGGAAGGCAAGGCAAGACATGCTCCCATTTCACAGATGACCAAAGAGATGACGTGGCCACACAACTCATCCCTGGGGGGGCTACCTGTCCCTGAGTCTCCTGACGGCCCGCCACGGCCACCACACCTCACACAGGCGGGTTCTGGTGGCTGCCACCCCCAATCCCTCACTGCACACCTCCTGTCTCCTCACCAAGGCCCAGGAGCACAGTTGATTTAGAATTTCCTGCCCTTCTGACAATCTGCGTGCACAAAACGGGCTTTATTTTAAACCACTTCGGAGGGCATCTCCTCTACCCCTTCCTCTGGCTTCATTAATCTGAAGTGGAATAAATCTTTGGCATTTAACTACCTGATTACAAACATGTTCCTGGTTCCTGTCCCTGCCCTGATGGGAAGCTCATTTCTCGAAGGGTTAATTAACAGCCTTCACACAGGCTGCATTTAGCAACGAGTACAAAGCCACACACATAAATAACGTCTCCAGCGGAAGAAGAGTGTGCAGATGGTTTGTGACTTTGCCGTCCAGAGTTTTTTAAACCAGTGTGAACCACGTCCTGTCGGGACTCGGGACTATGAGTCAGGGTCAGGCTTCGAGGTGGGCCAGGCCTGAGACTCCAGCAGCCAACACTGTGCTCTGTTGAAAGGCTCACAGGAAAACAGAGCGCTGAGCCAAGATGGGGGGAGAAAGGGGAGCTGGGGAGGGGGATGGGCCCGGCGACTGACCAGGACTGAGAGGAGCCCAAGAGAGCCAGAGAAACAAACGGGGAAGAACCAAAGTCAAGGCCTGAGGTCCAGCTCCCCCGTGCAGAAGGTCAGAGCCGGGGGCATGGGGTCCTGCTCAGGCCCCGCAGCCTGTGGTGCCAAGAGAGCCCAGGCTAGGACGGCGTACTGTGGGCCTAGGCAAAGGGTGGAGCGAAGGACAGCCCTGAGGAGGCCAGGAAAGTTCTGGAAGTGGGACAAAGGCCCTCGAAGTCTTCTGCCTCCTTCGAGGTTAAGCTCTGTTCCTCTACAAAGCCTCCCACTCCCACCTGGGGCTCGAAGGCCCGCCGTAGGCCCACCGTCCCACGGCCCTGGGGACACAGCTACGGTTTTATAAGGCACGACCGTGGCAGCCCGGGAGTCACCTCACAGCAACCGGCCCTGCTGCAAGGTACCTGAAGCCAAAAATGAGGAAAACAAAAGCCAAGGAACAGAGGGAGCAATGTAAATACACACTGGACATCCGGGAAAATGAGGAACAGAAAGGGGAGAGAGGGGAAAGATTGGAAAGCAGGCTTTTGGCTTTCAGTCTTTTACCATCCTCCCTCTTTCTCGGGTTCCTTCATAGCCACCCCCTCAGCTTGGAATGCCCCCCACCCACCTTCCTCATGCAGACCCTCTGCTGATGGGAGCAGGACCGGTGTCCTGGGGAGGGGGCACCCAGGGCACTTCCACCCTGGAGATGAGCGCGCCCCCTGGTGGCAGAGAGGGGCCCTGTCTCCACGGCCTCCAGAGCCGCCACTGCCGACCCAGGGCTGAACCAGCCGGGCAGGCGCTCAGGCCAGGGGGCCGGCTCCAGATGCGAGGCTCAGCGCCCTGGGGGCAAGAGAGCAAAGAAAGAAATGGAGGCCGGACGACACAGGCCTAACAGCGGGGCTCTGTGTCCAGGAGTGGCGGTTTCTCCCCGAGTAATTTTCCACAGTTTGCCTTTCCCTCTGCACACAGTTGTGTTCACAGAGTTCATATGGTGGCTGCCATCCCCCAGAGGGTTATTCTGGGCCAGTCACCTGCTCAGTGACCCTACCTGCTCTGACTTCTGCCCTCTTTGCTTCTCAAAACCCTTGCATCCGTCTCCGGGATAGGGCCCCCTTCCCACCCCATCAGGGCCTAGAGCTGGGGGTACTTCTGGGAATCCCAAATGCACCATTGTTGCCGGGCTGAGGCCAACATTTCTGTTTTCTCAGAAGGATCAAAGCCCCATCCCAACCGTGCCAGGAGGAAGCAGTTTTGACTCGTGCAAATATCTGCAGTCCATTTGGGATTTTACTTTGGTGAGAAATAAATACACAGCCATCTGCAGATGATGGAAATATGACTTAAGTAACTTTTTGGTCAAGGCTCTTGGGCCAGAGCCCAGATGGAAACAAGACCTTGTATCTCAGTCTCCCCTGCACACTTTTGAAAAAAAGAAAAAGCAGAGGGGGGGGAAAAAGTTGGTGGAAACCAAAGTTCAAAATGGAGTGTGCTCTATTTCTTGGCCTGGGAAAAGAAAAATAAACCCCAAACAGCTACTCCATTCAAGTGTGCGTTATCTTGCTCACCCTCGCCAAGAACTGCCTCTCCTCCCTCTCTGACCGGGAATTACCTCGCTGACAAACAGCCCCCACGCCCACCCCTAACCCAGGGCAGGCAGACAATGGGCCTCTCCCTGCAGCCCCCAGAGGCCGTAAGATTGGGAAACACAAGGCTATTTTTAATGTCTTATTTGTCTACCAACTGCTGCTCCATGGGCCTGAGAAACGGTATCATTTGTGGGAGGTGGCATTGATTTTTTTTTTTAACTTGCTCAGACAAAGCTACATTTTTTGAAACTTCCAGAAAAGCCAAAAAAGCAAAGCTCTCCAAGGGTGAACGCTTGCTTGGCTTGCCCTTCTGCCCTAAGGGGAATGCTCTCTCAGGTGTGCCTGGGAAAGGAACCCTCCACTGCTAGGTGCCAGTCAGGAGCAAGCACAGACCCCCAGGCCTAGGGCCCCGGGAAATGGAATTAGGCCCAGAGATCCCAAAGGAGAGCCACTGAAACAAGAAGGAGCAAGGGAGGGAGGGAGGGAGAGAGAGAGAGAGAGGGAGATATAGGGTCAGGGAGGGGTAGGGTCCCCACTGGTGGGGGAGGCATGAGACTTGCCCTCGGGGGCCAGTGTGATGGGGTAATGGGGCCCCTGCCCTAGAAAGTCCCTCATGGAAAAGGATGAAAGCTCACACACACAGAAACTGGCTTCCCAATAGCCATGCAGCTCCCCAAATCCATGAGTTGGGAAGCTTGCAATGGATGTGTCCAGGGGCTAAGAGGGAGCCCCCAGGTGGGTCTGCCCAGGCTGGGGCAGAGCTTGGACTCTGGGCTGAAAGGGTCTAACTGTAATAACAGGAGCTTTTCTGTTCTTGGGGCTCCGAAGGGCTTTCGGCTGTGAGGATATGACTGCACCTGGGCTCCAAAGGCCTCCCCCACCCCCTGTCAGGACAAAGAAATAGAGAGAGATGGCGGGCTGTTTGCATGACTGGATGGATGGATAGATGGATGGATTGATGGATGGATAGAAAGAGAGAGAGAGATTGTGGGTCGCTGGATGACTGGATGGATGGATGGATGGAGAGAGAGAGAGAGAGAGATCAAGTGAGACAGAGATGAAGGAAACCACAGCATAAAGATGCAGAGAGACCGAAACACAAAGTGAGGAAGAACACTGAGAAGGTTCTTTGTTGATCCCCACACCAGCCCACACGTCTCAGGACAGAAGGAAGGGTGACCACTCAAGAGGACCAGAATAGAGGGATACCCACAGCGGGCCATTCCTTTTCTCCATCAGCCCCATGGCCCAGGGCCTAGAGGTGGGGGAGAGAGTGGGGAGGTCACCCAGCTGCCCAGACACCAGCCCTAGAGACCCCCTCCTTCTGCACAACTGAAGCTCCCCACTCAGCCCATACTGCAAGAGCTGGCCTCGAGCCTTGCCTGCCCTTTTTGGGCTGACCCAGTGACCTTGGAAGGGTTTCTTTCCCTGTTCTCTCGTCTAAATAAAATGGAGATCATAACTGTACCTTCCTCAGTTGGGTATTGTGAGGATTAGTTGACTATGTGTGTGAAATGCTGTGCCCAAGCCCAGCACATGGTGAGGGCTTGATAAATGGCAGCTCTCATGCATGTGGTGTGTGGTCAATAAGTGGTGGCCATTGTTGCTAGAATTCTGGGGTGAAGTGGGGCTGGGAATTCCGGGAAGGAGAGCAGAGGGACAGGCAGAAGGGGGAGGCAGAAGAGTTTAGCAAGAAGTAGCCAGAGGAAGGCAATGCAGAGTTAACAGAAGCGTAGTCTCCCAGCAGGATGGGCCTTGAGACCTTGGCCCATCAGTGGCACCTCATGGTGCAGAAGCCACCAGGAACACCATGAAGGGCCTGCAAGGGGGGCTGCTGCTGGCCACATTTCCTTGGTTCTAGGCGCCCCCCGTGAGTACAGGTCAGCCTCCCACCAAACCCTAACCTCCCTGCCCTGGCATGTCTTTCCTTGAATGGGACGTTTTGGAAAGCCAAGACCCCAGAGGAATAGAACAGCACCCAGAAAGGCCAACAGTCTGGGACTCGGGACCTAGGCTGACCCCCCAACACATCTGTAGGGCAAACAAGAAACCAAGGATACTCCATCATCCTCAGAGATGTCAGTTCCTTGTGAATAATTGTTCCCTGCAGCCATGTTAGCTGCTCCCCGCACCACTGGACGGGGTCTGGTCCTTCTGTCCCAGGAGGCTCAGGTTGGACAGAGAGACAGGATTCCATCCCTTTCACCAGGTGCTTCACTTCAGGAAGCACCTCCTCTCCATCCCCGGGGCTGACCCAGAGTCTGCTCTGCCTCCACAGCTGCCATTTTGGGGGCCAGGTGCAGACTCCATCTCCCTCCCAGAGAGGGGCCCTGGACGGTGTGGGCTGCGGGAGGACCCCAGACACTTGAGCCATAATCCTGGCTTTCAGCCCTTCAGGGAAGTCAACCTCAAACTCTCAGAGCTTCATTCTCTTCATCCAGAAAATGGGAATACTAATTTGTACATGTGGGGGTTCAGCAAGACAATGGCGCCTCTATAGCCACTTGGAGGACATTCGGGCCCGTTGCCTTCGTGGGTGGGAAAACAGCACAAATGAGTGCGTGTTCGTTGGCAGTCTAGCCCGTGGCTTTCAGCAGAACTGGTCAGAGTTTGCATTAAAACCACTCCCTGGAGGGAGGGGTGGATAAAATCAAGAAAACCTTGAGGCAGTGCAGTGCCGTTTCTGGAACGTGGACTGGGTTAACTCTGCCCACCTCCGTTTTCCTATCTGTAACAGGGGATGATGAGAGCACACTAGATATGTAGTTTGGTGTGATGATCACATAAAATGAGCCACGCAGACCCTCTCGTACGACGCTTGGCTCCAACAAATGCTCAGTGCACGTGCCGTGCAACGGGGAGACCGTCCAGGGACTGACGGGGAGACACTGCCAAGATCCATGTTGAGCAGGAAAGCATGGTGCGACAGCATGAGTCACAGGCTACCATCTGGGCAAGGAGTGGGGAAACCAGACAAGGTGCCCTATTGGCTTGGCATTTACATAAGGATGTTCTGGAAAGACACCTAAGAAACTGGTAAACAGGGTTACCTTGTCGAGGGAAGCTGAGAGGGGACGGGGTGGGGCAGGGCTTCTGACTACACTTCCATACAATTCTGATTCATCAACCATGTGAGCAAATTACCTATTCCAAAAAATGTTTAGTTACCATGAGCAATGGGAGCTACTAATGTTATTACTCTGTCTGAACTTCATTCCTAAGTGAGGAACGGGGTCCTATGCTCACCTGCCTAACTAGGGTTTGTAGGGATTCAGAGAGAAAGTGAATGTGCATGTGTCCAGAGACAGAGGAGGCTGGGATGAGGAGGCGGAGGAGGAAGAAGCAGAAGAAAAGGGAGAAGACGTGGATGGGGGGGGGCTCTCCCTGTCACTCTTCCCTGCATGGGCCCCGTGGGAGAATCACAGAGCCGTTGTCCTAGGAGCTGAGCCTCAGTAAAGTTGAACACACCACCTGGACAGGGTGCTCCAGCCTCAGCCTCAGGCTCTTTCCTCCCACACCCAGGTGCAAAGGAGGCCCCTCAGCCTGCCCAGGATTCCAGGCAAGGTGGCTACGAATGGGTGGGGCCAAAGTCGGGGCCCGTGGGGACCTGTGTGTGACCCTGACACCTGGCCAGAGCTGTTGGGAGCAGGAAGGGGCCCCAGGAACACGGAGTTGTGAGATGGAAGGGGGGCCGGGGCAGAGGAAAAGAAGAGATTCGGCCCTGCAAAGTAGGGGTGGCTGGACCACACGAAGACTGTAGCAAACGTGACCCAGTCCCGGGCTCCGTGAAAGGAAAAGGATAAAGTCATCTCCTTTATCGCCCTGACAACTCCATGACGTAGATAGGATTACCACCCAGATGAGGAAACTGACACCCAGAGAGTTTGGGATAATTCCATAGCCAGCTGCTGAGCAGCCAGGATCCGGAACCAGGCAGTGTGGCTCCGTCTAAGTACAACACCATCATACTCGCCACCCCACATCAGGGCTGGCCACCTTGCCTGGACTCTGTTTATTAGCAGAACAGCAGTGACCGGAGCTTAACTCAGCATTGTATGTGTGCAAAGAGTCTCTCCTCCAGGAGGCTTCCATGCTAATTAGATGCCCAGAGCCCGTGGGCAAAGCTTTGGAGGGGCCAGGCTTGGAATCCCCCAGGACCCCATGCCCCCGAAACTTCAAGGGCACGAGGCTGGAAGAATAAAAGCGCTTTTCATGGAATTCCAACAGGAAACCCACGAGAACATTCCTGCTCCAAGGATTCCAACAGGAAAACCACGAGAACATTCCTGCTCCAAGGATTGCAACAGGAAAACCAAGAGAACATTTCTGCTTGTGGGGTTCCAGCTAGGAGCTGGAGTCTATATTCTCTGCTCGGGAGGCTGGCCTGTGGGTAAAGGGGTGGAGTAGAGGGTTTGTCCCACCCTCATGAACCATCCCCAGTATCCTGGATGGGTTCAGACACTCCTTTCCAGGACAGGGGTAGGCCATTTGGAAACTGGCCTGCCCAGCACCCAGCCCTCTGCCTTCGTTCACAGTGGCTCTCCGGCCCCTCAGCTTCCACGGGTAGCTCACACTTCAAGGGTCTTTGTAATCAGATGGGATTTGCAAGCATGTAAAAACCTTTCTCTTAAACTTCATTGCCTCTGGAGACACATCAGTCAACAGCGGGGTGTGCCTGGAGAAATGCGAGGCACACACCTCATTCTGCCCACCGTCCTCCTCTGAGTCCGTATGGTGCCCCAACCACAGGACCTGCCGGAAGCTTCGTGTTGAGAGGGCCCCAAGGAACAGGACAGGTTCCCGGCCTCAAGAAACTTCCAGTCTAGCAGAGGAGCTGAGAGGCCCTCCAACAGGAAGTGCTTTTAGAATGCTACGTGAAAAATGGCCACCAAAGTCATCAAAGCAACCTGTGTTTATGGGTATCTGCCACATGCCAGGCGCTGCATGGGGCTCCAAGGCGGAGTGATGTAGCTCCTTCTCCCCAAGGAACTCCTGCCTGATGGGAGTGATCAGCAAGTAAACGGCTCTAAAGCGGTGGGAGGAGAGTTGCGATCAAGGTTTGCTCGGGATGCAGGACAATAAGCCTGCCAATCCTGAGAGAAGAGGAGCAGAGATCAGGGGCGGCTTCCTGGAGGAAGTGATACTCACGCAGGCCGAGGAGCTCAGCTGGAAGTGCAGGGAGACTTCAGGGGTGGGAGGGGAGGTGGCGAGCCTTGACCTAGACTGTGGTAGTGGGGGTTAGGGTGGCATCGTGCAATGGTGATGAGACATTCACAGAAGGCAGAGAGAGGGCACAGAGGAGTAGATTTTAGGCACCGAACAGAAGCAGCAGACACCAGACAGTCAGATCTTCAGGAGCCAGGGCGATGGTTGGAAGGACCGAGCTGGAGGAGCCATGGGTCAACTTGAGACAGGGGTTTCTGCTCAGTGGAAGAGAGAAAGTGAATGCAGGCAGGAGAAGTTTGCATTTAGGAGGACAGGAAGGAATCCAGGCTTCGAGAGGGTCTCTGAGCTCTGTGGGGGAAAGGTGTGACATTTAGAAAATGAAAGAAATTCAGAGTGAGCGTCCAGGGCCTTTTCATCTGCAACCATCCAGACGCCCACTTCCAACTCATGGGGTCGACCGTCATCCCTGGTACGAGGCCCCAGGGCCAATCCAGGCAGGCCAGCAATCACAAGGAGGCACTGTGGCTGAGGTAGGGGTAAGTGGGTCCCACGACAAGCCATCCCGCAGGTTACCCAGAGGGGTCAGGGAGAGGAATTTGGGGGTCAGGATTAGGGGCAAGCAGAGCTGTCAAACCAGAGGTGAGGTCAGGGACACACACGGGTGGCACTGAGTTGGGGGCCAACAGCTGGAACACCACAGCCAAGGTCAGGGCAGGACAGAGACCAGCCTGCCACCAGAAGGAGGGGCCTGTGGGCCCAAACCAAGTCAGCGGATGGGGAGCAGGGGCAGGGGGCTGTGGCGAAATCAGCCACGGGGGAAGCATTCACACCATGGAGACACCAGCCAATGCTACTTTTCTTTCCCCTCCCGGAGACATGGGCTGAGACCAGGGCCCAGGAGACCAGGGTTCTAGACTTTACTCCGTGACTGGCTTTGTGCCCTGGTTGCCTCACCTGTAAATGACATGTTTTCGCCTCTGCCTACCATCCAGGCCTGCTGGGGGGCGGGGGAGGGGGTGTTACTTAAGACGCTGTCGCTGGCTGTGCCTCTGGAGGGCCATGCTGCAGAGGGAGAAAAAATCTCCAGTGGATTTCCTAGCGTCTCCCTGGATGTCTGATCTAAATTTAGGTCCTTTTGGTCTACGTTGAATCCTAGCCACTGCCTTTCCTTCCTTCCTGCAGGCTGTCTGGAGACAGCATGAGGAAGGCCCTGCTGGAAGGCCCAGCTGCCCTTTGTTGTTTCACCCGGGAGTCTGCATGCGTGCTTTCTGGCCAAAGGGCCCCAAACTTGCCCCGTGACTCCGCTACCTACCCCTGCCCTCAAGCTCCCCGCTCCTTTCCTGGCGTTGCGGATCATCCTCAGTCTCACCCCCACCCATGCGCACTCTTCGCTCAGCTACCCCCAGAAAGCATGCCTTTCCATGTCAGGATGCAAGTCCCTAGCTTCTCAGGGTCTCATCTATACTCTAAAGGTGAGGCCTACCCACCTTCCCTCACAGGGCCTGTGAAATAGAAACTCTGACTAATAGGAACTTAAACCATAAGAAGTGTTGCTTACTAAGAAGTCTTGAGCTGGGCAGTTATCAAGCTGGCTTTGCCACTCCAAGATGCCAGGGCTCTGGGTCAGCGTCTAAATTCTCTGTTTTCCTCCTTAGAGTTGCGAGATGGCTGCCATAGCGCTAGATATCACATCTTCTTAAGACTCCCTCCAAAGTCAGGATGTAGGGTGAAGGTCAAAGTGGAAAGAGCTCTCTTTTCTTATTTAATGAGGAATGAAACATCTTAGAAGTGTTCCCTGCTCCCCAAAACCCTCACAGTCCCCACACTCCTGGCAAATTTTTCTTGTATCTTGTTCACCAGAACTGGGTTACATGAATATTTCTGAATACTTTCTGGTGTCCATGTCCCCGGCCCCACGGAATCTCCAACACTTCTCCTCTTTGGTCCCCTAAAGGCCATACGTCTCTTCTGGGCCACCTGCTAGACCCCTCGTTAAACCACCAGATGGGCACAGGCCCCCCAAATCTCAGGGCAGCCCACCCCTGCCTGACAACTTCTCCATTTGGCCGGAAACACAGACCAAAGACTGTTACTTCCCTCGCAGTGATAAGGAAAGCTCAAACCTCAAGAACTCAAAAGCCAGCTTTTCCAGAAGGGTAAAGGAAAAGGTGCATATTTCCTCTTGTATCCTGATAAGCCAGCAACCTAAAATGTGGAAAAATGAGACCCAACTTGTCAACAGCTTGTTCTGCTATTCACGCTGGCATTGAGCCCACCTGCCACATATATCTGTATATGGAAGTAGGAGGTCCTAGTGGCAGGTGTTTATTTGCTTGCCATTTGATGGTGGTCTGTAGCTTAGAACACGAGTTCAATACATCTTCGTTCTAGAATTACTTATTAATCAGAACTCTTTCTGTGCTAAGTGACAGAAATCCAAACTGGATCCGTTTTTGTTTTTTTGTTTTTGTTTTTGTTTTTTAAAGGTAATTGGCTCTTGTAACCAGGAAAACTGAAGGTCGGCAGGGCTTCTGGCAAGATTGGAATGATGAGGTAGAGTCAGATTTTCTTTCTGGCTCTTTGGTCTTCTTTCCTATCTGTGTTGGTTTCATTCTTCTATCGGCTTCTTTCTTGTGTCCTTGGGCAATGGCTCCAGCAGCTTCAGGCTCTCTTGGTTCCCATTGTTCAGTATCTTAAAGAAGGAGAGACTCTCTTTCCAGCATCCATAGCTTGAATCTCAAGCAAGACTCATCATATTATGTATCTGCTCCTGAACCAATTACTTGGCCAAGAGGACTGTGTACTCTGAATGGCCATTTGGGTCACATGCCACCCTCTGGGTGATGGTAGGGAGGCCCCATGAGAAATAGCTTCACCAAGAAGAGGGATGGCTTCTCTGATAAAAATGGGAGCTATGACCAAGCAAAGAGAAAAGGGTCCTGTGCAGGTGGACAGAAACAGCAGGGCATCCCCTATGGACAATGTAGGAAGCTACGGCTGGTGGACATATATTCAGTTAGGTTCAATCATGAGAGTGTAATAGTCGGGGTAAGCCAGCTGCTGTAACAAACAATCCCCACATTTCAATGGCTTAACTGTCAATCCATGGTTGTCCCTGGTGCTGTCCACAGGGGACTTACTCATGCCACAGTCCAAAACAGGGTCATCCAGCCTTGGTGAGTGTGGCCTAGTGCCCTCAGTGCCATGGCACCTGGGCCCCACCCCCAACACACACAGGTTTTTGTTGGCCTTATTCCTTTCAATAACCTGAGGGGTGATCCCAGTTGACTGCAGGCTTCATGCAGTCATCCAGGACCCAGTCTCCCTCCTTTTATTTTATTTTTTTAAGATTTTATTTATTTATTTGAGAGAGAGAGAGAGAGAGAGAGCATGAGTGGGGGGAGGTGCAGAGGGAGAAGGAGAAGCCGGCTCCCTAGTGAGCCGGGAGCCTGACTCAGGGCTCCATCCCAGGACCCTGAGATCAGGATCTGAGCGGAAGGCAGACACTTAACTGACTGAGCCACCCAGGTGCCCCCAATCTCCCTCCTTTTAGTGACTTTCTCATTCTCCAAGGCTCTGGAGTCCTGTGCTTCTAATTGCACAGTTGGGGAAAGGGAGAGCCCATGGAAGATCATGCAGGAAGTCCGTAGGAATTGGTGTTTATCACTTTTGCCCAATATCCATTGACCAGAACTTGCTAACTTCAAGGTAGGCTGGAAAATGTTCTTAGGAAGAGAAGCAAACAGCGTTTGGTGAGTTCACGAGTTCATCGTCTCTGCCAAATTGAGGGCAGGCCCTCATAGGACCAAGATGGGTGTTGAGAGGAGGTAGGGGAGGCAGGGAAGGGTACGAGGGGCCTGGAACTCAAGGCTGCCAACCTCTGCCCTCCAGACTGTCCACCTTGGGCAGGTCACTGTCCCTCTCTGAGCCTCAGTCTCCCCATCTGTCAAATATAACATAGCCCCCTCTACAACCCCTTCCTATGCAAACATTTTCTGCTCTGCATTTCACCCGTTGCCTAAAAGCTCCATAGCCTTTCCCAACTATCAGTTTCTATGCTCTTATCATCTCTGACCTCCCCTTTAACTTCATGGTGTCCCCCCATCCAAGCTCTCCTTTCCCCGTCTCTGCTTTATCTTTCTTCATAGCACCTATGATATACCAAATGCTTTTCTCATTTATTCATCCTCTCCCTGTACAAGAACGTAAGTGCTAAGAGGTCACAGCTTTTTGTTATTTCACTGCTGTATCCCCAGTACCTAGAAAGTGCTTGGCATATTATAAGCACTCAGTAAATATTTGTCCAATGAATGAATGAATGAATGAACGAAATTGAAAACCTTTCTCAGAATAGCAAGTTGTCTAAAATTCCTAACAGGACAACACTGCTATCTGATGCCAGACACTGGAATTGCAAGCACAAAGTATGGTTGGTTGGGGGGAGTCTCCGAAGACAAGTCTTATCAAATCCACCCTATTTCGTTGCTGAAAGCACTATGGTCTGACTTTGGCAGTTTGGATGTCTCAACAGCCCCATGGGGTCTGACTTTCTGTCCCTTGTGTGCTTCCCTCCAGATCACTAGATGAGACCTAACCATTTATAACGTCCTCAAATGCACTCGGCACTCAAAGCTTGCTTTGATGCTGCTGAAATCAACAACATGGAGAATGCTATCTCTTCAGAAGATGAAGTATCAGAAAAAAAGATCCCAGTCCTGAGAGAGGACGGAAGAGAGACTAAATGAGGTGAGACGAGTAAAAAGGACCAAGGGAAGAAGGAAAAGCATTTGGGGAGGAGCCAGGAGACTAGACCCCACCTCCAACCTGACCTCAAATTCACTTTGGTTTCCTCATCTGCAAGATGATGGCGCTGACTAGACGGACTCTAACCCCAAATTAGCCCAGCCCTAAAGTTCTTCAGAAGGAACAGAAAGGTCATAGTCACTATACTTCCAATATCTGGAGTGAATGCCTAGTAAGAGAGGTGAGTGGCTCATTCACTGGTCGGAAGCTGGTGTCCTCACTTGGGGGTCTCCTCTTTACGAGGCAGTTGTCCTAATGCACTGCCAGCCTCCCCTAGAGGACCTGGCTGCTTACAGGAGATTCCCTCGCAAAGCCTCACCCCTGCTTGGCCCAGCCTTGGGGAGTGTGGCCTAGTGCCCTGGGTGCCATGGCAATTGGGCCCCACCCCCAACACACACAGGTTTTGTTTGCCTTTCTCCTTTCAATAGCCTGAGGGGTGATTCCGGTTGATCTCTGATTTCCTTCGGTCAAGTTTGCTCTCCTCCAAGTCCTCAGTCGGGTTGGCTGCCCCGGGATAAAGGGAAGTGGCTTTCGATGGACTTTTGTCCCTTCTTCCAGACCCTTGCCCATCGAGGACAGGAGCAGCCTTGGTGGCTCTGTTAATGCCAGATTTCTTCCCCGCTGGCCTCTGTCCCAGCTCGGGCCAGCCCAGCTGTGGGGAGTACATTCCAGGAGGGGTGGGACATGGAAGATAGGTTAAACCTCCGTCGCCAAAGGGCTACCTGGAGGGATATAGTACATGCAGAACAGCAAACAAGCCATGACAGTGTGTGTGTGAGCAAGCATCAAACTAAAGGGTTCAGACTGAGGGGGTTGTTGACTGGGAATCCTTCCTGAGGAGGCGGGATTCCCACAGCCTCTGAGCTCATATTAGTATCTGAGACCTCGGGAGCACTCCTTTGTCCCAGCAAAGCTTTGCACCAGAGTCAGGGAGACAGACAAACGTGAGCACCCTCCCATGTGGATGTCAGTGAGATATAACCCTGGCCACCTTGTGGCCCTGGAGCATCCGGATGCCCAGAACACTTTCGCAGCCCCCCAGAGACCCACTGTTCTCCTTCCATCTTCCTCCTCCTCTGCTTCCCTTGCCACTACCAGAGACTCCTCTCCCCTGGGCGGAGTCGGGGGCCCTGCTATATTTACTGCCTTCCCTCCCTGCATTTGCTCTGCTTCTGCTGCTCCTCCCACCCGACAACGCTTCCCACTTACTCCTAGGAGTGCTCATCCAATGGAATAATGAGCCAAATTGCCCCTTGTCAGTTCAGTATCACCACCAACCTTTTGTACATCTCCTCTGCGGCACCAAGAGAGGCTGGGAACTACAATTCCCAGAATTCCTTTGGTTGTATGGCTCCATCTTAGAGCTGCAAAGATGAGGCCCTGATTCCATATTTGGCAGATGGAAGAAAAGGAGAAGTCATCATTAAATCTAAATGCAGATAAAGAGTTTTCCATGAAAACTTAGCAGCTAAATTAACATGTGCTACAAGTGTAAAACACATGCTAGATTTTGAAGAGTTTGTACCAGAAAAAGGTAAAATATCTTATTAATAGTTTTTTTATATTGGTCGCACTTATTTTTGATACATTGGGTTAAATAAAATACATTATCAAAACTAATTTGGTCTGTTTCTTTGTACTTTTTTAATGTGATTACTGGAGATTTTAAAATTACATATGTAACTCACCTTGTATTTCTATTAGAGCTGGTCTAAAGTTCAGAGAGTGGATGGAAAATAAACACACAACAGACTTCATAGCCACATGAGACAATAAAAAATGTCACAACGTTGAATGCCACTCAAGAGTGGTGCACATGTCAAGAGTTAAGAGCTCAAAGGAGAAAAAGAGGTCTCTGAGGTCTCTGGAGAAGGGAAGGTGGTGAAGGCAGAACTGAATCACACCCTGAAGGTTGGGAAGTCTGTGGATGGGGTGAGGGCCTTGAGGCCATTCCGGGAGTGGATGCAGTGCGCCCAGGGACAGATAACTCAGGCTTGGCAAGGTGCAAAGTTCTTGGGGTCTCACAAATGTGAAGGGAAAGGTCTTTGTTTCCACTTGTGCTTTTTGTCACGAATCCATTCATTCTACCCTGTGGCCCGGAGTGCTGTGGGATGGAAAGAGGCAGGCAAGAAGCTACTGAGCTGAATGCTGGGAACATGGATGCCATTTCTGAGGGTGCCAGAAGGCCTCTGAACACCCGGTCACAGAGCAAACTCAAACCCAAGCCCAAACGCCTCCTCTGGTTTTGTCTAGAATGTGCTTGTGGTGGGGCCACATTTTCTAGGGGTGCTGGAATCGGGGGTCCAGGCTCTAGCAGGGCAGGATGTACCCTCCCTTAGCCCCATTCCAAGCAGGTTCCTGACGGTTGTAGACCTGAGTCCTGGAGAAAGTCACTGGAGGAAACAGATGTTTCTGTCTGAGATGAACTCCCTCCATCTGGGCACCATGAAATGTGGCAGAACCATGAAGTGTGGCCATGGCTTGACAATGCATGTTCTTGTATTTTGCCAAATTTTTGCCATGGCTATCTCTGCTTGGCAGTGGGATCTTTCTGAGAAAAGCTGGGATCTCCATGGTCCTGGTCTGATCCTTTGGGACTGACTGCCTGGAGCTAGCAGGGAGGGGGCTGGAACTGAGTCCAAGTTGGATGTTGAGTCATTTCAGGAAGGGCCAACCTGTGGATTCCAGCCTGGAAACTGGACCAGAGGAGTGTTGTCAAGGCCAGCCAGGCCAGAGGGGGCGCCAGAGCACCCACTGGAGCACAACCAAGTGGTCTCAAAAAAGCACTGATCCCCAAAACCTGAAAGTGTGTTGCCTCCTTGTTGGGAGATCTTTGAAAACAGGAGTACTTTTTCACCATTGCTCAATGGCCCTTTGCATTTGCTTCCAGAAAGAGGAAGACAGCTCAGTAAATCCTTCCTAAGCACCTGTTACCAAACACTGAATCAGGCACCATGGGGGAAATGCAAGGAAGAGTAGAGAATCTTTCAAACTCAGGGCAGGAAGAGACTGAAGAGGTCACGGAGACTTCCCTGAGACTGAAGAAGACTTCCCAAGGTAAGAAATTCCTGCAACAATATCCCTGGTAATTCAATTCGATGTGGCCTTGGTCCTCTGAAAGCAAACCGTGTAACAAAACTAGAGACATAAGCAGCCATTGGAGGACTGTCCCAGTACATCAAGAGGCGCTAAAGAACACAGCCCAGACTGGTAAGTACCAGGGGGCCCTGAGCCAGGGGTGGCCAGGGTGACTGGGATGGCCCACGGGCACGGGAATGGGCAGAGAGGTCCTCCTGGACCAGGGACTGAAAGTGGGCCATGAAGGGCACGTGGGCTCTGGGGTCAGGAAAAACAGAGGGGGGTGTGAAGTGGTTAGAAGGAGGAGGAGGAGAGAAAGGAGAGAGGAGGAAGAGGAAGAAGAAGAAGAAGGAGGAAGAGGAGGAGGGGCATCGGAAGAAGGAGTGATTCGATAGGGAGCAGGAAGCTCCCTATCTTGAACCCCCAAATCTCTGTTGTCTAAAATCTCACCATGACATTTTCATTTGGGGGGACAGAGTCTTTCATTCTTTATTTTCATCTTTCAGAATGAAGCTTTTCTTGCAGAGACAACATGGGAGGGCCCTAATAGGAGGTAAGATGCTGAAAATCACACAGCAAGCAGGAGCAGAAAGAAGCAAACTGTCACTGTCACGATTTGCCGAAGATCAGCCAGTCGGACCAGCCGCTGGTCATGGCCACAAAAATGCTACGCCAGTCCGGGGGAGAGAGAGGTTGGGTTCATGCAGGGGGTCAGGGTCTGTGTGGATCTTCACCCCACTGACCTCAGGAAAACCCTGACATTTTCCTCCAGCCCTCCAGACAAACCTCCAAAGTAGAAAGAGAAGCAAGGGCTTCTTGGTGATCTCAACTTCCTCTCCAAAGGGCTCACGGGAGAAAAGCCCTGAAGACAGTTTCATGGTAGAATTGTTAAGATCCCAGTCTCTGCAGGGAAACTGCCTGAGTTTGAGTCCTGGCTCTACTGTATGGAGCTAAGACCTTGACCCCCATCTCTCCGAAGCACAGTTTCCTCATTTGTAAAATGAGGCTGATGGGAAGACTTATTCTACGGGGTGGTCGTAAGGGTTAAACAATGTAATGCACTTGTCCTTAGAACACCACGCGTTATTCTGGATAAAACCTTCTTCTTTATTAACACCGATTTTCTGCAACCAGCCAACAAGGACTCCCTTGGAGGTTTCTGACTATGACCGGGTCTGCCTAGCCAGAACAACACTATCTGGCATCATTTTCCCCATCATTCCATACTTCTTACTGAGCACCTACTGTGAGCAGGACTTTATGAGAAGTATAAACAGCACAAGGATAATGCAGAAAGCTATCCTGCTTGAAAGAATGTACCTCAGTGGGCACAAAAAGACACAGTCTCAAGAGACTACAGCACGATTCAGTGGACAGAGCTGTATGCTGGACCTACATGGCCCTGTATCATTTAGGATTCCGTTAGGCTGCAAGTAACCAAATCATCCCAAATGGCAGTGGCTTCACCAAGGCAGAAGTTTCTCGTTCTCTCCTATAAACACGGTCAGAGGCAAGCAGTCTAGGCTGGTTTTGTGGCTCACCAAGTGTTAAGGGTTCAGGGCACCCTCAGTGTAAGGGTCTCCCTCATCACCCCACATGGTCCTCGAGCTCCAGTCTGGCCACCTTCCTCTTCATCCACATCCCCATTCCTTGCCAGAGCCACACTTAGAGAGCACACACTATGTGCCGGGAGCCATTCAAATCACTCTTCAAATATTAATTCATAGAATCCTGACAATAGCCCTATTATGTCAGTATTATTTTCGTTTCTATTTTATTGCTAAGAAAGCTGTGGCATAAGAGGATTCAGTAACTTGCCCAAGGTCACACAACTAGGTGGTAGGGCCAGGATTTCAACGCAGTCTGGTCCAGAGTCCAGCTACTGGGAAGAAGCAAGGAAGGGCATTCCCTACCCTTTAATGACACTTTGGCCAGAACTTAGTCACGTGGCCATATCCAGCTGCAGGGGAGGCTGGGAAATGTAGTCTTTATTCAAGACAGCAAAAATTGGGAGTTCTGTGACTAAGAAAGACGGGGAAACAGGTTTGGGGGACCAGTTTGCAGTCTATGGTATGGACCCCCATAATTTCATTCCCTCTCCCATAGTGGGGCACCCCAGCGGTAATTCTGTATAACATGACCCCGCCCCCATCCCCTATGCTCCTGAACTGGGACCAAGAGAGAGATCCCATCTTTTCATGTTGGACAGTGACGTGTACTCTTGGGTGCTGTGGGTAGCAGATTTCAGTCAGGTTTTCAAAGCTACAGTCTACAAGGAAAGTAATTAAGTGGATGTTCGGAGAGATAATGCTGCCCCGGCAGTCTTTCCAGCTGCCAATGCCAGGGCTTCCTAAGGTCCTGCTGCATTCCTGCCCTTGGGTGCTACAAGACCTACCCCAAAGCCTGTGCTAGAAGTCCCCTTGTTTGCCTCAGTGGGTTCCTGACAATTACCCAATCGCCATCAAAGGGTTTTTTTTTTTAAGATTTTATTTATTTATATGAGAGAGATTTTATTTATACACACACACACACACACACACACACACACACACACACTCACACGCAGTGGGGAGGGGCAGAGGGAGAAGCAGACTCCCCGATGAGCTTGGAGCTAGACTGAGGGCTCGATCCCAGGACCCCAGGATCATGACCTGAGCCAAAGGCAGATGCTTAACCGACTGAGCCACCCAGGCGCCCCTGCCATCAAAGGATTCTGACTCCACAGCCAGGCAAATGTGGTAAGTGCTGCTAGTAGTGTCAAGGAAATGCTATGAAGTATGGAGGTCTGGCCTAGGGGATCAGAGGAGCCTTCACAATCTGGGGTATTATAGCTATTCTTAGACACATAAATTTGCTGACCACATGCCAGACACTCTTCCACTTTATACACAGTCTAACTCAATCCTCAAATACCTCAAATGAGGCTACTACAGCCATTTTACAGATGGGCAAACCAAGGCACAGAAGGGTTAAGTGACAAAAGGTCCAACACTAGAATTAATAGAAGTGGGTCTTTTCCCAGTCAGTCTGGGTCTGGCTCCCAGGGTCTTAACCATCATTTGGGTTTGGGTGTTCTGTGTCTGGGCTGAGTCTTGAACAAAGGGTGGGACTTTGGGGTAACTGAGTGGCTCAGTTGGTTAAGCGGCTGCCTTTGGCTCAGGTCGTGATCCCAAGGTCCTGGGATCGAGTCCCACATCGGGCTCTCTGCTCAGCAGAGAGCCTGTTTCTCCCTCTCCCTCTGTCTCCCAGCTTGGGCTCTCACTCTCTCTCTGTCAAATAAATAAATAAAATCTTTAAAAAAAACAAACAAAGGGTGGGACTTTGTGCCGGGCAGAGGCAGGACTGTCCGCACCAAGCAGAAGGCACGTGGGAGGCGTGTCATGGAATCAGTAAGTGCAAGGCTAATTTGCAAGGGGGGCCTGGAACAGTTGCAACACACAGGTTCTCAGGAGCAAGAGTGGGCAACCAGGCTGGAAAAGCAGGGTTGGGAGTCAATTCCAGGTGAGAACTGTGAATCTATGCTAAAGAGTTTGGGGTTGCTTTGGTGGCACTGGGGAGCCATCGAGAGTGTGGTAATCAGGAAGTAACACACTCTGGGCCTGGCTTTGGGATGATGGCTCAGGAATATGAGCTATGTGACTGGAAGGCAGAAGACCGTCGGAGGATCCTACAAGACACAGTCCAATACATGGGAGTTCAAGAGGGATGGGGAAGGGAAGAAGGAGATGTGACTTCTTGGGGTCAAGAAGCAGAACTCGGGGGTGCCTGGGATACTAAGGAGAGAGTGATGCCAAAGGCATTCCAGAGAGATTCTGTGTCCGCTGGTGGGGTGGAGTGGGGGACAGGGGAAGGAGGAGTTCTGGTTGGATGGCCTGAGTTTGAGGTGCCTCTGGGGACACGCTGGTGGAGAATCTTTCCGGCAGAAACATGGAAAAGAAGCCTGAACTAGAAACACAACTCTGAGGTCAGATTCATAACGTCCTCCCTGAAGCTATGGGCACAGATGACAGGCCCAGGAGAGACCCTTGCCCAGAACCTGCTGGGAGGCAGCAGAAGGAGTAGCCAGGAGCTAGGAGGCAGCTGGCTACATGATCCGAGGATAACCAAACACGTGCACACACTAGAAGACCACAACAGGCTCTCAAAGAGGAAGGAAGGACCCCGCTGCCAAAACCGGCGGGGGCAGGAGAGCAGGAAGTGGGGAGGGCTTGTGGCCTCCACTGGGGCCCTGCCCTGTGAGAGTCCCCACAGGCCTTCTTGTTGCCCTGGAAATACCTCCAGCACTGAGGATCTGCAGAGTCAAATCGTTCAGATTTATGATGGAAAATGGCCCCAGGGACTAGGGCAATTTATTGCTCACAGACAGATTCCAACTTGTCCATTAAAGTGCTTCATTCTGGTCCCAACACCCGGGCATGTTCACACCTCTGGTGAGGAGTCAGGCCTGCCCAGATGATTAGCGTGTGGGCTCGGCTCTGTGGGGAGCAGCTCTACCCCCTGAAGGAGGCCAGGTGGCCCTCCCAGCCAGGGCCGCCCCATCCACACCGCCCTGAGAGACAGCGGCAAGGCCTCTGGCAGTCCCACACCCCAGCCAGTCCTGGGATCCGTGAGGCAGGCCGCATCCCTGGGGAGGGCCGGGGCCGAGTGGGGTCACAGAGCCCTGGGGAGCAAGGCTTTGCTATCAAGCCCCAGCTCTGTCAGTTAAGAACTGTGTGACCTTGAGCAAACTCCTAGGTACGAGACTGTTCCCTGTTGTGTAGAGAGCAAAGGAAAGTCTGCTGAGCGTGAGGTCCCAGGACAAGAACCCCTGAGGTGCCTTCCCCAATTTGTCTCCTTCCTCAGCCCCCTGGCTCTCCTTCCCCAGACTTGAAGAGGCAGCCTCCACTCTCAGGCAGGCCTCCCTCATCTCCCCAGGCCCCTCAGCTAGCAATTTAGAAAACGGCCACAGCCTCTCTCCAGGAAATGCGGCACGGTGAGGGCCCAACCCGGGAAAGGGCCTGCTCACAGAACCTTCCAGCTGCCCAGGCGGCGATGGAGGCAGGCCGCCTGCACCAGCAGGCCTGTGAGGGAGCAGCCAGGGCCCTCACCTCCCTGAGCCGCTAGCCTGGCAGGCTACCGGGTCACACACGGTGTCCTCCCCAGCTTCCCGTTGTGTTTTGCGCTGTTTCTCTATCATTATAATCCCACTTCCCCCATCGTCCTTACTGGTCTTTCTATGAATGCGGGAGCAATGGGCTAATTGTGAAACGATGCAGAATTCTTCATGCTCTTGCCTAATTTTTAGCTCCCTGGACTGCCGACCTCCCCCACCCTCAGCTCAGCCCCAGGCAGGTTTATTTTCTTTGCAGCACTTCTTTAAAAAAAAAAAAAAAAAAAAAATGGGGATTGGAGCCAGGATGGAGAAACAGATTGGAGATTTCACCGTTTCCATTGATACTCTGGCCATCCACCCCCTTTGCAGGAATCCGCTCTGGGCAGAGTGTGAGAAGGCATTTCCCAAAGGGAGACAACACCCTCTTGCCTCCTGGGCATTTGGCCCTTTCACCCCATTTCCAGTATGTGTTGGGAAGGGGGGCGCTGGGGTGGAGGGTGCATCCCAAGGTAACTGCTGAGGCAGATAAAGAGAGGTCAGATGTGTCCCAGTGCCCCCAGACTCCAGCCCTTACATATGTACACTCGGTGACCAGGTCATTAGCCCAGGTGGTGAATGCCAAAATCACTCATCAGCTCCAACCCAGACCCCTGGTGGGTCACAGGGGCAGGGATGGGGGTGGGGAGGCTTGTGATTGGCAGGAGACTCAGTTCCTGCCCCAAGAAGTGTCTACAGTGTGTAGCTAGGGAGACAAGATTGCCAATGGGAATCATTTAGAAACAAAATAGGCAGTAGAATTTTAAAATGTGAGGTTCTAGCAACGAGTATTATCAGTGTTCGCAGGGACCCAGTGGGTGTCTGGTGGAGTCCTGGAAGGTGGGAGAGCAGGGCCTGCTCAGCCGACATGGGAGGGAGTGGGCGAGGGAGAGCAGCTGGAGAAAACAGATGATCTTGGTCACCCCACACAGAGCCCCTAAGCACCCAATCCTGAGACCATGTCTCAACACAGTGACCAGCCATGACCAGCTAAGGCCAAGTGGGCTGGCTCCTCTTGGAGCTACCTGAGGAGGCTGAGGCTTGTGGTTTTGTGTGGCAAGAAGCTTAAACTTCAAGGAGAGTTATAAGCACACACCTGATTTATCTACCCATGGACCCTCATTGTGGTGGAGGCCCAGGAACGCCCGGAGGGGTGAGGACTGAAGGGGGGATCAGGTGGTGCCAGAGCCAAGCCCTCCCACGCCCTCAGTGTGCTGGAATGGGGGTGGATGATGTGAACTCACCCGTTTCTTGGCTGCAGAGGACAAGGAGATAATTTGAGACAGTGATCACTGGGGTAGCAGAAGATGGTCTAGAAGCTATGTCTTGGCCAACTGCAGAAGAAGCCCCACCTTCACCCCAAGAGACCCCAGAGGCCCTGCAGTCTCTGATTAAAGAATTCGGGTCCCCTCCTCATACCCCCATTCCCCATCATCAGCACGGAGGCAACCGAGAAGACTACCCCCGATACACTTGATAATCTCCTCAGAGCAGAGGCCAGAGCCCCTAGAACCATTCCCAGAGGCACCCTGTCCAATGTGACCCCGCTCTGCAAGCCTGCAAGAGGGTGGGAGGAAGCCCAGAGCGTGCCACCCAAGATAAAGGTTTCCGTCCGATTTTGTGGTTCAGCTGAAGTCATGTTCTTAATAGTCCAAATAAACAGTTTTCAGCCCGGAGGCCAAGACACGCCAAGACATGCCACTTCCATTTCCAGCACCAACGGGAGGCCACCGGCACAAACCCATTTTCTAAGTCACAGCCAGCACTAAACGGTGCCCGGTGAGGCACGGCAGCCAGCAGGGAGGGCCAGCCACCGGTTGTGTGGCCCGGGCTTTCCGCTACGAGGCAGGGCTGGACAGTGAAGCTCTCCTGCCAAGGAGACAGGAGACCTTCACTCTCAGGGGCACCATCACCCCCGGCGACCTCGCTCAAGCTGGTTCTTCCCACCGGCCTCGGTTTCTGCATCTGTAAAATGGGAGAGAAGGACTATTACCGTAGTTCTAAAGTGTGTCCCCTTCAGCAACAGCAACATTTGAGAGGTTGTTGGGAAGACAAATTCTCGGGCGCCACCCCTACTGGGTCAGAACCTCTTGGGCAGGGCCCAGAAATCTGTGATTCGGGAGCCAAGCTAATGTCAGGAGGTCTACATATATCTGTCTGGCTCTAACGTTTTCATGAGCCGCACTTCTTTCACGCATGAGAACTATTCACAGGTTATATTATACCCTTGAAATAAGGGCCTGCCTTTCCTTTGGGAAAGACGGAGAGCTCAGACTTGTCGCCCAATCCAGTCTGGTCAGGGGTTAGCATCACCCAAGCTCTGGGCTCTGTTGGAACTCTGCCCTGGGTCCTTCTGTGCTCTGGAATCTGCCCCAGGTTCAGAAGTCTGGATTCTGGGTGTGGCCTGGCCGTTAGCCCCCCGAGGAACCAAGGGCAGGCAGCCCCCCAGCGGCTGGCACAGGGGAGGAAAACCTCACTTCCAGACCCCCAGGTGAGCTCCACCAGGAGATTTTTGAGGAGCTGAAGGGCTAAAAAGAGGACGGGTTTCAGTGAAAGAACCAAAATTCTATTTCCTTATGTCTAGCCTTGGAAGAGCTAAAAGCCCTGAGGAGGGCGCCCCGAAGAGGGACACCTCACACCAGTGAGTCTATGGTTTCTCTGCAAGGAACTTCAAAATGCAGGCAAGGCCACTGGGCCCATGTGGGGAGTTCTGAGCACCCCTCCCTTAGCTTAAATCCCAGGCCCTGCTTCTGCCACAGGGACGTCCTTGGACATCCACTGTCCCAGCATGGTGGCCTCCACTGATTGGTCTTTAGGAGCTTGTTTCCCGAGAAACACGAGCTCTGGAAACAGCCCAGCCCAGCTCACAAACGGACTGCAGGGCAGGCCTAGGTCAAGGAGGGCTTGGGGTGGGGGCCGGGGGGGGCGGTGCAGCTTATCTCAGAGTGTAGGGGGACCCTGGGAGCTGAGCCCAGAGACCCGGTGGGGACAGAGGGCCAGCAGGAACGGGAGGCAGAAGCTGGACAGGCTACGGACCATCACAGCCAAACAGCCCCCTTGGCTCCTTTAGCACAGGCAGGCTTCAGGGGGGCTGCTCTCTGGCAGGGTCAGGGAGGGACTGGCAAAAACAGACTGTCGGTCCCATCGGTAATATCTTCCTCTTTGGGCCCCGGAGCCACTGAACCACGGGGCTCATTTTCACTGAAACATGCTTTCCCCAGATTTCTGGAACCTGTCATTAAGGTAACAGAGTTCGTTACTAGCACTCAGGGAAGGAGCAAGGCTGGGAGAGGGAGGAGGGAGGGGGGCCCACGGACACATCTGTCACTAATCACAGGCAAAGGCTCAGACCAAAACTCATTTCGGACCCAGAGCCTCTGGGCCTGTTTTGGGAAAGTTGACTAATCCCATAATCCTGCCCACCAGGCAATTTTTCTGCCTGGTTTCCAAGTGGGAGTGGGAGAGAGCCCTAGGGGCCACTGTCCCTGCTGAGGAATGTATTCTCTTAAAGGGGAAAAGCCACCTTAGATAGGCTTTGTTCCACCCAAGTCTGTGGTTTGGGGGTGTCAGCGGTTGTGCCTGCGCCAGGTGGAGGCCAGCCCTCGAAGTAGGAGACGAGGAAAGGGTGCGCCGGTCGGGGGGCGGGGCTGTCTTCATGGTGGGCAGCAGGACCGTAGCTCAGACCTTGCCAGGCGGCTATTACACAGCAGAACCTTGGTGCCTCCTGACCTGCATGGGATCCTGACCTGCACACCTTCCTTGCTGGGCTGGGCCACTTGGTGGCTGGAAATGAGCAGAGCACCCCCCCAGCCCCTCCAAGAACTGCCGATCTCTTCAATCCAGACAACTCGGGTGGGAAGTGACCAGCATCCTCATCTTGTCCACATACCCAGTGCTGTGGAGACCCCCGATCAGGGCAGAGACCCTCCAGCCAGCAGCCTGGCACACGTGCAGACTCATGCACACGCATGCGCACACTCACACACGCATTTAACCCCACCCCCCACCCCACAGTGACTTCAGCGCACCAACCGAGCAGTGCACAAACAATACAAATTAAGACCAGAGCCTCTCCGAGTCACAAGTAGCCAAGTTCCAGGAAAGTTGTGTGCAAACTATTGGTCTCGTATTTTCCCTTTGTTTGATATTATCACTTTGGAGATGTGTTGGTTTGGTGGGGGGGGGAGCAGGAAGTTTGACAGGAAAATACTTTTTTTTTTGAATCACACTTGAAAAGGAAAGAATCCTTTCGGATTCTAGAGACAAAAGAAAATAACAGCCTCATAGTCATACCTCACCAGTACCACTCAGTTCTGTCTTCTAATGAGGTGTGGGAAAGGAGCGATGTCTCCTGGGGGAGTTTTTTGGTAAACTGCCTGAAGCCAGCTTCTTCCCGTGACTGTCCCCATGGTGATCTTTGACCCCCCCAAGCCCTGGGGAGCAGGTCCATCTGGCAATAAGCATGCGCTGTCTCTTTAAGAGCACGGCCTGAGAGTTTGTTTACTGGGACGTTTGTTTGGGTCTTGGTGGGAGGAAAGGAAGAAGATAAAAGCTGGTTGGGATACTAGAAAGAACAAAACAAAACAAAACAAAAAGCCAGAATGCAAGAGAAAGCAAGATTACAAAAGCTAGTTAGGTCCAGAGGGAAAATTTATTTTTGCAACAAGGATTCCAGGCCCCTGGGGACTGTTTCCACCGGAGCAAGTTAATCACCCAATGCTTAGGTTTGATCAAACACAATTCGCTAAGTCCAACTGAGGGAGCCCAGGCCCACTGAGGGCCGCCTGCAGGCCCAGGCCTCCTGGGCAGGAGGGTTAGACTGAGCTTGGAAGTAGGACAGGGTGGGGCTGACCTGGAGACAAACCCTGGGGGACGGAAGCTCCCCACCTGGGCTCTGGCCAGGGGAGTCCGGGGACCCCAGGATCCTTGCACTGCTTGTGCCTTTGTGTGAGGGGTTCGCACGCACACAGGTTGAGAATATTCCTGGGAGAGAACCCCCGGCTTTTGTGGCTTCTCGCGGGTCTCCTGGGGTGTTTAGGACCAGCAAGAAGAGTCCAGTTGGGGTCAGGCCTGACTGAAGACCCCTGAGATGTGAGGTGGGCCGTGGGGACCCTTTGCTTTAGGTGTGCCAGGGGATGTGTTTCTGGGCATGGCCCAAATGGAGCCCAGGGCGGGAGAGGCAAGGCTGGGAAAGAGGGGGAGTTGGGGATGGCTTTGCCGGAGTCTAGAGTCCGAACATGGTTGACTCTGGGTGAGCTTGCAGACCAGGAGAACCCTGTAGGCTCACCCCCACTCTCTGATGAGGCAGTTCTGGGCGCAAAGTAAGCCCATCCATCCACCAACGGGCCAGGCACACAGCACCCCCACCAATTGCTCTTTCTTACCCAGTCCCCCAGAACAGCATGCTTCCTATGGATCCGGATCTGCCCACACTGGCTCTTTGAGGCCATGCCTCTCCAGGGAGGACAGCTGAGGGCTCTGGGTCATGCTGAGGACACTGTCCAGCCTGGCCTGGGCAGGCAGAGGCAACCAGGCCCTTCTCGGGGGACAGCTGGGCCAGGGTGTTCCTGGAACTATTTCCTAGAATTTTCCTTCATGTCATATTCTGAGGATTTGGGAACAGCCTCTAAGTGGATAATCCCATTGAGAGCTCTAGCTGCACCAGCTCCAAAGCATGTCCTGTCTCCTGGCAGTGGGGACGGGGTGGGGGGTGATATGGGACGGAGATCAGGTCAGCTCCAGGCCATGGGACTGGGCATTCGTGCTTCTGCGCCTTCACACCTCCCACCCCTTCAAAGACCCCAACCCCTAGAGCCCTGGCCCTGGAACATCAGGGCACCTCTGTCCCCACTGGCCGGGGTCACAGGAGGAGCTCCCTCGTTAGGGAAAAGCTGCAGTTTGTGAGACCAAACCCCATTTGGCAGGAAACTGGGTGATTATACTTGCCTCAAATGCTCAAAGTGAAATACCGCAGCCTGCATTCTCTTTGATTTCTCCTGGGGGAGCCAAGGGCAGTTTGTTCAGAAGTTTGTGCGACTGTGTTTCTTGAGGGGAGAGGCCATACCACACTCTCCCAGAATGCTCTTCAGCACTGATGAAGTACTGCTGTATCAAGCACAGGGGCTTGTGCAAAATTGCAACTGAACACGGGTGTGTTGGGTCAAAGGCTGGGAAGACGGGGGCAGGGGGATGGACTAGATCTGAGCCTCCAACACGTTCTTCCATTTGCGGTTCCATGCCAGCCAGTTCAGAGGGGGGCTATCCCAGCGAGGTAGGGGGCCCTCGAGGGAGTGCCCCTGGGTGAAGGAGAAGGAGCAACAGCAAAGCATCAGTTGGTCAAATCAAAATCCCAACAGCCCCAGAAACCCTCTCAAGATGGCCGGGCAGGGATTGGGCTAAAGTGTCCACTTGCTCAAACCCTGCTGCAGGCTCCCACCCTCCCTCACAGCCTCCACGGTGCCCCGTCAAGCCGCTTCTTGCTAAATAAACCAGCCTTTGTGTGTGTGTGTGTCCTGGAGGAGAAAGAATGGACTGGGGGAGGGGGAGGACCTGTTTGTCAAAATAGACCTCCTGAATGCTTTGAAGGGCCTGCAGTTTGGATGAGTAAATATTTTCCTGTTCAGATGAAAGGTGCAATCATCGCCGGTTTTTAATTACTTTAATTAGAAAAGATTGCCTGAATCTTGTACTTATCTGTACTATTGTGGGAACTGCTAGAAAATGAAGTGCAGGGAAAACAGGTGGAGTTTGACCTTTGCTCTAAGCATCTTGAATTTCTTCTAGGCTGGTAATTAAGAAGAATCAGGGGAAGTTCCTTGTAGAATCTAGGAAACGCAAACACACACACAATCGTAGACACGAGGGCCCGCCAGCACGCTCTCTCTCTCTCTCTCTCTCATACACACACACACACACACACACACACACACACACACACAGACGCACATTCTCATGCACGTGTGTGCACATGGGTGGAGGGAAACATGGACCCTGGCGTGGCAGACCAGAAAGTTCCAACTTTGAAAGCGGCATCCTGCTCCCAGCCCTGAGAGGTGGCTTAATGAGTTTCCCAGGGTGGCCTGAAATGATTAATTAAGCAGACAGCCCCTCATGCCCTCCCCACACAACGGAAACCCAGTAACGGTCTGTTTGGGGAGGGAGCAGCAGGGGCCCCGATTCCAGGCGCGGTTGGGGACGTGGTGTAAGAGCCAGGAGCCCCAGATAAGGGATGATAGCAACGGCCAGTAACGGCCACTGAGGCTCACCCTGCCCAAGCTGCGGCTAGAGGCCCTGCCTCTGCTCCTGGCTTCTGGCCTCCGGCTACATGTCTGGGTTCTGCCCAAGGCCAAGGGACCCTTGACAAAATGGCAGAGCAGGCTTCCTTGTCTCTGGCCTTCCTCCCTGTCCATTTCTACTGTGCACCATTTCTGGGCTCCCAGTTGGACCCTGGGAAAGGAATCTGGACACTGTCCGTGTGACCAGACCCACAGGCACAAAGCACCAGGAGGAGGGAAAGAGGAAAAGAGGGTGAGGGACTCCTCTGAGGCTTCCCTCCCAGGTCACCCTTGTCGGGGGACACTGCAGTCTTTCAGAGCTCTCCAGGGACGGGTGGGGGCACCCAGACCCGGCATTAACCATCCACTGACTCAACAAACATGTACTGAGCCCTTCCGGTGCTCCAGATGCAGTGGTGAGCCATGGTATGGCATACACAGCCCCAGGCCCAAGCCATGGGGATCCAGATATTGTTGCCCTAAGAGAGTCCTGGAACCCACGGGATTCCCATGCACACGCAGGGCTCAGTGCTCAGGCGTCCAGAGACACCTCAGGTTTCTGCATCTGTATCCTAGACGGGCTGTTCCCCAGAACCCTATGGATGTTTCTTGTCGGAAAGTGCCCCAAGGATTCAGCTGGGGCGCTGAACATCGGGGCCTTTTGTTCCACAGTCAAGGGCATGGCCTTCCTTCCCAGACAGTCACGTCCCCCAGGGATTGGGACAAGAGCAGGACAAAGGTTTCTGGCATAAGAAACTCCCAGCTAGGGGTTTGAAATCTGACCTGGGCCCTGTAAACAGGCCTTGCGGAAGGGGACAGGGGCTCCGCAGCAGGCCCCGGCCCCGTCAGTCCGAAGGGGCAGAGGGGGTGGGGAGTGGGGAGCAGGCAGAGCCTGGAACACTGTTTTCCTTTCTAGAACGCTCTGAGGGCTGGGGCTGGATTTCCAGTCTGGTGTTTACAGCATCTGCAGCCGCGTCCATGACCGCGCCTGATTGTACATGTGTCTTTCTCTACGGCTGTCTGTCTGTGTGTTAGCGTGTTCTAGCTGAGCGTCTGGTCACAGCTGTGCTGGTACAAGGCCCTCGGAGGAAAACGGCTCCGGCCTCCACTGTGTTGAGCTCGTCCACCTCAAAACATGGCTAAAATAAACCTTGCTGAAAAAGCTTTCACAACAATTTTTTTTTTCCTGTCCTTGGCATGGGCAATAACACCAGTGGGTCTCCACGGTCAATTTAGGAAGCTTGGGAAAACATGGCTTGTAATTAAAAGTCTAGAAGGGCCTCAATTAGGGCAGTGTTTGCCCTGCCAGGCCCGTTCCCAAACCCCACTCGGCAGCATTCCTCTCCTGGCTGGAAAAGCCTTTGATTCACACCAAATGTTCCGTGGCCACGCTGGACTGGGCCTTGGCACTGCATCCACTATCAGCTGCTTGGGGCACAGGCAGGCCTCGGCCCCGGAGCCTGAGGCCCAGAGCTTTGTCAGCGGAGGCTGGTGCAGCAGGCCCAGCGGCTCTCCCCGCCTCCTGAGCTCCCAGCCCTCCCTGAGAGACGGGGGCGCCCAGTCCAGCCAGCACCCACTCCCTGACCAGGGGGGCTGTGCTCACTCTAAGAATTAAAGGCCGTATCTTGGGCCTATCTGAGGCTGAGGCAGCTGTGGTCAACGTGGAGAGAGGAGGGACAGTGAGGGACACCCCCAGTACTCCTTCTTACTCCTGAAATCATCTCCATCTGAGCCCAAGCCTCCTGCCTTTGAGCTACAGATGCCTCAGGAAATGTAGCCAGAGGGCTCCAGACTATTCCCCCAAAACCAGAGAATACAGGGCTTGGCTGGGGGGGGGGGGGTGTCAGGAAATAGCCCAAACCTCTCTCGAATCCCTATGGATTAAAGACAAGGAGTTTAACTAGGACAGGGCCCCGGGCACCATGTTTGCCCCCATCCCCTGATGGAGATGGGCAGCCAATGACAGAAGCAGAGGGTATTGCCTCCTCCCTGGAGCAAAAGCTCAGGCCCTCAACTGGGAGGCGGGGGATGGAAGAGAGAGGTGCTCAGTCAGCTTAGGAGCAAGACTTTTCTCTCCCAGGACACACTTGAGTGTGTACATGCCCACGCCCATGCACACACACACGCACATACACACAGACACACACTGAGGCCACAAACGGGTCCTCATGTCCCAGATCACAGCCACCACCCAAACTCACATTCCTACACAGGCTCGTGCTGACACCCATTCACAATCACAGACGCAGTGACAGTCAGACACAGACACCCTAACAAAGGCCCTCAGGACCCCTGCCAGAACAGGCTGCCCTCTGGGGTCCCTGAGTCCTTGGCAGCTCCCCAGTGCCTCTGGCGAGAGGGGTTAAGAATCATGGTGCAGGCCGATGGTCTGTGATGCAAGGCCAAGGTCAGATCCTGAAGCCCACTGGCCACGCCCTGTGGAAGTCGGGTGGGAAAGTGTAGGGAAACCTCAGGGAGGCCAGCCTCGGTGTCCGCCCCAGTTCTGCCGATGCCCTGAAGGGAGGGCCTCTCCCCAGTGGCAGCGGAATGGCAGGGGAAGGGTTACAGGCTAACCAGAAAAAACAATTACTAACGGGAAAGGCGGCACATTCCAGGCCTGCTTAAGCAGGGCCGCCAGGCCCGTGGGTGGTTCTTGGATTATTCGTTTCCTTGAAAACAAAAAGGAAAGTTCAGGGCAGTTCAGCTGTGCCCTGAATCTCACTCCCCGGGGCCTTTGGCTCCAGCCCCACAGCTCGCATGCCCCCCGCCCCCCCACCAACGCGGTCCCGCTGGCTCTGCCAACTGTCCAGTGGGAAAGTGAGAACATTCATACCCCCCAAAGCCTGCAAGACAAGCAGGGGAGGCTGGAAAAGAAGAATGGAAGCAAGCAAGGGGAACAGGGTAGGAAACGCAGCCCGGAGAACTCATTACCCTGAAAGCTCCGATCTGCGGATGAGGTTGGACAGTTGTTGATTCACTCAGCAAACCTGGATGGAGTCCCTGCTCTCTTCTGAGCACCATGCCGGGCACTGGGCTTCTCCTTGAGGGACTCATTGTCAGGAAGCCCTTGTCTCCTCATGGACCCCTCCATGCTGTCTTCTACCCATTTCGGTCTCAAATCCTAGCACTCTCCGCCATCTACGAAAACTTGGTCTCCTCATAGATTCTGATTATCGTATTCATACTGAGACATAAGGTGGCTGATAAGGAGACCCTGCCAGGGTGATGTATTTTTTTTTTTTTTTTTTTGAGGAAGGTGAAGGTGGTGGGGCCTCCCTGAGGAAGAACAGGAGGGGGCAGCCATCTTGCCGTAAACACAGGAACAGAGTCGAATGGCCTCTGAATCTGTCCGAACACATCCTTCTGCTTTGATTCCCACCGAAGCCCTGTGAGGAGGCAGGCTTCCCACCACAAAGAGGGAAACTGAGGCTTGGAGAAGGATTCAGGGCCTCACTCAGGCCATTGAATGGGCTGCCTCCTCCCTAGAACTCTCTCCTCAGCATTCTGAGTCACCAGCTCATTTCCATCTTTTTTTTTTTTAAGATTTTATTTATTTGGGGCACCTGGGTGGCTCAGTCGTTAGATGGAAGCCCTGATCGAGCCCCGCGTCGCGCTCCCGGCTCCGCGGGAAGCCTGCTTCTCCCTCTCCCACTCCCCCCTGCTTGTGTTCCCTCTCTCGCTGTGTGTGTCTCTCTCTCTCTCTGTCAAATAAATAAATAAAATCTTAAAAAATATCTATTTTATTTATCTATTTGAGAGAGAAAGAGAGAGCGCAAGCCGGGGGTGGGGACGGGGGACAAGCAGTCTCCCCTCTGAGCAGGGAGCTCCATGATGCGGGGCTCGATCTCAGGACCCCGGGATCATGACCTGAGCCAAAGGCAGATGCTTTACTGCCTGAGCCACCCAGGCGCCCCCCCCTTTTTAAAGATTATTTCCATCTTTGAGGTTTCAGCTTAAACCTCGGCCCTCTGAGAGGGCCTGTTTGACCCCCTGTCTGAAGTAGTCTGCTCCTCATCACCTCTCTCTGGTCCCTTCCCCCTGGGGAACATGCCAATTTCAAATGTGTTTCTCTGAGGTCTATCTTCCTTACCAGACTGTTGACTCCTGGAGGGAAGGGCTTGAGGCTATTTTATTTACTGTGTGGATCCCAGCACCTGGGATCATGCTGAGCACACAGTAGGTACTCAGTAAATGTTTGTGGAATGAATACGGAAAACACACGGCTATGTAGCTCAGGTAGGGGGAGCCAGCTCAACATCTAGTCCCCACTCAGATTTGTGTCGCTCTCCTCCTCCCCATCTCCCTCAAGGATGGAGGTGAGCAGGATGCCCAGAGTCTCTCCACCCCACACCTGGGCTGCATCTAAAACAGCCTAAACTTAAAAAAGAAAAAAAAATCTGATTCCACAGCTGGGCTGTATGTTCCTTCTGCAAGGACCAGATACCTGGCACATAGAGTGTCCCAGAGGCCTGTACCCCACGGGGCCTCCCCCAGGGGGAGGGCTGGACAGGGGCTGGCCGTTGCGTTCCATTTGGGCATGCTCATTCACTCCTCTGGTCCACGGACTTTTACCAGGGGCTGAGCTGGATTCTGAGACACGTGCCTGCCCTCAGAGCACCCAGAATTTTCAGACTACCAAAGACCAATACTGCTGAATGGTGCTCACCCAGCATAGCATGAGATGCCCTGGGAGCCACAGCCCGGCTGGAGAGGTCAGAGACAATGTCATAAGGAGGTCAGGTGTGGGCTGAGAGAGGGGCTGACCAGGATGGGCATGCCAGACACCAGGAACAGCATCTGCAAAGGCACAGAGGTAAGAGAGTGCCTAGTGGGCCCTGGGACATGCGAGGGGTTCCCGAGGCCTGGATCAGAAGGTTCAGGCAGGGAGGAGCCAGAGAAGGAGCTGGGGAGGAATGCGCCAGGTCACCAAAGGCAAGGTCTGCTGGCCCAAGAAACCAGGGCTTCACTGGGTAGGCAATGGGCAGCCCACCGGGTCTTCTAAGAGGGGAAAGACATGAGCAGCTTTGCATTTTAGAGAGCTCGCTCTACCGGACATGTGGAGAGGGCTGGTGGGAAGTAAGGCCGAGCAGGTTGAGGGGCTGTGGCCGCCATCTGGGTGAACACTAGTAGCCCGGACTTGGGGGCAGGAATAGAGGTGAGGGGACAGATGTGAGAGATATTTAGGAAGGAGTGGGAGAGGCTTATGATGAAGTGACATGAGGGGACAAAGGGCCAAAGGGTTGTCAAGGGTGAGCCCCAGGATTCAAGTCTGCTCCACTGAGTGGAGGGGGCAGGCAGTAAATCCAGGGGAGAGGATGATGTATTGGCCTTGGCCACATGTCTGGTTGGCCACTAGGGACTGGGTCTGGGGGGTGGAAGGTGGGGTGAGGTGCTGGCCTAGAGCTCTAGAGCTTTCTTTTTCTTTTTCTTCTTCTTCTTCTTCTTTTTTTTTTAAGATTTTATTTATTTATTTGAAAGAGAGAGAGAACTCGAGATCGAGAGAGTGAGAGAAAGCATGTAACGGGGGCGGTGCAGAAGGAGAAGCAGACTCCACACTGAGCAGGGAGCCGGATGCGGGGCTCGATCCCAGGACCCTGGGATCATGACCTGAGCCAAAGGCAGACACTTAACTGACTGAGCCACCCAGTGCCCCTGGAAATTTCTGAACCCAGACATCAATTACAGAGGTACAGGACGAGGCAAGGAAAATCGAGCCAAATAAGAAAAGAGGACCAAAGACAGCTGCCCCTGCCTCTGGGCCAGGTCAGAGCTCAGTGTCCTTCCAGAACAACTTCCTGTCTTCCCACCCATCCTTTGTGTGAGAGAGCTGGCTAGGGAAAGGCTGGGGGAGGGCGGCAGATTAGGATGGATGGAGGGCCCATGTTCCAGACAGGAATCTCCCTAGCCCAGGCCTGGCCAAGGCCCAGAAGCCCTCTGGGAGTCCTGGGTACAAGGCCTGGATGCTTAGAATGGTCTCCCTTGGTTCCAGGTGGGGACAGACCCAGCCTAACCTGACATAGTGGCCAGACGCTGTGGGGGGCAGCACCTTGCCAGGGTACCGTTAGCCCAGGGCCTGCCTGGTCCAACCCAGGGTGCTGGATCTCCACTCTCTTGTTTCTTTCCTTGTGGTGTCTCCAGGGGCCGAACACTGAGGTGACAGGGAAAAGCACATCCGGAAATAGGAACCCTGAACTGGGCGTCATTTTCCACGCCCTTTCCTTTCTGTGGTGTTGAAGAGAGAGCTTTATGTCCCTTCTCATTTTCCGCTTTGCATTTTGTGAGCTGCTTGCCAGCTTATCCCAGCCAAGGGGGCCGTGGTCCTCGGGAATCCGGTCCTCGGGAATCCGTCACCAGCCCTCAGCCCCTTTCCCTGAGGTCAGGTGAGGCCTTGGGACCCAGCTCACCCCCCACTCCCTCCCTTCACCCAGACTCCAGTGCATCCCCACTTTTACCTGGTCTGCCCACTCTGGCCCAGGCTCTCCATGAAGAAGGCCCAGAGGACAGCGCTCTGAAGAACATGTAAGACCAGCAGACATTCCAATTTATCTCCTTCGGCGCTCTCTCTCTCTCTCTTTTTTTAAAGACTTTATTTATTTATTTGACAGAGAGAGACACAGCGAGAGAGGGAACACAAGCAGGGGGAGTGGGAGAGGGAGAAGCAGGCTTCCCACCGACCAGGACCCCGGGATCATGACCTGAGCCGAAGGCAGATACTTAACGGCTGAGCCACCCAGGCGCCCCTCCTCCGTCTCTCTTAATGACTGCAACATAGCCAGTGGCAGGCCACTAGCGGTCCACTCCGTCCCCCTGTGCCCCGCCAACCTCCGATGCCAGCAGATGGCCCAATGGGACCCTTGCCCACCCCACCCATCTTGCCTTCATTCCCGTTTCTGATACTCCTGCCCCTGCCCCTGTGCATATGGGGTGGGAAGAGTGTCCCCAGCTTGATTCTGGCCAACGAGACCTGCCCATTGAGGTGGAAATCACTGTGATAATTAACAAGCCTCCTTGGAGGCCACTGGTGGGGGTGGCGAGGTTCAGGAGGCAGATGACAGAGCCTGCCCCATGGGCCGATGAGGACCCCAGAGAAAGACCAGGGATCCCCAAACTGTGCTTGGGGCTGAAACAGAGAACTAGCCCCTTGTCCTTCAGAGGTGACACAAGGCCTGAGACCCAGCATGTTCCCTGGAGAAAGAAAACTGGAGGCATGGGGGGGGATCAACTCCCAGCCCAGACATGGGTCTAACCAGGGAGGTGGGGTGCCCAAGGGACGCCCCTAGGGGCCTGCTGAGTCACAACCATCCCTTCCAAGGCACTGATCTCTCACCCTGCCCTTAGAGGCTCCAAACCCAGACTCTGCCTCAGACAACGTTGTGGGGGGAGAGTTTAGGGGCTGGCACCTGCAAGGCCGAAACCTAAACAGAGGCTGGTGGCACTGGAGGTGGGGAACCACCTGGCCCCCATCCTGTCCTCAGCCCAGGCCTCCAGGCACGGCCCGTCTCCTCAAGGCTCCACCTTTGGCAGAATTCAAGTACGGGAGCGGCCGGCTCCCAACCCAGCTGCCTTCTCCCAGAGGTGGGACTGAGCACAGGTGGGGCCCTGCACAGCCGAGCCATCTGTGAGGCTGAGGCCCCACGGGCTCTGCCACCCACCGCCCGAGGCAGGACTCTGTGCTGGGCTGGAGGAGTGGGTGTGGAAAACGTGTATCAGTTTGGACTGAGATAAGCTGAACTGATATGTGACAGATCTTCTTCTGGCCCTGCTGGGGCGCCGGTTTCCATAGGTGTAAAATGAGAGTTCCTACTGCATTGGGCCCCAGTTTCCATCGGTGTAAAATGAGAGTTTGGGATGAGACGCGTGGTTTTGAAACTCTGTTCTTAGAGCCCCAGGCATTCTCTGGGGGCAAATCAGGGCCATAGCCGCTCTGGTCTTACCAGGTACACGGGGCTTCATTTGCAGAACAAGCCTACAGCTGAGAAAAGTTTGATCACGTCCGGGCTGGGTGATGTCCGTGTCCATCCCAGCTCGAACCTTCCAAGGATGGGCAGTGCTGCATCCGCTGCAGGAAGGCCCAGGCTCCTAGGGGAGGGAGGGCAGGCCAAGGAAGGATGAACCAAAGGGACCCTCCCCTCAGACCTTGGGTTGAGTGCAGTACCGGACACACAGATACGTATGCCCAGGACACAGAGGGACGAGGCTGGCTGTGGGAAGTGGGTTCAGGAGGGTCCAAACAGACCCAGAGGAGAATGTGCACCTGCGTTCCCCCTTACACGCCTATGCACACATGCATGCACACACACGCATACACACAGGCACACACACACCCGCAGTCCACCCCCCCCCATTACCCCCACATAGCCCTGCCTACAGGAGACTCCAGCTCAAGACGTTTCCTTATGTTGGCCTCTGAGCCCTATCCCCATTCCCACTTACCTCCTCTGGACTCTTCAAGCTGACCTAGCAGAGCTCTGTCTGAAGATGAGGAAAACTTCTCTATCTGTTTTTCAAATATTTGGGGCTTGCTAAAGACCAACACGTTTTTTTTTAAGGGTGTATAATTTGAGGGCAATTTAATCCATATGTTTCTGATTCTCTTGCACTTAAATCATCAAAATATTGATTTTTAAGAGCCATTTGATGTCTAAGGAACCTTTTTAATAAGCTTTTAAAGCTCTTTAAACCCAGAGCCTGGAGCCAGTCAGTGCCGGGGCCCAGGCAGGCCGCTGGCTGGCCGCACCCCCTCCCCTGGGTCACGGTTACTTGGAGCCAAGTCTCACTTCCCCCCTGCAGGTCTCACCTTGGCCTGGCCTCCCTACCTCCTCCAGAACTACCCAGGGGTCCCAGCTACAGTTCCTTGCTATCCAGACAGAGGGGCCCACTCCCTCCATCTTTTTGCAGACTTCTCTCATACTTCCTCAAAGCACCCTGAAGACATAAAACAAGAGGAACAAACACAATTTTTCATTTTTAAATGCTGTGTAATATTTTTTAAAAGATTTTATTTATTTATTTGTGTGTATATGTGAGAGAGAAAGAGAGCACAAGCCGGGGGGAGGGGCAGAGGAAGAGGGAGAAGCAGGCTCCCCGCTGAGCAGGGAGCCCCTAACTTGGGACTCCATCCCAGGACCCTGGGATCATGACCAGAGCTGAAAGCAGATGCTTAACCGACTGAGCCACCCAGGCGCCCTAAATTCTGTGTAATGTTTTGTTGCCTAGCTGTGCTATAATTTATTTACCTGATCCCTATGGAAGTCCATTTCAGTCATTTCTCTTGGTACACCTTTATGCATGTTCCTGATTATTTCCTTCGAATAGGTTTCTAGAAGACAAAATGCCAAGACCAAGAGAACGCACACCCTTAATACACTTTACACACATGATGCCACATCATTTTGCTGAGATGGTCCCGATTTATGCTTGCAAAGTTCTCCCCTCCCATAATCTTGAGAAGAGCTCTTGTTATTTTTATTCAAATGATGCCAGACCCTCTGAGCACACACAGGCTCTCTGGCTTAGCAGTTCAGAGTAGGCTCTGGGGCCAGAGTGCCTGGGTTTGAGATCCCAGCCCTGCTATTTACTAATTGAGAAAGTTACTTATTCTGGCTGTGCCTGTTTTCCCACCTATAATTTAGGGATAATAATGGCACCCACCACAGACCTTTGTTCTGGGCATTAAATGAGATCATCTATATAAACTACTTCGTATCGTGTCTGATGCAGAGTTCAGTGCTCAAGAAATGATCGCTAATGTTATAATCCTTTCTGCTGTTCCATTAGCCCAGAATGCTACTCTTTCCCACCTACTGATGCGCTTTTTTCCCTTCCACCCATCTTTTTGATGCACGCACTACCTGGGGCATTACTTGTATTTATTTATTTTTTTAAGATTTTATTTATTTATTTGACAGAGAGAGAGAGAGGGAACACAAGCAGGAGGAGTGGGAGAAGGAGAAGCAGGCTTCCTGCGGAGCAGGGACCCCGACGCGGGGCTCGATCCCAGGACCCTGGGATCATGACCCGAGCCAAAGGCAGACGCTTAACGACTGAGCTACCCAGGCACCCCCATTACTTGTCTTTAAATTTAGTGTCTATCTTGTCTGCTAAGCTGTCAGCTCCAAGAGGGGAAGAGTGGGGGTTTGTCCAATTCCCAGAGCTTAGTACCGAGCCTTGCAGGCTGCAGACCCTCAGGAAACACTTGTTGAACTGAACTAAACTGAATTGAAAGGCCTACATCGGCTATGAATGATTTTTTCCTTCTTAATTTTCTTCCCGGAGTAGAGTTGACCCAGCAGTTATAGTTGACATTAGTTTCAGGGGTACCACATAGTGATTCTATTTCTCTCTACATTATGTAGAGTGACTTTTGATCATTTCCAAAAATCTTATTCATCCACAAACGGTAGAGATTTGCCCCCTGAAGCTAATCAAAAGAGTGTGCTGAGACTCAGGGTGCCGGGGTGGCTCAGTCATTAAGCATCTGCATTTGGCTCAGGTCATGGTCCCAGGGTCCTGGGATCGAGCCCTGCATCGGGCTCCCTCCTCCGCGGGAAGCCTGCTTCTCCCTCTCCCTCTGCCACTCCCCTCTCCTTGTGCTCTGTCTCACTCCCTCTTTCTCTCTCTCTGTCAAATAAATAAATAAATAAATAAACTAAATCTTTAAAAAAAAAAAGGATGTGCTGAGTCTCAAAAGGCAAGTCCCCAAGATGAGTCCCAAACCGCGTAAAGAGATGGCTGCATCGCTGGTGGCTCTTCCATGGCCAGTCTGAACAGATGAGCTCATTCTGGCAGAAAAGTCCAGCTTTGGCTGACCTTTGGCACAGCCCATGCCCTGAGCCAAAGCCCATTACATTCATTATCTCTGACTTGTTCTTTCTCCGCCAGATACTATTTCCTTGTCTTTTCAACTGGGAAACAATTCTCCACTCATGGCTCTGTGTGAGACCCCGGTGCTCAGTAAGTATTTGGCAGGAAGGGATGAAGGATGCTGCTCCTCCTCTTGACACGGGGACCTTGTGGGGGACTGGGAAGTACCTTCCTGTTACCCGCACTGATCTGCTCTGGAGAAGCCCATTGCTGGACACCCCGCCATCATGGGGGCATCCAGAGATTGGCGCTGTTGGATTTGTATCCTTTGGGTCTTCCAGAAGCTCACCAGGGTCTGGAGGCCCTGGAGGAAGCCCTCGGCCTTCTAGGCAGAACTTGAATTCCAAGGCGCCAGGCAGAGAGGGCCCCTGAATTGTCCCCTCACAGCTCCCATGGCCTTCACCCCATACTTAACAAGGAACCAGTTCTGTCCCAAACAAGACCCATGTCAGTTCAATTCAAATCAATTCAGTTCCATCCCAGCAATTCTGACACTGTGCAAGTCAATGCCTGGGGAGATAGGCAGCCAGTCACTAAGGTAGAGGGTAAGAAGTGCTCTTTAAGAATTAGAGTGGCCTCCTCTCTCTCTCTCTCTCTCTCTCTGACTCTCATGAATAAATAAAAAAAAAGGGGGGGTGCCTGGGTGGCTCAGATGGTTGGGCATCTGCCTTCTGCTCAGGTCATGATCCCAGGGTCCTGGGATCGAGTCCCGCATTGGGCTCCCTGCTAGGCGGGGAGCCTGCTTCTCTCTCTGCCTCTGCCTCTCTCTCTCTCTCTCTCGCTCTCTGACTCTCATGAATAAATAAAACAAACAAACAAACAAAGAATTAGAGTGGCCTCACCTCAGCACACCAGTTCCTCATGCTTTGATCTCCTATAACTCTTTCTGTCCATATGGTTCATTACGGAAGAGACTACGTCCTGCTCTCTGTCCCCACCTAATTGTTCGTGGGCACATGTGTGTATGTGCACGTGTGTTTCTAGTTTAAGTTCCTGGAGTGCAAAGATAATACAGTGAGTTTCTTCTGACTCTTCCATAGATTTTACACAAGGCAAGGCACAAAGCTAAATGAATGAATGAATGAATGAATGAATGAATGAATGAACAACAAACCCTAAACTCCCACTCAGTCCAAGGATCTGGGAAGAGGGTTAGACTGGGAGTCAGGAGTTCTGCATTTGAAATGTGACAGGTGCTGTGTGACCTGGGCAGGTCTTGCTTTTTGCTCCCTCTCTGTTGCTCACTGTCCATCCCCCAAAAGAAGGGGTTGAATTAGAGGATCCCTAAGAGTCTCCCCAGCTCTGAAGACACTGAAGTCTCCTTCCCACACTAGGCTCTGTTCCCAATTGCCAGCCCCACTCAGTCACTCCAGACACAGAACTCATCAGACCCATGAAGGCCCCAATCCAGTTCAGGGAGGGCCTTTTGTTCCCCTGCCTCATGGGGCTCAGGGCTATTTTGTCTAAATTCTCCAGGAACAGAAAAAAAGCACAGAGGCTTTTGCTAAAGCCCAGTGGGCAGGTCTCTCTGAGGACAGGGATTAAGTTTGTCTCTGTTGATCCCCCTCCAGCTTCAGATTCTGTCTGGGAACCAGCTTCAGATTCCCTCAGGTTTATCTTCCCCGTATGCCATCCCCTTTGCATTATTCCTCACGCCATGTTCAGCAATCCCTCTGGAGCGCCTTTGTGAAGCTGAAGAGATCCCAGAAGAACAAAGCAAATCTTGGTCCAGGCTGGTTCTAAATGAATTCCCTCTTCCTTCAACAATCTCTGCTTGGAAAGGAAAGGAGAGCCTCCTGACTCCCTAGCCTGTAGCACTTCTGCGGGACCCTCACATAGACCTAAAAGACCATCTCTACTGGCAAGGAGTGGGGACGGTTTCAAAGGGCCCCAGCTTCCCTTCATCCCAGCCCCTGACGTTTTCAGGCGGTGATGGAGCTGCGGGGGATGGGTGTGTGGGTTGACCTTTACAGGATTATGTGGATTTAGAAGAGACACGCAGAGGTCAGCAAGTCTGGGAGGACAGAGCCCAACTCCACACAGGAAAGGTGGGCAGAGGGGTCTCTGTCTCTGAGTGACCCGTCTGCCTCAGGATTGCCTGTCTGCCCAGGGACATAGGCCTGCTGCCTCTCAAAAGCTTTTAACTCTCCCTACCCTAGAAACCAGCTTTGGGCTGTAAGGGGCCATTTCTGCTGATACCACAATGATGGGAATGTTTATGTAAAGAATGGATGAGCAATTTTTGATCAATTTATGAAAAATTTTAAACAAGATTTTATTTATTTATTTTAGAGAGAGAGAGCATGCATGCGCACGAGCAGAGGTGGGATGCAGAGGAAGAATCCCAAGGAGACTCCCCGCTGAGCACAGAGCCTAATTCCGAGCTCGAACTCATGATCCTGAGATCATGACGTGAGCCGAAATCAAGAGTCAGACGCTTAAATGACTGAGCCACCCAGGCGCCCCATTATGTAGTATTTTTTAATCCAAGTTTTAAAAATCCTAATGTTCCAAAACAGAGGAAACACTGATGCTTCAATATTCAAACAGAACAATCTTTTATTTATTTATTTTTTTTAAAGATTTTATTTATTTGAGAGAGAGAGAGAGAGCACATGAGAGGGGGTTGGGTCAGAGGGAGAAGCAGACTCCCTGCTGAGCAGGGAGCCCGATGTGGGACTCGATCCCAGGACTCCAGGATCATGACCTGAGCTGAAGGCAGTCGCTTAACCAACTGAGCCACCCAGGCGCCCACAATCTTTTATTTTTAAACTAAAGTTCTTAGAGTTCATAACGAATTGGGGTTCTATCAGAAAGCCCATTTTTAAATTATCTTAATTCTGACTCATTTTATTTAAAATATATGATGTTTATGCCCCTTTTTTACACAAATCTCTCTCTCTCTTACACACACACACACAGTGTGATTCTGCACAAGTTTCTCAGTATCCCTGGGCCTCAGCTTACTAATTTATATAGTAAGCATAATTTACATAATAAAAGGTTGGATAACCATGTCCAAGGTCCCATCCAACTCTTTAATTCTATGAAATCAAAGGGGAGCTGTATAGCAAGGAAACTATACTGACTATTCTCCTTGAGTAATCCTCAGGGCCCCCCTCAACCTTGGGCCATAGGTGAGGCAGAGCTGGCCAAAGCGATGAGGGAAGCCAAATACTGCTCATGCCTTTGAGAAACACCTCTGTGAGCTACCCATGGGGGGGCTTCACATCTGTCCTGCTCACTGCTGGCATTCCTGTCACCTAGCATGGGGTCTTGGACAAACAGGTACCCCAAAATGGTTGTTGAATAAAGGGGTGACTTAATTAACTAACAGGGCATACATGTTGGGTCTCTAAAAGGATTCAAATAGCTCTTTTCAGATGTATTTCTATTCTAAGAACACCTAATGTGAATTTTTTCAGAGGACTCTAGGCCAGATATTGGTAAATGTGTACGATATTAAAACAGATCCAACATAACTCGTATGAAAAGCCTCCTCTGTGAAAAGTAACCTATGCTGACATGAGCAAACTGCGTTTTCCTGACCTACCGCAATGGGGGAGGACACCACATGAAGAGCCCTGACATGATGTCCCATTGGGAGAAACGAGGCCATGGCTTTTAATGTTCTAGTAGAAGGTAGACATCAGACGTGGAGCCCGTCCTTGGACTGGTTAGTTTCTTAAGGCAAAGGTCGATTCCAGTGAGACAAGGTGATGAGTGAAGGACCAAATGCTAGGGAAGTCGCAGACATGCTGTGATGAGGACTGCGTAGTTGGTAGGGCGGGGTGGGGAAAGCGGAGGGGTGGGTGTGGGGCACAGGTTCTTATCCTCCTGGCCTTTCCCTCTATGGCTATTCTCTGGACAAACTAAAGGCCACAAAGGCAGCCTCTACATAATTGTCAGAATTCTACGTGAATTATCTCATCTCAGAAACAACAGTCTGGAGCTAAACTAACCTGGCCTCCCTGTTGCCTCTGTCCAGTGATGGGTTGTTGGGTCCTATGATGTCACAGTCCCTGTGCACCCACATTCCTGACTCTGGACAGCTTAGACTTGGCAGCCACTACGCACGTGAAGACAAAAATCAGGGTGATGTTTAGACTTGGTAGGATCCCACATTACTGAACCCAAGTTAAAAACCATGTCCCAGAGTCCATTTGGGTTTATCTCAGACAGAAATGTGGCCATCTCTTCAGCTTCAAAAGAGATTGTCATACCTGGTCAGAAAGATTTATCCAAGTGTAACACAAAATGTTGGCAACGGCACAGATAACTCCCTGACTAGCTGACAGAAAATCTAAAGCTATCTGATTGTTGATTTCCAACTGGGCCAAAGAGTTTAGATTTGTCTGATAAACCTCAAAAGCTTTGGAAGATTATTTATAACTTCAGCTAAGATTAATAACACATCTCTCTCATCCTTTTCCAATGGTATAGCCTCATTATAGAAATCACCATTTAGATGTTCCACATAAAAAGTGAAAGAATATTTCCTCCAGGTAATTTTCTAGAATAGCCTATGTGGTTTCATTTTGTAAGTTCCTAGAGGCATGTTTCAGTGAGATATGTTTCACGGAGGGTGTTGAGATCTTAAATACCTACACATTTTGAACAAGTTAAGGCTTGATTTCCACATTTTAAAAAAATCGTACCCTGGTGGGGTACAGACTGCCTTGAAGGCGTAGATGCCGACTGACAGAGTTGGAGAATCCCTTGACATCTTTTTGGGAAGAAGAATAACAAAAAACATGCAGTGACCATAGACATCTCCTCAGTTACCTACATTATGGAGCAGCAGAAAAGTGGAAAGAAATAGGCAAAAATTAAAGTAAGAGTGCTAGACAAAGGAGAGTATGTTCATATGTGGTTCCAGAGATATCTGGACAGACTTCTTCTGAAGACTTGGAATAATAAACTGTCTGCATCATGCTGTCTTCTGCTTATGAAGGTCTTGGGCTAGAGTCTCCAGAAGATTTTCTGCTTCTGGAGGATTCTCAAGAGTCCTCACTGGGAAATTTCTGTTTGGGATGGCCTTCCAGTTGCTAGGGATGACTTGTGTCCCTTTAATTGAGAAGCATATATCCAAAAATCAAACTCCTGAAGTTTTACTGCTTTGCTAGGTGTCAGCAATAACTGATAAAGTTTTTTTCCATCATAGTCCATGGGCTGCCTCTCTATGATGTCTCTTCTAGAAAACCAAGTTGTAGGTTGTTCAAGGATGGATTAGGAGGATAGTAATCATAAAACTGGCAGATTGAATGGATCCCTTACAGTATGTGCTTATTACTGCTTCTAACTGGGCAGAGTCTAGGATTACAGGTGAAGTCCTAGGTGCTTGGGTAGGCTTGTTACCCTCGTGAGTAGAGAACTGACATATTCTCAAAGGAGTTGATCTTCTTGTCAGTATGGCCAGGGCAGGATTTTGGGCCAGGGAAATTCGAGTGTTTCTGAAAGCTGGTCTAGTTTAATTTGAAAATTTCATCCATCATTTCTACTTTGCCTGAAGGTTGGGGGTGGTATGGACAGAGGAAATTGTGAGTAAGCACCAATGTCTGGCAGAGCCCCTTAATGGTCTTCTCAGTAAAATAAGGATACTCATCACTATAGCAGTAGATTGGGACTCCAGTAAGACATATAAAATTGAATGGCTTGTTTCAATGCTCTTCAACAAGGAAAGACTTCAACAAATCTGGAAAAAAAAACATGCAAAAAAAGCCAACAACAAACAAAAATAAAAACAGCCAAATATATTCATATTCCATCACAGGGGATAATTGTATAACATTTATTTGGAGGTTTTCAAATGGGCCTTGAGGTCTTGATTCCCATCCATGCCCCATCTTTATTGTTTTGCCAAGATTGTGTTGTTGGCAGGTGAGGTATGCACTAGAGCAGGATTCAGTGAACTATAGCCCACAGGCCAATTCTGGCTCGTGGACTTTTTTTGTAAATAAGCTTTCCTGGAACACAGTCATGCCTGTTTGTTTATGTTCTGTCTATCACTGCTTTTTGCACCCCAGTGCACAGTTGAAGAGTTGCAACAGAGACTGTGAGACCCACAGAGCCTAAAACATTGACTGTCTGGCCCTTTACAGAAAGAGTTTGTCAATCCCCAGTCTAAAGCACCACGAAGATGGGCCATTTTGGTCATGTTGAAAGTTCCCCAACTGGGCCCCTGTAATTCCAGACTGTTCTTGATGGAGTTGTGCCATTTTGTAAAATACGCATAAGAAGTTGGGTTACAATGAGAATCCTACAAAGAGTGGGCCACCGGTCTGGTGGAGGGGTAGATTTGGACTGAGGTGACCTCATGCAAGTTGAACCCAGTTAGTCAAATGTGTTGCTTCTGCACCTCATGTCTTGGGCTCCCAACCAAAGGGTGACTGTCTACAACTGCAGTCCTCAGCAAAAGGGGTTTTGGAGATTGTGTCTGTCAAGTCAACTCTCTGGGTTGACAAAATCAGGACAGAGGAAAAACAGAGCTTGTAACATTTTCGGAGGCAACCCAAGATAAAGTTCATCCTTTGAAGGCCACCAGTGAAGCAAGACCTAAACTTGTTGGTCCTTGGGACTAGTTTTGACCATGGCCTTATTGGTATTCATCTGCTGATGACTCTATGCCCATTTCCCTCCCTTAGAGACAAATAAAATTCATGACACAAAAAAGACAAGGTAAGATTAGATGAATAACATCTAAATTGTGGAAAAACCCCAGCTCAATTAGAGAAAGCTGTTATAGTAAAAGTAAAACTGACTCTTAATGATTTAGAGAAGCATGGGAGAACACGAAACTGACCATTCTTTTAAATAACATCATTAGGAGAAATGAGTGCATTTTATTTTATTCCTCCATGTGGGGCTTGGAAGTTCTTAGGGCAGGATAGCAGAACAGGACAAACACTTAGAATGGCTGATTTCTTAAGGTGAGGGCTGGTGTATGAGATGCAAGAATTCTAAGCAAAAATGGAAGTCTTGTACAAGTCACCAGGTATTCTGCTGGTGGGGGCCTTGTTCTGGTCCTCACTCCCCATTCATTCCAGAGGTATAACGGCTGTCACTTATCAGGCCAGGCACTGTAGACAATTTATCTCTGCATACCCCTGTGCCAGACACTGTCCATATTGCATCTCATTTAAACCTTACAGCAACACTATCCGGTCTGTATTATTCTTCTTTCCATTTGACAAAGGTGGACATTGAGGCTCTTGCCCCAAACGCGTCAGCTAGTCAGTGGCTGAGCCAAAGCTAGCCTTTTCCCACATCAGCATCTCACTGCCCCTCCTGGCTCTGTGACCCCATGGACACAGCAGCCCCCATTCCCAGGACTCTCTTTCTACCTGGTCTGCAAGCTGCAGAGATGTGCCATTCGAGCGTCCCCACACACCTTCATACTCAGGAGGCCTCTCCCCATTTCTCGCCTTCCTCACTCAAAGTTAAAAGATAAAAACATGTAGGTGACTAATAATCACAGTAAAGCGTGCTCAATTTTATTAATCAAGCAGGAAATGCAAATGCATACCAAACTATAATGAGATGCCATTCCATACCAACCAGACAGAAGAGCTCAAATTAAAAGCACTGATAATGTCAAATGTTGGCAAGAATATGCAGCAACTGGAACTCATGTAACAGTGGGGATGTGAACTGGTATAACCACTTTGGAAACTCTTTAGCGTTGTCTGCTAAAATGAAGTATATACTTCCCAGATATATTTCCAACAGAATGTCTTTGTGCTCAAAATGCTCATGGTAGCACTATTTGGGAGAGCTAAAAACTAAAAGTTACCCCAAATACCCACCCATCAACGGTAAAAATGGAGAAATACATTGCAGTATATCCACAAAATGGAATACTATACAGTAATAAGAATGTACCACAACTCACATAACACATGGATGAATCTCAAACATAATTTTGAACAAAGAACTCACACATGAGAGTATGTACTGTATGGCTTCATTTATAAAAGGTACCCAAAGAGTCAAAACTGTTTTGATCAAGATAATGTGTATCCTCAGCAGGGGCTTATAAAGACCAAAGGACAGGGCACCTGGGTGGCTCAGTTGGTTAAGCGACTGCCTTCGGCTCAGGTCATGATCCTGGAGTCCCGGGATCGAGTCCCACATCGGGCTCCCTGCTCAGCGGGGAGTCTGCTTCTCCCTCTGACCCTCCCCCCTCTCATGTGCTCTCTCGCTCTCTCAAACAAATAAATAAATAAAATCTTTAAAAAAAAAAAAAAAGACCAAAGGACAAACAGAGGCCTTTTGAAGTACTGGTAATGTTCTGTTTCTTGATCTGGGTGCTGAATACAGGTATGTTTCCTTTATGAAAACTAATTGAACTGCACTCATATAATTTGTGCACTATTCTGAATGTATATTACACTTATAAATAAAAGTTAAAAAAAATAAAGGTATATAGCCCCTCCTTAACATCCTACTCCTTCCTTCTCTACCCATTAAGGTCCATTTTCAAAGAGAAGGAGTTACGTATCCAGAAGGACTATGTTGGAAATGCCATACTCATTGGTCCCTAGAATGGAGGTTCCTAGTGTCCAACCAACCTACCCAGCCTCACACACACTCTGCAGCATCCACCTTTGTCTTGCACCATGGAAGTCATTGTCTAGTAGTAACAGGGCTTTAAAATCAGACAGACCCCAGATCTGCTTACCTACTACGGAGCACTGTGCAAGTTACTTCATGTCTCCAAGCCCCTATTCCTTTATCTTCAAACAGAATGGAAGCATGTGCTAGCCACTGTCTGCTCACAAGTCATGCATCCCACTTCTTTGCTTTCCACTGCAGCTGAATACACCGCTCGTGTGACTTCTCCAGTTGCCAGAGCAAGAGTATGTGACCCTTGGGAATACGGAAGATGGGAGAGCAGAAGCACGGGAGGGCACTTGTGTTCTTGGTGACACTGCAGAGTCATCCTTGGAACCCTGACTCTGGACAACGGCTGGGACAGAGAGAGAGAGACCTAGGGTGGCCTCTCCCAAAGGACCTGTCCTTGAGGGTTTGTTTCCTCAAATCCCCATTAGGACTGAGAGATGAGAGAGCTTTTCCCAGGCTGCAGAGCAGGTCCTGGCGGAGAAGAGGAAGCAGGCACATTCGAGCCAATTGTGAGTGGTTCAGAAGTGCCTTCTTATATTATTTCCAACAAGTATACTTGTTCTGTGCCTCTGAGTCCTGGGGACCATGCTGTGAGCTGGGGACACAGCGGAAGACAAGACCGACGGGATCCCTGGCTCTCAAATGGCCACAGCCGTTCAAGCGAATTCAGACTCCGTCAACTTTCGAAGTCACTGTGGGCAGTACTGTGAGCACATTGCCAACTCTGTATTCAGAAACCCACCAATAACCAACCCAACTCGGGAACCCCTGGCTTGAGGCTGCCCAAGAAGAATTGTTTGAAGGAAAGCTAGTATTTTTCGAGCATCTTCTACATGTAAGAGGTGGGACCCATTTTCACCCTTCAGGGAGCTTAAATTCTGGGGCAGTTGGCACAGGACAAATGTTTGATCTGAGTAGCACAAGGTATCGTGCCTGCAGGAACCAAAAAGACGGTCCAGAGCAGCTGAGTCAGCTTTGGAGCTGAGGTGACCCTAAAGATGGTGGGATTCTATCAGGCAGAGGAAGACGGGAGATGATCCAGGAGAACCGGTAAAGGGGCATGGCCCAAAGGGGGAAGAACACAGCTGAGCCTGGGGACAGAAGACAAATGGGGCCAGAGGGTTGGTTTGCAGCCTGACCAGAGGACTGTAAATGACGTGGGAAACAAAGGCAGAAGGAAATGGAGATAAAATTAAATGTCCATAGAACCTCCAGCCTGTTGACAAATACTTGAGGCAGGCAGAATATAATGTTCCTCCAGGAAGCTCCTGTCTTAATGTTAATGCCTTGCTAGAAGGAAGAACAACCTTGGTTTGACAATAGCATGGCCTCTGGTATCCTGTGTCTTTAGCATGTGAAGATCCTTTTCGAACTTCCCTTATCTTTACCTCCCCTAACCCCAGAGTATATCAGCATTTGCTCCTCATAATCCCGCGCAGCAGAAGGCCACGGGAGCAGCAGACAACAGCACCTCCTTCGGCCCACGGGTCCTACCCCTGGGATTTAATAAAGCCGCCATTTTGTACTGAAGACGTCTCAAGAATTCTTTCTTGGCCATCGGCTCTGGACCCCACCAAACCTCACCTATATTAAAAAAAAACTACACCATAAATACCAGGTTAAGGAATTTGGATCAGGTCGTGTGGGCAAAGGGAGATTTCAGGGCAGGAAGTAATGTGACAGGAGAGGCTCTGTGGCATCGGTGAGAGGGATGAGTAAGACCTTGGAAGCAGCAAACTGAGGCATGAGCAGCTTTCAGAGAGGGGCTCACACCCTCTGAGTTTTATTACTGGCTTTTGGTTGCCCTGCTAATAAAGACTGTGCAAATCCATGGCAGGCCATGAAAAACCACAGCTTGCCTCCTAAAATCCATTTCCCCCTCTCTCTTTTCTTTTCTTTTCTTTTTTTTTAATTTTATTTATTTATTTGACAGAGAGAGAGTGCACAAGCAGGGAGAGAGGCAGGCAGAGGGAGAAGCAGGCTCCCCGCTGAGCAGGGAGCCCGATGCGGGGCTCGATCCCAGGACCCTGGGATCATGACCTGAGCCGAAGGCAGACGCTTAACGACTGAGCCACCCAGGCGCCCCCATGTAATCCATTTCTGGTCAGTGAGGTATATAAAGAATTTTACAGTGGGGCTTCTCCAAAGGGCCTGTTTTCTTGATAAAAAGATGTAAGTTTAGCAGGCCAAACTTTTTTCCCTACTCCCTTCTTCCAACCTTGAACTCAGATATGATGGCTGGAAGTGGCACAGCCATTGATGATCATGAGGACAAAAGCTTCAAGTCAAGGGCGACAGAGCAGGAAGATAGCAGGAGCCTTGTTTCTTAATGACTCCCTTCAATAACGGTACCAACCCAGACTGCTTCTCCCCAGACTCCTTATTATGCGAGAAAAATACCCCCTTACTTGTTTAAGGTTTATTTTAAGTAGCCAGATGTAATTCCTAACAGATATGTGTGGCAACCCGAACACCTCAGTTTCTCTCTCTTTCTATGATCCCACAACCTGGTGCATGAATGGATTATGCATCTGTTACGTGCTTTTCAGAAGCTGCCCACAGGAACACCTGAAGATGCCCCCAGGTTATGCTGCCCGGTTGGTCCCCACTCTCTCAGGCTTGCAAGCCTCCCTGGCTTGCCTGGACCCTCCAGAGACCAGGCGGCAATGCCAGCTGGAGCAAGCCCCGCATACCAGATCTCCAGCTGTGAATCCAAGAAAGGAGCCCTAGACCAGCAGTCCAGAGTCCCAGGATCCTGGATGACCACCTCTGCTTCTAATCAGGGCATGATCTTGACCCAGTTATTTCCCACTCTCCGGAGCCTCAGTCACCTCTTCTTTAAAATAGGGGGAGGGAGTTGAGTTAGTATATCAAATTAGCTTACATTTAGTGGGGGAAAAAAAAAAGTAAAACAAATGAAAAACAAAAAATAGCATATTCAAATGGCTTCAACAGTAAGGAAGTTTATCACCTGATAAAGTCCTGAAACAAGACCACTACACGGACGGTAATGTCAGCTGCTCACCAATGTCATCAGACACTCTGCAGTTCTCCATGGATTCGTTTTGTCCTCGTTCCGACTTCCTGCAGGGGCACAGGGATGACTACCCTAGTATGAGCCATCACAACCAGTCACACTCCCAGCCAAGAAAGAAAAGAATCCATCTTTCTTTTTTTTTAAGATGTTATTGATTGATTGATTGATTGATTGATTTGAGACAGACAGAGAGAGAGCTCGTGCACACAAGGAGGGTGGGCAGAGAGAGAGGGAGAAGCAGACTCTCGGCTGAGCAGGGAGCCCGATGCGGGGCTCGATCCCAGGACCCTACATCATGACCTGAGCTGAAGACAGATGCTTAATCGATGGAGCCACCCAGACACCCCAAGAATCCATCTTTCTTGTGTTTCATTTTTAGGAGCAAGGAACTTCCCCCACATTTCCCTATCAGACTTCCCCTTTTTTTTTTTTTTAAAGATTTTATTTATTTAAGAGAGAGAGAATGAGAGATAGCGAGCACGAGAGGGAAGAGGGTCAGAGGGAGAAGCTGACTCCCTGCTGAGCAGGGAGCCTGATGTGGGACTCGATCCCGGGACTCCAGGATCATGACCTGAGCCGAAGGCAGTCGCTTAACCAACTGAGCCACCCAGGCGCCCTATCAGACTTCCCTTTACCTCTTATTGGCCAGAGGTGCCTGTTTCCAACCAGTCACTGAAAAGGAAAGTGGGATCACCACCTGCTGGGAAGGTACTTTGCAGAGCCAACCACGACCAGTACAGAAAGGGAGCCCTTCCTGCTACTGAAACCCAACGATACAGAGCAGATAAAGGCAGAGGCCCTTGGATTGAAGTTAGGGTTGGGGAGAAGACTGGAGCCCACCCCTATTGTCTTCAGAGTCCCAGTTACAGAGTCCTAGAGCTCTTTCCACCAGTATGAAAGCACTGGGCTCGAGCTCTAAGGTAGCTTCCTCCCAACATCCCATGGGTCTCTGCTTCTAAGATGAATGGCAGGATGGGATAACCGCCCATGTCCATGGAGGTCACCTTGAAGAAGTGCCCGGGCTTCCTCTGGGCTTGCTACAGCTCAGGAAACTATATGGATTGTTCCGCACTCTACACTCCTAATAGCAACACACATTTATATGACGTTTTCCTATCTGTGGGCTCTTGGGCCCATATGATCTCATCCAGTCCTGGAAACAGCCCTATAAGTACTATAAGGCCCAGGTGGCTCTACACTAGAGCCGTAGAGATGGGAAAACCAAGGCACAAATCAAGGAGGTATTTATCCCACAAAACCCAGGTCTGGACCAACTAGGTGTAAGGGTGAGTGCCACTCCTAAGAAACTGGAGGTCCAAGGGAAAAAGCCATAGCATGATGGCCAGGCGACTGGGGCCTCTCATTCTCTTTGAGCCCTCTCCCTTCATCTGTAGAGCGCACCCCCTCAGGGCCATGGGGGGGACTGGGGGAGTCCGGTGAAGGTCCCTGGGTTGTTGAGAAGGGCCGTGGGGTCCTCCAGGCTGGGGCTGCAGACAGCTTGGGGAGGGCAAGCTCTGTCTCCTCATCTCCGGACTATACCTGAAGGAAGCCTGGGCCCCAGCCCCCCACCGCCACCCCACGCCTGGCCACTGCCTCCTCCTCCCCGGGCTGCCCAGGCTGCGGCCCTGGCCCGGCACCTCCCCCACTCCCTGGGGGCAGGCAGCTGCTAAGGGCTCTCCCCTCGAGCTGCTTCATTAAAGATTTGTTCTGTGGAGTTGCAATCAAAATAAACAGACCAGCCTGAAAGCCAGGGAACTAAAAACCAATTAAGAGGGAACGGAGGTGGAAGGAGGGTGGGGGCAGGAGGGGAGAAGAGGCCGGGGCTTTCCAAAGACTCAGTTCCCATGGCATCCAGCTTCCAAAATAGTCTGGAAATGAAAAATAATGGAAACCACTGTGGAGAGCGAAGTGATCCTGGCAGGAGGAGAGTCCCAACCTCGGGATTCGCTAACTCCCCTTGCTCATGGCTCCCAGAGGGCACCCCAGTGGGTCGGAGCCCTGGGGACCTGTCCCTCCCCGCTCCCTGCCCATTCCTCTTTCCCTCCCAAGTTGGTGAATGGTTCAGACCCTCCGCAGGGCCCACTGCCAGGGCTCCAAGGTGAGGGAGCCGCAGTTGACCCGGCCCCCTGCGGAAACCAGAGACATGATGGAGGCAGGGAGGGCCCGGGATGAGACCGGAAGGGGAAGTTCAGGCACCACGAGGCCCCCAGCCCAGTTTTAGAGGGCTTCCTGGGGGAAGCGGCATTCAGACTGATACCTGAAGGAAGAGGTGGCCAGGAAATGAGCAGAGGGAAGGCCACTTCAGGAAGCAAGAAGAGGAATTGCAAAGGCCCAGGGAGTAGGGGAGTGGGAGAGAGAAAAACCAGAAGTTCAGTAGGGCTGACAATTATTGACTTAGGTGGATTTCGTGCCAAGCTTAGCACTTTTTTTACACACAGAATCCCGAGAGGCAGGCTGAGACTTACAGATGTCAAGGTGGTGGGGCTGGGACCCCGCACCCGCCCTCCTTCCCCTCTGCCGGGAGCCCCTATTTCCCTGCCCCTTCCTTCACCCTGGCGACAGCGGAACAGTTATTTCCTAGCCATATCTCCAAGGAGGCCCTGCAGCCCACCGGGAGGCATCACGGTTTAACCATCTCCAGACCCCCTTGTGGTCTGGTTTCTGTTTCAATGGTGAGGCAATAGGAAAGCTGAGATCCTGTTAAGCTGACTTGCAGAGGCCAAAAAAGAATAACAGCCAAAATTAAGTTAACCCTTGCCTTCTCCTTGGTCCACCCCCGCTTCCCCGACCATAGAAATAAGCGCTGAACCACAGAACCAGCGAGGGAAGCGACACCTTGGCCCCGGGAGAAGGGGCTCCCAGGCCCTGAGGGACACGTGGCCTCCCCAGGCAGGTCGGAGCCTCCTGCATGGGTGTGAGTGACAGCGCCATACGGGGCCCTACCCAGCCTGACAGCACTTGCCACATGGAAGGCCTCCTAGCTGAGAGGCAGGACTGGGCTAACGGGAAGGGGCAAGGTGGAGTTCAGCTGCCCCGAGGGCAGCTCTCGGGCACTGACTTCTCATGGGTCTCTCTTTCCAAGAAGCCAAGCCAGTGCCCCGTGGGAACCCACTGGAAATGGGATGCCCCTGAGAAGGCAAACCCAGAGCCATTGGCTCCCAACTTAGCGTCCCCTGAAGGCTCAGAGCAGAACAAGGGGAACGTGGGCCAAGGCAAGAACACCGGGCTGGGAGTCCAGAGGCTGACCTTGAGCGGGCGCCTGACCTGTCATCGTGGTGAATAAAGCGTGGGCATTGCAATCAGATCCCCTGAGGGATCAGCCTAGTTGCACCTCCTGGGAGCTGCTTGACCGTGGTCTACTTACTGCTCTCTGAGCCTCAGTTCCCTCAGCAGCAAATGGGTACAGTCATGCTGACCCCCTAGGGTCTGTTACTGGGGCAAAATAAGGTGCCAGAGTGCCTTGAGCAAGCTGGGCAGGGACAAGGAATTCACTAGCATTCCTTTTTCCTCCAGACCTCAACTTCGCCAGCTGTAAAATGGGGTGCCAACTCCCCTAGGTTAGGTGTGTAAAGCACTCGGAAGACTGCAAAGGCCTCCAGAGGTGTGCAAGAGGCCTCTGGCTGCAGAAGCTGCCGAGAAACTACTCCCTTTCCAGCCCCCACCCCCCTCGGACTCTCACCTGCCATTGGCCGTAAGGCCTCCCTCACCCTGCATGGCCTCTTCCTGGGCAGTCTTGAGGGGTTTCTGTGGCCACAGAGCTAGAAGAACATTTATGAGGCAAGTATAAGAAACTCACAGCAAAAATAAGAAATTAGAATTCTTTTCCCCCTCCCCAGCCATTCCTCTGCTTTCAGTTGAAGGAAATGAAGCCCAGACATAAAAGGTGATTGGTCTGAAGTCACAGCTTGTAAGTGCCTGGGTTTGGAACCCCAGGGTTACCCCACTCCAAGGCCCATACCCCTGCCCTTTCTCCCTCCCACTCCCTGGCTCGTGGGCAGAACGACTCCTGGGCCCAAGGGGACTGCCCAGGGCCAAAGTGAGGAATTTTCAGAGATCAGGGGCGGGTCTCTGCTCCTGCAGGTGCTGAGAGTGCGGCCCCCTCTCTACCCGTGGGAGAAAGTGGCCCGCTGAGTTGCCACCAGCTTCCTCACTGGCCTGCGCCCTCCTAGAGGGAGCCAACAGGGCAGTGACAAGGGCAGCCTGCCCGGAGGTGGTGACCACAGGCCCGGGTCAGAATCTGAGTTTGGCTGCGTAAACCTACGCGAGGTCCCCCACCTCTTGGCTTGTGAGTCCCCTTATCCAGGAGGAATGCTTGTCCCATCTCCCAGGCAGGCTGCCAGGAGACCCGAAGGAAATAACCAATATGTGTTGAAAACCCTCAAAGCTTGTTATCATTAGTAATTAGCACACTCATTATTTGTTTGTGTTTCTAAGCAGCAGATTGGCTAAGCGTGTGAAACGGCTTCTCCCTCCCCACTCCTCGGGCCTTCCCATCCTGTTGACACTGGTCCTGCTTTGGCCACAGACAGTGAAAAGGTGACTCAATGCCCACCTGTCAGAGCAGCCCCCCATCCTGGGTGAGCGCCCACACAGATACTGAGCGTTGACTGTTTATCTCGAGGTTGTGCTGGCCCGGTCACAGAGCAAAAGAAGCAAGTGCGGCAGGCATGTTTTCCCCTTTTGGCTCCCAGGAATGAAGAAAACCCAACACGTTAGATCAACAGTCCCCTGACACATTTTTGTGGAGCACTCACTATGTGTAAGCACTGTGCTCGCCTGTCATGGGTAGAATCCCAGAAGCCTCACATCACAGCCCTGTGATGGAGCAGTGACTTCCGTCCTTCTTCCTGCCTGCCTTCCCTCAGATTTCCACCTTTGATCCGCAAGCCCACATTTCCACACAACCTGAGGGAGCGTGCGGGGAGGACTGCTGGCCTCAGGGGCTCTGTCCTGGGCAGGAGGGAAGGCCTCAGCCATCCGAGAGGACCCCGGGGACCTGGCCCACCCAGAGCAGCAAAAGGGAATGAGGCACATACAGAGACCCTGGGCCCAGAAGGGGCGTTCGCTTGGAGAAGCCCTTCTTCCTGGGTGTGCAAGGAGGAATGTTTCCCAAGCAGCCCCTCAGACCAACACCTCTAAAATAATGCCAGAGGCTCCCCCCAGCAAGGCCTGGGGCTCCATGGGCACACAAGAGGTACCAAATCAAAGCAATCAGGAGATCAGATAAAATGGAGGCTTCCTCTGATATCTGAGGAAAACAGAAGCCCCCTGAGAGCTGAGCAAGTCTTGAGGGCGGAGCAGGGAGTTAGAGAGAGCCCACAGCTGAGAGAAGGCCCTAGCCCCAGAGGAGCCCCTGATTCTGAGGGGCTCTGAGGAAATCCTATCTCCTGAGCTGTAGACACTATTCTTCTGTGTTCCCAGGGGTCCACAGAGAGATGTGGTTAGCCACTGGGTTCAAAGGGACACTGTGGTTCTCACGGGTCATCCATTCAACTCTCTCGGCCACCCCCATGAGGCAGAAATCATCACGTCCAGTTAAAGCTAAAGAACCTGCAGCTCAGAGAGGTTAAATAACTCAGTCTGGGTCACACAGTGTCCTCCTCAGGGTCATTTGGCTGTAAAGAACGTACATACTTATTGTTTAACAGGATAAAATAACTGACCTGTGATTATTCCAAGCCTCCGCCCTCCCCTTTCCTGCAAGGGAGACTCCAGGTGGCCCACGTCTTTGCTTTTCCTTCTCACCCTTGAAGACACCCCTGCCCGCAAAGTGGTTCTTTGGGACTTTGACAAGCAGAATTGGAAGTAAAAGAGAGAGGAGAGGAAGATCCAAGAGGCACCGGGCTAGGACTGGGGTAGCTTTGAGGTGGAATTTACCAGGAGAGGAGAAAGGAGAGTTGGCCCTGGGGAGGCACAGAGGCCCCTAGAGAAATGGGGGGTAGGCTAGGAAGTATCCCCTCTCATGACTGAGGAACGCAAAGAAAGACATGAAGTTAGAATGACATAACATTTGGCTTCCAAACTCTGTTCTTTTGAACCAACACCGCTGAGACCAGACCGCATGAGTCACAGCTTTGTGGGCATTCCATTTGCCGGGGTGGGTGAGGAAAGGAACGGGAACAGGGACGGAGGCAAGGAGACCAGCCTCCTTCTCAGACACGTTTGCTGTCCTCAGTGTCATGTTCTCTTCTCTCCACTCTCCCCCTCACTTCATTCAGGCTTCAGAATTCCCGCTCCTTTGTACCTGTGGCTAGTCTACAGCCTTCCATGGCCACCCACAGCATCTTGTTGGCCCTTTTCCGCAATGATGACCGTTTTTGCTGGAGTGCCCACTGCGAACTGTCTCATGGCATTCGTGTTTTCCTGGTTCAAAAAATCATTTCCCCAGTATGAAGTCTCCTTTTGGAAGCTCTATCTTTAAAGTTTAGCCCTAAGCTGTCCCGACTCTTGGCTGCGTTTCACCTCTGTGGCTCCGTTAACAAGTCGAGGGCTTATGAATCTATAGAATTGTGTGCTGATCCTGAAAGAATTCACACATCTAACTGCTTTATTGAAGAGTCTCATTAGGAAATAAACATGCAAATGGTTTTACTTCTTCTCTCTTCCCCTATCCATACTCTGACAAATTCCTTTTCCCCTTGGTTAAAAGCCCCCTTGTCTACTTCGTGGTCCAATCCATACTTCTCCATTTCCTTGAGTTTCTAGGACCATCTGGGTTTGTTCATTAGGACTCAGTTCTGCTTGTTTGTTTGTTTGTTCTCCTTCCTTTCCCAGGAGAGGCCAGAGATGTGGTTACTTGAGTTGGAGAAGGAATCTGATCGAATCTTCACATACTTCCCCTCCCCCGCCCCCGCCACTTCCTCCAGGGCCAGTTCATCCCAAAGAAGATGGGCAGGGAGAAAGGCAAACATCTCCTAACCTAGGATGAAGTCCTTTCAGGGGTGGTTGCTGCTGCTCGTTATTTGGTTAAGCCCAATGACCTTTGGTGCCTTCGGTGGGGCAGGCACCCACGGGCTGGCGCCCCCATGGCGTGCAGGTCTGGGCGCCTCAGAAGGCCCTGCGAGGACCAAAGACTGCTGACTCTAGGGCCTCCTGCTGCTGGTGCCTCTCACTCAATGTGCAGCAGGCTGGTGTGGGGAAGGAGAGGAGGAAGGGAGCAAGGGGATGGGAGGAGGGCTAACAGCAAGGGGACTCAAGTCCAGCTACCTGAGCTGGCGTCCACTCGACCCGCAGAAAATGCGGGAGCCCCGGCCTTACCCAAGCGTGGGAGAGCGGCTACTCCCTCTCCATCCTGCCAGGTCTCTCCAAACCTCCTCTCTCCTGCTCGGCTCACACAGGGCACACCAGCAAGTCCGTCTTCCCATTTCCTAAGCTCCTTCAAGATCTAAAAAGCATTTTGCAAGCACCTTCAAAAGATTTTTTTTTAACCTTCTGAAGACATTTAAATGTGGGCAAATGATCTTTGAACAAGGAAACATGAATAATGGGGCCTTTAAGGATAGATCGCTTGATGTCCCCCTCCTTAGGCTTTAAGGATGAGAAAGGGCTGCCCCTTTCTTTAAGAGAGCTGTATACTCCCCCAAAGGTAACTGACTCCCAGCTCTCCCCAGTTCTCTACTGACCAAGGGGATGGGACTTCCATCCGGGAGTCCGGGCAAAGGCAGGCAGCCCCATTTGTACCCAAGGTGAACGTGCCTGTATACAGAGCATGGTGCACAAGGTAAGACTGCCAACCAAATGTGCAGGGCCGGTGGGTCTGCCCACGGGGCTATGTGCTGAATTCTGATGGCATTTTCAACTGGCAGGCCAGTTACTTGTTTCTGTCTAGACAGACTTTGCCTCCATGAGGGGCTGTGGATAACTGATCACATGAAAGTGTCAGATGAGCCGCTCTGGACAACCCAGGGGCAGGTCAGAGCGAATTACCATGCTTCACAGTACTTTTGAAGAAAGGCAGCTTTGCTGCTTTCAAGTAGATCCAGTAATGGGAACCAGGTGTGACCAGGAGAGGTCCTTGGGGAACAGCTTCAAGGACTAGCTAAGAGTGAGTTGTAACCAGCAAAGTGGTTGTTTATATGGGGATGGGTGAGTGTATGTGATTTTAAATGTCCTGTTTGAATATCTCTCCCAACATCATTTTCTCACTATCTTTCTTTCTTTCTTTCTTTTTAAGATTTTATTTATTTATTTGACAGAGAGAGACACAGCGAGAGAAGGAACACAAGCAGGGGGATTGGGAGAGGGAGAAGCAGCCTTCCCCGCGGACAGGGAGCCCAACGCGGGGCTCGATCCCAGGACCCTGGGATCAGGACCTGAGCCGAAGGCAGACGCTTAACGACTGAGCCACCCAGGCGCCCCCTCACTATCTTTCTGTACTTCCACGAGGAAAGATCACCCAAGCCAAAACTCACTTCCTCCCAGCCCTGTCCAAATTACTCCAAATCTCAAATGAACACCTCCCCACAATCAAAGATGTTTGCCTGAGAGGGTAGCTCACGAGGAAGCCTGTGTTTCACAGCAGGAGGAGGAATTTAGCCAAAACCCACGTGGAGACAACCTTGATTCCAGCCCCAACCCATCTCAGAAGGGAGTGTCTCCAGACTTAGGTGCTCAACAGTATTGGATGAACTTAGCTGAGCTGAAATGCTCAGGGGAGAAAGAGGGAAAGCTGAAGGCTCCCCTGTGGGACTGGTCCTGTATCAGATCCAGAAATCAGGTACTGAAATCGTGAATAATTCAGTGCAGTGACTACTGTGGCTGATGCTTTGAGGATCCAGCCAGAGTCCATGTGGTCCAAGAAAATTGAATATTGTTGGTGAGAGGTGACATCCATACTAACAATGGCACAAGGCAAAGTGAAAATAATATAACAGGACAGAAAAGAACAGGATTTCACAGTGGTGCAGAAGAATAAGATTACTTGTAGCCAGAGAACCACAAGAGGCTCTATGAAGGAGATTTTTGAGTAAGCTTTAAAGCTAATTAAAAAAAAAAAACCACAACACCAAATAGACTACACTGATAATGGATACGTGAATGAGTACAATTATTTGGAGAACAGTATGGCAGTATCTCCCATGGTTGAAGATATGCATTCCATCACCCAGCAATTACACATCCAGGTATACATGGTAAAAAACAAAACAAGACAAAACAAGCAAAAAAAAAAAAAAAAACTCTTACACGTGAACTAGACATTCAATGCCACTTTCTATGTAATGTCAAAAAATTAGAAATGACCTAAATGTCCACTAATAGATAAAAGGATGTGTAAATTGAGATATAGCCATACAATGGAATATTACACATAGGTTAAAATGAATGTACTAGAGCTGTGTGTATCAATGTGGAAAAATCTAGAAAGCTTTGTTCAAAGCATATAAGAAAATCTCTGACCAATCATTAGTTGAGCACTAGGCTGACCAAGCAGAGACTTCACTGGTTGCATACAGGGAATACAGACTTTACAGAATTAGTCCAGCAAAGTCACTAAACAGAAAAAGCAGCAATGGCACAACAATAACAACAATAACCCCTTTAAGGAGAGGAGAATCTGATTTCCAGACTTATCACATTGTATTATTTACATCATAGTCAAACTATCAAAAGACAAGGAGAAAATCTTGAAAGCAGCAGGAGAAAAATAACTCATCATACACAAGAAACTGTCAATCAGTAATTCTATATTCATTAGGACTATCCTTCAAAATTGAAGGAGAAATTAAGATATTCCCAGATAAACAAATATAACAGAAGTAACAATACATGTGCATGAGCCAATGTAGCCAGAGATTGTTAAACGGGATGTTTTGATTCTAGCTATATGCGATTTATAAGAGACACACTGAAATATATGGACCCAGAAAAGGTGAAGTAAAAGGATGGAATTAGATATAGCAGGAAAAATAACAATCGAAAGTTGTAGAATAATATCAATATCAGATAAAATGAACTTTAAGGCAAAAGGCATCATTAGAGATAGAGGTTTAATACATTTATTAATGAAAGGAAGCTCACCAGGAAGAGATGAAAATCTGTAACATGTAGATACCTAATAACTTGACTTCAAAATATATAAAGCTTGACAGAATTACAGAAGAGACATTGATACTTTCACAATCATAGCAGATTTCTCTGTAACTGAGATATCAAGGAGACATAATCAGAAATGATTTAAATTGACAGTCTTAGTCTAATGGACAAATATAGAACCCTTCACTCATTGTATTATTCATATTTTCCCTTGGAACATTTATAAAAACTGACCATGTGTTACGCACAAATTAGAAATTGATAGCAAAAATAACTTTCAAAATATTACTTTGTAAATTTATAAACACATCCCTAAATAACTCATGTGTTAAAGAAGAAATTATAAGGAAATGAGAAATGAGAAAATATTTAGAACCTAACAATAATTAAAATAACAACATCTCTAAGTTTCTTGATGCAGTTACAAGAATGTTAAAGAGAAACATGCATTTTCATTTATGGCTCCTGTAAGAAAAGATGTAAAGGTCACAACCTATAAAGAATTAAGTGGGGGCGCCTGGGTGGCTCAGTCGTTAAGCGTCTGCCTTCGGCTCAGGTCATGATCCCAGGGTCCTGAGATCGGGCCCCACATCGGGCTCCCTGCTTGGCGGGAAGCCTGCTTCTCCCTCTCCCACTCTCCCTGCTGTGTTCCCTCTCTCACTGTCTCTCTGTGTCAAATAAATAAATAAAAATCTTAAAAAAAAAAAAAAAGAATTAAGTGACCAGCTCAAGAGGTTAGGGAGGAGAGAAACAACAAAGTAAACCCAAATGAAGTAGAAGGAAAGTAATAAAGATGAGGACAGAGACTAATGAAATAGAAAATGGGCATAGCAAGCATCAATAAAACCAAAAACTGTTTCCTTGAAAAGACTGATAAAGTAGATAAATCTCTGGCAAAGTTGATCAACATAAAAAAAGTGAAGGTGCAAATGAACACTGGTGGAACCAAGTTGCCACACCAGCGGTGGACCCCATATCCAGAATGTTATGTGTGAAAGAGATAGCCTTCTATCTTGTTTAAGCCGTTGTCACTTTGGGTGTCTGTTTCTCAAAATGGAAACTATTCCTAACCAACTCAGAGGGCTAGGCTGGGCATGGGCTGGGTCTGGTCATCCCAACTCTGCCAGGCAGGATGAGGATGGTGGGGATAGAGGAGAAGCTGTACTATGGGTGATCAGGTGAAGCTGCCTCTGAGAAGCAGAAGTGACAGGTGAGCTCACGGCCAGGCTGAGCTGAGGTGGCAGCTCAGACAGTGGCCAGCAGGACAAGCGGTGACTGCAGCCAGTGCCATGACTATTTTCAACCGTCTCCTGGCTTTCCAGGTGGGCTCATCCCAGGGCTGCCTGGTGGAGGCCAGACCCACTGGGCAGGTCTGGTTCCTCTGGGACAGGTGATGTAGAATCTGGCTTGTGTTTGCAAGTCCCAGGAAGCCCACCTCAAACTGGTTTACACAATAAAGACAATATAGTCCCTCATTTAGCTTAGTTCGATCCCACAGCTCCAATTATGGTTCCAAAGATGCACAATATTGGCCCCACGTGGTCTCAGGCTACCCATCCCTGCAACAGCTCCACATTCTTCTCTGGTGAGAGAAATGGCTTCGGCAGTTCCACACTTCCCATTCTCACCCCACACCACCCAGGGAGAAAAAGAGCTCCTCCCCCCCCCCCGCCCCACCCCACCGCGAGCTTCCTTTACGAGGCTAGCGTTTAGTGTTCTCTCATTGGCCAAAATTAGGTCATGTGTTTGTCTCTATGCCAATCAACATGCCGATTGCAGCCAATCAGGACTCACCTCTGGAGCTGCTGTTAAATTAAGTTGGACAAATTTCAGAGCCGTCTTCTCTCCTCATATATTGTAGAGGATGTTAATATACCTAACTTGTAATACTTTCAGGCGATAAATAAAATTAGTATTTACTCACTTAGCACAGTGCCTGACACTGCATTTGATCAATGGGAGCCGTGAATAGCTATTAGCGCTAACACTGAAAACCAGGGCTCCATTCCCACCCCTGGGGTGAGAAATTTGGGCGAGGGCTGTTGGGGGCTAGTTCCTGAGAAAAGAGAGCAGTATCAACACAAAACTCGACACCCTCCCCTCCAGCCCTGGGAGGTAAACTGAGGCGGTGTGTCCTTAATACAGCTGAAGGCACAGGGACCCAGGGAGGGCTAGTCCTTCCTAATCACCCAGAAACCCCAAGGACAAAGAAGCAGAGGTGACTGTGCTCAAAGATGACTTTCCCCATTTTGTGATGACCTCCCCCCGATCATACCTAGGCCCCTAGGGTGGGACTGTCCCATTAAATGGCCACATTCAAAGTAAGAGGAGCAAGGAGGCTGCAGAGCTTCCCTCAGGCTTGGCTCCTGGTGGGTGAAGGGGTCATACGCCCTGACAGGCCTTTACCCAAGGAGAAAAATCTTTCTAATAGCCCAGAAGAATGCCCTAATCTGACATCTCGTTTAGCAGATTATTGGGCCTGGCTTTGATCTCTACTGGGCATAATGAGTGCGCCTCTCAGGCCAATCAGCTGTCATTAATTAGCAGACCGGTCAGCAGCTGGGCCTGCCCAGGAGCGGGGCCCTCTGCTCTCAAATGGGGAAAGTGAGATGTTTGTGAGCAAGTCAGACCCAGCATGAAGCTATGGGATATATCTGGGTCCCCAGGACCGACCCTGGGCTCTCTCTGGGAAAGTGCGCTAAGCTGGGCCTTCGCATGACACACGTGACACACAAAGCCACTCGGGGCCTGGGCAGTGAGCGATGGCCTACGCTTCCTGCAACACCTCACCCGATGGAGAGAAGGCTGCATAGCAGAGCGTGGGACGCCACCACCACACACCATGATGTGCAGGCGGACCAGAGACCACCTGCTTGTGCATCTGGCCCCTCCCCCAAGGCCAAAGGCTGCCTCTCTGACTTACTGGCTCTTGGCCCCCTTTTCTCCCTCTTCTTGGGCCCTGCCATTCCACCACCCCCCCACCATGTGGCCCTTAAGAGTCCCTGGGAGCAAAAGAGAGTGGGTATCGCGTCCTACGGTTTCGGCATCTCTATCAGCAGTGGGACCAGCCTCACGTTCCTACCTTAGGGTTGGGGTTTCAACAGAGACACGACGAAGGACGCAGATGAGGAGAAACGGCACCGGTTTTCCCCGGTCAGAGGCAGTGTCAGGTGCACAAAAACTAGAGACTTAGTGTGGGAAGAGCTGGATCCGTATGCCATCCTCTGCCACTCACTAAATAGCCCTGTGACCTTGAAGTAAGTCCCCTGAATTTCTGTGAATAGTAGTGTTGTCCTTTGCGTGAAACATATCACATAGTGATTGCGCATATGAACTGTCCTTAGTTTTTGCGTAACACCAAACACTGAGTTAACATGTGTATTTTAAGTGTTCAAAATTACTAATACATTTTAAATCAGTGAAACCAAACAGTAAATTTATCTTCATTTCAAAAATTAATGAACAGATAAAACATTAAGTGAAACATTTATGGAAATATAAACATTAAACGTAATACATCAGAACAAAAGACTAGGAGACAAAAATTTTAAAAATAATTATTTAAATAATTACTCATTTGACGTATTCGAAAGATAATAGGAAAATGTCACTGTGAAAATTAAGTATTATTTGATCTTATTTAGTACTACCCTAAAAAAAATTACAGATATCCTTGTTGTGTCATTAACAATTGCACATTAACAATTTGTGTGCAAATTTTCCCCACTGCAAGTTCTTTCTGACTCCACACCATTTGGGGCAACAGCACGGAAAGAGTTATAAACTAACAGCAAATATGTTCTTTGACACCATCACTGTGGGGGGGGGGGCAATCCATCTCTTGCTTAATAAATTTGAGAAAAGCTTTTCAATTTTTTTCTGGCAGAAGTGGGCAAAGAATGAGACCTTTTAATTGATAGTAAACATTTATTGTTTGTTTGTTTGTTTGAATAAAAGCCTTCTTCACTCTCACCAGGGACGGACAGAGACTGATGCACCATTGGTTGTGTCCATTTCAATGCTCTTGTGTTCTTTGAACTAGAACTAGAGCTTCAGGAGAAGGCTTGCTATGTTGATTAGCGTTTTCTTTCTTTTCTTGAGAAGTATGGAAACACACGCATACACACAAAGCTTTCTAAATGAGTATCCCCTTGTTCTAGCTGGAATTTTAATGTAGCATATAACTTATCTGGGTGGTTTCAAAATAGAACTTACTCTGATATTAGATTTTTAAAAATATGAACTAATAGTATTACACTAAAAACTGTGAAGGTGTGATATTTTAAAAACACGGAGAGACTAATAAAAACTGGCTTGGCGATGACTTGCTCTAGTTAAGTGGTTTCCAAGTCTTTTCTGCTGTCGGGACCCTCTACTGAGGGACTAGAATGTAGAAAACAGCAAAGCGGGCGTTTTGAACCAAATGAGTGGAAGGGCCCAGAGCCCTGCTCTCCTCCTCCCTTACGTGACCCTCCCTCCCTCAGACACACTCATGCACATTAACACGGGAGGGGGTGATGCCCGAAGGCTTCTGGTGGAGAGGAACTCAGCATTCCAGGTGAACTCTGGGTGCTTTCCAGCTCTGAACTTCAACGAGGTCAGGCATGTCCTGGCTCAGTCGCTCCAGCCAGAAGGCTGATACCAACCTCATCAAGACCTCTCAGTTCCTCCTGGTTTCCAGGGTGAGGGTTCCTATTTCATGAGAATTGCTAGCTCTCCCATCCATCCTCCTCACCTCACCCCTCCTCCTTCCTCATCGGCACTGAGCACTCCTCACCCCTGGACCCTACCTGCCACAGCCCCCAGTCCCCATCAGTGGCACAGATGTCCCCAAGAAGGATGCATCCGTGGACACACAGGCACCATCCACAAGTCTGCAGAGAGGCTTCCTGGGGCTCATGACTTAGAGATGAGAGAAGGTCCTGCCTGGGTCCCTGCCTCTGCCCTGGTGCATTTATTAATTTATTCAATTCATCTTTTTGCTAAAGGTTTGTTAAGCACCACTGTATGCCACTGTGCTAGGTGCTGGGGATATAGTGGTGAGCGAGACAAACACCATCCCTGTCCTCAAGGAGCTTACAGTGTAGAAGGAGAGATGAACATGTAAAATAATCACTCAGGTGAACTTGACAATGGTGTAAAAACGCCCTTCCTTTTTCTGTGGCCCTCCAGTACTGCCCCCATACGCACAAGAAGTGAAATCTAGGAGCCTTTAGGATACCAGCTCTTACCTTCTTGAAGTTCTGACAGCCCAAGGGGCCTTGCAAAGGAGCCCAGCTCTCTGAGCAGGGCCTCCGGGGCCACACGGAGCATGTGGGCAGTGGCCAAGTTCAGTAGGCCCCTCCCCAGCCCTGCCTCTCTGACTCAGGGTACCCTCGGGAGAATCTCAAGGCAACCTCCTTTCCCTCACCCCATCCCACAGACAAATGGCGGCAGCACCAGGGTGGATCCAGTTTTGTGGGGCCAGAGACATATCCAATTCTGGGGGCCCTCCTTAAGAAGCCAAACACAAAATTACAAAACTAGGTTAAAAAAAGTGAACATTTATGGAGCACCTACCTGGGTGGCTCAGTCGGTTAAGTGTCCAACTCTTGATTTTTGGCTCAGATCATGATCTCAGAGTTGTGGGATCAAGCCTTGCGTCAAGCTCTGCACTAGGCACGGATCCTGCTTGGGATTCTCTCTCTTCTTCTTGCCCTGCCCCTCCCCATCTCTCTCTCTCTAAAAAAAAAAAGTGAACATTTATTTCTTTAAAATGTTTCTCATTCTTTTCTAGAAGTCACATCAACTCCTTCATTTTTAAAAGGTGACAAACACCAGAAAAATAATATTTTATCTATTTATTTTTAAAGATTTATTTATTTATTTGACAGAGAGCACAAGCAGGGGGAGAGGAAGAAGCAGGCTCCCCGCTGAGCAGGGAGCCCGATGCAGGACTCGATCCCAGGACCCTGGGATCATGACCTGAGCCAAAGGCAGACGCTTAACCAAATGAGCCACCCAGGCACCCAAGAAAAATAATATTTAAATAAATTAACTCCCTGACACACCTTTACAATACTCTTTTATATTTTTGGCTGGGTGTTCTCTGACGGCCTCACCAAATGCCTCAGCGACTTCCTGCCATTTTCCACAGAGAGTACAGAATGGCCCTTCCTCTACCATGGCTGGGTGAAATATGTGCTCTGCCGTGCAGAGTTTAGAAAAGTTTATTTCAGGGGCGCCTGGGTGGCTCAGTTGGTTAAGTGTCTGCTTTCAGCTCAGGTCATGGTCCCAGGGTCCTGGGATCGAGCCCCGCATCAGGCTCCCTGCTCCGCGGGAAGCTGCTTCTCCCTCTCCCACTCCCCCTGCTTGTGTTCCCTCTCTCGCTGTGTCTCTCTCTGTCAAATAAGTAAATAAAATCTTTTAAAAAAATAAAAATAAACCCAAAAAAAGTTTATGTCAGCTTCACGACTGATGTCGTGTGAATTCTTAAGATTGCTGTCAGTTGGGGGTAAACCCTTAACAGGTTTCATATGCGTTGTAAGATTAAAACAACTTCCCGAGGACTGGCTTCTGACTCCAAACACTTCTAATCTCGTTTCTCTACCACTTCCCACACACCTCCCCTCCTGATAGCCATAGGACCCTCCCCGGCCCCATCGCACCAGCCGGGTCAGCGCCAGGGGTCGTCTGAGAGCTTGTGGAAACCTTTCCTCCTCAAATAACCCTCCCGTTACACACAAGTGACCCAAGACCTCCTTCGTGAAATGTCACACACGAGCACTGCATCGGCACCCGTACATCCCATCCGACCGCTCCAAATGCATCCCCGACTCCAGGTTCCCTAAGCCGGGTCCCCAAAATGCCACCAGTTACTCCACCGCCACTGGACAGGAGGGAGCACGGCACAGAGGGGACATTGGGATGAAGCAGCAGCCTCAAATGACTGGTCACCAGAACATGCTTTTGCAAGTTTAACAAAAACACGAGACCACGCAAAAGCATTGCCAGGACCCCTCCCGAGGCCTTGGAAGAACCCAAGTGAGTGAGGGCCCAGGGAGCTCTGCGAAGGGGCACGGCCCCCAGAGATGAAAGAGAAAGGAGAGTAATTACTCGGGCGGGGGCCTCGGGGCTGCGGCCTCTGGCACAATTATCTTAACAAGTTAAATTAGCCCCAGATAAACCTGTACCTAATAAACTGGGCGGCCCGCGCCTAAACCCCTCGTGAGGAAGGGGGGTTTCAAAGCCCCAAGGCCGGGTCATCGGAGGTGGTTTTCCCCACTCCGGGCTATAGGCCAAGGCAGGGCCTGAATGTCCCATCTCTCCAAGCCCCGCAAGCACCCACACTGACTCACGTACCCAGACCCGCCTTTGCCCGCCCCAAGTCCTCTCGAATCCAGCACCGCGTCTGACAGAACCCCCCATCGCAAGAGCCATTCCCGAACACAGGACCAGGGTCTCCGGGGGCCTGAGCAGGGGAGGCGCCCTCTTTGCAGGGGTGGGGTGGGGTGGGGTGGGGCAGGCCAGGGAACGGGAAGGTCCTCTCCTCATCTTCGCCCGGAGGGTGGGAGACACGCTGGGGAGCGCAGGCCAATACCCTTCTTTTGTTGTTGTTGTTGTTTGAACTTTATTGAGGAATAATTGACAACCATAATTGTATGTATTTAAGGTGTACAATGTGATGATTTGATACACATATACTGTGTAGAGTTAGTACTAAGATCAAGAGAATTAATACATCCATCGCCTCACACAGGTAACATAATGAACTCCGTGCTCATGTGGTAAGAACACTTAGATCTATTCTCAGCAACTTTCCAGTCGGCAAAACCGTGTTGGTGACTACAGTCACAGTACCCTAGATCCTCAGAACGTACTCTTCTTATCACTGAAAATGTGTTCACTTTGACCTACATCCGCCGCCCCCCCCCCCCATTTTCCCTTCCTCCCAACAGAATGGCAGCCAGCATTGTATTCTGTTTCTATGAAATCCTGCCTTTCTTCCTCAGGGCTCACGCCCACACCCCGGGGGTTCAAAGCTCTGCAGACCTGGAATGCTCCCTTGTCCTTCCCCTCTTTCATTCCGCGCATCTCCTGTATCCGAGGAGCAGGAGGGCACCCTGGACCCGACTGTGGAACAAGATGCTGAGTCGGATTCAGAGCAGACTGACGCACTGAGCCCTAGGTCTCCCCCGCCTCGCCTCACGTGATGCAGGCTGGACAGCTGGGTGATGTCACCCACTGGCCCCAGCCTCCACCCCGGGACAGTGGGAAACAGTGTAGGGGTGAGGAGTTGGGGGAACTCTCGGGGCTCTGAACTTCTAATGGCTGCAGGATTGGCCAAAGTCCTGGCTCAGTGCCCGAGCCCCGGGGCCAAGACCTGCCCTACAGCCCTGGCTCCTAGGTTCCAAGGCAGCACAATCCCCAGATCTCAGCAAGGGGCTCGGCTGATGAGCGAAGGGTCTTCTACGAATACCAAGATGGGAGTCCCAGCCCTGGATTTGAATTCCAGGTCTTGGGAGTTTGGGAGAGGGAGGGGACGTAATGGCCATAAAGACCCTTGGGAGGGACGGTGAGGGGGTTTATCATCCTGAATAACAAGAACCATGAGCAAGCAGATCAGCCAGAGCTAGCTGGTAGTGGGCCAGGTCTTTGAGGCTCTTCCTCTCAGGAAAACCCTGTTCTCTGTCCTAAGCCGGGCGGGGGGCGGGGGGGGGGGGAGGAAAACAGGAAACACATGTTCTGTAGGGGAGGTGGAGCACCCAGCCCCGAGAAGCTCCCAGGGAGGATCTGCTCCCTTGGATGGGAGTTCCCAGCTACACCTGAGGACCTAGCCCTGACCAGCCTTGAGGGAGAAACGTGCTTATCAAGCTCATACAAAGAACGCAGAGCTGCTAGGCTGACATCTGCTTTCTCACTCATAAACTCCTGGGCAACTTTGGGCCAAGAGCTTAGCTGGGCTAAGCTAAGCTTAGCTGCTTCTTCCCCTGTCAAATGGAGGTAATTGTCCCTGCCACCTGCTCTACCTTGCCTGGCTCCCTGGCTTTGGAAATAATAAGGCACCCCATGTATGGGAACACTATTTCTTCCCTCTGCATCTTTCAAGCCTCAGCCTCCAGGAAGCCTTCTGAGATTGCCCCAAAGGGAAGGCTTGACTTGCTCATGTGAGCCCCTCCCCTCTGGCCTTCACCATCTACCCCTCCTCTTTGAAGGGTCTGATGCATATTCTGCTTCAGACAGAAGTACCGATGTTTGATCATTTTCTCCATAAAATCATGAACAACTTGAGGCCCAGCTGGCCTTGCTGTCCTTCATGCCCTTCTCAGTGGCCAGCAGGTGTGTGTAAGAAGCCTGGTCAGATAATACGACATGTCCTGCCCTCAATCCTACCCACGCCTCTCACCCTCGGTCCAGCCCTGACCATCGGGGACTTTGGATTTTGCCAGCACAGTGACTGAAGCACATGGGGAGAGCTGCCCAGAAGACCCCAGGAGATCCCTCTGAGACCACCCCCAGCTGCCCCTGGCCCGGACAGCAGGAGCTCCAGGAAGCTTTAGCAGGTCCATCTCCCCACATCTCTCCAGATCCAGACTGCAGGCCTGGCTTGCTCCCTGAGTTCTCTTCCTACAGGCCAAGCCTGGGTGGTTGGAGGGGGCTGAAGTGTAAGCCCATGGTGCGCACTGTCTCTTCGAGTGTGTCTGCCTGGGTCACTCCCTGGGGAGGGTCGTGGTTATTTTCCTCTCTTCTTTTTCGGGAGCCGTCTCAGGACCGGGTCTGGCTACAGCAAACCAGCAGGTGGCAGAAGGGTGGGGGCCTGGTGGGGAGAAAGGAGGCCCTTGGCTGGCTTGGCTCAGAGTGGAAGCTGGCGAGACAGCCATCAGAAATCGATGCTCTCTCTTCCATTGTGTAGAGTCTTCATTTTCCAGCCACTCTTGCATCTAGGAGGGGCCGTGTGACTAGTTCTCGTGGCTGGAGTGGGAGCGCGAGTGGTCACACCAGAGGGGTTAAAAAACGTCGCACCTTCTCCACCGGCTCCTCCCTGTCTGCCCATTGGATGGCTGCAGAGAACTCTGGGCTGGAAGGAAGGGCAGGCCACTAGATGCACAGAGCCTAGATCCCTGAATCAGCACATGGAAGGCCTCCTGCCGGCCAGCAGGAACACCCACCTCAGCCCCTTGCAGAGGGGACATTAAAGTCTATTACATTCAGCCACTGACATTTTGGGATGTGTTTCATCAACAAGCATTACCCAAATTAAGTTGCCTTAGAGGAGCAAGACTACAAGGAAAAGATGGGTTCAACCCTGCACATCTGCCAATTTAGGACTTGGGATGTGATCTGAGCCCACTCCCTCGGCCCTGCCCATTAGCTTGATTCCAGCTGGGGGGATGCTCTGCATTCAGAACTGTCCACTCCTCACTCATGCCCTAGCTCCCCATCATCAACACAGACACCCCCCCCAAGCCCGCCTATGCCAGGACCTCTAGGTTGGCATCCTGAGCAGACGCCTTCCTGGATTCCCACCTTTGGCACCATGTCCTGGCCAGTACAGGGTCTCTCTGCTCTGCCTCAGAGACTTGCCAGGATCATAGGTTTCACACTTACCTGCTGCCCTTGGTCCTGTCCCTTCCTTGCTCAGAGGCCCAGCTGAGCCCTGTGAAGTCCAGGGGCCAGATGGGTCCATGGCTATCTCTGTGCCTTGTCCTAATTCATCCTCACAGTGAGCCTGTGAGGGAGATACCTGGATCACCATCCTGATTCTGCATCAGTGCTCTAAGTTCCATTTTACAGATGAAAAGACCAAGGCGTCAAGTGGTAAGCAACTCGTTCAAGGGCACACAGCTCATAAGTGGTAGGGCCAGGCCTAGAATCCAGGTCATGTAGAGTCCAGAGCCTGCACGGTGATGTCACTATGTTGCAGTGCCTCACAACTGTGGGTGTTCAATAGGTACGTGTTGGAGGATAAAACAAGGCAGACAAATCACCCATGGCCAGACAAAGGCCCCTGGGTCCATAGTGTTAGGTGGCCCTAGGACATTCTGAGAGGTCTTCCTGGAGGAGGCAGCACTCGAGGTCAAGTCACCTGATCTCACTGGTCCCGGTTTTCCTTCCAAGATTTGTCAGTTGCTCAGGTGTGTGTGTGTGTGTGTGTGTGTGTGTGTGAAATTCATATACGCTTGGACATAGAAATACGCAAGAAGAGGCTTCAGAACAGCACTGCCTATAGAAATACAATGACACAAATATTTAAAATTCTCTAGTAGCTACATTAAAAAAGGAAAAAGAAACATGCAATATTAACTTTAATAATATATTTTACGTTATCCATTATATTAAGAAATATTACCATTCAAGATGTAATCAATGTAAAAAAATTAGTAACAAGATGTCTTACATCCTTTTTTTTGAACTAAGCCTTCAAAGGCGGGTATCTATTGTACAGGAACAACACATCTCAATTCAGTCTAGCCACATTTTAAGTGGTCAAGAGCCACGAGTGGCTCATGGCCACTGTATCGGACAGCAAAGCTCTGGTGAGGGTCTGGGCTTGTGAGGTCAGGCTGCCCCCTGGGAGCAAGGCTGTAGGGCGCGGTAGGCCTCCTGGACCCAGGAAGGCACAGATGCTTAAGCCTGACCTCATCAAGAGCTACACAAGTCTGTAAGTAGCATGCAAGGTAATAAATGCTGCATCAACACAAGCCAGTATGTGTTAAAATTCAGGGAAAGCAGCAGATGGTTTTAATTCGCTGCAAGATCGGCATGTGTTTGTACTTTCCTATTTACAGTAGGCCCTGTAGGAAGGCTTGCAAACAGTTCATGGAGCATCAAGGAACCCAGCACTCACTCGATGCAGCTGGTTCTGTGTTCCCTGATTACCCCAGACCCCCGGGTTACAAGCAGGCACAGATTCAACCCAGAATGTTTTCACGACCGAGGGGCTCAGTCTATGAAATGTAAAAGAAATCCGAGCAAGGAGCCAGCTTGAGAAATTGTTGCCAGCTGTGGTATGTGGGAGCAGGGGTTGGGGGTGGGACCCCAGAAGGAAGCCCTGAGCCCTGCCCTGTATTCTCTGGCATCCCTGTCTGGCCCTGGAAGTACCACCTAAGAGAGAAGATTCAAAAACTCAAGTTGGCCTGCAGAATGAGAGTGATATGATCTGTCAGAATCCAGTGGAGGCTAGGCTTGGGACGTGGGTGGTCACACGGGGTCCTTCACTAGAAGGGTCTGTGCTCTGAGAGGCTCCACACTCCATTTAATGCTCTGCTGTCACCATCCTGAAGGTCTTAATAGTTTTTGAACCAGGGGCCCTGCATTTTCATTTTGCATTTGGCCCACAAATTTTGCAGCTGGCCCTGAGTGGAGGCCCCTGCAGGAAGCAAGAAGCCCCTTCTGCGTGGGCGTCCCCTTCTGGGGAGGGGCTCGGCATTCCAGTGGCCTTTCCAGGGACCAGTCTGGTGGTCCAGGCTCTTCACACAGTACAAGGAGAGACCATCTGGACGAAAGACCAGAGTCGGCCTGACAAGGATTGCCTGGGACCGCCCTGGAGAAAGGCACCAGGATGTTGTGTATTTTCCAAAGTTCCACTTACAATGGTCTCTTTTCATTTAAAGAAAATACCACAACCATTTCCTAGCAAAGGTTAAGTCTTTACACTTAGAAAAAAAATGTTTTTTAACCTGCCAAGGAATGTGCTTTTTTAAGCTGGCTTCCTGCCCTTCCCGAAGCCAAGATTCCCTCCCCGTGCTCACAGGGAGAGCCCTGGGGTCCTCTAAGAGTGGTGAGTGGCCAGACAGCCACTGCCCCAAGCAGGTCAGGAATGGGACAGAGGGCAGAGGACCAGGCGGCCAGTGCCCGGTGGCCATCCCCTGATGTACCCAGAACCAACCAATCAGGACAAGAGCTCCTGAGGACAGAAATCCACAGAGTACCCCTCAAAGCCCATTTCAGGCTGGGACCTCCACCTCCTGCACGGCCATAAGCTCTTCCTGCACCTTGTCCAAAGGGTGCTGGCCACTCACTTGCAGCTTCTGGTCCCTGTCTCCCTTTCAGGAAGCAAAGAATCCAACTGGATGTGAGATAGTGAGTTTAGGGCAGACCCCCTGCGGGGCAGGAGGCCCAGGCAATAGGACAGGAGGTGCCTTGGGGAGGAGGGGGCCTGTGTGAGCTCCCTGCACACCTCGCTGGGTGATCTGCGGGCCTGGGCGGACTGTGCCTGGGGCCTGTGCCCCCTTCCTGCACCCTCACTGCTCACAGACGCCACTCCAGCCATCCTGGCCTCCCCTCCAGCTTCATCCATGCTCCGGCCTTGATTGCTTTATTCCCATCAGCATGCAAACACATCCGAATTCCAAAGCCAGACTAAATCGAGAAAAATCCCTCTTGCCCATTCGCCTCCCGTTTTGCCCTAAAAGCAAACTTTCTGGAAAGAGTTGTCTCTCCGTGCAATCTCCAGATCACGTTCCCCTGTTCTTTCTCACTTTTTAATTTTTTAATGTAAACGTGATGAATTTCCCAAAGTGGCTGCCCCATGCAGGCAACCCTCCCGCGAAGTAGAAACACGTGAGCAGTACCCCCAAAGCCCTCTCCATGCCCTTTGCAATCACCATCCCCTCCCTCCTCCCCAAATATCACCCACCATCCTGACCTCTGACACCGTACATGAGTTTTGCCTGGTGTCCAGCATTATATAATCCAAATCAAGCCGCGTATACTCTTATGTATCTGACTTCTTTGTTCAATACTATGTTTGTGGGTTTCACCCGTGTTGTTCGACATGGCTAAATAACCATTCTCACTGCGGGCCGGTATCCACTGTATGAATATACCAATATTTGTTTAGCCATTCTATTGATGATGGACATTTGGTTTCAGGGTCTGATATAAAGTTCCAAAGGCCACTTGCATATACGACTTTTGGGAGTCCTATGAATGCATTTCTAGGGGGTGTATAGCTAGGCGTGGGCTTGCTGGGTCATAGGGTATGCACATGTTCGTATAGTTTTCAACTTATGCCGCCACCAGCAATGGTAAGAGCTCTCGGGGCATCACATCCTCACCTCTGCTCAGCATTACCAGTCCTACTGCAGCGTCAGCTCCTGCCTGGCTCTCCAGCCAGTGGCCTACTCTACACATTTGGGACATGTCAGCCTCCATAACTGCATGAACCAATGAGCCAATTGCTTAAAATCTCTCTCTCTTTATGCACACAGACACACACACACACACACACGCACATAAACACACACATATCCTGTTGGTTCTGTTTCTTCTTGGCTAAGAGTGCTTTCAATTAGTGTAGGTTAAATTTTATTAAATAATGTTCCTGTACCAATTAGGATGATCTTATGCTTTTTCCCTTTATCTCATTAATGCAATAAACCAAACTGATTGCTTTTCAAATGCTAAACCAATCTTGCATTTCTGTAATAAGCCAAATTTAGTCACAATTTAGTATCTTCTGTATATCTCTGGATTTGGTTTGTTAATATTTCTTTAGGGAACTTTGCATCTATATTCATGAGACAAATAGGCCTGGAATTTTTCCTTCTTGTAATGTCCTTATCAGGTATCAAGGGTTTATCAGACTCAGAAAACAGATTGAGAAATGTTTCCCCTTTTCCTATTCTCTGCAAAAGATCATGTAATACTGCCATTATTTCTTCCTCTAATGCTCGGTAAAATTCGCTCCTGGTGGTGTTTGGGCCTAGAGTTCCCTTTGCAGGAAGCATATATTGGGTTGAGTAAGGATTCAATTTCTTTCTTTTTTTTTTTTTTTAAGATTTTATTTATTTATTTATTTGATGAAGAGAGAGAAAGCACAAGCAGGGGGAGTGGCACACAGAGGGAGAGGGAGAAGCAGGTTCCCCACCAAGCAGGGAGCCCCATGCAGGGCTTGATTCCAGGTCCCGGGGATCATGACCTGAGCTGGAGGCAGACACTTAACCAACTGACTGAGCCACCCAGGTCCCCCTAAGGATTCAATTTCTGTAAGTTTTGAGTTTCCAGATTTTCTACTTGTGGCAAATTTCAGTTGTGTTTTTTCAAGCAATTGGTCCATTTCATTTAAGTTATCAAACACATTGGCGTAAGTTGTCCATGATATCTTCTTACTGTCTGTTTAATAATAGAATTATTATTCCATTATTGTAGAATCTCAATTCCCTACCTCATTGTTGGTATCAATTACTCATTCTTGCTTCCTCTCCCTCCACCCCCCACCCCCTCCCCCTTCCCCCTTCCCTCTCTCCCTCTCCCCCTTCCTCTCTCCATGACTGAATTTGCCAAGAGCTTGTTAATTTCACCGGTATTTTCATAAGACCAACTTTGCGGTTCCTTTCTATTGCTTGTCTGTTTTCAATTTTATTAATCTGTGCTCACATCTTCATTATTTTTACCATTCTACTTTCTTTGTGTTTAATTTGCCTTGGATTTTGTTTCTTTGGGTTGAATTTATTTTTCTAACCCCTTGAGCTGGATGTTTGAATCATTGATTTTCAGCCTTTCTTTTCTAATATAAGCATGTAAGGCTGTAAATTTTCTTCTAAGTCTGGCATTAACTACATCGTACATGTTCTGCAATGTACTCTTTTTACTGTCATTTAGTTAAAAATATTTCCTAATTTCCATTGTGAAATTGTCAAAGAAGACAATTGTTAAAGAAGAATTTGACCATCGGTTATTTAGGAAAATGAATGAATCCCCGGTTCTGTCTCAGTGGGTCCCTCCCCAGACCCCACCAGGCAGGTGATGTGTTCGCCAGCCACTCCTCCCCATCCTGGAATGAATTCCCAAACCCCTCAAACCAAACCCTGTAACTACATGATCGGCCTCCCTGGATCCTCCCTGGGCAATCTGTACCCAGCCCTTAGAAACCAGGCTAAGAGACACGTAGCCTCCAATGCCTCCTCACGCCCGGTCTTTGGGTGAGTATGTTCCAATAACACATGCGGGGGTGTATACAGGTAGGTGGTAGTGAATAGCCACATGATAATTAGTTTAGAAAATGCTTCTATTGTAAAATAGAGGAAAACACTTGGACATAATAATCAGACGTTGTGCCTTTCCTATCAAGATCTGAGGCGAAGAGAAGAACTGTACCTACACAGTGGTGGCAGAAAGAAGGCTCTGGGCACAGCCCGCTTCATTAGCAGAATGTATGCTGGCTGGGAGCCCCGCCCCCCACCCCCCAGGCTCCTGGCCAGCCCGTGGTGGAGCAGACAGCCAAAAAAAAAAAAAAAAAAACAGAGCTATGAAAACAGGCCCACTGAACTCTGTATTCTAAATCCAACGTTGGGAAGTTGGGGAAACTAAGAGTCTCCTAGGCAGCAAGCCCTAAGAAGAAAGGGCATCGCTGGCATGCACACAAGAGGGATTCAAAATGGTCTGGAGCAAGAGGAAGGTCAGAAGAAAGGGCAGAACTTGGACATGCTAGAAACCTGGTCGAGAACGTGGACTGGAACATTCCTTTCTCAGTTTCCCGTTGAAGAGGGATTGGCAATTAACACGAGACACAAACCTTGTATTATCTGAGATTGCCACGGATAGGACTCCCGAACTGTTGAGAAAACAGATTGTTTATAGTTCATCTGTATAGAGGTGAGCCTCCTCTCAACGAATCCCATTTGCTGCCATCACCAAGTTCTGAGTGACGATCCTCCTCAGACACCCCTGAGGAGACACCGGTGGACCAGGGGGCCCACCTAACCAGCGCAGGGGAAGCCCTGGGTCCGGGGAGGGAAGGCGTGTCCACAGCCCCCACTCTGTGGCCCTCGCCCATCTGGGACCTGTCGTCTGGCTGGCCCACACAACACGTGTGCTGCAACTGGCCTCTCCCTATTTCTAGAAAAAGATAAACATGCCCTGAGAACTCATCCACTGATCATTAGAGGAGGAAAAAGAGACTCACAGGATTCTGAACACCAGTTTGCAAATGGCCAGAAAGGTGTCTGTTGCAGGGAATCATTATTTCTGATTAAGAGGAGAGGACCCATTTCTCTGGCATGTCCAGGTGGCTCCTTGGTGCTCTCAGGCTCCTCTCTCCCTGCCCCACCTCCCAAGGAAGATCAGGGTCCCACCAGCACTGGCCTTGGAACAGATGGCAAACAGTGCCCAGGCCTCTGCCGGCGGCCCTTGCGGGGCAGGGAGGACTCTGGAAGGCTCGAGCTAAATCCAGGCTTCCAGCAACATCCTCTCCTCCTGGCCCCAGAGAGCAGAAGGGCAGCTGAGGGGAAGCAGAAATGAGCTTTTGGGTTTTCGGCAACTGCTTTGATTTTTTTGTTTTTCAAGAAGAAAACACTCAGCCCCAATCCCCGGGGGAAACAGGGAGGAGAGAACCAAAGGCTATTTCTGAGCCTGCTGCCTCCCCCAAAAGGAAGGGTGTGAACAGCGCAAAGAGAGTCCAGCCCTCGCTTCCTGGAATGGAGCGTGAGGGCAGCCCTTTGCATTTTGCAACCATTCTTCAATCACGGAATCTCATTTCTGGTCCTCACAATAACCCTAGCAGGGGAGACTGGAGGAGGGGTTGAATCCCAACTTTACTAGTAAAGAAATTGAGGCTCTGAGGTGTTAGCTAACGTCTGAGAAAGAGATGGAATTCTGATCCTAAGGCAGGTCCTGTGAGTCCAAATCTCCCACCGCATCCGCACCTCCGCATGCCTCTCGGGGCTTTTCCCTCTTCACACCCCTGTGCCCAGGCTGAGCCCCTGCAGGCCAGCACCTGAGAGAGGACCTAGCTTAGAGGGAAAGAATCCACTCCGTGACCCAGCTCTGCCACCATCCGACTGTGTGGCCTTGGACACATCCCTGATCTCTCTGGGCCTCAGTTTCTTTGTCTGCAAATGCCTACCTCTATCAATTGATGGAGGGGCAAGTAAGGTACCATATGTGAAATGGCTTCGCAAATTCTAAAATATTCTACCAATATGGGTGCTGTCTAGTATTACCTTCATGACAGGAGTGAGCAGAAGCACTCCCTGCTTCAAATGATCTCTCTCTCCTTTCTTCCCTTGGTGATCCAGCCTCCAGTGAGTCCTACTAAAGGGCAGATCCCCCTGGGAGGGGGTACACCTCTAACTGGTATCAGCCATGAGTTCCTCAGAGCCAGTGAGTCCATCAGCCACCCAGGGCTCTGGGGAGAGCTACGGCAGAGGGCATTCAGGGCCCGCCTCCACAAAAACCACAGGATGCGTCACACAGGAGATGGTCGAAATGGTGTCTCCAGGCCCCCGGAAGCCTTCCTTTCAGTTCTGCACTCTGATGGTCCTGGGAAGTGGGCTGACTGGGAGTAGGGAAGAGCTCTCCTGCTCCTCAGCCACCCACAGCCCCCCTCACCCACCCACCCATGCCGAGCTGCCCAGGGCCCTTCCCGCTGACCACCCTGCCCCCAGCAGGGACACCTTATGGGAGCAGTGCAGAGACCCCACCCTTCCACAGAGAGATGGGAGGAAGGAGACCCAGCTGATCCCCGAAGTGCTCCCATGCCTGTCCTCCAGCCGCCCAGGGACACAAGCCAGGCTGCTTCCTCCATGTGCACCCTTTCCTGCTGCAACTGTAGAGGGAGGGCCAAGGTCAGCTGGAGACAGAAGGGGCTGCTGGTGGCGTACGTAGGTCTCTCACCTGGGTCACTCTTTCCACCCCTTTCTGAGCTCCCATCCCCCCTCCAAGAACTTTCCCCGCTTCCCACAGTTCCCCAGCGCCTTCCTACAGCCTGGCTCTGGTGGTCATGAGGGACTCATTGTGTTGCGGCCTTCACAGCTTAACGTGGGACCTTCCTGACGTCTGTGCTGGGCCCAACGGCAGGGGTTCCAATGGTGGAGTATTAGGCACCTTGAAAGGTGGGGCTGAAGTGATGGGAAAAGAGGCCTTCCCTCTCCCCTCCCGTCCCCCGAGTGCAGCCACCCCCCACACCTGTTGTCAAGCTAGCCCAGCCCAGTGGCCCCAGGAGCTGAGAAGGGAGTGCTCAGCAACCTATAAATTAACAAAATGGGGCTGAGCAAGAATTTGCCTGGAGGGCTCGGTGAGGGGGTGTCCCAGCTCCTTTAGAGGTAGGGTGGATGCCAGGCACCTTGTCAGATAGCCTGTCACGATTCATAGCTCATTCACTCAGGTTCACCCGCCACAGCCCCAACCAAGAGCCACCCATCTGAGGGAGGAAGAAATAAAAGAAGACAAGTGTGAGGAAAGCATTTTCTAGCTCTTTAATAACTGTTCTCCTAGGTTCTGTTTATTCTGTGCGAAGTATGTTATAAAAATATTCAGCAAGCAAAGAAAGAAAGAAAGAAAGAAAGAAAGAAAGAAAGAAAGAAAGAAAGAAAAAGAAAGAAAGCAGGAAAGTCCTTTTAAAAACAGGTTTGAGGTGCAGAACAGGTTGATCCTATCAATGTTAGGAAAACAGCTCCTGCAGCAAAAAAAAAGGTTCGTGGATGTCTGTGTTTGCATTCCCTGGGAGGCGGGCAGGGGTGACGGTGAGGCCCAGGGGGACAGAGGCTCCAGTCTGTGAGGGCAGCTGCCAGTCCTGCTGGGATCATACCGCAGAAGACACGGCAGCTTTTCTCTGCCATGGTCTGGTCCCCATAAGCACTTCGTCCTGCAATGGGTCCGGCCTGCTAGCGGAGGCAATGACCCCTTCCTGAAACAGGGCACCACACCTCTGCTCATGACCATGTGACTCACAGGGATTTCAGTGGGAGGGCCATCCTTCCCCACCCCACTGATGTGGCCACCGTGCATCCGGCTTGGCCAGTGGCATGAGAACGCGGGACATGTGCTACATTCAAGCAGATGTGCTGAGAGCCAGTGTCAGTGTCCCGCAGCTCTCTTACTCTTTCTCCTGTCCCGAGAACCATGTGGTCCACACTGGGGCTGTTCCTTCAGTCAGGGCCCCAGACTGAGAAGACATGGGGCAGAGCCCAGCTGACCACAGCCACCAACGTGGGACGTGAATGAGAAAGACGCCGCTGGTTTTTTTGTTTTGTTTTATTTAAGATTGTTATTTATTTATCTGAGAGAGAACAAGAGAGCACAAGCAGCGGGAGGTGCAGAGGGAGAGGGAGAAGCAGACTCTTCTGCTGAGCAGGGACCCCGATGCGGGGCTCAATCCCAGGACCCCGGGATCATGTCCTGAGCCGAAGGCAGATGCTTAATTGACTGGGCCACCCAGGCGACTCAAGACACTGCTGTTTTGAGACACAGAGCTGTGGGGCTGTTTGTTACTGCAGCCTTACCTAGCAAAAGCTGACTGACACAGGGCCTTATACTCCTCTCAGGAGTCTAAAGTAGTGGTCTGAAGTCCATGGCCAGAGAAGCCTCCTCTGCTTTCTTGATCTTGTGCAGACTTCACCTTACCCTTGGTCCCCTAACGTCTGACTGGGACTCTCACTGGATGCCTAGCATAGCTCGCTACCCTATGACCCTTGGCTATGGGGCAACTTCATTCCTATTGCCACAAGCCCTCTGGTAAACTTCCCAGTCACACGCTCAGCTACTTTCCAGCCTTCTTTGGGCTCACAGGGACACTTCTCAGGCCCATCCAGGGGAGAAAGCTGACCTGGCGCCTCCCTCTTCCTAACCCCACTATGCCTCCACAGGCCACCCACAGGTTGGTACAGAGGCAGGCTTCTAAGTGGCCTCCTCTAACCCCCAACGGGGTGGAGTGAGACCCCTCTCTTCTCAGCATCCCCTCAGCCACACCAGCACTGGGCCCTGGGTGGAAGAAATCAGAGCACACACCTCCCGCCCCTTGCTACTCTTAGCATGTTTCCTCCATGGCCCTGGGCTGCAAAGGGGTAGTTCGCCATCTCTTCATTGTCATTACCTGAGCCCTTCCCACACGGGGAGTGGTCAACTCTGCTATCTAGTCCACCAAGGCTGACCCTGCATATGTTAAAGAAGGGTCTTTTTAGCAATCCCTTCATTTCCACAAAGCCTGGATGTCCAGACCATCATCTCAATAATGAGGTCAGACAGTCGGCTTGAGCCCCAAAGATGACCACCCACCCCTTCCCTGTGGCAACATCTGATGGCTGGTCTTCTGAGATGGGAGCTGCAGGAAAACCTGATGGAAACAGTGATATTAAAAAGAAATCAGTTCAAATGTTTAGGATGGTAAGTTTTATATTATGTGGGGTTTTTTTTTTAGATTTATTTATTCATTTGAGAGAAAGAAAGAGAGAGCAAGCAGGAGGGGCAGAAGGGTGGAAGAGAGACTCTCGAGCAGATTCCACACTCAGCACGGAGCCTGACGTGGGGCTCGATCTCAGGACCCTGAGATCACGACCTGAGCCGAAACCAAGAGTTGGATGCTCAAATGACTGAGCCACCCAGGTGCCCCATGTGTTTTCATAATTGTTTTATATCAGTTCAAATTCAAATCTATTTTGCCGATTAATTTTCCCCTTACATTACCTAGACACTTACACAGAGAAGTTATGAAATAGGGTGGGCTGGCAGCGGTAAGCACCTAAATAGCCACTTCTCTTAAATGTTGCTCTTTGTGGTATTTCTGTTTCCTCCTTCTCTGTGGTTCTTAGTCCTACCGAGGAGGGGAAGGACACTTCACTGTCACCCAGATTGCTGCAGTGGGGCTTAAAAATGGCCCTATCTATCCCATGTGACCTTCTGGCCCCAGACTCCAACAAAATCACAGATGAATGGAGCTCGGGGGCTTTGACATAAGCACTAAGATGCTCACTGTTATTCAGCAATCAGGTTGGCTGCATAGAACAGAAAACCCCAACAACAGTGGCTTAAACAAAATAGGGAAGCATCTCTCTCACATAACAAAAACATCAAAGGTTGGAAATTCAGAGCAGTCTAGCATGGGCACGATGTTAGCCCGGTCTCAGGCTCATTCTAGCTTTCTCCTCTGCCAAGGTAGGGTGAGAATTTTAAATTCACGATCACAAAATTGTTGCCGGAGTTCCCACCATCACACCCACAGACCAGGCAAGAAGGAGGGCCAAGGGCTCTTGTGTGCACCCTGTTTGAATGTCTCTCCCTTTTATGGGGATTTCGTGGAAGCCCAATCCAACTTCTGCCTATATCTCATTGTCCAGAACTGCGTTGTGTGGGGACCCCTAGCTTCAGATGAGGCCCCAAAATGTAGTATTTAAGCTAGGCCAATTGCCAACCCCCCAAAAGGTCGAGATTCTAATTAGTAGGGAAGAGGAGAGGGAGAGTTAGTCGGGAACTGGAAGCCCCCCTGTCACTCATTCCTAACACCAGTGTTCCCTTTACTGGCCCTGAGGCTGGTGGCTTCCAGGGTCTGTCTCCTCTCTCCCCTCCTATCATTTCTGTCTGTCCTCAGTTCCCTCAGATGATAAACCCCTTCACAAACAGAGACAAAATGCTACTCTCCCCACTAACCCAATCTTCCAATCCTACAGTCCTAGTTCAATAAATGCTTATTTTCAAATAGAAAAACAAATGACTCACTATTAACTATATACAGATGATCCCCGACTTATGGTGGTTCAGCTTATGGTTTTTGGGAGGTTTGTTTTTGTTTTTTGACTTTGTGATGGTGCAAAAGTGATACCTGTCCAGTAGAAACCAAACATGGAATTTGGAATTTGGAATTTGGACCCTTCCCTAGGCTAGCGATATGCGGTCCGACCCTCTCTCGTGGTGTTGGGCGGTGGCAGCCCCAGCTCCCAGGCTTTCGATCACCAGGGTCAACAGCCCACATCCTTACATCCACTCTGCACCCCTGCAACCATCCTGCATCTCACTTTCAGTACAGTATCCGATCAATTACATGAGATATACAACACTGTTATAAAAGAAGCTTTGTGTTAGACGATTTTGCCCAACCGTAGACTAATATAAGTGTTCTGAGCACATGTAAGGTCGGCAGGCCTAAGCTATCACGTTCAGTGGGTTAAGTGTCTTCAATGCATTTTTGACATACTATTTTCAACTTACGAGGGGTTGGTTTATCAGTACCTAAGTCCAGGAAGATTTGTATGCCTTGTGTTGCCTCCAATTACTTAACCTGAATCACTATTCTAACCCGTATTATAATTTTACATTTCAAAAGGGCACGCACTAACTTGGTGGGTGGGTTGTAAACTCTCAAGAATCTGGAAGAGCCCAATCCAGTGACCTTGGTGCTGGGGGTGCCCTAATGAATTGTGAGATTTCTGACCTGGGTTCTCCTGTTTATCAGTAACCACACAATAGTAATTTGATCCCTTTGTGATGCTTTAAAGTTTACACAGCTCCTTCAGCTGCATTATCTCACTCGGTCTTTTAAATAACTCTTTTAAGTAAGAAGGCCTGCTGTAATTATGCCTTTTTTTACAGATGATGAAATGGGGACTAAGTGAAGGTACGCGACTTGCCCAAAGGCATGCAATGAGTATTTACACTGGAACTTAAATGGAGGTCTTTGGACTTCAAGTCTGGGCCTTTTCTAATGTAGTGCTGCCCAATGGAAACAGAACGCGTTCCACATACGTAATTTTACATTTTCTAGTATTCCTTTTGAAAAAGTAAAGAGAAACAATGACATTAATTTTAATAAGAAAATTTTATTTAACTCAAAATATTGTACTTTCAACATGTAATCATGATAAAAATTATTACCTAGATATTTTACATTCTTTTTTTTTTTGTTTTTTAGTCTTTCGAATTCAGTGTGTTTCTTACATTTTCAGCACATCCCTGTTCAGACAAACCGTATTTCAGGTGCTCAAAGCCACACAAGGCCAGTGGACCCTATATTGGAAAGGTCAGCTCTAATGTTTGAAGGGTCCATTTAAATTTAAAACTAAGCTCTGAAATTGCAGATTTCATGACCAATAGTCCTAGAAATCACCTAGAAAAATTATCTTTTGTTGATACATTCTTGCAGTAAAGAACTGTGCCTCCAGCAATAGTCCCTATAGAAAAAAAGGTCTTTGCCTAGATCCATCACAAAGCACCACTGCCATCTGGTGGCAGCCTCCTGAATTGCAAGCAAATTCCGCAGATGAAATCTTCCAGGTTCTAGGAATGTGTTTTTTCCAAAGCATGTTCTTCTGACTGCATCTGATTTACCATGGGAATTTATTAAAAATGCACACCGCTGAGCCCCCCCAATCTGGAAGTCAGATCCCAAACACCCACATTTTTAATAAATTTCCCGAGTGATCATCATGCATACTAAAACTTGAGAATACTTTATCTGAAGAACATGCCTCCATAACACAACCAAAGAACATTCAGGGGCAGTATATGTCAGAAGGGGACTCATTTTTGTCAAGATGCTCCCCCTGTATTTTGGGGACCTTTCCTTTCTCTTTGTAGTCTGCTGGGTTCTATGGAGTTGCGTGCTGTTCCTAAATAGAAAAAACACCCAGCACTCCACATGCCCAACACACACAGAAAGCTGAAAAGAATCCGTAATCCAATCACTTTTAAAAGACTAGAAGAGGGGGCACCTGGGTGGCTCAGTCATTAAACGTCTACCTTCGGCTGGGGTCATGGTCCCAGGGTCCTGGGATCGAGCCCCACATCAGGCTCCCTGCTCAGCGGGAAGCCTGCTTCTCCCTTTCCCTCTCCCTCTGCTTGTGTTCCCTCTCTCGCTGTGTCTCTCTCTGTCAAATAAAGAAACAAAATCTTTAATTAAAAAAAAACAAAAACCAGTATTAAAAAAAAAAAAGGCTAAAAGAAAAAAGTTTCACGCCATCCCTGCCTGCCCCATGCAACCTTGTTCACAAATACGTACAGCTCAAGGCCACACCTGAGTCAGCCTCTGCTGGACCCTCCCCGCTGCTCCTTCCACACCCTGTGATGCAGCTCACAGCCCTCCCCTGGCTCTGAGACTTTGCAAATGTTGTTCCCTCCATCTGGAACGGTACTCTACATCCTCCCTCCTGGATGACAGCTCAACCCTCAGGAGGCAGCCCAGGTGGCATCTACTCAGGAACCCCCCCTGGGGAGCCCCCGAGGCTGGGCTAGGTGCCCCCACATTTCATCCTAAAGTGCCCTGCATGGTGGATTGTCTGTGCAGGGTCTGACCTCCCCACACAGCTCTAAGCTCCCAGGTGTCTCTTTTCTCTGTATCTCCACAACCTAGCAAAAACCACCAAAAGCAGGGCATTTAAAAATATTTGCTGAGTGAATAAATGTTTTCTGAGGCAACAAGTTGTCTGGTCTTTGAAATAACAATAGTGCCCATGTGTCTGGAAGAGACTAACAAGGCAGCCCTCCTGCCCCTACGTGCATTTTGCAGCCGTCTCCCGAAGTCATGGCAACGGCACCTGACAGCTGTGCTGTGGGACTTGGGGCAAGAGACTGTGGGAGGGGCTGTGATGCGGACACCCACGAGGGGAGGGAGACAACAGGGAGGGGTGCGGGGAGAGGGCAGGAACACAGCAACCTGGGAATGTCCTCACCGCCTCCCAGGAAGGGAGCCATTTCCCCAGAGGACAGAGGCCTGTCACATCTCGCCCAGCTAATCTGACAGAAGCCAGCTGCCTGACTCGCTGGGCCTGCCCCCGGGAAGGCGGGTTCGGGCTGAGAACCACAGGCTGCTGTGTGCCCCCAGGGACGGGGCACAGGGGGAGGGTAATTGACTTGTCTCCCAAATTTATTTATTAATTCCTAGCTACCCCATTTGATGTGGTTTCCAGGAGGCACACCGTTGAAATCTGCCCCCTCCCTCGGCCCCCCGGCAGAACATGTTACACTCGCACCGCAGAGTCCCCGGGGAGATGGGCGAGACCAGCCCCGCAAGGAAGACGGTGTGCGGCCCAGGGCCTGGAAAGGGGGCCCACCATGGGGGCAAACAGACCGTTGATGAGTAGGCCCCCAGCAGAGGGGCTCCCAGCCTCCCAGCTCAGGCATTGGGGGGGGCACTCAGGAGGCCTGGGTTAGGGACAGCCCTGCCACCTCCTGGGACGATGCAGGGTACACCTAGGGACAAGTCTCACCTTTGTGCTTCAGCTTTCCAGCTGTGGGACGGAGAAACCAGTGATGGCTAATGCACTCCAGAGGGCTGTGCGAGAAGATGGAATGTGACAAGGGGCGGGAAACTGCCACTACCAGCAAAGGGGGGCCCAAACCGACAGGAGCTCAAACGTGGGGGGTGTTCCACATGGGCAGCGGGGTGAGTCTCTAAGTGCTCACCTCAAGCCACTGAGACAGTCAACTTTATGCTCTCCCGACCATCCGTGTTGCCTGCAATTAGCACAAAGGAGTTATAAGCAGGGAAATACTAAAATAAGCAAAAGATGGGAAGATTGTGGCCCAGGGACCGAGCATGGGCCTGAATTTACAACCTGCCGGAGGCAAATCTTTGAGGCTGAATCCCGACAAGCAGGGAGGTTACAGGATGGAAGGAGAAAGGGGGTCCCCCACCCACCTCAGCCCCAGTCGGGAAGGAGCCCCCACCTGAGGGAGAGGGGTGGAGACCTCAGGGTAAGAGGTGGTGTTGCTGACTTGGATGAGCGCAGCCTCAGAGAGCAGCCAGAAGGAATGGGAGTCAGACCCCCATGAGTCTCCACCACCTTCTAACTCACATGTAGCCTTAGTAGAATCAGCACAGACAACATCTGGGTAGCTGGTGTGCTGGGGGAGGGGTGGCTCCCAATCCTTCAGACCCTAAGGAGACCCTTAGTGACAGCCCAGGAAGAGGGGAGTTGACTCCATAGGCCAGGCGTCCTTGATGCTCCTTCATACACCGTGGCCCTGGTCCCAGGAATGTGTCTGCATGTGCAGCCCAGGCAGGGCTTCCGGCCAAGGCTGCAGGCTGGGCCCCGCAGACCCTGACCACAAGGAGGCACGACCGGCTGCTTCCCCCCCACCAGACACACACTGCCCGGGCCCCTCAGTAACTGCTCGCTCCCTCCATCCACTGGAGGAGGGGCTCATGAGGAAGAAAATGTTCAAAGGTCTCACCGTGGGCAGCAAGCCAGGGTCCTGGGAATCTAAGATATAGATGCGTACGCAGAGGTACCTGACCTTTGAGAATCTGGAAGAACTGGCCCAAATCCCATCACTTATACTCTGCCTACCAGTCTTTGCCCCAGCACCACTTCGGCTGAATAGATCAGAGGGCAGATAGCATCCCTGCACACGTTCGGGGCCCCACCTCCACATGGACAGGCTCAAACGCCAGAATCCACCCCCTTCCTCCGCTCCCCCACCCAAGGATGCTCACACAAGGCCACTGTGTGTGGAGCGAGGCCACTGAAGTTTGGTGGGAGGGGGCTTTACCATCGCCTGTGGCTCTGTCATCTACTGCCTTTCAAAGCCTCCAGCTTTTTCATTTTCCAGTCTCATCCCCGCCAGCCCGCCTCCATAGAAAATTGGTGTCAGAGACGACATTTTTCTCCCTCCGCTCCCTGGCTTCTCTTTCCACCTTCAAAGACTCACTCTCTTGCTCGCTCGCTCACTCGCTGGGCTAACCCCCAGGCTGGGCCCTCTCCTCCAGGCCTGCCCCTCAGGTCCAGGGAAACATGAGCAGAAGCTCTGAGACGTGTGGTCTTGCACTCCAGCCTCCTCACGCACCCATACCCACAGGCTCCACAAGCCGCTCCTGGAAGGGGAGAACTCGGGTCAGCCTCCAACCCCCAGGACATTCCCCGGCCCAGACCAAGGGCTCCCTTCTCTTTGCCTTCACCTCAAGTGCAAAATGGAGGGGTTGCCCAAAAATTCAGCAGGCAAGAAAGTCCGATTTTAATGCAATATTTTTTAAAATCAAAACTAACACAAAATATTGATAATGGATGAATGAAATAGATTTTTTAATAGAGACAGGATCGGTCTTACTGAGTTTCCCTTTTGCCTCAGGCTCCAATGTGGAGGGGCCCAGCATTGCTTTGAGTCTGCCTCAGGATGAAACCACCATAGGCGGGAAGGTACTCCTTAAAAGTGCCAGGAAGGTGAAGGGGAGCATGACTCAGAGTTCTCTGAAGAAGACTACAACCAGCCAAATAGTGCGTTTTGCCAGGGCTCGAGCTACTTGAGTGCCACAAACCCATGGAGACAGGAGCTCATGTCCCCTGATGGGCCCAGACAGGAGCCAGCTCCTGGGAAAGCACAGGCCGAGTGCCAGATGAGGGTGCACCCCAGCCTGTGTGGGCACCTGGGGAGGGGGAGGCAGAGGGGTCAGGGAGCGGATATGGAGGCTGTGGAAGGGGTCAGGGAGGCAGAGAACCTGGGCGCAGGGCAGGCAGCGCCTCCAAGCCCACTCAGGCCCTGGCCAAGGAGCCCCACAGTCTGGCCCATGAGTGTAGGAGCCCAGATCCTGGCCCGCATGATTCATCAGGCCTCTGGCTCCTCAGGCACGACCAGTCACTGGGGATCCCGACATCATGCCTGCCAGAGAGGTTTACCATCCCCAGCTTGGAAAAATCCAAACTGGCTGATAATGCTGACTCTGCGAGACTGAAATCATCTTCACCTCCAGAAGGGAAGCCTGTGTCTGCTTAGCCAGACCAGACAAGACCTGGACTCCTGCCCCATCCCCCCAGGACCTTCCCAAGGGCAAGAGCTAGCCCCACCTCTAGGCTAGGCCATTTTCCAGGGATGTTCTCCATGCTTTACCTCATAATTGTAGGAAACACTGAGCTCAGAATGGGTGAAGGGGGCTGCGGTTCCAGCCTGCAGAGGCCAGGCAGGGGACACGGGGGAGGCACAAGGTGGAGTCATGGCCCCAGCCCTAGCCATGCACCGTCAGGCTTGCCCTGGGTGTATGGGGCGGGGTGGGAGTGATAGCTAAGCCATTGTCTACACACTGAAGAGGCCGAGGCCTCTAGTGAGGACAGTTTTAGCTGGCTACGGCGGCCATTTCTGGAAGTCTGTCTGCACCAGGGGCCTGTGCTGTGCTTACATTCACACTTATTCACTCAACAAACACTCACTCTATGCCAGGCCCTGGGCCCACGCGGACCAGGCTGTGTGTGCCCTCATGCTGGGCTGGACAGATGCCAACCGCGCTGTGCACACACCCAGTCTGGGCAGGACCCTGCACCCCCTCACGAGGACCAAACATCACACTCGTGGCACTCTCACATACTCACCTAGACCGTTCACACTTAAGGGCTCCTACCTCTGCCCCTCAGAGTCACACCCGCTTCGGGCGACAGATGCTGCTTGTTGGTGGCAGCAGATGAGGTACACAGAGGCCCACTGCAGAGGCCAGGGCCACTCGGGGCAGGATGACAAAGGACGGGCTGGGTCCTGGGCTGGGTTAAGGCCCAGCCTCCGTCTCTGTCTCCCAGGCCCATCTGGTTCCACTGACCTGTGGGCAAGGAGCCGTCTCAGGCTGACATGGTGTTCTCCAGCCAGGGGGATCCAAACGCAGAAACGGGACCTGAAGAATGTCCAAGAGTGACAAAATGTGGAGTGGGTTCAGCTCTGCCACCGTCTCTCCTCAGGCCCACTCATAGCCCTATGCTTCATCACCCCAAGCACCCCCCACCTTCCCCTTTTCTGCTCTTGCAGCCTCTGTCCCCACCCAGCAGCTGACCTGATCGTCTGGCCAGTCTCTCTTCCTAAACATCCCGCTCCTTTCATCAGGTCACTTCCCCTCTCAAGAATCTTCAGTAGCTCCCCATCACCTAAGGATGAACTCTGGCTGGCACTCAGAGCCCCCTTGATAGACTGGAGCTGACCTTCCCGTTCATCTACCACTCCTCCCTTCCCAGACCCCCTCTGTGTGGGCACCGTCATTCCATGAAGATCTTGCCCTTTTCCATCTCTGCATCTTTTGCAAAGTCCTCTCCTCCTCCTAGAATGTCCTTTTTCCCTCCACATCCTCACCACCCTTCAAGGCCCAGCTAAACTTTCACCTCCTCCAAGAAGTCTTCCCTGATGACCACAGTCCACAGAGATGGCTCCTCTCTGCCTCCTCTCCACACCATATGCTGCGCCCACCCCCACCTTGATACACCTCTTACCCTGTTGGGGGATTTGCTCTTCTCTGCTAGATGCCACGCTCCCTCAAGTGTAGCACTGGGCCGGCGGGGGAGAGAGCAGGTCCAAACTTCCCTGCTTTTTCTCCACAGCACAGAGCTGGGCACACTTACCCAGAGGCTCTGAGGAAGGCATTTGTGGGCTTCTCTCACCCCTAGCCCATTCCAGCCATATCTGATTGTGTGACTGTCATCTCTGGAACGGCTTGCCTCTGGCCAGCCAGACTCCCTGTTCCCAGGGCAGCCTTGGCTGGCCGGGTGCTTTGCGGCTCCCCGTCAGGCCAGGGCCTGCTCTGCTGGGCCGGGACCCACACACATTCCTTCAGAATTAAACAAGGTCCCATCAGCTCCAGGCTCCCCAGCATCACGATGACCCCAGTGGCTTTTGGAAGTAGCTTTTTGCCCTCCCCGGGGTAGCGAGGCCCACTTGGTTCCAGAGGAAAATTCTCTGGTCTCGAGGCAAAGACCTCAACAGCCACAGGGGAGGGTGAAAGGTCACATTCAGGATCGCTGAGAAACCGGACACAAGGCCCAAGACTTTACTCGCAACCACATCGGGCCTAGTGTCCATCTTGCCAGACAGCTAAGGTGCACATGTGTGTGCAGATGCAGAGACACACACACACCCGCACACAGACACAACACACAGGCAAACACGTATACACAGTGTACACTGCAAACACACACTGTTGCCAGGTAAGCATACGTGTTAACACGTAACCACACATCATGTGTGTGCATACATATATGTACCACGCAAGTACACGCGTCAACACCCAGAGACTTGCGCACACACACATACCCCATGCTGCCCCCCCAGAGACCCCAGAGGTGGGCTGGGCAGCCTGGCCACCCTCACTGGGCTGGGGCTCGGGCCAAAGCCCATCCCTTCTCTTCCCAGAGCCGCAGCAGGAGAGGGCAAAAACGTGACCCGAAGCAGGGCAAGGTCATTTTCATCCTCCAACAGCCTCGGCCCCAGAGGCAGAGGCCCCTTAGCTAAAACAAAAGAGGAGAGTTCCATTCGCACCGCCCCCACCTATGGCTGGGTGCAGTGAGAGAAACGGACCCGGGCGGACGGCGTGGGGGCGGAATGGAGAGGTCCAGCTGCCACACATCTCCGGGCTTCTGGAACACGGAGACAGCATCTGCCCCTGTCTGCTCGTTGGAGAGCTTCAGAGTGTCCCCCCAACCTCCAAAATGTGCTCAATACTTGATGCCAGTCTTGGAGCTGAAAATGTTGGGGTGCTGCCTCCTGGGGCAGCAGGAGGGGGCAGAACCAGAGGAGAGGGTGGAGGAGCCTCTCATCTATGACCCTGCCGCCCAGCAGGCCCGGCAAGGAGCCAGGGCACAGGGCAGCACTGACACGCTCAGGCAGCACGGTCACACTTGTCGTGTAGGCCCTCTGCAGAACCAAGCAAACGGCCTTGCTCTCAGCTTTGGAATCAGATGGGCCTGGGTCCCGATCTTGCTCTGCCACGTGGCGATGGAACTTGGGGCAAGCCACCCAATGCCCTTGGCCCTTGTTTGCACGGCCATGAAAAGAGGGTGATAGAATCGAGTTCACGGGAAAGCTTCGGGGATTGAGTGTGGTGGTCTGGGGAAAGGAGTTAGGCCTGAGTATGTGTTTGAACCTAAATGTGACTGAGTCAGACCTGAATTTGGGGATCTCAGGAACCCAGATGGCCCTGTGCACAGGGCAATGAGATAGCTCTCAGACAGAAGGAAGGTGCTTCCAGAAGCCTTCACTGAGGAGGATTGGGTGGTCATCCCCAGCTTTGGCCACAAGGGTCCCAGACTGGATGGTGAGAACAGGGATAGTTTAAGACCACCCTCATATTTCCTCCGCAGGCTCTGAGAGTAGATTCTATCAATGTTTGAAGGAACAGGGTCATTACAAGATCAAGAGAAGCCATAGCCTCGGGACCAGCCCAGTCCATTAGGCTGTTGGAGGCACAAGATCTCCCTCCTTAAACTTAATCCGTGGAACCACGATGGTCTTAGGACCCTGCTCAGACTCAATCAATATGCCTAACCGAGGTCACATGGCTCCTCCAAGCCAGCCCGGAACCCTTCACAGTAAAGTGATCTGGCCACAGCCTGTCCAAAAATATGTGCCTATATAGAAAAAGGTGCTCCTTCTTCAATATTTCCATTGGTCAAGAAATTATTGTAATATACATATAGTGTTAGAATAAGCACTTTACTGCCATCTGCAGGAAATCTGCCATAAGAATTACACACTGCCCACCTTTGGAGCCAACAGAATTACTGTAAATATATGAAAAAGTTTTCCAAATAATAACAGTATCTATGATATGAATAGTGCTCCCTCCGGTGCGGTGCCCCGGAGTAATCTTGTGCTTGGCCCTGCTTGTGGTCTCCATCACCCCCAGTATGGGCTGAATTGGATGCCCCCAAAATCCATACACTGAAGCCCTGACCTCCAGCACCTCAGAATGTGGCTGTATTTGGAGATGGGGTCTTTAAAGAGGTGATTAAAGTAAAATGAGGCCATTAGATGAGCCCTAATCCAATCTGACGGGTGTCCTTACAGGGAGAGGAGACTCGGACACGCAGGGAGACACCGGGGATGCATGCACAGAGGGACCACCCCCTAAAGAGCTAGCAAGAGGGCGGCCACCTGTGAGCCAAGGAGAGAGGCCTCCGAGGAAACCAACTCTGCTGGCACCTTGATCTTGGACTTCCAGCCTCCAGAACCCTGAGCAAATTCATCCGTCTTTTGAGCCACCAGGTCAGTGGCAGCCCAAGCTAACAGAGCCCCTTCCTTAGTTACTATAATTGCCCCATCCCCCAATCCCCAAGACAGACTCAGAGCCTCCCTCAAAATAAACCCGTCAGGATGGGGGACAATCGACACCCTGAAAATGCAGACTAACGGACTGGGCCCTGCCCTCAGCAGCATCACACCTCCACCTAGCTGGACAAGCATTCCGCACCAGTGATCCTGGTGCGGGGCGATCTGGAAACGTGCAGGGCCTTCCACAGTCAGCTCCTGCCACCCACCCAACACCAAAGAAGGCCCCAGAAGGATCCGCCTGGTGCCTCTGCGCTGGGCCTCGTGTAGAGCGAGTCAGGCTGCCCTCTGCCTCCACAAGGAGGGCCAAGCACACAAAGCCCTCTGTTCCTGAGGTGGGAGAGGCCTGCGGAGGCTGGGGGTGGGGCTGAGGGGAGCCCACCTCTCCCCCACCAAGCAGCCAGGCGGAGGACGGAGGGGTCGCAGTCTCCATCCACAAGGGGAGGGTGTGGGAGGCTCTGGGGCAGGCATCAGGGCAGGGCTGGAATCTGTGTTAGTCCCAGCAGGCCCACTGCCCACAGCCCTCGGTTCTTTTAGGAGCCTCCGAAAAACAGAGGCATTTCTTTTAAAATCGGAATAAATATAATAATAATTAATATAATAATGAATCCTACCTGGGCTATATTCACCTTTATACTAGCACAGTCATAAAGCATAATTTTTAATTTTTTTTTATGAAGGAAGAGTCTCCCGGAAGCAAAAGTACATCGTTCCACAAAAGTCATAATGTGGCCCTAGGAGCTCTGGGTGTTGCAGGGGGTCTGAACTAGAGCAGGGGTTTGTTGTCCCTCTCCTTCCCCAGGGTCTGAAGGGTAAGCCCCTCAGGACAGGCTGCACCCGGCAGGTACCAGAACCTCTCCCCTCTCCCCAGCACTGGCACATCCACATCCTTCAAGCCAGGAGGCAAAGCCCGCCCTGGAGGCCACTGGGCCAAGCCAGAGTGGTCGGGCAGACAGGAGGGTGGGCCTCAAGCCAGGGTGAGGACTCTGCCAACAGTTTCCCCTGGGTGCTGGAGAAGGGCTTACCAGTGTGTCCTGTCCTCGCAAGAGGTGCCGCTCCTTGTGGGGCACATGACCCCTTCCGCCCAGGCCAGGGGCGTGCTCAGCTGGGTGCAGCTGTGGCCCCTGCTGCTGGAGTTTGACTTTCAAAATTGATTTATGGGGAACACCAGGCTGCTTGAAAGGCACTTGCATTCCTCCCCCATGAAGCAATGATTTGGGGAGGGAGAGAAGGGCCCTGGAGCCCTAAAGGGGCCCCAAGAGAGGTGGGGAGCACTCACAGAACTGGAGCTCCCTACACAAGGGAGGGCCCCCTTCCCCCCCGCCCCACCCCGTGGGCACAGCCGCCCCTCGGGGCCTGCAAGGAGCCTTCCTCGGAGAAATGACATACTCATGCAATAGAATGACAATAGTGCAGAGTTGAAAATAAGGGGGCCAGAGTTACACATGTCCACATACCGGAATCTCGTAAACATTGAGGGGGGAGAAACAAATTGTACAAGAATACATATTAGAATGATGCTATTTACATAAAGCATGAAAAATAACTCTATAAATACTTCCAGAAAACTTGCATAGTTAGTACAAAGTTCAATTTGTGACCATGAAAAAACACCAGCTATAGGATAGTAGGGGGGTGCGGTGGAAGGGAAGTGAATTCTACTAGATTTGTAATTTTATTTCCCAAACTGCTTTGTGGCTACGCCGGTGTCCATTATATCACTGTTTGTTTTAGTATATCTGAATTATTTTATAATAACAGTATTTTTAGGAGAATGAAGCCCCAAGGGAATGGAGGATGAAAGAAAAAGTCCTGGCTTCACGTCCAGTATCGCCCAAGTCCAAAATCCCCAAAGAGCTTTCCCATGACTTGATGCCGCTTGGAGCCACGTCCCTGGGGGAGAAAATGTACCCACAACCAAACCTGGATCCCTCACTTCACTCCTGCATCACCCAGGGATGAGACTGGTGAGGCACTCGGGAGAGACCTCTGGCTGCCCCGGGAGTGGGGCTCGGGCACTCAGCAGAGTGATGGCAAGCAATCACAAAGCCCCCACTGTGCTCGAGGCCAGGGTGAAAGGATGTACCCCAAGATTCCTGCCTGAGTTCCCAGAGCTCCACTGTCACCCTGTAGACTGATTCTCCCAGATGGCCCAACCCTCACCCAACCTAGACTCTCCTCTCCCTCCAAACAGGCCTCACTGATAAACCAGGGGCCCCGCATAGCTGTGCTGGCCCAGAAACCAGGCCTGGGCTATGGCTGCAGCCACAAACCCCAAAGCCACCCCGAGTGACCCAGGCTACAGCTTCTTATGCTTCTGCTCCATCTCCTCCGAGGACTAGGGGTCTGGGCCTGGGTCTTGCTCCCTTCCGGCCCTCCAGTGGCGGAACTGGCCCCTGGGTGTGGCCCAGCTGACATCTCATTCTCTAATATGTCAGCCTGACTCCCTGCAACCTTGCCAAACGTGCATTTTTTTTTTTTTTTTAACTTTGAACATCAAGAGACACGGAAGGACTTGGAAAGGTGGGCACTCTGAGGCAGTTCCGGGGTAGGGCGGGACGGGACCGCATCAGCCCAGCCCGTGGCACCTACCAGCCAGGCTGTAGAAGTTGCTGGGCTAGGAGAGAGGCTCCAGGCTCAAGGCCCAAGTGGCCCTCAGCCTGTATTGCCCCCACCCCCCCCCCGGCCACCAGAAGCCAGGATGAAGTCACAGCAAGAGTGTCTCTGCCCCAGGGGTCTCCTGCCTGCCTATTTTCTGTGTGTGTGACTAGCTCCCTGCTGCCGAGGACCTTGCTCATTCATTCTGCATATATTAAGCACCTATTACCTTGTGCCTTGCGGGACATTGCGGCCTCAGTGGTGAAGTCCCATCCTTGCTCTGAAAGACCAGACTGAGCCATGGCAGCAACCAGCAACAGAGTAATTGTCAGAGAACCTGTAGCCTGCTTGGATGCTGGAGAGCAACCAGCCAGACTCTTCTACAGACAAGGAACCGGCACCCAGGAGGTGACATCATTGCCCAAGGTCACATTCTAAAGTGCAGAGCTGAGCCCTGAGCACTCTCCATGCCGCTAGAGGGTCCCAGAAGCCCCAGTGGCCCTGGAGCCAATCTGAGTGTACCTCCTGAGCTTGGTGCTCATTGCCAGGCTGTCTATGGGGAGCCCAGCTGAGCCCAGAACATGCTCCCCACCTGGGGCTACACATGGGGAGATCCGAGGCCATACTCACAATGCCACATCTGAGGCCAAAAGCTGCCCACCCCCTGCCTAGGAAAACAGGGCAGAATCCGGAGATGTCAGGATCTTCCCCCCAAACCCAGGGATTCTCCAGCATTCCCTCTCTGGGGAGGCACCACATCCTCCATTGCACAAGCCAGAAACCGAGAAACCGTCCTTGACATTCCATCTGTCACCTGCTCAGATAAGGTGCCCTGAGCCAGGATGACCATTGCCTGCCCTCCCTGCCCCCGGCTCTGCAGAGGCCAGGTCCAGGGGGGCCTTCCACACAGGATGGTACTCGGTGAAAGAACAGGGGTCTGTGTCCCTGCCTGGAGAGAAAGCAAGCCTATGCCCCCCCACCGGGGACAGCTTAGGCTAAAGCTCTGCTCTCGGCAAATGGGCTCTGGGCATCCCGGAATTAGTTTGGGGCAAGGAGGGCTGGGGAGTCAGGGTGCACATCTCCAAACATCCAGAATGACAGCTCTGCCTTATTTCATGATAGGCACAGCCAGCCGGCAGGCATGTTCTTCTTGGCCCACACCACGTTTTAGATTGAGGTTTGTTGCCAGCATGTAACTTTTGGACAGTTCCATAAAAGACCAGATTTGTACATGGGAGAACTGGCTTCCCTGGGTGGGCATGGCCCTGCTGAGAACGGGGTTGTCACTCTGGATGGAGCACATACTGTCCAGGAGCTGCGGTGCCCACCACTCCCCGCTGCTTCCCAACCCCGAGGCCCAGGGCCCTTGACCTTCCTTCCTGGGTCCTGCCTCTCCTCCCCTCGCGTTACCTCCTGGGTCCCTGTGTGCACTGGAGTTTGCGAATCCTCACTTTAGGACCTGAGAACAATGTTGCTAGTGAGATAACATGGCTCCATGATGTGTATGTTCCTGGGACAGTCCATCATCCCTGGCCTGCAGCAGCCAAGGTAGAAGGTGCCAGCCCGCCTGGGATAGAAGAGGGAGCCATGGCAGAGAAGACAGCTTTGTTGTACAACCTTCAATCGAGCAGGAGGGAGAGGCTCTGGGAGCCCAACATACAGCCGTGCTGGAAAGGGAGGCGACGCTCAAACCAGGGGGGGGGTGCTGTGGGCTTGCGTTTTCCTTTGCAGATTCTAAAGCAAGCCTCTTTTCCCTAGTACAAGATCATGCCCTCGGTCCTTCTGCCCCCACCCCCAGACTCAAAGCTCCCCCAACCCATTTGCTGTGCCACAGGAGAGGGAAGGTGTGTGTGGGACTGAGGCCTGCGCCCACCCCAGAGATTTCCAACTCACCACCGAGGGAAGACCACCAGCCTAGGAAGGACCTCAACTGCAAGGAGATTTCGGCCCCACGGTGACCGGAGGGAGGGAGGAAGCTGAAGCAGAAGAAAGGGAGAGGCTCTGGGGGTGGGGGCCAAGGGCACATGCCCTCTGGGGGGCACTGAAGGGAGGGACAGGAGGCTTCTCAAGGGGTGAAGGAGATGGATAGATCAAAAGAGGAAATAGAGGCGCCTGGGTGGCTCAGTTGGTTAAGCGACTGCCTTCGGCTCAGGTCATGATCCTGGAGTCCCGGGATCGAGTCCCGCATCGGGCTCCCTGCTCGGCAGAGAGTCTGCTTCTCCCTCTGACCCTCCCCACTCTCATGTGCTCTCTCTCTCTCATTCTCTCTCTCTCAAATAAATAAATAAAATCTTAAAAAAAAAAAAGAGGAAATAGTACTGTTCAACCGCCTCCACCCCCACTGGGACCCCCAACTCTGCCCCCTTTGAATTCCCTCCCTGGAAACTGGAGTTTCCTGACATCCTTCTGCCCCTCACCTTCCTCCTACAAGCACACACCCCAGCCAAAAGGAAAAGCAGACTCCGAAGTCAAATTCACTCAGGTCATGGGGACGCAAAGGAGTGACCATGCATGTCACCTAGCCAGAGAAACCACGAGTCGGGCCTGACTGTCGTCCCACATCGCAGCCAGCCAGGTTAGGGATGCCAGACAGAATCACCATCGCCACAGCCCAGGGCCATAAAAAACCGGCCTTCAGGCAGAGCACAATGGTCTAGTTCTCGGGATATATACAAATGTCGACTGACTTATCACTCAGCAGGCACCAAAGGTTTAATGAAATCTTACTGGCAGAAGACTCAAGGTTGAGAAACTTCGAACCACGTACTTGATATTTTCCTGCAAATCAGGACAAGGCTGCGAAGATTTGGTCTGAGCTGTGAGAAGACATCTTGTTTCAGCTCTTGAGCGCCAAGTTCCCTCTGGCCCGCGGCTCAGGCCCCACCATCCTAGTAGGCCGTCATTCCTGCTGACCTGCCATCATGGACCACGGGCAGCAGGAGCTGGTCCAGCAGTGGGCAGGGTCTGCCTGGAGCCTTCTGGACTCTCCCGCCCAGCCCAGGTTGGGTCATTGACAGGCTAGAGTCAGAGGAACCATCTATGGGATGAGAATGAGGACCACAGAGGCGGCCAGGCCCTTTGCCAGCCCAAGTGGGTGTCCCTTTTTCCTTCTGGCAGGCCCCACCCACTCAGCCAGACTCCTGCCCCCCTGGGCCTCGGTGTACCACACCCCTCCCCCCCACCCACATCTTGGTGCCATTTCCCAGAAATCCGCTTGGGTGGCAGGAAATGACCTCTCAGGTTCCCTTTCTTACAGCATCCCCAAACAAGCCCACAGAGCAGCCTTTCCACTCCGAAGGTTTACTGCCAATCCTGAAGGAAAACAGAGTGGGAATGATAAAATTAACAGCCCCAGGAAGGGACCGATGCTCAGCCAGCCTTCCTCCGCAGCTTTATAGTCACGGGCCTCGCCTGCCAGCACTAATGTTCCTTTTGCCATGAAGCCAGTCATCCTCCCTTTTAACCTTCGCCCTCCTCCCCGCCTTCCTCCAACCGCCTCCTCCAGGCCCTTCAGCTGCCAACAGCCTACTTTCCCAGCTTTGATTTATCTCCACCAGAGGGAAGGCAGAGTTCAATCCAGCCCCACAACCAGTACCTTTATAAAGAAAGTATCTCAAACCCACCCAAGGTCCGGACAGACGGAGGCACAAAGATACACCTCGATATCCTGGAGACAGAGCTAGGGCCCACGCCAGACATGCCACACACTCTCGCACGCAGGACAGACCCCCGGACACGTTCCGGAAGACGCACCAAAAGCCCGCCCTGCACTGAGAGCAATTTGGAAGTTTCTTTTGAGGAAAAACACTCTGCTCCAAAGAAGGCTCCTGACAGGCCGGTTTTTTCAGAGTGGCTGGATAAATTGCTTTTCTGCAAAAATAAACACAAGTGAACTGCATTAGCTGAGCGAGTGACACATTAGTTACAGATGCAAGGCCTGTCAGAACATTGAGGGAACAGCTTTTACTGGGGAAGGGCTGAAAGACTCATAAATAACCAGTTGGCAATCTCACATAAACATTTGTGCGTTCTCATAAACACCGCCTACCACAAGCGCTGGCCTGGCTGCTGGTGCGGCCAGGAAGAGCCCTCTCCCCCCTTCCTCAGAGCACAACAAGGCAGCAAGGTGGGGGCTGGTCACAGGCACCTCTTCCCGCATAGTCCCAGCTCCTTGGACTCACGCTCATGTGCCATGGGGTAGAAGGAAAGATCCAAGCCCCATCCTCAATATCTGCCAGAGAATGAGAATCCAGGACCAGCCCCAGTGGGACAACTGGTCCACCTTCCTCCCTCTACATAGACTAGAAGAAGAGAGAGAATCAAGAGATATAATAGTGCTGGGGGCTGAGTTATTACCTAAAGCCAAGTGAGGAATTTAAGAAGTATAGAAATGCCCCCTGGATTTGACTCCTGTGGTGCCCATCAGAATCATGAGGAAAGTGGGATGAGGGCAGCACCACCCCCACTCAGAGAACATAGGCCACAGGGGTTGGCACCAGCCTCGTCCATCCATCCACGAGGGGAGTCTGGGCTTCCTCCCATTGGCTCTCGGGGATGCCCTTGCCTTGGGGCCTGGGGTTCTCTCCTCTGAGCTGAACACCTCGGAGCCACATCCAGCTGATCCCATAAAGAAGGGCAGAGTGGGCCATGTGCGCTGACTCACATCTGTCTTCCCTATTTCTCTTACGGTGCCTACCAACCCAACAACCACCTGGTACCCTCATCCCCCATACCTTTCCCAAGCCAAATCCACTTTCTAGAAAGGATCCGAAGCACTAATTTATCCTGAGGTATGAGTAACACTCTCTGTGCTTCCTTCTTATCCTCTCTGCCACAGATGCTTAGGGCAAAGGGACAGAGTATGAAGTGGTAAGATTTAAAGCAAATGGCTAATACTCACAATCTTTGCTGAACATTTGACTCAGCCAAGAAGGGGGAAGAGTTTCGATCTTTTCAGGGAGGCAGGTGTGGAGAGAAAAGAGAGAACGTCCACTGGCCCCAAGATGGCACTACGATGGTTAGCTTCAAAACCAGCTCCACCACCCACATCTCAGTAACTTTCTATTGAAAGGCCCAAATCCTTAGACTGAGTGAGCTTCTCCTTTATCCATCCTGTTTCTTGACCTGGTTCCACCCAGACTTCGACTTGACTTCCCTCGCTGCCCCTCACGCACCTTGTGGTCCAGCCAGACGAATTCATCCCTCCCCTCCTTAACCCTCTGTTAGAATTTTGTGCTTTCTTTTACCTCAGTTCCTCTTCCAAGAAGGCCTTTCCTTCCAGTCCTGCAAGTCCAGCTCCAACCCACCCTTCCAGACTCAACGCAAACACCTCTTCATGTCTCCCTCCTTTGACCTCTGGGAGAATTTTTTCAGTTCCTTGCTGCTGACTTTCCTTCTTCTTGTAAGTTATTAGTGTATCTGGCCCAATCCCCTAGAGATGTTAAACCCTCAGATCTGTGTCATATTAATCCTTCAGGTTCCTCCACCCTCTCAGACCCTCGCCAATGCCTGGGACATGGGAGGTGTGTTGAATCCATAAAGGAAGGTGGGGATGGCGTCTGGATTCGGGGTCGTGATGGTGGTGGGGATAATGTGAGCAGGGAGAGGAGAGGGTGGTAGTGATGGAAACTGGCCAACAAATCTGCCCCTGGGCAGCCTCCCTTTTGGCTTTCATTCTGCAGCCCAACAACGAGCAGAGCTGTTGTTGCTTTGGAAGAGGAATTAAGATGCCAGGCAGGTACAGCCAGCCAAGCACCATTGCTCTATTGAATCGAGCTCAGCGGTCTAGGCTCTTTCTTCCCATCAACAAATGGAACACTTTATGAGAAAATACAAAGCACAGCCCTACACAGAAATATCGAAGCCTCCTTGGCCAGGACATCCCTCAGAAGGGAACGCAATGTAGCCATAATTTATTGCGTTCAATATTTTTGCTTCCAATCTTATTTTTATAGACATTATTTCATAGACTGCAAGTCAAACACAGATGGAAAAGATTCTGGCTTTGTAATAAGAGAAGGTTTATGGTGGGCCAGCCCGCTGCTCTGTGTTTGTGTGTGAGTTAAACGCGCATTATCATGTCCTTAGGTGGGGCAGGGAGATGCTTTTATTATGTGTTTGGACTTTGATCCAACAATTCTGCCTTCATCTCTCCACTAGGCCAGGGCCTCCGGATACTCCCAAGGGGAGGAAGTAACAAACACCGAAGCGGGGCAAGGGGGAGGAGAAGTGCGCCAGCCTTTGAAATGCATTCTTGGCTCTGGCCGGACCTGCCTTTCCATGGGTCTTCAAAGGGCCTTGACCCAGGGACCGGGCCTCCTCCCCAAAGGACAGAGGTGAAAGGAAGTGGACACTATGGTGTTATATGTATGACTCTGTGTTGTGTGATTTGCACCGTCTCTTGGGGTGGGGGAGATCAGAACACTGAGCTCACACTGCCTATAAAATGCCCTTGAGATTCTCTGTAGATAGTCTCATCCAAGGAACATTTTTTTAAAGATTTATTTATTTACTTGACTGAGAGAGAGGAAGTGTGTGTGCCTGCGCGAAGAGGGGAGGACGGAGAGAAGCAGACTTCACGCCCCGTGTGCAGCCCAACGCAGGGCTCGATCTCAAGACCCCAAGATCACGACCTGAGCCGAAAAACCAAGAGTCAGACGCTTAACCAACTCAGCCACCCAGGCGCCGCCCGCAACTAACATTCTTAAAAACATCATCTGGCTGGGCGCCTGGGTGGCTCAGTTGGTTAAGCGACTGTCTTCGGCTCAGGTCATGATCCTGGAGTCCCGGGATCGAGTCCCGCATCGGGCTCCCTGCTCGGCAGGGAGTCTGCCTCTCCCTCTGACCTTCTTCCCTCTCGTGCTCTCTATCGCTCTCATTCTCTCTCTCTCTCAAATAAATAAATAAATCTTTAAAAAAAAAAAAAAAAACATCATCTGGCTTACGATGTTCATAGTCCAGAGGTACTAAGGTTTGTTCGATCAACCTCGTTTCGGTTGGGGAGAGAAAGAGCATGCGCAGGAAGAGAGACGGGCTGGAGGGAGATCTAAGGAGGAGGAAGGAGAGAAGGAGATGGAGACAGAGAAGTTGGGACAGGACCAGACCAGAGCAGGGGTCAGGAGGTCTTGGCCCCAGGCGTGGCCCCACACACCCACAAATGCACCGCTAGCAGGCAGCGCACCTTCTGGAGCAGAGGGAGCGGCCTCGAGGTTGGGCCACCCAGCCCCTCTTTTCTTTGCTCTCGGGGGGCCGTCGGCTTCCAGCCGCCTCCAAGAAGCAATGAGAGCATGTGTCAGAAAACACTGGGAGTGGGGAGGAGGGGGCTGCAGCCACATTCAGCTGGGAGGCTGAGTGGAAAGCAAATCAAGGGGGAGGGCCCCTTTGGGGCCTCGGGAAGAGTGATCTGTCCTACTCGCCAGGCTTCTGGAGGATTCCACCGGAGGAACGGCTGTGTGAGGTGAAATGTTAATGAGAGCCCGTCCATCGGGTCTCCAGCCATGGAGAGCCTGTCAGTAGAGCTCTGGGGGAGAGGAACAGCCCCCCCAGTTGCCTGGTAGCAACAGTGTCTTTGATGTTTATTGTGCAGACATTTCTACCGTGCACACCTGCAGGGGTACGATTCTGGGGGAGCCGTCCCTGGGGGCGGCTCTGAGTGTTCAAGCAGACCTGAGGAAAAGGCGAAGCGCACCCAGAAAGCCTCTGCCCTCCTTGGGCCCAGTCCCTTCTGCTCGGCGGCTGATTGTCACACCTCCCCCGGGGGCCTGGCGAGGGACGGAAAGCTTTGAAACACGGGAGTGGGTGAAGAATCTGCCACAGCCAGTGTCAGGAAAACAGTCCCTCCCACCTGCGCTGCTTGAGAAATCAGGCCCAGGTGCCCAGCCCAAGAGACGGAGAGCTGAATTTCGCAAACGGTTATAACCAGGTGTGGAGGGCATGGTGCCTTCTGGCGACCTCCCGTCCTTGGGGGGACCGTGCACGCTTCCCCCACCCTCCCAACGCTAGACGTCCTAGTGGGCTGTCTGTCGGTCACAGGGCTCTCCCCAGCCCCCAGCCCTGACAACGAAGTTTGAGCCCTCTCCCTGTGCCCTTATGGGAGCCACCATATTCCCTTTCTATTTAAGCCTCTTTGGATTGGTCTTCTGCCACTTGCAGCTGATAACGTCTCAACTGATACACCAGGCCAATAACGGCCTAGGGAATGTTTCAAACCAAAGAACTAAATCAGAATAAGAACGAGGCACCCAAGGGTCAGAGTTCCATAGGACTTCGGGAGAGAGGCACAAGAGGGGTCTGCCGGACCCGCACAGAATGGCCGGAAACAGTAGCAGCCTTTTGGGTGGACGCGATCCGCCTCCGTTCAGAACCCCACTCTTCAGAGGACCCACATTTCACACACACACACACACGTATGCACACATGAATGCATACACACTCGTGTACATGCACACGCGCACATACACTCCCTCTGTTCAGAGCCCCACTCTTCAGAGGACCCACATTTTACACACACATACACACGTATGCACGCATGAATGCACACGCATGCACACACTCATGTACATGCACATGTGCACACACACGGCCTCTGTTCAGAGCCCCACTCTTCAGAGGACCCACATTTCTCTCTCTCTCTCACACACACACACACGTATGCACGCATGAATGCACACACATGCATACACACTCATGTACATGCATACGCGCACATACACAGCCTCTGTTCAGAGCCCCACTCTTCAGAGGACCCACATTTCACACACACACGTATGCACGCATGAATGCACACACATGCATACACACTCATGTACATGCACACGCACACACATGACCTCTGTTCAGAGCCCCAGTCTTCAGAGGACCCACATTTCACACACACACACACACACACACACACACGCACGCATGAAGGCACACATATGCATACACTCATGTACATGCACATGCGCACACATGGCCTCTCTTCTGAGCCCCACTCTTCAGAGGACCCACATTTCACGCACACACACACGTATGCACGCATGAATGCACACACTCGTGTACATGCACACACGCGCACACACGGCCTCTGTTCTGAGCCCCACTCTTCAGAGGACCCACATTTCACACTCACACGCACACGCACACACATGCACATACTCAAAGAACATGACAGCTCCGTCCCTGTGGAGAGGGCACTCAGCGCGAACACAGCATGATCTCTCACCCTAAACATCCACGCTCACGGCTAACGCCATCCAGGCCCCAGGGAAATGCTTCTCCCCGACATTCGCGTCGTGTCCTTCAATCAAGAGGAGACCATGTTCAAATGCTATAAAAACGTGTGGGTCGTGGGGCTGCTGACACAGACCTGGCCCTGCTGCTCTGGAGGATCGAATGGTGGAAGCTCTTAGAGGGAAGACAGATGAATTTCTCAAATCCTTCCTCTTACATAGAGCAAGAAGACAATAGAAGTAGCGTGTCTCGGTGGTGGCAAACATACATTTTCCTGCTTCTCTTTGTGGTTCCAAAGGTACTCACAGATTAGCAACGTTACAATTGTACATGGCAGCCGCAGAACACTTTCCAGTATAAAAAATTCATAATTCTCCCACATTTGCACATATAGAGGTCAAGATAGAACATGCATAAAGCATGAGACTGATTCTTTACATTGGCAACGAGACAGACATGGAACAACTATAGGATTTTATTTTCTTTTTTTAAGATTTTATTTATTTATTTGACACAGAGAGAGAGAGACAGCAAGAGAGGGAACACAAGCAGGGGGAGTGGGAGAGGGAGAAGCAGGCTTCCCGTGGAGCAGGGAGCCCGATGCGGGGCTCGATCCCAGGACCCCGGGATCATGACCTGAACTGAGGGCAGTCACTTAACGACTGAGCCACCCAGGCGCCGCCCCTAGGATTTTATTTTTATAAAAATGTTTACTAAGATGTAATAAATTTGCAAGACTTAAATTTAAAAATTCAGCTTTATTTAAATATTTGACATTTTTGTATTAGATAAAATGCGTTAAGTTATAGTATTGGTTACATTTGCCTTTTAATTTTAGTAGATAATTTTGAATATTTTAAAGAAAAATAACTTGGTAAAAACTTATGTGAAAATGTTTTGATCTTTTACAATTTAATTTGCATTTTTTAAATTAAAACGCACATAATTTTTTTTACTGTTTCAGTTATCTGTTGCCATATAACAAAGCCCAAAGTTTAGTTGCTGAGAAGAAATTCTTTTTAGCTCTTGCAGTTCTGTGGATTGACTGGCTCGGGCGTCACTTGGTGGCTGGGGCGAGGGGTCTCACATGGTTGCGGTCAAACCGTGGCAAGGTTGAGAGTCAAATGCAGGTTCAGCTGGGCTGTACGGCCAAGATGGCAGCATCCTGACTCTCCTAGCTGGTCTCAGCTGGAACGGCTGGACCAAGCAGAGTCTGGTGGACCGAACTGCTTTCTCCTGTGACTTTTCCACATGGCTAGCTTGGCCTCTCCATAGCATCTCAGTCTCAGAAGAAACCAACTTCTTACACGATGCCTGGCTTGTTCCAGAGCAAGCATTGTAAGAGACCCAGGTGGAAGCCAAAAGGCTCCCTATGCGCTGTCCTCAGAAATCATGTGGCATCACGGGCACTGCTTTCTATTGGCCAAAGTGAGTCACAGGGACGACGCAGATTCCACAGAGCAGCCTGCACGAGGTCATGAATACCAGGAGAGGTGGTTTTCACTGGGGGCTAGCTTTGAAGACTAGCCCTCTGCACCGCACCCCCCGATGAATCACATCCCTCACACATCCGAATGACTGTACACTCACCCCCGAGGCCGCCCGAAGTCTCATCCAGGACTTCAACATCTACATCAGGTCCGGAGGAGAGGAGGCCCCTCAGGTGTGGGTGCTTGGAGATGGCTCTTCTTGACTTGAAGTTCTGTGAAAAAAAGAAACGAGTTGTCTCCCTCCGCCAAACCCCACAAACAGTAAGGAGGTAGGCACGGGATAACTGCATTAGATGCTGTCATTCAAAAAGGGGAAGAAACTTGTGCAGAGAGCAGTTCTGAAATTAAGCCGATTCCTTAATCAGGGCCCAGTCCTGTTCTCTGTGGCTCTTGGCCATACTCTGAGTTATCCTTCGTTTTCTAGAAGAAATAAATGGTCAGTGTTTATAGCCACATTGACTTCTCAACCTGTTTCTTGCCCATTAGAAAGGACTCTTCGGGGGCGCCTGGGTGCCTCAGTCAATAAAGCGTCTGCCTTCAGCTCAGGTCATGACCCCAGGGTCCTGGATCGTGAGATCAAGCCCCGTGGTGGGCCCCCTGCTCAGCGGGGAGCCTGCTTCTCCCTCTCCCTCTGCAGCTCCCCCTGCTTGTGCTCTCTCTCCCTCTCTCTCTCTCTGTGTCAAATAAATAAATAAAATCTTAAAAAAAAAAAAAAGGACTCTTCGTTTTGAACAGTCTCTGTCCCTTTCAATCCAAGCTGAAAAAATATTTTTAAAATATGTGGGTTTCTTATATACTAAATTAAATCCTATTCCATTAAAGAAAAGGTCCCTCTCACTTTAAGCCACTTGTGAGGTTGTGGTGAGATTCTCAGTTCAGTCCTATTGTTCAGCAGAGAGGACCTAGGAGGTACCCCTTTACATTCTTATAAGTCCTGGTGTGTATCCAAAGGGTCTAAAGACATGCCCTTAAATATTTCTAAGGTCTTGACAGAGGGTCTTACAGGCACACCTTTGACTCTACCTGAGAACACATTTTACTGGCAACACCCAGGATTTTCTTTGCCCTGAGGCCAGGCCTTGCTTTTTGAGCCTTTTGCTGGCTGGAATATAGACCTGGCCTCCTCAGTTACTAATCCTGCTCCGAAACTTCTTTAGCTCATCTTGACCTTTTCCTATTTTATCAGCGTCATCTGGAAGAAGCTAATTAGCACTTTCAACTTTCTGCTTGGAACTGGCCTTAGACGTGTCACAAGTTCTGAGGCACCCCTTCTATTTTCCCCATTACTATAGGGGATGGTCTCACATAATTCTGCCAGTGCATGGCTTATGTCCCCTTTTCTCCAGTCTCCAATACCCTTTCCTTACCGTGTTTCAAGACTTCCATAATATTCTCCCCAAGGTTCTTCAGCTTCTGCCCTCCATTTGCTTTCTGTCCCAAAGCAAATGCCACAGGTTTTAAGTTTTTGTTACAAAACTCCCTTCCAACACTGTGGTAGCTGGTCTCCAAAGAAGGCCCCAGTGAACAAACCTCCTGGTATTTACGTGGTCTGGGGACCCTGTGTGGTCCTCCCACACTGAAGCTGGGCCGTGACTCATGCTAACACATAGGACACAGTGAATATATGTTGCATAAGTTTTGGACGTAGACTTTAGCTTCTTCCTCTTCCTTTTTGGAATACTCGCTTCTGGGAATCCTGCTACCATCTGGGAAGTCTAGCTATCCTACTAGAGGGATCATGTGGACAGAGAAGGACCCAAGGATTATATGAAAAGAAGGAAAGGACCGGCCGTCCCGGCACCCAAATTGAGCCTCTTGATGATTCCTGCCCCACCCACTAGCTAGCCACAACCACATGAGAATTTCAAAGCAAGCAGCAGAGGAGATGCTCAGCTGTGCCTGGTCAACCCACAGACCATGAGAGATAATAAAATCATCTTTAATATTGCTTTAAACCACCAAGCTCTGGAGTGTTTTGTTACATGGCAATAGCTGGGTAAAACAACTCTGAATACAATCACACTTGGTTTTTAATCCCGTAGGTCATTACTGTTCACTACAACACAGACTATGAGTTCTCTATTATAAAAGCATGATGACTGGTTTTGCTGAAATTAAGACAAGAAAATAAATCTCAAAGAACAAATACATGCTAATATATGAATTATTAATGTCTTTATTGTATTATTCATCCAAACATCACTGGCCCTTCCACAGAACCCCTGGTGTACTTAATAATCATTTAATTCAGTTGTCTTCAGTATTTTGTAAACTTTCAGTCATGTAAAAGTCATAACTATATATGTAGTTTCAATTTTATCATCTTGAAGGTAAACTCGTAACGGTTGAAGTGTAGAACATATTTCAATGAAGAGTTTGTTAGCTTGACTTATAACTTTTACATATTTAGACATATGGTCTGTGGGCCTCCACTTATACCCTTCTCCCAGGAGTGGATAGCACCAGAACCAACATGACAGGTGCCTGACCAAGGGGGAGCAGCAGAGGTACCACAAGAGCCAAAAGGGAACTTGGATACGTAACTAGGCCGGAAGGAACACCCGAGCAACCACCAGAAAAGACCAGAGAGGAGCATGGGGTCAGGGGTGGGCGGGAATGAGGTGGGGTGGAGTGGGGTGCTGAGAAGCCCACCTGCCCCATCTGCAGAGCCAATCACTGCTCCACTGGCCAAACTTAAATGGCCTGGCCTGGCCTGGCCTGGGACCAGGTGCAGGAACACCACAGAGCTAAACCCATCCCCAGAGTCGTCCTGAAACCTGACTTATTCTGGGGAGCATACCATCCTTCCAAGGCCCCCAGGTTCAGGCCCAGGCCCAGTGCTAGGTCAGGAGGGATCTATAGTCAAACTGAGTCAGAATTTGCTACTAATGAGTATCTGAGATTCATGCTTTCTACATCCAATCATTTTTACAATTGCGAATGTGCTTCCTTTCCCCCATAGTTTCCTTCCAAGAATTATATCTGAAAAACCCTCATCTTTTCTTTGCAAAATTAAGGTGAAAAAGATCTGTCCACATTTTCGTTAAAAGTGTCGAGTGGGGAGAAGAGAATAGGGGACAAGGAGGTTGAGTCGAGGAGGTGACAGGAGCTGCGGATCTTCTTGAAGACCTGGAGAGCCGGACGTGTGTGTGACCAGGATCACACCTATGCCTCAATTCTGCAGGGCTGGTGCAGTAGATGATCTGGTCCCGAGACTACACGTGTCTGGGGCCTGGGTACAGCTACCTGCCTGGGCTCTCCTTGCTGGTATAGGGGGTCTCTGGGCATGAGACTCTCAGATCTTTCCAAGGGGAGCAGTTGAGGAGCATGGCCACCCTTATGCTGGAGGACAGGCTCACAGCTCCAGTGTGGAGGGAGCATTGCCTGATTTTGAGTCCTCGTTCTACCTCTTTCTAACCTGGAGGCCTTAGGCAAATTACCTAATCCCTTTGTACCTCTGTCTCCCAATCAGTAAAACTGGGATGATGATGATGATGATGGATGATAGTGATATACCTGCCCCACTGGGCTGTTGAGAGGATTAAATGAGTAACACAGGTAAAGTGCTAAGAACAGAACTTGGGACAGGGGAAGTGCTAAGGTTAATGGCTGCCAACAGAGAAAACAGTCCAGGAGAAAGATGGGGCAAATGCAAACTTCCGTGAGGGTTGTTACTCGGTTAAATGCAGATGCATTAAGGAGTACTCAGATCTATTCAGGCCGGAAATCTTCATGTGGCTCAGAGCTAGTGCCCTGGCCAGGAACAGAGGTGTCTCTCATGCAACAGCCAAAATATATTTTATTTTATTTTTTAAAGATTTTATTTGTTTATTTGACAGAGAGAGACACAGCCAGAGAGGGAACACAAGCAGGGGGAGTGGGAGAGGGAGAAGTTGGCTTCCGGCCCAGCAGGGAACCCGATGTGGGGCTTGATCCCAGGGCCCTGTGATCATGACCTGAGCTGAAGGCAGACGCTTAATGACTGAGCCACCCAGGCGCCCCCAAAGTATTTTTTTAAAAGGTCTCCTTGGGTCCAGATTAAAATTGCCACCCAAGGCAAGGAAATATGACTTTGGATGCCAGTGACTCTGGTTTGTCCTGGATTTCTTGTACACTTAGGAAGCCTTATCTTCCCCCCTACGGAGCCTCATCCTATGACACACTGAACATTGGACTTGAAGTTAAGACTTGAGGTTGAAGATTTGCAGGGCTACCTCAGGCACATCCCTTCCAATCTCAGAGACTGTTTCTGGTCTATAAAACGAGGGGACTGGACTAGATACTCAAAGTCCCCAGTTACTCTAACATTCTGGGACAATGATTGCTCACCCCCTGCCCAAGCCTGGTCCTGGACAAAAGCCCACATCCGGTATAGTGTCCACATCAACAAGGGGCCAAGGAAAGCCATCAAGGCAGCCCCTGGGGCTTGGTTGAGCCTCCTTGCCCTCCCCATTTGCAGAGAGCTCTACCCCAGGCCCAAGAAGCCCAGGGGACTTCCCAGTTGGGCCCACCTCAAAACGTCTAGTAGGGCTGTCTCTGGGATGGAGGTGAAGAACAAGAGCCAGGCTTGGGCAAGCACAGAGGAGTTAAGACCATGGCCCAGGGCCGTATCCCATATGCACAAAGGACAAGGGGGTGGAAGGAGGCCAAAGGGTCCTGAGGTCCCAGGGAAGGCCAAAATGTGATTTAGCCCTTGGAGGTGAAGGCAAGTCTGGCCTCCTCTCCCAAACCATGCTGAGACCCCCAAATGGGTGGGGGCTGTGAACCCAATGTCCACTATAGCAGGTGCTGTATTGGAGCCATTTGGAAGCTCACTCCCTGAGAACTATCATATTAGGTCACTGACTCAGAAGGCTAGAAGGTTCGGCAAGGTTCAGAGCCATGGTTCAGCATGCATGTTGCAGGGATCCCATGCCTTGCAAAGTGTCTTATGACTATAGAAGTGCATCTACCTATATGTAGAGGTTTCTTCACATCTGTGGGAGAATCTGTGATTGAGCCTGGGGCATCCGTGTGAAAGACAGCAGAATAACAGGCAGCTATGTGTGCAGGCTCTGAGGCCAGATTGCCTAGGCTTGAAACCCAACGTCGCCAATTACTAGCCATATGATCTTGAGCTGTCACCTCTATGTGACCCAGTTCACCCATCTGTTAATTGGGATAAATAACAATACTAATTCACAGAGTTGTTGTAAGGATTCCATTGCCCTGAACCCTCATGTATGCTAGAACAACACCTACTAAATTTCCAATAGGTAGTAAATTTCCAGTAGGTGTTTGTCAGCATTACCATGTATGAGCATATCCACGTGTGCAAACGTAGATTCAAGTGCTCCCATGTAAAGATTTATGGGCGTCCATAGGTCTTTGAGTATAAGAAGGTACACATCTGGGTGTCTGTGTCTCTGTGCGTTTGAGAACTTCTGGTGCACCCACTGATAATGACAACTGGCATTTATTGTGTGCTTACTGTGTCAGGCACCGCTCTAAGAGTTCTACAGGTATGCACGTGCAAACACACGCAAATGTGAGCAGCTGAGCACGTGTCCAGTCATAGGCACCAGTGAGGACCTGTGGGCGTGGCCTCTCAGCCCCGCCCAGTGAGCCCCCCTTCCTGAGTTAGCTGTGTGAGAGATGAAGGCAAGACAGAGGATTCTGCCTGTGGAGAAAGCCTTCACATTTTACCTGTCATGGTTCCTTTGCTTCCATTGTCCAGGGTAACGTTGTAAGCATAAAAGTATATTTGCAAATGGATGAATGTGCTTTTCTTTCTTGTCCTCATGAGTTCGTGACCTTCATCTTCCTTGGCCTGAGGCATCCATCTCTGCCTGAAGAGAGACAAGGCTGAAGGTTTGATTGTAGGCAGAATGAACAGAAAAAAAGAAAAAATGCTGTAATGTTTGGCATCTGACATGCAAAATAAGATTCTGTTAGGTCAAAAGTCTTCTGAACCAGGCTATTCTTTTAAGAGCGCAATTTCTGGATCCCTTCCTTCATCTCTCTTCTTGGGTGTGACCATGGTGTTTTATGTAACAGCTGCCCAGGCCAGAGGAGAAAGGGCTTTGGTCCTCTCCTTCCTGCCCAGGGGATAGCAGGGAGGGGCCGGGAGGAAACCCGAACAGTCCCATCTGGCTTTGCTCCAGAGAAGGAACCCCAGGGAGGGGCCCCCGTCCCCATCTCCCTTTGGAACTCTGGGAGGAACAGCATCCCAGGCTGCTCTGAACCAGCCCGGCCTCTGCCTCTGACACCAGGGCCCCCTGGGCAAAAGCAGAGGAAACAGCCTCAGTGGTTGGACTTCACAAGCCAACTTCAGTTGCCACCGGGCTGGCTGCCACGTTGTGAGCCAGCAGGCCAGCCAGGACCCTGGTGGCACAATGAGGAGATGCCACAGGAGGAGAGGTGACACTCCTGGACCGTTGGGAAGCCCTCCAGGAGGCAGCGGGGATGAACCAGGTGCAGCAGGCTGGTCAGCCGGGGACATGTCGAGGCCCTGGGCAGACAAAGAGGGACCAGACCAAGAGTGACATAAACTCAGCTTCAAGTGCAATCCATGGCTGGCCAGGGACAAGAGATCTTGCTGGGAACCCAGAGGAAGCCACCCCCTAGACAACTCCTCACTGCCACCCAGTGTCCCATAAGTTGCTCTTGAGTGTCCACACGCCTTGACACCATCTTAGTGGGAGAAGCTAGGGAAGACGGTCTGAGAACTGGGCACTCACTCCAAGAGAAACAAACCATCACCGAACAGGACAAGCTAAACCATCAGGCCCTGGTTAAAATCAAGTTGACTATTTCATTGGTTTTCTCCCTAATCATCAGGTAGGGGTTGGGAGAAAGGCCAGATTCGTTAGAGATGAATAAATAAATTGCTTCTTTTCTGCACAGATGAACTGAAGTGTGAGTTAAATTTTCAACCCTGTTGCACACACAAAAAGAGAGGACCCGCCCACCTCTGCCCTGCCCCAGCCCCCATATGCCAGCTGGCCTTTCCAACTAAAGACAATGACCCCGGCCGAGGACAAGTCCTGGCCTCCGGATCCTAAGTTGCCTCGTGTGGGACGGAGTCATGGCAGAGCAGGACAAGGTCGCCCTTCCACCCAAGTGCACGCATCAGCCTTCTTGGGCTCATGCACCCCAGCTCCCCTCCTCCTGGCTTGTCTGTGTTTTTCTGAGGGAAAGAACAAGGTTCTAATTCTCTTTCCAGGCCCTTCCTGTCCAGGGCATTTGGGCTCCCAGCCCTGGCCGCTTTCTCAGAGGCCGCTCAGATCCCTCCTTCCCCCGGGGGAAGGTGGGACTATGGGGTGTGAACTGAGTGAGGTCCAGGGTCCTACACATGGTGCCTGGTAGGAGGGGGTGTAGACGGGGATGGGGGGGGGGAGGAGGGATCCGCACATAGGGAGGGCGATGCTGCCACCTGCTGGAGCCCGGGAGAGAGACAGCCCAGCTGTGGAGCCACGGACCGCTTGCCTTGGGTAAAACCACTTCTGAGTCTTGCACTCAAATGATTTGCTTTCTTTTTTCCAGAACGGCGTCCCCCCTATTCCTTCATTTGGCCATTTGGTTTGCAGGTTGGAGCAAGATCACCATCCCGTTTTACAGATGAGGAAACATGCCCAAGAGACAAATGCCATCTAAAGTCACATTACTGGGGATGGCTTGAAGGCAACATTTGGTCTCCGGCCTCCCAACCAAGAGCTGTGTCCCCTCCTCAGTGCTCAGACGAGGGTGCCGCAGGGAATGAGAGGGGCCCCCATATGCACGCAGTTGAGAAGGCCATCTCCAGCATCCAGGGAGACGGTATGAGGGAGGGAGGGGGCATGTACATCTTCCTGCTGGGACCCATGCGCCAGGCAGTAATGGCCCCCCTGCCTTTGGCTCAGGGCCTGTATGCCCACAGCGCTTCTGTTTCCTAAGGATTCCACACACACATTACTGCATGGATCATTTCGGCTGCTTCGGCTCCGTTTTCTGGAATGCCGCAAGGGCAGGCAGGCTACCAGGGAAACCCTGACCAATGCCTGTCCTGATTCACTGGGAAGAGTTTGTGCCACAACAAGGTTGACACCTTAACACATTTTCCCCCATAAATTGTCTTTTAATGTCCTTGCTGCTTTTCTGTTGAGAACATCAGGCTGTTTGCTTCTGTATTAAACAGGAAAAGGTTACTTATTTGGAACCCTCTGAATTTTGAAACTGTGAGTATATTACCTACCAAATTAAAAAGGAGGGGGGATGACACTGTAAATACAAATGAAACAAAATATTTTAATTGATTCCATGTGAAGAGTTGAGGAATGAAAATTTAATATTAAAAAAAAAATTCCTAAGGGGAATTTCTGTCACAGCACTCTGCCCGGACACCAGGGAAAGGCAAAATTGTAAAGCAGCCCCCACCCTTTGCTTCTGTCTCACTGCCAAGCACCCCTCTTTCCTGAAGCCCTCCTGATGCTCTCCCACTCACCACAGCGATGCTCTGCTCTTGCCCTCGGTGAGCTTTGCTCAACTCCCCCATGCAGACACCATCACATGTCACATGCCAACATCAGCACGCAGGCCAAGCCCGCTGTTAGGCAGTTGATACACAGCAAGTCACCACCTGGCGCTGGCGTGGGCTTTGAAAAAGAGGGAAAAGCTTGTTGTGGTAATGTTTCTTGATGAGAATCTAGACGGCCCAATTCCTTATATACAAAATAGGTGATGAGGGTCCTCGAAGGGCCAGCGTCCTCGAAGCCATTTTCCCCAATGGCGAGGGCTCCTGGAGGACAGATGGGGACCGTTTCGATGGCCCCCACTGAGGATGTCCTGTGGTCAGCAGGGGCAGACTGGCCCAGAAGGCCCCCAGCTTGGGGGCACCCAGGCCATCTCGGCCTCCCAGCCCTTCCAGCCGAGGCGTTCCCTTGGCCAAAACAATCTGTGGGACAGAAAAGGTGCCTCTTCTCAGCCCAAGCCCCACACCCCCCTCCCACCATGGAGCGAGTCCGCTTGTCCTGATGTGTTTTGTGCACACTGGGAGATGATTCGGGCCGGTGTTATAAACCCCTTAGTTCCAGTAACAGCAACATCTACCCTCCTCCTGAAAGCAGTGCTCACCGGTCACCCTCACTGCCAAGACTCTGCATTGGCCCAAGCCTCCTCCTCTCCTGACCGACCTCCTGACCTTCTCTTCCCTCTCTTCTTGGCCTGCCAGAGTCCGGGCAAGACAGAAAGCTACGGACCGGCCCCAGGGTGCCTGTAGGCTGCAGATTAAATAAAGCTCAGTGGCTGGTCCTGTGGTTGGCTCTGCACCAGGGGAGTGCTGGGGGGAGCCTTCTAAGGCAGAGCCACAGCGCCACCTCGTGGTAGACTGCCACATGCGCAGCCAGGCCAGAGCCAGCCGAAAGAACCTTCCTACACAGGGGCCTCTTCCTTAGCTATTCCACTGTCCAGTCCTCAGGGTCTTCCCTTCTCCTGGATCCCAGGAGAGCCCCGTCCCTGAGGATTGAGGGCCAACTGCCAAACTGAAGTCCTAGCCACATCTCTGACACACACACCCCCATACACAAAGCAAAACACCTAGAAAGGGCCTGGGTTTCTGTGTCAGGGAGACCGGGTACTCCCGTGTCCTCCGTTCGGCAGATGTCTGAGCTCAGGCAATTACATAACCTCGTGAGCCTCAGTGTCCTGCCTCTAAAATGGGGGCAGTAAAAAGGCTGCCAAGGAATATATTAGGTAACAAAGGCCCTAGAGCAGGGGCTGGCTCCCCGCAGGGGCTCAAGAAACGACGGTTTCCTTTCCTTTCTGCCCGGGCTTGGCGCCTGGAGAACCCGGACTTACTCAAAGGCAGGATTGAGGGGACAATCAAAACCCAGAGTCTAGGATGGGAAACGATTCTACCTCAGCAGCTCCAAGAAACCGTTCTGAGCCACTTCGTCCGACACTCTTTGCGTCTCTTGGAAACATCTCATTTAGGATGACCAAGCCGCCTGGTTTGCCAGGGTCCAGGGGTCTTCAGAGTGAGGGACCTAACGCGCTAAAGGTGGGGATGTCCCTGGCCAACCTGGATGGGTCGGTCGCCCCCTCTTTACCTTGCTTCACAGTCCAGTTCGCTGGGCCCAGGAATCTGCATTGTAACTCTCCCCTCGGTGATGCTTGTGAACACCAGTGGCCACCCCACCACAGCACTCTCTGTGTTTTCTTATTGGGCTCCTGGTGGGAACGCTACTCGCCAACTAGACAGGAAGCCACCTGAGACGTGACACACACGCAGTGACGGGACCTTGGAAAGACTCCAGAGAACTTTCTAAAAACCAGGCTCTGGACCAGGATCTGCAAAGCAAACCAGCAGCGGCGGGACCCATTCCTACTCAGCTCCACAGACTGCACCCGTGTGTTGCCCTTCTATGATCCTTCCGTTCATTCTCTAAGGATTTGTTGAGCGCTTGTTGGCCTGGCCTCTGACTGTACATCCTAAGGATGGGAAAGAAAAATTGCCACTTGCGTGAGCACAATAATTTTAGATAGTGAAAATAGCAGTAAATACTGTATACGGGAGTAAAACAGTACCATGCCACGTTCAAAGGCATCTCTGAGAAGGTGATATTTGACTGAGCCCTGAAGGTTAAGGAGCTAGCCACCCCAAGATTTGGACGAAGGTGTTCCAGGAGAAGGAAGAGCCCCGAGGCGGAAACAAGGAATAGAAAGGCTAGAGTGACTAGAGCGTAGCAAGCAGGGACAGAGCTACCGGAGCTGAGGATCGGGAGGTGTGCAGGGGCCAGTTCAGGCATGTGGGGCCTTCCGGACCTCTGTAGGCCTTTGCATTTTATTCTGCATGCAGTGGAAAGCCGTCAATGATTTTAAGCAAGAAAATGATAGGATGTGATTCATGTTATTAAAAACTCGCTTGGGGGGTGGGGGCTGGGCAGCTCAGGCAGTGGAGTGTGTGACTCTTGATCTCAGGGTTGTGAGTTCAAACCCAGTGCTGGGTGTAGAGGTTACTTAAAAAATAAAAATCTTTAAAAAGTAAAAGGAAAGCTCATTTGGGCTTCTGTATAAAGAAGGGACTGGAGAGGGATAAGAAGTGGAAGTAGGGAGGGCCTCTGGCTCAGGCCATGATCCCGGAGTCCCTGCTCAGCAGGGAGTTTGCTTCTCCCTCTGTCCTTCACCTCTCTCTATGTCTCTAAGAAATAAATAAAATCTAAAACTAAAAATAAAATTTAAAAAAGAAGTGGAAGTAGGGAGTCAGTTAAGAGACTGCTGCAATAGTCCAAGCAGGAGATGACAGGAAGTGCAGATGGACAGCAGTGATGGGGGGAGATACAGACTTGCTGGTGGATTAGATATGGGGGAGCAAAGGGGCACAGGGAAGGCTGCCTCCTCAGTGTTTCACTTAGAACCCAGGTGAATGGATGAAAGAGACATTTTGTGGGAAGGGAAAGACTACGGGAGGAGCAGGTTTGGGAGGGGAAAGCTCCCCTGCTGTGCTTTGAATGAGTCATCCTACTGGAGGAGATGGGTGCGCTGATAGGGCTGGGCTTTGTACAAAGGCACAGGGAAACATCTATTAACTCTATCCCCAGGCCAGCTTAATAGTGTGAAAGATTACAGTAAATTTTAGTTCAGCTAGAAATGGATGCTGCCTTTTCTTTCTGAAAGGAAATCTCATTATTAAGAAATTTGAAAAATTGGCCATCAATGTAAAATCATGTTTTGTACAATAGCAATGGCATCAGTCATTGTTACAAGTGGCAGAAACCCAAGTCTGACAGGCTAATGCAAAAGGGCACTTTTGGGGGCACCTGTGTGGCTCAGCTGGCTAAGCATGGGACTCTTGGTTTCCGCTTTGGTTATGATCTCGCAGTCATGGGATGGAACCCCACATCTGGCTCCCCACTCAGCAGTGAAGTCTGCTTGGGATTCTCTCTCTCCCTCTTCCTCTGCTCCTCCCCCACTCACTCCTGCTCTCTCTGTCAAATAAATAAAACCTTTAAATAAATAAATAAACAAACAAATAAATAAAACTTCTTAAAAATACTCTTTAAAAAGGGGAGGGGGTACTTTTCTGGTGCACACAATCAAACCACAGGAGAACTTGTGAAGCTAATTTTATCTGAGACACAAACACTTCTAGACCGCTTTATCTCTTCTCCAGGTCTCATTAAATGTAGCCTTCATTCTCCCAGGCCAAATCCTCAGCTAGGAGGATGCCTGCTAGAAAGAGACCTTCTGGGGACAGCAGGAAGCTCTGGATTTATATTTTTTTATGTTTCTAAACAGAAAGAGAAAACGACTCTTCTCAGATAACTCAAGATAGAAGAGCGCCTGGGTGGCTCAGTCGGCTAAGGGTCTGCCTTCACCTCAGGTCATGATCCCAGGGTCCTGGAATCAAGTCCCATGGGCTCCCTGCTCAGCTGGGAGTCTGCTTCTCCCTCTGCCCCTCCCCGCTGCTTGTGTGTGCTCTCCCTCTCTCTCTCAAAACAAAACAAAACAAAACAAAACAAAACAAAACCACCTCGAGATAGAAATTCTGATTGGCTCACTCGGAGTCACATGCCCATCTCCGAACCAACCAGCGTTGCAGCTGGGCTGATTCAGCGTGACTGGCCGAGTGCTCAGCGGTGCTGAGGGGCATGGTATGTTGTAACCCGAAGAAAAGGGAACGGGGTCTACTGCACAGTGTTATTTTTCTGAAACTATAGCCAAAAGAGATCTTGGACGTCTCAGCCCCCTCCCCACCAACGCAAGACTCAAGGTCCTGCTGTATGACTTGTGCAGCTGGGACACTTACTCCGTCACCAGCCAACCCACCCTATTTCTCAATGGCGCTGATCCTTTTAAAAAATAAATGTGCTTCCTTGTCCTCATCACGTTGGGCTGTAGTTCTAAGTTCATATTCTTTCCTCTAGGTCAATAGTGAGTACATCGACTCCTTTCACAGATATTTGAAAGCAGCACATACATCCCTCTCCAGCCCACTCTTCTCCAGGATCCAGATTCCTAGGAGTTGCACCAGTAGTCTTCATGGGTGGCTCCTTGTGACGGGAGTAGGAGGGGCATCTAGTCCCCAGGATCCTTGAGGCCAGGGGTTGTTGAATCAAGGACTTGATGGGGAAAGGCAGGGAACTCAGGGAGGGAGGAAAGGGGCCAGCCAGCCAGCAGGGAGCATAAAAACACGTAAAGAGAATCCCGTTTTACCATTTACATTAAGAAGGAGAAGAAAAGGGAGGGTAGGGGGATGGGTTAGCCTGGTGATGGGTATTAAAGAGGGGCACGTTCTGCATGGAGCACTGGGGGTTATACGTAAACAATGAATCATGGAACACTACATCAAAAACTAATGATGTACTGTATGGTGACTAACATAACATAATAAAATACAATTTAAAAAAAAGAAGAAAATAGATGAGATAAAAATAAATTCAGAAGAAAAGGTTAAAAGAAGGCTCAGAGGAAAATAAAAGAAGTACAGAGGGAGAGGTGGCATCACAGTTTTAAAGGGAAAGCACATCCTCATTAACAAAAGGGTGTGTAAAGGAACGAAAGGGTTATGACAGAACAAAATCAGTTAAGTAAAAATATTTTTCAGTGACTTTAAACATTATAAGGCTAGAAGGTGATGCTGAAGGCAACAGGACAGAGTCAAGGGCAGAAGCACCAGGCAGGGCTGAGTGGAGAGTCTCCTGGGCTTCTGCTAAATCTGGGGTTGCCTTCAGGCCACCCCTGCAAGCTGGGACACCTCTGACGAGCAGGCCATGCCTTATGTCAGAGCCTCCAGGAAATGCCCAGTCCTCAAATCGCTGTGGGGGAAAGGCACTCAGTGGGGGCTTCCCTGGAACTGAAGAACAAGTGCATGCCCCACCAGCCTCGGTCAACACGGCCCCTCAGCCACTGCCTGCGGGAGGTGGATTCTAGAGGTCTCGTGCCCATGGATTGCCGCCTCAGAAACCCTCTTTAAGGGTGATTCCACACAGCTGCAAAATTTCACATGTATATAAAATAGATATAGAATATATATCTTATATGTTATATATAACATTATATAACATCACAAAGTATATATCACATTATATCTTATATATAAATTATTATATACATGATTGTATTTATTTTATAGATAGATATCTACCCCTTGGACCAGAAATCCCACATCCAGAATCTATCTTAAAAGTATACTGGCCAAAAATTCCAAGCAATGTGAACAAATTTCTTCACTGCAGCACTATCTCTGCAACCAGAAGACTAAAAACCACCCAAGGGTTCATCAGTAGAGGAGTGGAACGCCACATGAGCAGAGTACCGGGCTGCCGTACTAAGGAAGGAGGAAGAGCTCTAGCTGCAACATTAAAATGATCTTCAGATATGCTGTTACTGAGGGCTGCCTGGCTGGCTCAGTGAAGCACATGATTCTCAATCGCAGGGTCTTGAGTCCAAGCCCCACGTCGGATGTGGAGCCTACTTAAAATAAGAAAGAAAGAAAAAAAAGAATATATCATTAGTGAAATCAGTGAGGGATAGGACAGCTCTTGAATGAGAAGGAAAGGAAGTGGAACACAAACGTAAGTGCGTATTTGCCTATATATTTTTTAAAGATTTTATTTTTTATTTATTTGACAGAGAGAGACACAGCAGAAGAGGGAGCACAAGCAGGGGGAGCGGGAGAGGGAGAGGCAGGCTCCCCGCCGAGCAGGGAGCCCGATGCGGGGCTCGATCCCAGGACCCTGAGCCGCAGGCAGACGCTTAACGACTGAGCCACCCAGGCGCTCCTTGCCTATGTTTTTTAAGAGAAACAATAAAAGGATAACCAAAAAAGTAATTTTCAAAATATTACCTATAGAAAGAAGGAGGAGACAGGACTAACAGACAAGGATAGAAGCCGGACTTCTCTGAATAAACCTTGTTTTATAGTTTTGACTTTGGAAGCATGTAAATTTTTTAGATAAATAAATGAAAAAGAAAAAGAAAAGAATCCCTAAAAATGTAAAACAAACTGAATCAAATGGCCCTCACTGTTTATCAAGCCATAACAGAAAAATTACGTTGACTTTAAAACACAATACTTTGGCTCTCGGGTCTCGCTACCAAGATGACCAAGAAAAGAAGGAATAATGGTCGTACCAAAAAGGGCCGCGGCCACGTGCAGCCTATTCGCTGCACCAACTGCGCCCGTTGTGTGCCCAAGGATAAGGCCATTAAGAAGTTCGTTATACGGAACATAGTAGAGGCTGCCGCCGCCAGGGACATTTCCGAAGCGAGCGTCTTCGACGCCTATGTGCTTCCCAAGCTGTATGTGAAACTACATTATTGTGTGAGTTGTGCCATTCACAGCAAGGTAGTCAGGAATCGCTCTCGTGAAGCACGGAAGGACCGAACACCCCCACCCCGATTTAGACCTGCCCGTGCTGCCCACGACCTCCACCAAAGCCCATGTAAGGAGCTAAGTCCTTAAGGACTGAAGAAAAGCTGTTCTCCAGAAAAGAAATAAATGGCGATTACACTTCAAAAGAAAAAAAAAAAAAAAACACAATACTTTGAATGCTGCGTTTGGAATATAAATTAAGGACAAAAGGAATCACAAAGGAATCTTAAACTGCAATCAATAATCTGATTGTTAGAAGTAATATTGATAACATTACTTTTTATTTATTTATTTATTTATTTATTTATTTATTGAGCATGCAATGAGGGGGATGGGAGGGGCAGAGGGCAAGAGAGAGAGAGAATCTTAAGCGGACTCCACGCCCAGAGTGGAGCCCGATGCGGGGCTCCATCTCACAACCCTGAGATCATGACCTGAGCTGAAATCAGGAGTTGGATATTTAACCAACCGAGCCACCCAGGTGCCCCGATAATATTATTTCAAAACGTGTGTGTGTGTGTGTGTGTGTGTGTGTAGTAGGATAAAGCAAAGAAGTAAATTAAGTAATTATGTAAGAGTTGTAAAGAACTAATATTTTCAGAACAAGAGAAAAGACATCCAAGTATAAAATTTAATGGCATAAATTTTGTAATTTTAAATGGAAATATCAGTATAAACTCAGACTTTTCCTCTTTTTAAAAAGTATATGAATTTCCTAGTTCTGTCCACTGAAAAGACGTTGAAATACGATAACCATAGAGTAGCAACAATCGATTCTAGCACATAGATTGTGGTCTCCTAAATAAGAACATTTCTCAGCAAAAAGAACCAGACTCCTAGGAGAAATAGCCGATTCCAGGATTGAAGAAAGAAAAATACAAAATGTATTCTGGAATATCTTGTTATGCTGGGAACAAGAAGACTATCAAAGATCTAAGATTATGTCAAAAAGACCCAGGAGCCAACTTTATGGCACTTTCTCTGGCCAAACATGAGACAGATCAAGTGTCAACAGTGATAGCTGGGCCAATGAATCATGAGAACGTAACAGTCCTAAATACCGATGCAGCCAAAAACAGAGCTGCAAAAAAACAGTCCTAAATACTGATGCAGCCAACAACAGAGCTGCAAAAAAATAAAGCAGGAAAAGGCAGAGCTAAAAGGAGAAATAGAAAAAGCCATGATTGTAGTTGGTTATTTTCACACCCTTCTCTCAATGACAGAAGAAGTGGAGAGAAAATCAAAGCTATTGAAGCCTTGAGCAACACTAGAAACCAACTTGATATCATTGACATTGACAGAACACTCTGCCCGACAACAGCACAATTCACATTCTCTTCACATACATCAAAATCTAATGAAAAGCAGGAAAACAATTGAGAACGTGAAATGAAACTGAAATGAAATGAAACTGAAAACTGGATATTTGAAAAAGATAAACGAAAGTGAAAAACCTCTTATTAGACTGATCAGGAAGACATATAAAAAAAGATACAAATTACCAGAAACTTGCGAGGACATCACTACAGATCCTAAAGACAAGAAGGGAATATTATGTATAACTTCATGCCAATAAATTGAACAAATTTTTTTTAAAGATTTTATTTATTTATTTGACAGAGAGAGAACATGAGAGAGGGAACACAAGCAGGGGGAGAGGGAGAGGGAGACCGATGCGGGGCTCGATCGCAGGCCCCTGGGATCATGACCTGAGCTGAAGGTAGATGCTTAATGACTGAGCCACCCAGGCGCCCCTAAATTGAATAAATTTAACCAAAAAGATAAATTTCTTGAAAAACACAAAATACCAAAGCTCACTCAAGAACAGATCGCTTGAGGGCGCCTAGGTGGCTCAGATGGTTAAGCATCTGCCTTCAGCTCAGGTCATAATCCCAGGGTCCTGGGATCAAGTCCCGCATCCGGCTCCCTGCTCCTTGGGAGCCTGCTTCTCCCTCTGCCTCTCTCTCTCTCTCTCTGTCTGTCTCTCATTAATAAATAAATAAAATCTTTAAAGAAAAAGAATAGATCACTTGAATAACCCCATACCTACTAAATTAATTGAATTTATAGGGTTTAAAAAAAAAAACCTTCCCACAAAGAAAACTGCAGACCCACAGTGCTTCACTAGTGACTTGTGGCAAATATTTAACAAAGAAACAATACAGGACTTACACCCTGAAAACTACAAAACATTGCTAAAAGAAATTAAAGGCCTAAGGGTGTCTGGGCGGCACAGTTGGTTAAACATCCAACTCTTGGTTTCAGCTCAGATCATGATCTCTGGATCATGAGATTGAACCAGGGCTCTGCACTCAGTGCAGAGTCTACTTGAGTTTCTTTCTCCCTCTCCCTCTCCCTCTGCCCCTTCCCCTGCCCCCGCTCTCTCTCTCAAATAAACAAATAAATCTTGAAAGAAAGAAAGAAAGAAAGAGAGGAAAAAAAGAGAAATTAAAGGCCTAAATAAGTGGGGAGTTGTACCTTATTTATGGAATCCAAAGACCCAATATTGTTAAGTAGATAATTCTCAAATTGATCAACAAATTCAATGGAATTCTTTTAGAAATCCCAGAACGTTTTCATAGAAAATTGCAAGCTGATCCTAAAGTTTATATGGAAAGGTAAAGGACCTAGAATGGCCTAAACAGTTTTGAAAAAGAACAAAATTGGAGGATTTACACTGTCTGGTTTCCAAACTTATAGTAACCAATACACTGTGGTGTCATCATAACATCACACTGATATATAGGTCAAATAGAATAGAATGATAGTCCAGCAAAAGACCAACACATTTTCATGGTCAATTCATTTTTGACAAGGTGCCAAAGCAATTCAATCAGTAAAGGATAATATAATATATTATATATTATAATATGTTATATACATATATCATATATTATATAAATATATCAATAAATGGTGCCAGAATTGAATATCCATATGCACACACACACACACACAGAATTAGACCTCTACTTACATCATACACAAAAATTAACTCCTAAATCTAAGAGCTAAAACATAGAATAAAATCTTGGTGATCTCAGATTAGGCAAAGATTTCTTAGATATGACACCAAAACTACCATCCATAATAGAAAAAATTGTATAGATTGAATTTCATCAAAACTTTAAGTTTGTTCTTGAAGAGACTCCATTAAGAAAATGAAAACACAGGCAGGTGGCTGGCTCAGTCAGGGGAGCATTGTGACTCTTGATCTCAAGGTGTAGAGTTCAAGCCCTATCTTGGGCAAGGAGCCTACTTAAAAAAAAAAAAAAGAAGAAGAAGAAACCCCAAGCCACAAACTAGGAGAAATTATTTACAAAGCATATATCCAATAAAGGAATTAGATCTGCAACTCAAAAATTAAAAGACAGGGGTGCCTGGTGGCTCAGTTGGTTAAGCGTCTAACTCTTGATTTCAGCTCAGGTCATGATCTCAGGGTTGTGAGATTGAGCCCTGCCTCCCACTCTGTGCTCATCATGAAGTCTCATTGAGATTCTCTCTCCCTCTCCTACTGCCCCTCCCCCACCCCAGCTCCCGAGCGTGCAGGGGTGCACTCTCTCTCTTTCTCTAAAAAAATAAATAAAAATAATGAGACAGGGTGCCTGGGTGGCTCAGTCGTTAAGCGTCTGCCTTCGGCTCAGGTCATGGATCTCAGGGTCCTGGGATCGAGTCCCACATCGGGCTCCCTGCTCCGCAGGAAGTCTGCTTCTCCCTCTCCCACTCCCCCCGCTTGTGTTCCTGCTCTCGCTATGTCTCTCTCTGTCAAATAAATAAATAAAATCTTTAAAAAAAAATAATGAGACAAACAACCCCACACACACAAAAAAAGGGGGGGTAAAAGATTTGAATGGACAATTCAACAAAGAAGATATACGAATGTCTACTAAGCACTCAAAAGACTACTCAACATCATTACGTAGTTTATTGTATGTAAACTATTGTTCCAAACAACCCTGTAAAATAAAAAACTAATTGGTCACCTTTGGGAATTGTGAGGGTATCAACTCATTATTCTTAAAGATTCGTAGAAAAAGGAAAAGAATCAAACAATACTATCCAGGCTTTTCTAAAGTGAATTGTGCTTGAGGAAAACCAAATAGTCAATAGAAAAAAAAGGGGGGGTGGTTTTTTTCTTAGAATCACAGTCATAAATGCAGAACGAATAATAGAATTAGAAAATCACTATTGTGTAATCCTTAATAAAATGATAACTCTAGACAAAGAGCATCCATGGCTGCTGAAACCATTAGGTTAAAGGCTGATGCAGAATTTAATAATGGATGGATTAGATTGACCACATCTGAAGTCACCAATAAAATTAACATCATGAAATGTGGAACGTTATGTACTTTCTCCTATGATGCAATAGTACATAGTACCACCTAGAATATAATTTTGCAAAAAAAAAATTGAATCAATATTATCAAGCTTCTAGAGCATATTGTCAGGAGGGATCAAAGAGCTTGTTATAGGGTGTCTTGAAGGTGCAATTGGCCAAATTCTGTGGGAAATTCTGCAGATCAACAAATAAATACCATAAAAGGGAGTGGGGAGAAAGGGAATTGGTATACATTAAGAGAAACTTAAGAGATATATCGGTCAAATGCAATGGGTGGACTTTGTTTGGATCATGATTCAAGCAAACCAACTGCAAAAATACCTTTCAGGGATAAGTGTGGAAATCTGAACACGGACTAGGAATTAGGTGATGCAGGGGCATTATTAATCTTACAAGGTGTAATAATGATACCATCTCTGATTTTTCATTAGAAAGTTGAAATCTAGAGATTTCAGTAAAATCTCCCAAGATGTAGGCGAATGATTAAAAATGTTTCGAACGCTGGGCCGGTCAGTGCTAGAAAGCCAAACAAAACCTGTCAGGAAGCTAGATTTGTTCCACAGACTGCTGTTCTGTGATCTCTGACACCACAGCATGTAATGCATTATACAGTGCCATGAGGCATTAATAATTGTTGACATTTTTACCATTTGGGTCACACACTGGGACAAGTGAGGTTGCATACATCTGAAACCCCCAGATCCTTCACATGCAAATGGTTGTCGAGCCAGGCACCCCCACACTGAACTCTGAACTGAACACAGGCACACGATTATCTCTGTCGAATTGCATATTGTCATTTGTCAGAAACATTTGTCTCTGGATTGTCTCTACTTGTCCTCCAAATTCTATTGAATTTGCACTCCCGTCCAGATTTGTATCATGCACAATAAGCCTGTCTTCATCCAAAGTAATTACAAAGCTAATGTCCGCCTGGGGTATGTCAGGCTTCTCTCCTGCTAGAGATCTCCAACTGTTCACCTATAACTTCACCCTCCCTTCCAAGTTCATCCACCTCGTATTTACACATCTGCCTTCTTAAAGCCACCCTACATCATACACAGGCCTAACCCACCAATCATGGTGTTAATAATGCCCTTTCCTCCTGTCTGCATAGTACTGTTTGGTTTTTAAGGCATTTTCCCATAACATCCTGACTTGATCTTTGTCACCTCTCAAAGTCTTTAAAAAGCCAATCAATGTCACATTAAGATGTTGGACTACAAATCTGCCAATAGTCTATTTGTTTGTGTCTAACCCACTACTAATTTCCCAGCAGGGAATTTCTAGAGTAAACAGAGAAAGGGCAGCTCATTTCACTTCCTTCCCTCCCACCTCACCATTTAACCAGAAAAATAGGCCCCTAAACCACCACCACTCCAGCAATACCCAACAGGGACAGAAACAATATTTAAGGCAAAGTTCTAGCCTTGAGAGTTGACAGGAAGTGGAATGGGTTGCCTTGTGAAGAAAACACATTCTGATGCCAGAAATCTTCAAATAGGAGCTGGGGTTTTGTAGAAGGGATTCTGACATGGAGGCGAAGTTGGGCAGAATGATCTTACCTTCATTTATTTCTGTCCATGTGGGGAACCTGCTCTGTGCTCAGCTCTCAGAAGTTTCTGAGCAGTTCTTGCAGTGAGTACTCTCAGACAGAAACATTCACTTGGCAAGGCTGATCATTTTTACGCTTTGTGTATTTTAAAATTAGTTCCCTTTTAAAAAATAGTTTTTGGGGGTGCCTGGGTGACTCAGTCCGTTAAGCATCTGCCTGCGGCTCAGGTCATGATCCCAGGGCCCTGCTCCACGGGGAGCCTGCTTCTCCCTCTCCCTTTGCCTCTCCCCCTGCTTGTGCTCTCTCTCGCTATCTCTGCCACTATCTGTCTCTATCAAATAAATAAAATCTTTAACAAAAACAGTTTTTGGCAAAAAGTTTTTTAAATGCCAACCTTTTCACCATTGTTCAAAAATGAAGAGAATCCATACAATGGAATATTAATCAGCCAGAAAAAGAAATCAGGTAATGATACAGGGTGGGACATGGGTGAATCGTGAAAGCATTAAGGGAAAGAAGCCAGTCACAAAAGACCACAGGTCCTATGATTGTGTTCATATGAAAGTCCCCAGTAGGGGAATGTATAGAGACTGAAAATAGATTAGTGGTTGCCTAGGTCCGAACTGGGGAGTTAGGGTGGGGACAGCTAGAGGATATGGGGTTGCTTACTGAGGTGCTGAAAATGTTCTAAAATTGAACGTAGTGATGGTTACATGGTGAATATACTAAAATCCACTGAATTGTACACTTTAAAATGATATGTGAATTATTTCTTAAAACTGTTTTTTTAACTTAAGCAAACTTTATTATTATTATTATTAATTATTATTATTATTATTATTATTATTAATGGATAGATTATTGTCTCCAGGCCTGAGCTAGATTTCTCACCATCTGCCAAGGATGAGCCTGTGAGCAAAAGGCTCTAGCTGGGAGAGGGCCTGGCCTCGGGTTAGGTGAGGAGGGCAGACTTTCTCACATTTCACTGGGCATGAGGCTCTCCATCCTGGATCTGGGGCTAGGGTTAGTAGCTGAGGAGACAGACCAGAACTCCACCCTCCACCCACTTTCTCTGTGCCTTCTCGATCTTACTTCTCAGCGCTCCAGGTAGTCTTTCCATCCCAGGATTTTACTACCATCCTGTCCATAAAAACAGGAGAAACCACTCTTTGGGGAGAACGCGTTTGGGACGACTGTCACCCTACTAAACTTGTTCCCCGCTCCGCCCACACCTCCTGGGGATGTGGGGCACACATCCACCCATGGCAAAGCAGCCCCCACGCTTCCGAGGAAGTGTTCCCGTGCTGGCTGCAAAAACAGATTGCCTGTCTCTCCCCGCCCCACCCCTCCGAGAGGACTTCTGAACCTAGCATTTGGGGCATGCAGGAAAGGACAGCCGCCACTCGAACATCACTAGAAGGCGTCTGCTCTCAGGTCCGCCGGCGAATCGCACCACCGCAGACTGACACCCGGGAGAGGAGGCGCAGAATGGGGCGAGGGGAAACGCCCAGTGCACATTTCCCAAACTCTGCACGTCGGCCCAGGGAGGCCTGTGTGCCTGGGGAGGGGAGAAGGGCCCGCGGTCTCGGGGTGTCCGCAGTTCGGAGGGAGGGGAGCAGCAGCTCCACTTTCTGCCCTGCGCGGAGCCCCTGGCCCCAGCTCCCGGGAGAGCTCCCCGGCTCGCGACCGGCCACCCACAAAGCGCCGCGCCACGCCCCACCTAACCGTGGGCTAGGGGCCGTGGACTGGAAGCCGGACCTCGTCCCGGCGCCGGGAGCTGGGGCACGCCCGGTAGATTTTCGACCTCGATGCCCAGTGCGGCGCCCCGGGATCTCCCTTCCTCACAGCCGGTACTGTGGCCGGCGACTGGATGCCGTTAAAGGAAACGCCTGGGAAGAGAAGTAGGAGGAAGCAGTATGCAGAAGTCCAGATTCGAGGGGCTGGATGGTGCGTGGGGGCAACAAGTAGCTCGCAATGCGGGTAAGAAGCTCCAGGGCGAGCGGCAGCCTGCCTGCGGCGGAGCGACAAGCGCACACAGGCAGTCAGCGACAGGAACTGAGAACGCTAAAGAGAGACTAACTCGCCCCTTTGAGTAAGGAGATAAAAGGGGGCTGCGGATGTCCAAAAGGGTCGTGCTCCAGGTGAGGCTCGAACTCACAACCTCGGCATTGCTCTGCATGTACTGCTGTATAAGTACCGCGCGCTAACCGATTGCGCCACTGGAGCTCCGCTTAGCCGGCCTCGCGATGGCTCTATCAGGGTTCACCCAGGCCCGGTGCGGGCCTCGGCGGAGCATGCGCACTCGTGGCTCGTGGCTCCGCGGGGCTGGGTCCGGACCCCGAGTCGCCGGCAGCTGCGGGCCCCACGGCTCCCGGCGGAGTGAGCGGGCAGTCCTGCGAGGGTCTCCCCCGGGGACGAAGGGCCGGTTGGCAGGGCCGTCACGGGCAGGCTACTGGGGCGTTGAAAAGAGTGCAGCCCGCCTCGCCGAGCAGCGCGGGAGGAGGAGCCTCGGCCGTCGCCTTCGGCGTCCTACCGAGAGTTTCGCCTTCGAGAGCGGGCCCCGCGAGGAGCCGGGCGGGCCGCGGGCGGGCCTCGGTGCGGTGGTGACGCGGGCCGAGGGGTGGGGTCGAGCGGGGCGGCCTCGGCTCACCGGCCGCACTTCGCCGGCGGCCGCCCCCTGCCCGCGCCCCGCGTGACCAGTGAGCGAGAGGCCCCGGCCTGGACTCCCGCGCCGCCCTGGAAGTCAGCGGAGCCGTCCGGCGGGGCAGCCAGGCGGCGCCCGGGCCGGGGGTGTACCGAGGGCGGCCTCAGCCGGCGGGGCCTCCGGAACCGGACAGGGTGGGGGCTTCAGCATCAGAGCCTGGTTGGCCCCGGAGGTTCCCCTCGGCCCCTCGTCCATCCTGAGCGCAGGCAAGGATGTCAAGCGTGTCAAGCCACGGGCATTGCGGGGACATGACGATAGCCCGGACCTTCGAGAGAGTGCCTGCTAAGCCCCGCGTGTTTTGTTGGGCCACAACATATTTGTTTGGTTTAATTGTAAAACTAGTTCCTAGTATTTAAAATCAAGAGGTCTCATACAAATACCTGGATATCCATTTCTTTTTTTTTTTTTTTTAACCAGACAAGGTCACACTGTACCTAGGGCCAAATTATGGTCAAAGGTGCCCTATAGGCACTTTTTTCTTCGTGGACCCTTTCCTCCATTAAAAAAAAAAAAATAATGGCATTTTATTCCTGCAAAATAAAGACAAATATAATCCAGGCAGCATTTATTGTTACAACATGATTATTGTATTTCTTTTTTCTTCTGATTTCAAAAGAATTTAAAATGTGAACATTTTTGCGGGCTCTAGGTACTGTGCCTACTGTACCTAGTTGGTAACTCCGCCGGGAACCTGCATTCCCCCGCCCCGCCGCCCCCGCCGAACCTGCTCCCCGCCTGGGAGGTTAGCTGCAGCCACCTCCACAAAGTACGCACCACTCTCTCAGTGTTTTTCTCCAGGTTGCCTCTGGGCCTGGTCGATTGTCTCCTGGGCCTCTGTGGGGATGTTGGTCACCCTGTTTGGTTGACCAGAGCCGGAGAGCAAACAACAGAACACTATGATAATAGATTGGGGGTACTGGTATGGGCAAGTGATGAGAGGCAGAAAAAAGATCCTGTTCGTAGTCACTTTGTTGGTGACTTCCCACGGTAACAGGTTGTGTTAGGGTGACAGTGTCAAGCAGTAGGATTGTAAAAAGCCTTGAAATTCAAGCGGAACTGATTAGACTGATCAGGAAGACAATGAGGAAACAGTAGCAGTAAGGCAGGGGCCTCCTAAAGATGGTGTTTTTAGGAAACTTCGTGCCCCGTGCCTGCTGGGTTATCCGCCCAGAGGAAAGGGGTAAGTGAGACTCGCCAGATAGTTTTGAACTGTAAGAGACATAAGTCCAGAGCAAGAGCTCAGAAGAGGGGACGGTCAACACATCCCTGCAAGATCCCATCAGGCACCAGGCAGGTGGTGGGATGCAGAGTTGTTTGCAACATGCCCGGATTAGGGCTCCTTGGAGCATGCCTGGCCAAGTCCAGAATACTTTGAGGGCAGCAGAGAGTGAGACTTTGAAATAAATGAGTTGGAACAGGCTATTAATGTAACCACATGGTTTCTCTGAGGTGGGAATACTTTTTCAAATTTTTAAATTTTATCTGTTTATTTTTAAAGGTTTAATTTTTCTTTAAGATCTAATTTTTAAGTAACCTCTACACCCAATGTAGGGCTCGAACTCACAACCCCGAGATCAAGACTTGCATGCTGCACCTATGGAGCCAGCTAGGTTCCCCAAATTTTTAAATTTTAAATTGAAAAGGGTTAATTTCCTGATGAACAAGAAAGTAAGTCGTGGACCTATACATAGTGTCTTCTCAAATCCAGTAGCATCTCCAGAGTCTGCTCTTCCTCCCTCCACATCCCTCAGGTAGAACGCACCTGGTGAACCACGAGCAGCAAGTTTAGCCCCTGGTGGTCCACTTCCCTCTCACTTCTCCCATCCTGGATTTACTCTTTCATTGATTCAGCAGATATTAACTGATCCTGGTTGCATGGGAGGGGAAGGCAGCACCTGATACAGACTTTGGGAACTAAAATAGCTTAGTCCCCAAAGAAAGTGGGGCTCTAAAGGAAGGACCTAGTAAAGGCAGTGCTGAACCTGGAGGGGGACGATGTCAGAACCTCTGCTACCAGAGAGATTTTTTCCCAGCAAGAAGTCTCCTAAGACCTTCAAATCACTTAAACTCATATGAACTGACTCTGAAGAGCCACGAATTAAGAGTCTGAGCTGTGACCCTCCCTGGTTGTGTGACCTTAAGTCAATCTCTTACCCTCTCTGGACCTCAACTTCTTCATCTATAATCTGAGGGATCTAAACCAAAGAAGAGCTTTCTAGCCTATCTTGACTGGAGAACTCTTTTTATCACGTATATACTTGCCAACACCTTGAGATTATTAAATCATGTAATAATTTTCATGATGTGTATAATTAGTTATTTTAAAAATAAAGTTATTTTAGGGGCACCTGGGTGGCTCAGTCATTAAGCGTCTGCCTTCGGCTCAGGTCAGTCGTTAAGCGTCTGCCTTCGGCTCAGGTCATGATCCCAGGGTCCTGGGATCGAGCCCCACATCAGGCTCCCTGCTCTGCGGGAAGTCTGCTTCTCCCTCTCCCACTCCCCCTGCTTGTGTTCCCTCTCTCGCTGTGTCTCTGTCAAATAAATAAATAAATTCTTAAAAAAAAAAAAGTGTATGAGATTTAATGACTCATTATAGCATCAAAAATAGACAAAAACTGCTTTTCTAAATGAATGTTTGGGATTTGTGCTTTTTGCACTTTAAAAAAAACTGGTTTATTTTTATTACTCTCATGTTTTTGTGTCCAAACAATGAGATAAAACAGAAGAGTTCAGGCTGCTATATGCAAGCATCATTCTGCAAATAATATGAAGTGGGTCTGGCTCATGTTTATTCCTAATAATGAAAGGCTATATTGGATAGAATGGTCACTCTATTTTCTCTTTTTTGGCTTTGGTTTCTGACATAGAAGAGATATCAGGATGAGCCAGATAAACATTTTGATCAGCTGAATGCAATTTGCACGTCTATTGAATGAAGATCATCTTGAGTCATATTGTGGAATTTTCATGTTAGGGTCTTCATTTGCTTTACTTCAGCAAACTTTTCACATTTTATATTTGTAGCCAGCATTCCATTGTGAGCATATATTAAGCAGTTTAGGACTAAAAAAAGTTGCCATCGAGTAGTCAAAACCCACATAGGATCCACAGGAGTGGCTGAGTCATATGCACATATCTCGGCGCTGCTGCAGGTGCTGGGACATGCATTGGGAGGCTCCCAGAAGGACCCCATTTTCATGCGGCAAGAGGTTGTCTGAAGAATTCCTTTCATTACTTCTTTTCAAACTAGAAGTTTAAAAGATGCCACTGCCACCTGTAACAGTGCAGAACACCTTGAATGCCTTTCAGAGCCCCTGGGATCAGGCAGCATCTGAGATCCCCTCCTATGCTAATTCGCCCACAATCCTCTCTGGCACCACGCGGGGAAATGACCCTTTATTTTCCCTGAGGAGAAGAAAGATGTGTGGCTCCCAAGGCCCAACCTCCAGGGAAATGTGATGCAGACTGAACTGACTATACTCAGGAGTGGAGCAGGATAATTTGGGGAAACACAGAGCCCTTCACTCTGGATTCAAGCTGAACTGAAGATCTGATAAGAGCCCATCAGATGAGAAGAAACTTAAAAGATGGCTAACACCCAACGCTGATAAGAGTGTGGGAAATGGACACTGTTGTTTTTTGTTTTTAAGACAGGTCAGCAGAATCTTTCCAATGCATATGTCCTTTGACCCAGCAGTTCTGCCTCTAGGAACCTGTCCTTTAGAGACACTCATACACGGGAACACATATACCATATTTCACCAACTCTAAGATGCCCTAAACTGGGAAATATACCATTATTTTATGTACCAGTAAGAGAGAAAAAAGTGCTGCCATTTTAACTATGATGCTGTGCTTTCATATTACTTAGACTTTTTATTATAAACTTATTTAAAAAGCTCCCTTAGGGATCCCTGTGTGGCTCAGTTGGTTAAGTGTCTGCCTTTAGCTCAGGTCATGATCCCAGGTCCTGCATCTGGCTCCTTGCTCAGTGGGGAGTCTGCCCTTCCCTCTGCCTGCCACTCCCCCTGCTTGTGCTTTCTCTCTGTCAGGTAAATAAATAAAATCTTTTTTTTTTAAAGGCTCTTTTAGACAGACTCAGATGTACCTTTTTTTTTTTTAATCAGATATTACTCTTGCCAGAGACACGCTTTCCTCATCCCCCGAGCGACAGCTTAGCCAATGAGAAGCCACCACATTTGGAACTCCCAGTTTATTCCACTGGACTTTTAGTTTATAACAGTCTACCCAACTTACTCCTTTTCTCCTTAAAAGAGTGTACCCCTCCATTGTTCCCCAGACTTGCCTACAGTTTTGTCCCAGCTTGTTTGTCCCAGATTGCTATTCTCTTTTATTCCCAAATAAACCCACCTTTTGCTGATAAAATAAACTGGCAGTTTTTATTTGTAAGATTAACAACACATTGTTTAGCTATTCTCTTATTAATAGACATCTTGGATGATTTTCTGCTTGGAGCTTTTTTTTTTTTAAGATTTTATTTATTCATCTGACAGACAGAGAGACACAGCAAGAGAGGGAACACAAGCTGGGGAGTGGGAGAGAGAAAAGCAGGCTTCCCACGGAGCGGGGAGCCCCATGTGGGGCTCCATGTGGGGCTTGATCCCAGGACCCTGGGATCATGACCCAGGCCGAAGGCAGATGCTTAACCGACTGAACCACCCAGGTGCCCCTGCTTGGAACTTTCATAAAGCTGCCAAAAGCATTCTTGTGCACGGCTTCTCATTTTCATTCCTTTTGGGTTAAGTACAGGAGTGAAATTGCTGGATCATAAGGTAGGATTATGTATAGTTTTTGTAAAAGCATTTTTTTAACTTTTTAAAAAAGATTTTATTTATTCATTTTCATGAATGAAATATTATTCCTATTTCATTTATTCATTCACAGTGAGAGAGCGAGCACAAGCAGGGGGAGCAGCAGAGGGAGAGGGAGAAGCAGACTCCCTGCTGAGCAGGGAGCCCTATCCCAGGGCCCTGGGATCATGACCTGAGCTGAAGGCAGATACTTAACCAACTGAGCCATCCAGGCGGCCCGTAAAAGCATTTTTAATGTAAAACTTATAAACATAAAATTTGCCATTTTAGCCATTTTTAAATGCACAATTCAGTGGCATTAAGCACATTTACATTGTTATGCAACCATCACCATCACCCATCTCCATCTGCCCCTTTCTTAATTTGATTTTTTGTGTTTTGCTGTTGAGCTTTAGGAGTTCTTTATATATTCTGGATATTAATCCCTTACTAGATACATGATTTGCAAATATTTTCTCCCATTTTGTGGGTTGCCTTTTCACTCTCTTTTTTTTTTTTTAAGATTTTATTTATTTATTTGACAAAGAGAGACACAGTGAGAGAGGGAACACAAGCGGGGGCAGTGGGAGAGGGAGAAGCAGGCTCCCCGCTGAGCAGGGAGCCCAACGCGGGGCTCGATCCCAGGACCCTGGGACCACGACCCGAGCCGAAGGCAGACGCCTAACGACTGAGCCACCCAGGCACCCGCCTTTTCACTCTCTTGATAGTGACCTTTGATGTGCAAAAGTTTTTAACTTTGATGACGTTCAATATTTTATAAGAGACTGCCAGACCCTTATTTCCAAAGTAGTTGTGCCATTTTACACTCTCACCAGCGATGTTGAGCATTTCAATTGCTCTACATCCTTGTCAATGCTTGATATTGTCAGTTTTTAACTGTATTCATTCTACTAGGTATGTAATAGTATCTCCTTGTAGATTTAATTTGTATATCCTTGATGACTAATGGTGTTGAGCATTTTTTTTTTTTTTTTGGTGTTGAGCATTTTTGATGTACCTATTGGCTCTTTGTATATCTTTGTGAAATGTTTGTTCACATCTTTCACCCATTATTTTGTTGGCTTTTTTGGAGGGGGTGGTTTGGGTCTTTTCTATCAAGTTGTAGGAGTGACTGATATTTCTCAGTTTCTTCATCTGCAGGTAGCAGGTATGAATTCCTCCAGGACACATGGACTACAAGAAATACCTAGGTTGGCCACTGTCCACAGTGCCCTGGATTCATAAGAGCCCCACTCTCATCCAAAGCATGTAGGATCCATGCCAGGAAAAAATAAGGGAATGCCACAGGATGTTGGGGGGGTGGAGGGGTGGAGTGGTGGGGAGTGTCTACCAGTGATTTGAAGGGAGGGAGCATTCAGTGGCTCCTGGCAAAGAGAAGCTGTAGAATATCTCCATGGGAGGGAGGAGGGAGGAAAGAATAGGGGAGAGCCCATTGGCCCTGGAGCCAGAGAAAATGGAAATGGAGCAGACATATGAGCTAAACTAAAAGCAGAGCTAGCCTATGAATGTCTCCCCAAGAACCTTCCACCTGTGAGGTGACAGGGAGACATAAACTTCCTGTTCTATTTACAGAGCCCTGGGAAACAAACAGTAACCACAGTGCAGATGAAGGGCGTTCTCCTAACCTGCCCTGCCCTGTCCAGTAGGGTCTCAGCTGAGGTCACAGACTGCTCCATCCCAAGGCCAACAGCCAACTGTGATCACATTAGAGAGGCAATATATTGGAGGGCCAACCACTTTTATTATGTGATGCCCTGATCTTAGGACCTAACCCTCCCTGAGTTGCAAATCACAACTATAAACAAAAAAAAATTTTTAAGAGAGAGAGGGAGAAGGCGGGGAGGGGCAGAGGGAGAAAGAGAATCTTAAGCAGGCTCCACGCCGTGCAGAGCCCAAGAGGGGAGGGAGGGGCTCGATCTCATGACCCTGAGATCATGGCCTGGGCTGAAATCAAGAGTTGAACACCTAACCAACTGAGCCATCCAGGCGCTCCAACAGATCTTTTATTTATTTTTTTTTTAAGATTGTATTTATTTTTTGACAGAGAGACAGCGAGAGAGGGAACACAAGCAGGGGGAGTGGGAGAGGGAGAAGCAGGCTTCCCGCGGAGCAGAGATCATGACCTGAGCCAAAGGCAGACGCTTAACAACTGAGCCACCCAGGCGCCCCCCCAACAAATCTTTTGATATATAAAATTAAGCATATAAAAATATGCCAGTCAGGAGACAGAAACCAAGCCAGTTACTTAACAAAGTATCTACTACAGAGAACTATTGACAAGGTTGTATTTTTTTTATTTTATTTATTTACTTGAGAGAGAGAGAGAGAGTGCTTGCGCACGAATGGGGGAGGGGCAGAGGGAGAGGGAGAAGCAGACTCCCCACTGAGCAGGGATCCCAGGACCCTGAGATCATGACCCAAGCTGAGAGCAGATGCTTAACCACCTGAGCCACCCAGGCACCCCTATTAGCTAGGTTTAAGGTTGCTAACTAGGTAACTGAAAAGCCAAAAAAAGAGAGTTCTGCAGTATCAGACACCACAGGAGCTGGAAGAAGCAGCTACCACCCCTAGGGCTGAGGGCAACCAAAGAAGGAACAATTACTATAACTTGGAAGGTGGGGGAGGACTTGAGCAGAATTGAAACTCTGACCTCCGAGGGGGTACACCAGCTTCTCGTGTTGGTATCTCTGATGTGGTCACTTTAAAGCTGATTCCGCAAGAACAGGGAAACTGCAAGTTGCAGAGGTCAGGACAGGGAAGCTAAGGGAAGGACCCAGGGTGTGGAGCTCAGGAGCCACAGGCAGGCAGGCCATGGACAGAAAACAATCAGGGAGGAGCCAGCCCCCCCAACCCCGTTACCCCCACCCCCATCCTTGCAGACCCCCTCCCTTACCTCCATCTGGCAGGGCCTAATAGAACCAGTTGGGAAGCATCAATGGAGTTTGCAGCATCCCAGCCCCTGCATCATAATGCAGAATATAAACCATGGGTTTGGAGCTGAGAGACAATAACTTAATAACTGGCACAAAGGGCTTCATATCACACAGAAAGGGCTTCATATCACACAGAATGGAATAACCCTGCAGGCAAACAGGAACGTTTTGAGAACAACCCACCCATCCTCTGTTCACCCAGAAAGACAAGGGTTATCTTTTTTTTTTTTGTAAAGATTTTTTTATTTTTTAACAGAGAGAGAGAGAGAGACAGCGAGAGAGGGAATACAAGCAGGGAGCGTGGGAGAGGGAGAAGCAGGCTTCCTGCTGAGCGGGGAGCCCGACGTGGGACTCGATCCCAGGACCCTGGGATCATGACCTGAGCCAAAGGCAGACGCTTAACGACTGAGCCACCCAGGCGCCCAAGACAAGGGTTATCTTAAGAGCAGAAGAGACCAAAGGTCCAAGCATCTGCCATATTGGTTTTTCTTTTGTGACTCCCTTTGGTGGTTCTAGCTCAGTGGTTCCCAAGCTTTCATGTCTAAGAATTACCACGTACTATGCTTTATAAGGGATATAAAAAATATTCTAATTTTATTTTATTTTATTTTTTTTAAAGATTTTATTTATTTATTTGAGAGAGAGAATGAGATAGAGAGAGAGCATGAGAGGGGAAAGGGTCAGAGGGAGAAGCAGACTTCCCGCTGAGCAGGGAGCCCGATGTGGGACTCGATCCCGGGACTCCAGGATCATGACCTGAGCCGAAGGCAGTCGCCCAACCAACTGAGCCACCCAGGCGCCCTCTAATTTGATTCTAACTATATGCAACTTTTGCCTTACTAGATTTAGAACCAAATCCCTCCAACATCACCATACCCCAGCCCCAATGGAGTGGATTGAAGGCAGAACTTTTTTTTTTTTTAAGATTTTATTTATGTATTAGAGAGAGACACACAGCAAGAGAGGGAACACAAGCAAGGGGCATGGGAGAGGGAGAAGCAGGCTTCCCATGGAGCAGAGAGCCTGATGCAGGGCTTGATCCCAGGACCCTGGGATCATGCATGACCTGAGCCGAAGGCAGACGCTTAACGACTGAGCCACCCAGGCTCAGCCCAAGGCAGAACTCTTTTAAGAGGAAACACTGTAAGGGCGCCTGGGTGGCTCAGTTGATTAAGCGTCCGCTTTCGGCTCAGGTCATGATCTCAGGGTTCTGGGATCGAGTCCAGCATCCAGCTCCCTGCTCAGCGAGGAGTCTGCTTCTCCCTCTGCCTCTCCCTCCCCCCAGCTCATGCTCTCTCAGATAAATAAAAAGAAAGAAAGAAATACTGTATGCAGTGGGGGAAAAGCCTTATATTCCATATCCCGGTGCTTCTACTTACCAGCTGTGCACCTTGGGGGGCGCTAATTAATACTCTCAGCTTTAGTTTCAATTTTCTAACCTGTAAATGGAGAAGCAGCTACCTGATGAAGGAGACAAGGTCCTGTGTCAACTTCTGTCAAATCAGATCCCCAAATCTGCAGGACAGAGCCGCCTCCCTTGCTGTGCCTCATAGGAATAAGGAGTGAATGGTCATTGTGTTAAACCACCGAGTTTGGGGTGGGCTTTTCCTGTTACAGCAGCTAATATTACCTTCACTGATACAGAGTTCACACTTTACAACAGTTTCCTCAAAGAAATAAGGGTGAGTATCACATTCCTGAAATGAAGACAGCCAGTTGTAGGAAGATACATATTAAAGTCTTTGTAAATAAAAATACGAAACCATTGAAATTTAAAACCCAGTAGATGGGCTGAACTGTAGAATACTTTAACTAAATAGAAAAACAGTAAGCTGGAAGATTAGGCAGAAGAATATTCCCAAAATGCAGGACAAAGGGAGATGGGGAAAAGAAAGGAAAGTTCAATGACATGCAGATAAGATCTAAAAATTCTAGCATTCATCAAAAAAAAACTTAGAAGTTGATAATAGAATAGATGAGAAACAATTTTTTAAGTTATTTTATTTTATTTTTTTAAGATTTTATTTATTTATTTGACAGAGAGAGATATAGTGACAGCAGGAACACAAGCAGGGGGAGTGGGAGAGGGAGAAGCAGGCTTCCCGCTGAGCAGGGAGCCCGATGCGGGCTCGATCCCCGGATCCCAGGACCTGAGCCGAAGAGAGATGCTTAATGACTGAGCCATCCAGGCGCCCTGAGAAACAATTTTTTTATAAAAACCAAGAATTTCCCAGATCTGAAGAAAGACACACACACACACACACACACACACACACACACAAAGAATAATTCCCCTAAAATATATGGAATATAAGAAGTAATTGCAAGTTAATACATTAGGGAAACATACGAAGACATCTAAGTATTGCCTGTATAAGATTTTTAAATAATAATCTAAACAAAATCAACATGGAAGTTGCCATAGGGGATTCCAGAAGAAAGTTAAAGCTTGCCCAGATTCCTTTGTTCTTGCCTTAGGGTCTAGGGGTGGATACAGATGCTGTTTAACAATACACATTATTAGAAATCTACAAATTTAAATAAATGCATGTATTTAAAGAATAACCCCTAGATACATGGGAATAGAATATAGAAGGAGAAATGGAGCAAAGAAAATGTAATCAAAAGCCAGGTGTAGTGGACATGACTAGCTACCTCCCAAGCATCATTTCCTACATCCCAGTCATGAGCCAGAGTTTTGTGTAAGGATCTGGCCACAGACTTTGGGGGAAACCGACTCCACCTCCAGCTTCAAGTACAAATCTTAATTTGACTTAATCAGAGTAGCCCACTCCCTCGCCCCAATAACTGGTTCAGGTGTGGTCATGTGAACCTTAGATTGCCGGTTCTCACCTGGGGGTAATTTTGACCCCCAGAGACACTGGGCAATGTCTGGAGACATTTTTGATTGTCCCAACTGGAGAAGAGCTCCAGCATCTAGGGGAGAGAAACCATGGATGTGCTAAACATCCTACAACACAAAGGACAGCCCCCACAAAAATCATTCAGCCCAAAATGTCAGTGGTGCCAAGGTCAGGAACCCCTAGTCTAAAGGAAAAGCTATGGATACTTTACATCCCTTGATCCCTCAAAGAAGCAGCCTTGGGATAAAACTGATGCTGAAGATAGCACATCTGAAGGATGGAAAGAATCAGCGTCCATAATGACACCGCTGGTCACAGGCTCATTCTCCCACCAGGTATCCAGTTACACGAACCTTTAACTTCCTATTGGTTAAGCCACTGTCTAATTGGTGTTTCTGTTCCTTGCAGCCAGGAGCATCCTGATAAACTAGGAAAGAAAGAGAGAGGGGAAAAAAGAAAGAACGAGGAGGGATGTGTGTAGACAGAATAATGCCCCACTCTCCCATCCATTCTCCCTTCCAAAGACCCCCATGTCCTAATCCCCAGAATATGTAACTATCATTCTACATGATGAAAAGGACTTGTGGAGGTGTGATTATACCAAGGGGTTAGAGATGGAGGGATTATCCTGCGTTATCTGAGAGGGTCCAATGTAATCACCAAGGTTCTTATAAGGGAAAGAGGGAGGCAGGAGAGAGGTGTGACAAGGAGAACAGAGGATGGAGTGATGCCCTTTAGCAATGGAGGAAGGGCCTTGAGCCAAGGAATGCAGGTGGCTTCTAGAAGCTGGGAAAGGCAAGGAAAACAGGTTCTTTCCTCAAGCCCCCAGAAAAAGATACAGGCCTGACAATAGTTTGATTTTAGCCCACAAGACCCATTCAGACTTTGGATGTACCGAACTGTAAGATAATAAATGTGTGTCATTGTAAGCCCCACCAGGTTTGTAGTAATTTGTTTTAGCAGCAAGTGGAAACTAATACAGCATGGCAATTGGAAGACAGAAAATAAGATGTCAGGAGTATGTACAAACCTAGCAATAATTATACAAACATGAAAGACTTGATCTCCTTTTCCTAACAGAGGCTCTCAGACTGGAAATTTTTAAACTTAAACGACTGACGGGGCGCCTGGGTGGCTCAGTCGGTTAAGCGTCTGCCTCTGGCTCGGGTCATGATCCCGGGGTCCTGGGATCGAGCCCCACATGGGGCTTCCTGCTCGGTGGAGAGTCTGCTTCTTCCTCTCCTTCTGCTGCTCCCCAGCTTGTGCTCTCTCTCTCTCTCAAATAAATGAATAAAATCTTTAAAATAAATAAATAAATAAATAAATAAACTTAAACGACTGAGCCACCCAGGCACTAAGTAATCTCTACACCCAACATGGGGCGCAGACTCACAACCCTGAAATCAAGAGTCACATGCTCTACTGACTGAGCCAGCCATGAGCCCCGTGGCATCTTTTTGATGAATTTACAATACCTGGGGGGGGAGGGCACCTGGGTGGCTCAGTTGTTAGGCGTCTGCCTTTGGCTCGGGTCCTGGTCCCAGGGTCCTGGAGTCGAGCCCTGCATAGGGCTCCCTGCTCTGCAGGAAGCCTGCTTCTCCCTCTCCCACTCCCCCTGCTTGTGTTCCCTCTCTCGCTGTCTCTCTCTATCAAATAAATAAATAAAATATTTACCAAAAAAAAAAAAAAAAAACTTACAATACCTGGGAAATACCCAAACACACAAAGGTATAGCAATATTAGTGTCAGACAAAGCTGAAGTCAAGGTGAAAAGAAACTAAGAAGAAATAGCTCATATTGATTAAGAATCACTACAACAAGAAGGTAAAATAGTCATGAGGCTTTTTACATCTAACAATGCAGATTCAAAATATGTAAAGTAAAATCTACTCAAAGAATAAGGAGAAACTGACCAAAAACTACAGTGGAGACTCTAACATATTTCTCTCAGAAACCAAAATATTGTCTTTTTTTTTTTTAAGATTTTATTTATTTATTTATTTGACAGAGAGAGACACAGCAAGAGAGGGAACACAAGCAGGGGGAGTGGGAGAGGGAGAAGCAGGCTTCCTGCCGATGTGGGACTCCATCCCAGGACCCTGGGATCATGACCTGAGCCAAAGGCAGATGCTTAATGACTGAGCCACCCAAGCACCCCTATTAAGTTGTTTTTAAAAGTAAGGATAATGATGGGGCACCTGGGTGGCTCAGTTGGTTAAGTGACTGACTCTTGATTTTGGCTCAGATCCTGATCTTAGGGTCATGAGATTGAGCCCTTCCTTGGGCTTCATGCTGGGCATGGAGACTGCTTAAGATTCTCTCTCCTTCTCCCTCTGTACCCGCCACCCGGCTCAGTTGCTCTCTCTCTCAAATAATAGTAATAATGATGATGATGATGATGATTTGGGTGACACTGCAGGTTGATCTAACAGAAACATTTAGAACTGCATTCTAAGAGAATACACATTCACAAAGTCGACCACAGGCTAAGCTGCAAAGGAAATATTAACATATCCCTCCACCCAAAAATAATACTCAGACCATCTTCACTCACAATAGTGCAATAAAATGAGAAATGAAAAACAGAGTGATAGCCAAACAACAACAACAAAAAACCAACAACAAAAATAAACCAACCATAGGTCTAGAAATTTCAAAACAGACTTCTAAATAATTCAAGAGATAGCAGGCCCAAAGCACAGATTTCCAAGTAACCAATACCATTCATAACCCAGCCCTCTTATTCATCTAAAGCTATCAGTTCTTAAATACTTGCTGAATTACATGAAAGTGTGGGAAAGTGGGAGAGTCAGGGAGGCAAAGACAGACCCAGAAGCTCAGGGAAAGGGATTGGCCGAAGCAACTGGTTCTGTCTATGGAGAGATTGTAGGGATCTGACAGTTACCACCATTCAGGTTCACCAAAGCCTCAAAGCATCTACTGAACGCAGCGACTTGGAGAGGGAGTCACTGGCCATCCAAGGGAGGCCAGAGCAAGGCACCAGGTTCTAAGGAGCTCTGATCCTAGGGCAGATGCTGTTTGCCTCTGATTCCGCAGTGCTAATGAGCTCCTGTGTGCAGAGAGCAGAGGTGGCTACTGCAAGGAGGTAAGGTCTAGAAAATGGAAAAAGCCCACAGCTCCACATGTAGGAGGATTCCAGCCGGCTGTGACTAGACAATGCCAAAACACTGGGATAAAATGGGAACTGTCATTTTTCTGAATACTGGAGTCAAAAGGTGCCCAACACTCAAACCAGGAGGACTGCCAATTGCACAAATGTGATTTTTTTATCTAAATGGTACAAGCGAGAGGGTATAGTTGACAGTGACCAGACAGCAGATTATTTAGCCTGTGTTTAGGGTTCTTTTGGATAATTCAGACCCCGAACATTCTACTTGTGGTCTCAATGATTCAGGTTATTTGACTGCATACATTAAAATACAGGGTAGGGGCACCTGGGTGGCTCAGTCGTTAAGCGTCTGCCTTTGGCTCAGGTCATGATCCCAGGGTCCTGGGATCGAGCCCCCGCATGGGGCTCCCTGCTCAGTGGGAAGCCTGCTTCTCCCTCTCCCACTCCCCCTGTAAAATAAAATAAAATACAGGGTAACTGTCCTTTCCTTTGTACTATGTAACAGAACATGTGTTCTGTGAATTCATTCATGCCTTTATCCGCCCACCTACCCATCCATCCAGGTAACAAACACCCAAAACAAACCTAACCTATCAGGGATCCTTGTTGCTTCACCAGTCGCTGTTTACCTCTCCTCTGGATTACTTACAGAGACAAAGAATATGGTTTGAGTTCTTTGGGTGCCAAGCAATATTCCAGAAAGAAATGCTCAGCAAAAAAGTTCTAAGTAATAACTAAAAAGAAAACGAAGGGCTGGCGAAAGGAGGGTTAGAGATGGGGATGGAGAGGAAACAGGAGGGTCCTCCCAGCAGAGGTGGGTGGCAATCTTCTCGCCTCTCTGACTGGGTTCTGATTTGCGCAGGGTTGAGGGGGGCGGGTCTGTGTGTGGGAAGGTGCTGAGAAAACCAGCCCACCCCAGGCTGCAGGGAAGGGGCAGGCGGGGGGGCTGGGAGGGCAGGAGCTGGAGGAGCTGAATTTCTTAAACTCTGTACAGTCTGGATTCCCGCGTCAGAGCCTGAGCTGTTTTCCTTCTCCCCACCCCAGCCTCCAATACACGCACATTTTTCCTAAAAATTCTGAGTCCGGAAGGAAGAGAAGAAAACAGGGGTCGGGTTGTCTTGCCCTCCTCCTCGTCCCCACCCGGTTCTCCGATTTCACAGTCGCCCCCCACCCCACCCCACCCCCGCCGCCCCCAGGGTAACCGGGCTGGAAGCCTGGGCACAGGTTTGTCCGCCCACCCCACCCCGGAACCCCGAGATTCCCGAGGGCTGGGACTCCGAGTGCCCGGTTCTTCGTCGGTAAAACTCTCACGAAAGTATCGTGTGACTTGAGTATGTCCCTAAGACACGTCAGGAGCTCAGACAGTGCCGGGCGCTTCGTCGGTGCTCTGTCTGCCGCGGGCAAATGTAGGCGAGGGCCAGGGCCCGTGGCGTGCTCGGTCCCCTCCCCGCTCGCCGCCCTCACCCAGCCTGAGGCCGAGCCAGGCGAGCGGTACTCGCTAAACCTGGGGACTCCGGCCTGACCGCTGTCCTCGTCCGCGGATGGGGACTGACAGCCATCGGGGGCCTATGGTGGCGGCTGTGCAACCCTGGGATGGCTGTGTAGGCATTCCCATTTCTCAGATGAGAAACCGAGGCTTCCGTCCAGGGCCAGCACCTCCGTACTCACGTGCTCGGATTTCCAAACCCGCCTTCCTCCCATCGCAGTCTGTCTTCCGGGGCCTCCGCGGGGTCCAGGCGCAAAGTTTGGGGACAGGGGACCGCGCACGCTCTCGGGGAGCCCCGGCACGTGAGGGGGGCTGAGCCCGAACCCGGCGGAAAGCAGGGGCGCCCCCACCCGGCGCCCGCTTCCTCAGCGGAGACCGCGGGGCTGGGCAGGGACAGCCCGGGGCGGTGCGGGGGACGGGCGGCCCGGGACCAAAGTCTGGCAAGGGCTACCGTCGTGGGGGCGGTGCGGGGGGCATTGCCCCGCCCTTTGGCCCCCCGGTCGCCGATTCGCTAGGCGGCCAATGGGTGGCTGGGCGGATCCGCACCCCTCGGACACCCGCCGGGGCACTTGGCTCCAGAGTGGGCTCCTGGGCTGCCATGGCGCGTCCCGTGAAGGTGAAGACTTGGTTGGAAGAGAACCGAGCCTCCTTCCTGCCCCCGGTCTGCAACAAGCTCCTGTGAGTCCCAGGCACGCCGCCCTCCTCCTGCCCTCTGCCCCCACCTCCCCTCCCCGGTCCGCACCCCTCATCCCTCACCCTCCAGCCCCCAGCTCCTTGACCCAGGAGCCTGCAGAAAGGGGCTGCCACCCTCTTGTGCCTTGGGCGGGGGAGGGGGAGGGGGAGGGCAGGCTGTTCCGGGTTCCCCCACCCTCATCTGTTCCTCTTCCTGATGACTGCCCTGGAGATTGTGACCTTGACTTCTGAAGATGGCTGGGTGACTGAGACTAGGAGAGATGCAGATGGCAGGTCACCGCCCTGTCCCCAGGGCTTAGAAATAGCTCTCCAACCCCCCAGTGACAGAAATCTGGGGAGGGTGGTTTTTCTGATGCCCCAGAACTGCAGTAGAACCTGCAGCCAGAGGGTCAAGGGAAGGATCAGCTCCTGTAGGAGGATCTTGATTTCATGCTCTCCCCAGGGTCCTCCTTGCAGGCATACACACTCCCACCAGGCCGTCCCTGGCCACCTCTGCCCACAGCACCCAGCAGGGCCGGTGGTGGTCCGCAGCGGTCTTTCTCCAGCAGACCTGGGCCCTCCCCTGTGGCCCCTTCACCTCCCTCCCCTGCCCTGGGCCCCATGGCCGGGCCTGGTGTGCTCCCCAGCTCCTGGCTCACATTGCCAGGTCTGCAGAACACCCCCAACGGCCTGGCACCCCAAACCACACAGCTGCATTGGCACACCTTGACAAGCCAGAGGCCGTGCCCAGTGTTGTTACACCCCCTCACCTAGTCCTCACACTAGCTGCTTGAGGTGGGATTCTAATGAGTGACTCTCCCAGTGTCCCACAGCTAGTATGGGCCCTGGTCCAGACTCCAGCCCACGGAAGAGCTTGACTCCCAAGTCCACACTCTTGGTCACGGTGTAGCGCCACCACCGGCTCACAGCCAACCGCCCCCCACCCCCACTCCAGAGCCTCGTGTCTTCTACCACTGTTGTGGCCCTCACTCCTTTCCTCCACTTCATCCCTGTGCACCCCCCAGGGTGCCCCAACAGTGTCTCGCATCTCTCTGCTCCTCTCCAGCCCTCTGGCCACGGCTCTGGGGCCACCCTTGTCGCCTCCAGCCTGAGTGGTGCAGGCTGCCCCTGCCTCCAGGCACCCCCCACCCAGGCCTCCGGCTCCGCCCCAGTATCACCATCACAAAGTGCAGGCCCTGCCTTTATTCGTTCAGCAGGTGTTCACTGAGCACTCAGTATATGCCAGGCATTGTTCTGGGCACACCAGTTGCAACCGACAACAAACGGACGGTCACTTCCTTGGGGCGCTGACATTCGGGTGAGAGGAAGCGACCAATACGTACAAACAGACAAGGGGTAGAGGCAGGCAGGCATAATGGGCCACAGGGTGGGACAGAGCTGTGGCCCCCCCACCCTGTGTTGGCTGAGGCTGTCAGGGAGAGTCTGCCCCAGGCCTCTCCTAGCTCCTGGTGGCTTGGTGGTGACCTTGGCCTTCCTCGGCTGCTGCTGCCTCACCGTGATCTCTGTCCTCATCATCACAGGGCACTCTCCCCATCCGTGTGTCTGTGTCTAAATTCCCCCCTCCTTTTTTTAAAAAAAGATTTTATTTATTATTTGACAGAGAGTGAGAGAGAGAACATAAGTGGTGGGGGGTGGCGGGGAGAAGCAGACTCTCTTTTGAGCAGGGAGCCCAATGCGGGGCTCGATCCCAGGACCCCAGGATCATGACCTGAGCCGAAGGCAGATGCTTACTGACTGGGCCACCCAGGCACCCCTAAATTTCCCCTTTATTTAATAAGGATTAGGGGCTCAGCCTACTCTAGTGTGACCTCACTGTGGCTTAACCAGTTACATCTGCAATGACCCTATTTCCAAATTGGGTCACATTCCTAGGTCTGGGGGTAGGACTTCAACATATGAATTTGGGGGTGAGGGGGCCATATGACACTGCGGTGGGGAGGGGTGAGGCAGAGGAGGGGTATGATCTGGCTGATGGGTGGAAATAGTTCTTGAGTGGGCTCGTTCCATAGGTATCTAAATTAGATTCCAGTAAAGTTGATTTAAAAAAAAAAAACTGATTTAAAAAAAAAAATGGAGGAGCACAGCCATACTGAGATTTAAAAAAAAAACTGGGGCTCCTGGGTGGCTCAGTCTTAGTTAAGCGTCTGCCTTCAGCTCAGGTCATGATCCCAGGGTCCTGGCATCGAGCCCCGCATTGGGCTCCCTGCTCAGCGGGGAGCCTGCTTCTTCCTCCTCTCCTTCTGCACCTCCCCACTGCTCATTCTCTCTCTCAAATAAATAAAATCTTAAAAACAAAACAAAACAAAACAAAACATAATGTTAAGTGAAAGAAGCCAGACACAAAAGGCCATATGTTGCTCGACGGGAAGCCTGCTTCTCCCTCTCCCAGTACCCCCTGCTTGTGTTCCCTCTCTCACTGTCTCTTTCTCTGTCAAATAAATGAATAAAATCTTTAAAAACAAACAAACAAACAAACAAACTTTGAGGCGCCTGACTGGCTTAGTTGGAAGAGCATGTAACTCTTGATCTCAGGGTCTTGAGTTCGAGCCCCACATTGGGCGCAGAGATTACTTAAATAAAACTTAAAAAAAAAACAAAACTTTCCTAGGCTCCCTGGCACCCTTCAGGCCAAGACCAAACTCCTTGGCTGAGCTCTTGAAGCCTGGGGTGACCTCCTTCCGCCTTCTCACCATTGCTCCCCAAGACCACTCCCACTCCCACACCACCAGGACCCCCAGTGCTTCCAGGCTCAGGGGCTCTGCATCCAGCTTTCCCCTCCACTTCCTTCCCCAAGTGTCTCACAGCTTCAAGCCCGCAGTTTGCGGGGAGCAGAGAGTCTCACGGTCAGACAGCTTGGGAGAGGTGGTTAGATAAAGGTCATCTTACTCCTCCGCTGCCTCTAGCCCAGGAAGTGGTGCCTGCAGTTTGCTCTCCTGTAACTAGAGATCTTGAACAAGGCCCGGGATCCTGGTTGATGAAGCGGTAGATCTGCCACCACCATGCTCCCCACTACTAGGTCAGAGGATGTCGGGGACACACACACAAATCCCCTGAGACACAGATACAGAAAGACGCAGGTACACATATAGTCTCAGGCACGCGCACACACACACACACACACACACACACACACACTTGCAGGAGCACAGCCATACTGAGATGAGAAGGGAGGGGGACAAATGTCAGAGACTACAGGGACAGTGTTATAGAAACAGCCTTGTCACCTCTCTCAGGTGTACCCAGGCTCCTTCCAGGCCCCCCACGGGCCCCTGCACCCCTCCTGTCCTGTCCCACAAGCTGGTTCAGGACCTCCTCCCCCTCGTCCATTGCAGGCACCAGGAGCAGCTCAAAGTCATGTTCGTCGGGGGCCCCAACGTCAGGAAAGACTACCACATCGAGGAGGGTGAGGAGGTAAGCCTGCTACTGCCCCCTTCTTTAATAGCCCTGGAGGAGGGGGACAATTCCCAAGCAAGAGCCAGAGCCAGTGGACAGGAGGTGTGGGGGGGTGGTCAGCTGGCTGATGGATGAAGGGGGTGCTACTGAAATCCCAGGGCAGAGCAGCTGCCTGCAAGTTGTGGGCACACAGTGATAGCGCCATCCTCCAGCTCTGCTGCGGGAGCCCCAGGAAAGAGCCCAGGCTCTGTGGGTGTGAGAGGGCAGCTCAGGCCGCTGGGCGTCACCCCCTGGCCATCCATGTGCCAGGTGCGATGCCCTGGTCCCCTCCCCCTCGAATCTGAATATGGAAGACTGGCCTCCCAAATGAGACCCAGATGCCGACAGGGACCTGAGTGCTCCACTCTGGTCCCGGGAGCTGAGTTCTCTGGAAAGGGTTGGAGATGGGAGGTCCCCTCATCTGGAGGGCCCAAGACATATGAGTTCCTGGGGGCTGTTTAACGGAGGGGGAGGGGGGAATTTGTACCGAATCCCCTTTTGTACCTTGACTTTTGAACTGTGTTTCTGTACTACTACCTACCCCAAGATAAATAAACAAAAGTAGAATTCAAAAGAAAAAGACGGGCCCCCTGAAGGAGGGACATGGGTGGGTTTCCAGCTTTCAGGGTCTCTGGTGACAAAAGAACAGTAGAGGGAACCAAGAACCATCATCGTGGGGGGTCCTGACGCAGGGGTTCAAGGTCCAGAGTCCAGCTTGGTCACCAGCCTCCACCCCCACCCCTGGCCTCCCAGCCACAGCCAGGGCCTGGAGGGAGCACAGGGGAATCACTCACTCGACAAATATTTACAGAGCACCGAGCGCGTCGGGCGGGCAGGGGAGTGAGGACCCTGGACCAGCAAGGAAAAGCCTCACAGAGCAGGCCAGCTGACCCCTTACCTCTCCCGGCCACCCACTTCTCACCACACCTCACGGGAGGCCGCTTTCCTCTGTGGCAAAAATCAGCAGGAATATCCAAAGCTGCCGAGAGAAGACAGGGAGACAGGGTTGGATTGGGAGTGGCCACCACGCCGTGTGGGAGACTAGACGGGTTGTGTGTCTCTCTGCTTGCCTCAGTCAGCCTTAGGCCCCTCCACTTGCCTTCCCAAGGTTTCCACTCTGTTACCCTGGTGTCAGTACCGACCTTTCCTCTCTCACTCCCTCTTGCCTTCCCTTGGCCCCGACTGCCTCTGCCCCACACCCCACTTTTGGGCCTCCCCAAGCTGCTCTGGTAGTGTGGATGGGTGTCCACTGAGGGGTCCAGGCCAAGCCGTGACTCAGCTGAGTGGCTGACGGATGAGAGGGCTGACCTGAGTAGGCGGCCCCTCTCAGAAAGGACACTCAGGTGGCTGGGAGGAATTTGGCTAGAAGTGGGTGTGTGCCAGCTTGTTCTCGTCCTGGGGCCGGGGAGAGTACCAGCCACAGGCCCTGGGAGGCCACAGGGCTGAGGGTCAGCATCCTCTCTGTGCCTGCCCGTCCTTCCCCAGGCTGTGCATAGGAGTTGTCCACGTTCCTCCCTGGTGAGAGAAAAGGCATCACTGAGCCAAATTGTCATCCTCGCTGAGCTCGGGCTTCTGCAACAGCCCTCGGGTTCCCCAGCTCCACCACCCACCACACAATACTCCCTTTACCCGACTCCTTCTCTTGGGGTGCACAGATGCGAGGGGACCTGGGCTGGGAGTCAGCCAGACTTGGGCTGAAGGCTCTTCTTCTTACTACCGTGGGATCTCAGGCAGGTAACATCATGCCACCTCTCTGAGCCTGTTTCTATGCAGCACATGGGGACACTGGCCCCTGCCTGCGGGAAGGAGTCAATGTGTATAGAGTGTGCATGTGCACAGAGCTGGGGGCAGAGAAGAGGCTTCATACACACTGGCTCTCTGGACTGCCCCCACCCCTGTAAGGCCTTGCAGGCCAGACTTGGTTTAACATCCGCCTGAGCTGGTACAGTTCGTCTTGTGGCCCCAGCACTCCGGTCTGTAGCATGTGTCAGAGGAGACTGGGGCCTCAGAGCAGGAGTGACAGAACTGCTTATACAGGCCTTCAGGAAATTTCTCAGGTGTCCGTGTCAGAACTCAGGCCAAGGACCTAGAAGAGGGAGGGGGCAGGGGCTGAGCCTGTCTGCCCTCCTATCCCACAGGTGTTTTACCAGCTAGAGGGCGACATGGTTCTCCAAGTCCTGGAGCGAGGGAAACACCGGGCCGTGACCATTCGGCAGGGAGAGGTGAGTCAGGGACCCAGGGCATGGGAAGGTGAAGGACCAAAGTGCAGGAACCCATGGTCCACTCGTGCTGGCTTTGGTTGGAGTGTGTCCTCCCTGGCTTGTCCTGCCTCCCTTCCTGGCCCTTGGGCACTTCCTCCTGTGAGCTGCCCATCCTCAGCAAGGCCTGACATTTCCTCCGCTTCCGGGCTAGAGGCTAGCAGAGCGGGGGCTGCCGGACCCTGTGGGCCAGCTGGGGAGGCCAGGACACTGCGGGCACCCAGGTCCCTGGAAGGGATTGCAGGCTTGCTAGCACCTTGTCTCCACCACTGCAGATATTCCTCCTGCCCGCTGGGGTACCCCACTCTCCACAGAGGTTTGCCAACACCATGGGACTGGTCATTGAACGGAGGCGGCTGAAAACGGAGCTAGATGGGCTCAGGTAAATGGGCCTTGTCCGGACATCCGGGGCAGAGACAGGGGGCAAGCCACCGCAAGTGTGGACTTTACAGATAAGAAGACTGGGCACAGGGAAGTTGAGTTTGCTAGAAGGCAGCCAAGCTGGCATTGTAGAGAAATAGGAAGTGAGGGTCAGGATGGTCTAGATAGGAGTGTGAGTCAGCACCGAGGACGGGACAAACACCGGTGCCACGTGGGGGGCGGCGACTCTTTCCAGAGCTGAGTTCCCAGTGGGCTCCAATCTGTCACCCACTTATTATCTGCTGCAGCCTGTGGCTCCGAGGGACACAGATTTTTCCAAAAGCTAAACTATTTTTTGTATTTTTTAATAAAATTAAAATTTCTCAACAAGTTCCTGAGATCAGGATACTTTGCCCCCATCTCCTGTTACAATGGATTATTTTTTAATGCTTGCCCTTTTTGAAATCAGCGAAGTCATACACATTCAGTCTTGAAGTCAGGAAAAGTAAAAGAAAGCAAATAAAGTTAAAACTATGTCAGGGAGAGGGAAAATGTTATGGAATGCGAATGACATCTCAATAAAATGAAATGAACAATAATAAAGAGAAAACCAAAAAAACCCTGTCATGTTACCATCTAACAAAGCTGTTAACCTTCCATCTTGCCTCTTTTCTATGCATATCTACACCTCACAGCACTGTAGTCTTAGCAAGCATGGGGTTGAACTTTGCTTTTTTTCACTTAAAAATCTCCTGAGCATTCCTTATACTATTCAATGCTTTTCAAAAACACAATGATAATACTAACCTACTGTTGTAGAAACAGATGTCTGGCCTTCAATTCCAAAAGAAATCTTTCCTATGGGGCTTTATGAAGGGAGTTTTTAGTGACAGTGGACAGTGTCCTCAATAACACTTTTTTTTTAAAGATTTTATTTATTCATTTGAGACAGAGAGAATGAGAGAGAGAGAGCACATGAGAGGGGGGAGGGTCAGAGGGAGAAGCAGACTCCCCGCTGAGCGGGAAGCCCGATGCGGGACTCGATCCAGGGACTCCAGGATCATGACCTGAGCCGAAGGCAGTCGCTTAACTAACTGAGCCACCCAGGCGCCCAATAACACTTTTTTTAATCTTATTTTTTTATTTATTAGTTTATTTATTTTAGAGAGAGAGAGCTTGCACATGTGCATGCGGGGGAAGAGGCAGAGGGAGAAGGAGAGAGACAGACTCCATGCCTAGCACGGAGTCAAATGCAGGGCTCAATCTCATGACCCTGAGATCATGACCTGAGCCAAAATCAAGAGTCCATTGATTTAGCTGGGTGGCTGAGCCACCCAGGCACCCCGTCCTCAGTAACATTTTTACAGCAAACTCAATAACAGATTTCATCTGGCTGCTTTTGACTTTTTTTAAGACTATTTTTAAATAATCTCTACACCCAATATGGGGCTCAAACTCACAACCCCGAGATCAAGAGTTTCAGGCTCTACTGACTGAGCCAGCTAGGCGCCCCTGGCTGCTTTTGACCTTTAATAAAAGCCAGGGATTTGGTGCCTGCGTGGCCCAGTTGGTTAAGTGTCTGCCTTCAGTTCAGGTCACGACCCCGGAGTTCTGGGATCAAGCCCCGCATTGGGCTCCCTGCTAAGTGGGGAGTCTGCTTCTTCCTCTGCTTCTCCCTCTCCCTCTGCTCCTCCCCCTCTCACTCTCTTTCAAATGGAAAAATAAAATCTTAAAAAAAAAAAAAAAGCCAGGGACTCAACTTTAAAAATGCCGCTCTGAAGGCAAGCTTTCTGGTGTCCAGCTCCGTCCCGGGATAGAACTTAGGATGAGCTGTGTGTCTATAAACCATGTCCCATAAGCAGGACCACTTCTCTTTTTCGGGAGAACCTGAAAAGGACAAAGCGGGCCTGGTCCTGGGAGCTGAGCCTGAGGATTAGACATTCAGTCAACAAAAGAGCTGCACACACCAGGGGCCTGAGGCCCGAGCTCACTGAGCCGGGCTGGGGCTTGGGTGGGCTTCAGAGAGTCTCGGAGAGACTGTGTGTACACGCACGTGGACTTTCCTCCGGAGAAGAGGCCCAGCCCTTTGCTCCAATTCTCAAAGGCATCCATGACCCCTGAAGGAGCAGGACAGCTCATCTGGGGGGTATCTTCTGCATGTTGGTTCCGTAAGTTTCCTTGTGCAGGCCCTGTCAGCTTCAGCTTCCTCTCTGGGAAAATGAAGACACTTGTTACTGATTTTTTGTCTGTGTTTCTAAGACTGTCTCGAGTCCGTCCAGCACCTGCCACTCACAGGCTGTGTAATCTCTGCCACGTTACCCAGCTTCTCCGAGCCTCAGAGTTTTATCCACTTTGTAAATGGTTGTTTGGGGAACCAGGAATGCTAATGAGGTCGATAATAGCCCCCTGACTTTGGGGCACATAGTGCTTCTGGGAGAGCCAGGGGTGGGTGAGTGAGCGTTGGACACTAGGTTGCGCTAACGGGGTGAAGTGGCGGCCAACTCTGTGGGGCTAGCCAGGCTCCAGACTTCCACAAGCAGAGCCGCCCAGAGGCTACCCAGGTGGGGAGCTGGGTTACCTGTCCTTTGCTCTGGCAGGTACTACATGGGTGACACCACGGACGTCCTGTTTGAGAAGTGGTTCTACTGCAAGGACCTTGGCACACAGTTGGCCCCCATCATCCAGGAGTGAGCCCCAGCCCAGTCCCTGCCCCTTGCTCTCTGAGGCCCCCTGCTCTGGCTGGGGAGGACAGATCCACCCAGCAGTGCCCACCACACTGGAGCCAGCGTGCCTGGGATGTGGGGGGAAAGTCTGCCCCTCCCAGGGTGGGAGGGCCTGGGCTGGAAGGGAGGGGAGGGTGGCCCTCCATCGAGTTGTGTAGGGCCCCATGAGAGTGTGGGCTCCTGCACCTAAGAGCGTATGAGTGTGTGTACCTGTGTGTCCCTGGCCGCTCATTCGGGAATGCTGGCCACTCGTACTCCTCCGCATTTCTCCCTGCAGGTTCTTCAGCTCTGAGCAGCACAAAACAGGAAAGCCCATCCCTGGTGAGCCCCCCGGGGAACCGCCTTTCTCCCTCCCTCTCTGCTTTCCCAGAGTAGAATGGGTCTTGGTCCAGAGTACAGTCTCCTTTTGAGTTCTCTGCCCAGTACTCAAGGTACGAGACAATGGCACCAAATAATGTCCCCCACGTGGCTGCTTGGTGCTCGAGCTGGATCCAGAGCCTATCCTGGTGATTCGGAGCTGGGAGCCCTGGGCCTGCTGGGGCTCTGGGCGGGCCAGGCCAGAGGCCACTGACATAGCTATGCTGTGGGCGCAGACCAGCTGCTCCAGGAACCGCCATTCCCCCTGAGCACACGATCTGTCATGGAGCCCATGTCCCTGGAGGCCTGGCTGGATGGCCACCGCAGACAGCTGCAGGCAGGCACACCCCTCAGCCTGTTTGGGGACACCTATGAGACACAGGTAATGAGGCCCTGGGCCACCCAGGGCATCTACCCAGCAGCCCTAGGAGATGGGAACTAATCACCCACACATGCGCACGTGCACACACACACACACACACACACAGAGTTTCAGAGGTTATGACACAAACAGAGGTCTTCCTGTTTCCTCCCTGAGGAGTGGAGTCTATGTGGTCTCAAGCAGTCTTTCTTTGCCTTCAGAGTAGGGGGTTGCCCCATACACTGACCGATTCCTGGGGGTCTAGAGTTATCCTTCTACTAGGAATTCCTGAACTTTTGGCCAGTCTCAGCCTGGGGACCCGGAAGGAGGAGAGGTGCCTGGGGGTGAGGGTTGGGTGGAGAGGTGCACGGAGAGAGACCCACCCAAACAAAGTTGGCCTTCTTTCATTCAGCATTTGTTGAATGCCTATGATGTTTCAGGCTTTGGTAGGAGAAAAAGAGTCACTTCCTCAAAGAGTGTATGGTCTGATAAACAGACAAGTTAATCAACAATTACCACAATCAGGTGGTATGTTATTTGGTAAAGAAGATTCAGGAAGCCATAGGACAATGAAGGAGGAACCCAGGCTGGGAGGGAAGTCAGGGAAGACTTCTTAGAGGAGGTGACGTGTAAGCTGCATTTTAAAGCAAATATAGGAGTTTGCAAAAGGAAGAAAGGGAGGCTGAGAGAGCATTCCAGGTAAGGGAAAAGCATGGGTAAAGGCATGGAAGCTTGCAATAGCCTGGCACTGCAAGTAGCTGAAGTTGGCAGGAGCCAGGGCAGGGGAGTGGGGGCAGGAAGCACCATGGCTGGATGGCAGGAGTAGCAGGCAGTGCCCAGGTCCTGACAGGTCTCCTGGGCTGGACAAGGTACAAGGCTTGGGCTTGCTTGTCCTTTACAGTTTGCCATGGGCGCATACGTTGCAGTTTGAATCAGACACCCTCGTGGAGGGATGCTCCCTGGGTACACACCTGCCCTGAAAGTTCTGGCCTGCAGACACCTGAGCTTACACAGGGCCGTGAAAACAGGGGCACGCCACAAAGCCCCTCCCAGCCCAACACGGCAATAGCATTCGGCATCGAGCTGGCCTCCCAGTGCTGCCTTCTGCCACGTGCACACGCCTGTTCCCACCTGCTTCAGTTTATGCCAACAGATATCTACTGAGTCCCGCTCTGGGCCAGCAGGAGCGAGGCCTGCACAGTCGCTGCTGGGCTGATGCAGGTCAAAAAGCCTCGTCCCCTCCCATCTCCCTCCTCCTCCTCAGGCCAGAATCCCATGGAAGAAGGCAGGTGGGCACTCTTTGGGGAGCTGTGTGTGTGATACACGAGTCCACGCTAAGCCGTGCACACATGAGTGTGTGTGTCCCGAGCGTGCCCCTGGCAGTCATGCCTTCATATGGGTCAGCAGTCGTGGGCATGGGCGGCCGAGGCATCCGATGCACATGTGCGTGTGAAGGGCAGGCAGGCGTGGTCCTGGACGGCGGGCAGCACTGCTCAGCAGGGAGGCAGCAGGGAGGCTCACGGCCTGGCAGCCTTCCCCTCCAAGTCCTGGTCTTGGCCCTACACATGAAGATAAGGCTGTGCCTGGTGCTGCAGGCCTAGCGTCTGGGGGGCAGGTTCAAGGCCATCTCCTGTGTGGGGCAGAAGCACCAGAAAGATGTATGTCGCTTCCTGCCAGGTGATCGTCCATGGACAAGGCAGTAGCGAAGGCCCGAGACAGGACGTGGATGTGTGGCTGTGGCAGTTGGCAAGTGGGGCCCCTGACAGAGGGTGGCACATCCTCCTGCCCATGGGGACCAGGTTGCTCCTGGGCCTTGGACACCCAGAGCCTGGAGTGGCTCCCAGGACCTCCTTGCCAAGGCAGACTCAGGGACCCCTGGACAGGTGTTGAGGCCCAACGGCCTCCATTCCCATTCTCCTGCTCCTCTTTCCCAGGAGGGCTCCTCTGTGGTGACAGTGGGGCAACAGCACCTGAGCCTGGCCCCGGATGACAGCCTTCTGGTGCCAGCCGGGGACGCGTGAGTGCACGGGAGGACTTTCCCCCCGCCAAGCTGTGGGACCACCCTCCTTCCCCTGGGATCCTCAAGGCCCACCTGTCTGACCCCAGCCCACCTGTGTCTCCACAGGTACACCTGGGAGCAAGGGCAGGGCTCTGTGGCCCTGGCTGTGACCCAGGACCCCGCCCGCAAGAAGCCCCTGGGCTGATCCTCTGGGTGCAGCCCGAAACAGTGCCTCCCTCCCCCACATAACTCCCCTGCCGGCTCTGCTTCTGGATGTACCACTGCTGAGCCACTCTGTGTCCCCGGAACTGGGCCCTCGACATCGCCATCCACCCTCCTGTCCTCTCGGCCGAGATGCCAGGCTCTTGGGGGGATGGTGGTGCCCCTTCTCCTCTAACAGCCCTCTGTCCACTGCCCTGCACGGTCTGCTCCTTGATGGAGGCCAGACTACCTCTCCATTCCTCTGTCCCCACAGGCCCAGGGCAGCACCTGCCTGCTACCCAGAGGGCCCTCAATAAAGGCTTCCTGGTGGACAAACGCCTGTATGTCTGCATGCACACGGGCTGTCATGGATGGCCGACCCCCTGTACTCCTGTGACTCGTGTGTGTGTGTGTGTGTGTGTGTGTGTGTGTGTGTGTGTGTGTGTGTGTGTCTGGTGTGTTGGGGGCACCAGGTGCATGTAGATGTGTGGACAGTCTGTTAGTGGGCGTCCCTACTCGTAAAGGGGCTCTCTTCACTGTGTGTGTGTGGCCCATCCATTCTCGCTCCTGTGCTCGTCCTGGGGACAGGGTTCATATCGTCCCTCTGCCTCTTGAATCTTTCCCGCTTACACTTTTTACATGACTTTTAAAAAATAGCGTCTGTTGGGTTTTTTCTCCCCAGTAACAAGTGATGTATACTAATCATAGAAAACAAAAATACTTAAAAAGCCAAGATCCACCACTCAGAATTAACCACGGTTAGCAGATGAAGATCACAATAACGCTCCCCCCCCTGCTACGTACAGGCGCCGTGTCCAAAGACTCAGAAGGCTCCTGGGTGCTCTGCGGAGTCCAGGAGTGCTGGGAACCCTAGAAGCAGCCGTGGGTAGAGACAAAACCCAGAACCTACAGCGGAGACCAGAGCCCGGTTTCCTGGGACTTCAGTGAGAAGTCCAGAAGGGGTTGCAGGTGGGGGTAATCAAAGTGGGGTCTGGATGGAACAGGTCCCTGGTTAGGGTCAAAGCTTCCTCTGGAAAACGTGGACTCTAACCCCTGCCTTCCCCCACTGCGGCCCACTGTTTTGATTCGCTCCACCATCTGTTTTGAAAGTAGATGGGAACCTGGCTTTGCTGAAAGGGTTTCCACCCCAGGGCCTGTGCCCACCTCTCTACCCCTAAGGCTTTCCTCTCCCACCAGCCAAGAAGAAACACTGGCAGCCTCCCCCACAAACTCACACAGTCCAGGAGGTGAAGCCAGAGGCTAGTCCAAACGTGGGCCACAGCAGGGTATTGCTCTGATCCCCCAGGAGAGAACACGGGGAATGTCCCGCAGAGGCCCCCCCTGCACAGGGCCAGGCGGCCAGGAGAAGACGAGCTTGTCCCTAGTGCCCAGGACAGACCTAACCTGAGAAAATAACAAAAATGAGATCTTCTGTTTTTCTGAACATTGGCTCCGTGCTAGGGAGTTCCCTGAGAGGTTTGGCAAACAAGCGGCTGTTTCCAAACAAGGCCTGTCTGCATTCAAAGCTCAGGCTGGTGGTCTCACCATCCAGCACCCTGGGGTCACAGCCTCTTACGGCCTGTCTCCCTCAGCCTTGGCCAGATGAGAGCCCAGGACAGAGGTGAGAGAGGCCTGGAGGTTCTGAGAAAGAGAGGCCAATGGCCACTGTGTCTGAAGCCCCGAGGCCTAGGCAGAGTTGGCACGCACGCACCCTGCTGACCGTAGCCAGCCGGCAAGGGCGGGTGTCAGGTCCTGCAGCCCGGAGCTGCAGGCTCCCTCGGCACTGTCCCACGTCAGGAGGAGTCCAAGGCCCCAGGGGCTCCTGAGAACACCACGCAGTAGAGGAGCAGGAAAACCTTGCCTGAAGACAGCCCGGAATCTACTGCCCTGTCTGTGGTGAATGCTGGGTGCAGATGGAGTGGGGCGGACAGTGGACAGGGTATCTTGAAGGCTCTGAGGATTGTTCTGTCTGGGGGAGGAGCCCAGTTTCTACTGGCAGGGGAGCTCTCTGCGTGTGGGAGGTATTTCGTGGGGTACATGGACTTTGGACCATCGGGAATTGGGGATGGCAGGGCACAAACAGGCTTATGCCACAAGGCCATGAGCACGTGGTTAAGGTATTGGCTGGAATCCCCACCTCCCTCTCCGGGGACAACGTCCTGTTAGCTCCACACTCCCTGCTTCCAGAGCTAGTGGGGGCAGGGAGGCAGCCACCCAGTCTGTACAAGGGGGTTTACAGGGTGGCCTGCATGACCCTGAGAGCTATGGGTTGCCAGGACCAGCTCCGGCCTTCGGGCAAGCAAACGTCTGAGCCCTCGGCGCTGTGGACACTCTTCCCCTCCTCACCCCAGCTGGGCCTTCCTCCCACTTCAGGTTCTCCCTGGGCCTCCGTCTCACCCCTGCCAAGCCCTGCTCTCCTCCTGTGCCAGGGGCAGCCCAGACTCCCCCCACTCCCTTCAGAGACCTCGCAGCCAGGTCACTCAGTGTGGGGGTAGGGAGAGGGGCGGGAGGGCTGCAGGGTTCCCCTTTGGCTGGGTGTTTCTCAGTGGCTGCAAGGATGCTGATAAAAACCCCAGGATATTGAGTCATCATGGTGACTAGCTGGTAGTGAGCATCATTCCACTCTGCCCTGAACACTCTTGCAGGGGTAGAAAGCTCGAAGGGGTAGAAAGGGGTAGAAAGCTGGAAACTTCTCTCATGGAATCTCATAACCTGAGCTCTTCCTCTCCCCTCCTTTCTCTCCCTCCCTCTGCTCTCCCTGCCTCCCTCCCCACCTCCCTCCCTCCCTTCCTCTCCTCCTCTTCTTCAGCCTTCACCACAGACTTGGGGACCACCAGAGAGGCCACGGTTTCCTGCTTCCCAGCCTTCTCCCCCACCGTGTCTGCCCTCCTAGCGCCGATCTTGGGTATGGAGTTCGTCCTGGGCCTGGTGGGGAACAGCTTGGCGCTCTTCATCTTCTGCTTCCACACGCGGCCCTGGACGTCAAACACGGTTTTCCTGGTCAGCCTGGTCATTGCCGACTTTCTCCTGATCATCAACCTGCCCCTTCGCGTGGACTACTACTTCCTGCAGGAGCACTGGCGCTTTGGGGCCACCGCCTGCAAGCTCAACCTCTTCATGCTGTCCACCAACCGCTCGGCCAGTGTGGTCTTCCTCACGGCTGTTGCACTCAACCGCTACCTGAAGGTGGTGCGGCCCCACCACGTGCTGAGCCGGGCCTCCGTGTGGGCGGCCGCCAGGGTGGCCGGGGGGCTCTGGGCCAGCATCCTGCTCCTCAACGGGCACCTGCTCCTGGCTGCCTATACCGACGGCTCCTGCCTCAGTTACCAGCTGAGCGCGAGGTCCTCGGCCTCACTCCACTGGCACCAGGCCCTGTTCATGCTGGAATTCTTCCTGCCGCTGGCCCTCATCCTCTTTGCCATTGTGAGCATTGGGCTCACGATCCGGCGCCGCAGCCTGGGGGGGCAGGCGGGCCCGCAGAGGGCCGTGCGTATGCTGGCCACGGTGGTGGCCGTCTACACCGTCTGCTTCTTGCCCAGCATCGTCTTCGGCATGGCTTCCATGGTGGCCTTCCGCCTGCATGCCTGCCACGCCCTCGACCTCTGCACACAGCTCTTCCACGGCTCCCTGGCCATTACTTACCTCAACAGTGTCCTGGACCCCGTGCTCTACTGCTTCTCGAGCCCCAACTTCCTCCACCAGGTCCAGGCCCTGCTGGGCCTCAGCCAGGGCTGCAAGGGCCCAGCCAGTGACGAGAGCTCCTACCAGCCCTCCAACCCGGCGCCGGAGGCCTCTGGGAAGGCGCAGGCTGCAGAGAAGCTGTAGGTGGAGGTCTCGCTGGAGGGCCCGCTCAAGTAAGGAGGCCCCTCCCGAGACTGGGGGTTCACAGGGCCGCAGGAGGAAGGACGGCCGGGCTCTGACCTGGAGGGAAAATGTTGCCAGCACAGGGTGCCTCAACCAGCAGGACATCTGCAGGAGCCAGGTGGGTGGCAGGGGAAGGAAAGGGTCTTGACCTTACACAGCAGTGTGTCCCAGATGACATCCCCAGAGCACAGGAAAGAGCCCGACGGCAGGTGGAGACAGGCAGGGGCTGTGACAGCTCCCCTCCAGACAAAGGGCCACCCAGCAGCCCAGTCCAGGAGCCAGAATGTGAGGACTGAGAGCACAAGTCTTGCTTTGGAGATTGGACAGCCACATTTTCTGTCATCTCTAACTTGTCCCTTTCAATGCTAATAAACTTCCTTTTGAAAATGCAAGTTTGCCTCAGCTGTTCTAAGGAAAACCCAATAAATGTCTTCAGGCCCATCTGGCCCTGGGGTCAATGGGGTTCAAAGCGAGTGCCCCAAGAGGAAGGGAAACACTGGGGACAGAGTGAGGAAGCCACCCAGGGCACCATCCTTCCATATTGCTCCTGGAGGACGGCAGTATCCTTCTAGGCAGAATGCTTCTCCGGGTCATAGGAAGGGCAGCTCCTCTGGAGCCCTGGGAGACCCCTGTTCCTCTCTGGCCTTCAGCTCCCCTTCTGCAGTCTTTGAGTTCTTGCCCAGCGCACCAAGGATTCAGCGCTGCCCTCCATCCAGGTCAGGCTCCTGGCTCAGCTTGGGCTTCCTCCCACGGCTTTCCTCAGCCCCAAGTACCCTTCCCCGGCTTTGGAACCTGGGGTGACAGTAACCTAAGCAGGCCAGGACCCCAGCTAAGGGCAGGAGCCTGAGTCACAGGGCTGGCTCATAGTGCTCTGCCAGGACCAAAGCCATCTTGCCTACCTCTATTCCTTTGCTCTGCTCAGTATGCCTGTGGTCAGTGTCAAACCCTCTGGGTTAACCCATCTGTTGTCCCCCAGGCACAAGGTGTATACCTGGCATGAATTTGGGGGTTTTTTTGGAGGGGAGGGCGGGGGGCAGAGGGGTCGTGGTTAACCCTTCTGTCCACAGGGGAAGTCACTGACTAGTAGCTGCTTTTAGGACAAATTCCTAAAATACTTGTGCAGACCCAATCTGCATTTTCTACTCCAATCTCCTAACTTTTGGAAAACAAGAAGTTTTCTAATCTAGGTTGGGGGAGGGTGAGGCAGAGCCTTCAAGTCTTTTCAAAGGGCTACTTAGAGGTCAGTAAGGTCCCGAACGTGCACCACCTGAACCCCACGTGCCCCCAACCCTGGCCACCTCAGGAGAATGAGCACATATGTCCCCCCCACTGGCAGGACAGAAGAGGCTGGAACTGGTTCTCCACTTACCATCTCAGCCACAGGCCTCCAGACCTCAGGTACAGGGTCTGATGAGGGCACCAAGTCCCCTCTCCCCAATTCCCTTTGGAGTTTTAATCCAAGTCCAACCCTCTCATATCACAGACAGGGACACTCTCCCTCTGGTACAAGTCCTCAGGAATGGAGGCCAAAGCCTAGGAGTCACCCGTGCCCCGGGAGGGAGGCACCCAGGAGCAATGCGGATGTTGGGGTGGGAGATGGAGAACATGTCACATGGAGGGAGGTGCCCTGGGGGACAACAGGTTGGATGGATACTGGACCCCATCTCCCTGGTGTGTCACCAGCCTGCTTTCTTTTTCTGAAAACTCCCCAGCTGCTCTCAAAGCAAGGGTGTGCTGCCTGGGCCCCTGCAAGGGGCTTCCTCATGCCTTTCTGCCCTCCATGACCCCTTGCTCCATACCTCCCTTCTTGTTGCTAACTCTTTGACCCTCGTAGAGCCACTCCTAGGGACTCCCCACTTCTCCACCCTCTGCCATGGGGAGGAGCAGGCCAAGTCTGGGCCAGCCCAACCTCAGCCTGAGATTTGTAACTGCCAAGTCAGACTGGAGACTTGGGACTGAGCACATTCTCATGGAGCCTCACCCCCAGGGCGCAAACATGCACTGTGTGCTGAACGCCAGGCACCTTCCATCTGGTACCATCTCTTCCCGCGTTTGTGGGCCAGGGTGGCTCTATGGGCAAGTGGGGCTCCGTGTGCCATTTCCTCCGTCTTCTCTTCACTGGCCCCTTCTCATCTACTGCACCATCCTGTCCACCCACCTTCTCAGCACCTGGGCTCACTTGCCCTGCCCCCATTCCCCCAAATGGTTCCCATGGCTTCTGTGCAGTGCTATCTCTCCCCTTGAGGAGCCCTAGAGTAGACACCAGCCACAGTTTGGGTCCACTCCTGACCTGCCCGGTATCCTCCTTGCCCCCTCCCTGACAAGCTGGGCCACCCTGCCCTTCACAAAGCCCTCTCTACAGGGAGTCTGGATGTCCCTCACGGGAGAGAAGCAGGGACTCAGGCTGCCTCCACATTCGCCCTGCATGGGAGGCCTTCCTGGTCCTGACGTTGGTCCTGACATAGTTCTCCATCTGTGAAATGGGAACAGTGATTCTGGCTCTCACCCGGCTCCAGGGCTTGGAGATCGGAACAACTGAGATGCCAGAGCGCTTAGTGAGGAAGGTCGTTTTTACATGGTGAGGGAGGGGAAGACGGACTGAGAAGGAATGGAAGAGGAAAGGAAGGCAAACTGTGATGAAGTGTAGGGTTTCCTACAGGTGGGGGTGGGGGCGGCACCCATGGTGGTATGCGGTGAGTTGGAGGCAGGATGAGTAAAGACCCCATCTCCTACATTTGGGTTCCAAACATCATTTTGGTCCCCTGGGTGAGCTGCACCATTTCGTGTGAATTTGGAGCAGGGCTTTCTCTTCTTTCTCCTAATATCCCCTGAGACAGCAAATGGCATCCATTAGTTTACTCTGGGGACTTCTGTGCCGGGGGAGAGCAGGAAAGGCTGGGCTAACGGCCCATAGCCACTCATCATCAGCATTTACCAGGCTCCCACCCGGTAAGCCACACACTAAGCTACAGAGGCCGATGATCGGACTCTGACCTTGACCCCTCCAGGCCAAGCCTGGGAGAAGCTTGATCTACAAGTGGACCAAATGCAACCCAAGCCAGTGTAATCCAAGGTTTTGGACGTAGCAATGCATAGCTGGGGGCACAGAAGAGCTAACTGCCTAGTGTTAGTGAAGTGATGCATGCAATCTCAATCCTGGAGGATGAGGAAAGTAGCAGAGGGAACAGCATCTCTGGCACAGGGCACAGCACTGTGAGAAGAGCTGGCATGTAGGGAAGGCTGAGGTCGCTGAAGCGAGAGAGGAGGCGGCCTAGGCACAAAGTTAGGAACAGGCAGGAAGGCAGGGCGAGCCAACTAGGCTCACAACATTCAGAATGTGCCCCAAAAGACAGGGACTGCCCATCCACAGAGGGCTCCACAGCTGCAAAGTCCTGTGGTGGCAGGATCAAAACCAGCCCCTAGCAGGTGCACGGCAGTTGAGGTCCCAAGGCAAGTAGCAGAATCTGTCAGGCTCCCTGTTAAGAATGTCTATTGAAAAAGTATGATGCCAGACACCTGGGTGGCTGTTGGTTAAGCGTCTGCCTTCCTCTCAGGAGTCCCACATCGGGCTCCCTACTCAGCGGGGAGTCTGCTCTCTCTCCCTCTGCCCTTTCCCCCCTGCTCATTCCCTCTCTCCCTAATAAATAAAAAGAAAAAGAGTATGAGGCCTTTAGAACTAATGGTGGTGAATGGTTTCTGCTTCTTGCATCCATTGATCCTGACGAAAACATATGCTTTAGAGATAAAAAGGTAATGAAACCTTTTTCATAAGGGGTGCTGTGGGCAGAGAGGAGGGCATGTGTGACAGGTAAGAGAGAGTATCTTGAAAAAAAAAAAACAACTATGTTTTGCTATGACCCCGTTCCTATACTCCTGAAATTTGAGACCGTTATCATTTGAACAATCTAACCTTCGTCTCTCACCTCATCTGACTCCCCCCAAGTCAGTGAAACCAGAGTTGGAAGGGAAAGAATGCACCCAGTCTCTCCAAAGGATAGTATCAAGATGAGCTCACATGCACTAGGACACGCCAAGTAGTCTACCAGAACTATGGCCTCCACCCACAGAGGGTCCCAATTCCAAGTAGTCTACCAGAACTATGGCCTCCACCCACAGAGGGTCCCAATTCCAAGTAGTCTACCAGAACTATGGCCACCCACAGAAGGTCCCAATTTCAAGGAGTCTACCAGAACTATGGCCTCCACCCACAGAGGGTCCCAATTCCAAGTAGTCTACCAGAACTATGGCCTCCACCCACAGAGGGCCCCAATGCTAAATGGAGGGATCTGGAATTCAAGGACAGGAAGGAGGTCCTTGTGGATACAAGTTCACAAATAATCTGGACATGGGAATTCATTCATCTCTAAGTCTTTATTTATTGGAGCAGGTAGAAAAAGTACAGGATGTGCAAGGGATTTCAGCCTCTCAGGACCAAGGGCAAGGGACCCCACCAGGGCTGCAGCAATCACTTCAGGCTTGCTGGGAACTGAACGCGCAAGGGTCTCGCGAAGGCTTTCATCTCACCTCCTGGGTAACGCTCACTCCCGTGTCCCATCTCAGAACCCCAGCACAATGCAGAGAACGGACAGTGGCAGCAGACTGCCTGGTTCTAGTCCTACCTCTGCCGCTTCCCTCTCTGACTTCTCAGTGCCTCCGTTTCCTCGCCTGTAAAGAGGGAATTTCAGTATCCACCTCATGGCACCAGGCACCAGCAAGATGATCACCGGCATTACCACAGTATCTTAGCTTTTATTTCCTGTGCCACTTCACCAAGTGGCTATCAGAATAAACGAGAGAAGTCAGTTTAAAACAAGTTGAAGAAATCCAAAGTTGCTTTTATTTTGTTTCTTTTTACAGCTAATGTAAGAACAGAACCGTGACAGTGGCTCAGCTTTATAACCCACCCAGCCCAAGACTGTTCTGGTTGTGGGGCCAAGAACAAGCAGATCTTCCTCTCTCAGTGACCTCTTAAAGCACAAGGACATCTTCCATAGGGCATCAACATGCACCTGTCATGTTGAATGTCAAGAATTTAGCTAAAGCCTTCCTGATCCTTCTACATTCTCAGCCGGTAGTATTGCCTTCTGAGGTTATGGACTCCAGTCTGATACGTGATAGGTAGAGGAAAGCTTCCTTTTGCATTTCGAGAAGAGCGGGTGCAGAAGTGTGGAGTTGAAGAACATGACTCTGTGGACTTCAACCACTTCCCCCTTTAGTCTGTCCCTCCAAGGTGAGGAAGAGTCCGTGTTCTCACAACTCCCCTTTTCAGGTTTGGCTTTCTTCAAGGTGTACAACCCAAGCCTCAGGAAATTATCCATGGGAAGCATACTAGGGTTTGCACAAACACAGGACAATCCATTAGTTTTTCCCTTGGCCCCAGCATACACTGGGCCAGCATCTTTCAGGAGCAACCACTCCAGCACTGTCTAAGCTGTACTCCTAAGTCATGAGTGGGTTGTTCAGGACCCCCTGCCTGTCCTCAATGATTCCTAAAAGCTTCATATAGTCTCACACAGTCTTACTGTCCTGGGGTCTATTGGTGTATAATCCTACCTGTAGTTACCAAACCCCTGACCTATGGATGCCTCTTTCAGATTTCATATCTTCCTCAAACTTACTAAATGAATTCCAAAAGCAGTTACCTACAAGCTATTTCAAGAACGAAGCCTAATTTTGTGCAAATCACTGCTGAGACCAGCTCTGCAGGAAGTCAGGGAGGGAGGGCCTGGCGTTCAAGATACTCTCTCTTACCTATCACACATGCCCCCCTCTCTGCCCACAGCACCCCTTTCTGCCTTGTTTCAGACTCCTACACACTAGGTACTCCCTCCTGGCTGCCAGTCAGACTGGCAAGTGAGGCTCCTGGACTAAAGACAGGTAGCCTGGTTTGGATATATGCTGCATGGGTCAAGATCCTGGACCATGGCCACAGCACACTGTGCACCCTCCTGCCTACAGATACTGAACAGTCAGCATCACCTCTGGGTTGCTCTATTTATTGTCACCTTGGCAGGAAACATTCTAGAGTATGGAAGGGCAGGGACGTGATCTGGAGGGCAGGTATGACGTCAAATCTAAAACTACCTTGGCACACAAGTATTGTGAAGACATAAGGGCGGGCTCAAAGCTCCATCTCCAGTGATCACTTCTCCAGAGCTCAGGCTGGTACCAAGAGCCCCGCAGAGTAAGAGTCAATACCAATAACTTTCCCAATTCTAAGCAAGAAGACAAGAAGTTGCATGGAATGGAAATAGAAACACTAAAGCATGGCCTTCATAATGTTGATGCCTAAGCTTCTTGGGTCACCAAGATCTTAACTTAGCTGGTTATCCCTGTTTCACCTCCACACACTGGAGATGGACATTTCAGGGGTTGGGCTTTCTCCCCTGTGACTTGGCAAATTCTTCTCATCTCCATGTCGAATCAACAGTTCCTTAGGTAATAGGTGCAAAGCTTCATGCCCCAATCATTTTCTCCACAGGACTTACTAGAACATCCTTCAAACCACTTCATTTGTTCCATTCCTCTTCTTTGGCCTTTCTGGATTTTCTGGATACAGGAACTGCCCGAAGCAGGATGAAAAAAGGAAAGGGGCCAGATTTCACCTCCTGGCAACAGCTGCTTCCCGCCATCTACAGTGGCCAAAGGGAATGAAAGATGACAGCCCAGTCCTCTTTACCCTATCATGGGTTTGGACTTAAAGAGTTCCCAGGTCTCAGCAGGCTACTCATTGTCTAATATGGTTCTTAAGAGGGAGGAGTTGCATGGGACACGTTCTCCCATGGCTGCTCAGTGAAAGCAACAGTGATGTCCAAAACCAGCCCTCTGGCACTGCACAACTGTCGATGGGCCGGGATGATCCCGGGGCCTCAGCAAAGGGCTCTCAATCCTAACTCCCTAATAAGCCCCAGACCGTATGGACGTCTCCTCCCAACTTGGCATGGGGGCAGCACAGACTTCCAAAAGGAACTCCTTTATTAAATGCAGTGAGCAGTCCAACACAGCTACTTGGGTCAGTCACAGTTAATGCTGGAGAAGAAATGCCTCTGATCCATGTACAGCCAGATCTGCTGAGGAACATGGGGATGCCAGGAACCAGACCCATAGATGCCACAGGACAACGTTCCCCTTGCTGGTGCACCATATCACCTAATCTAATGGTTTCATGAGACCCAGAGGCCCATTCTGAAAACAGCTGGCAGGGAGGCAAAAATGGCAATCTTAAGAGGTCTTCAGACAAGTGGACAGCTCAGCAGGATAGCACGTGTGCCCAGGGCTCACCGCATGGCAGCCATCACCAACCCGGTAAAGAAGATATAGCACTTGGCATCTTCAGGGTGCTGGAGGCAGGCGCTATGGCAGGACAGGGAGTGAGCAAGAGTTAAAAATTTGCCAGGTTAACATACCCAACCCTCTGACCCCATCACCCCAACTCCTGAGAATTTATTCCAAAGAAGTAATTCTCGATAGGGGAAAAAGCTGGATGTACAAGGGCATGTGTTCTAGCAGCCAAATGGTTACGAGAATGTGGACTCTGCAGTCAGAGACCCACCTCTACCACTTTATAGGGCAAGTGATGAATGCTCTCTGAGCCTCCTTTTCCCCATCTGTAAAACACACTGACAGCCCCTACTCTCCAGAGATGTTGTGAGATTAAACGAGACAATCTGCATTAAATACCTCGAGTACAAGGAGTTCAACTACAAAGGTTAGCTCTTATTATTATGCATAAGGGCAGGAAGAGAATGCAGGGAAAAGGAAAGCCTAAATTGCTAAGGGTGACAGAGTTGAAGTTTTCCATGACTATTCTGACAATACAGGTTTTTAGGTCTTACTCATTTTCAGTAATGGAGGATGGATGCCACCAACTGTTGAGCCTTGCAGCTTAGGAAGAAAAAAGCAAGGCAGAAAGAGTCGGCCTTTTTTCACCAGGGGTTTCCCTACTTTTCTAGATTTCACCTTTGGAAAACTCCTAAGAGGTCTCTGAGAATGCAGAAAATGGGGGAAGGCAGAAGGCACAGGAGAGCACGTATGAAGAAGGGTTTGACAATCAAAACTTAAAAGGATCTGCCTACCTTTGCTCACCCTGCCCAAAGGCAAGGCTGTGTAAAGAGGATTACTCTGTCCTGATTAGGAATACAACTGAGTGAGTGAGTCTGCTCTCCCAGGGGCCCCTGCGAGGGTTGCAGGGATGCCCCCTGGCTGGGCAGACGACTGGGCAGACCACAGTGTGTGTCAGAGAGGAGGCAATGAGTATGTGACCACAGGCAACAAGTCCATTGGTGCAGGGCACAACACAGTCTCTGTCTCTCCTCTTCCTCTGACAGCTTTTCAGCTGTAAAGAGTACATATGAGTCCAGTTCCGTAAAAGAAACACACAGTAAATATTCATCAGTGCCAGAAACAGAACAGATAATTAAGTACTTGGACAGACCTTAGAGAAGTCTAGCCAGTGTTTACAATCTTTTTCTTTTTCATTCTATCCATAAACATCATGAGTATGTAACCCAAAACTAAAAAAGGATTATTTTTTCCAATGTAAACACCATTATCACAGATAAAAAAGTTAACAATTCCTTAATACGGCAATTACCCAGTGTTTGTATTTCCAACTGTCTCATAAACATCATAAATGGGTGGTTTGTTTCTCAACATTTAAAAATTCAACTTCCCAAAGTGACTGGCTGGCTCAGTTGGTAGAGCATGCAACTTTTGATCTCGGGATTGTGAATTCGAGCCCCACATTGGGTGTAGAGATTACTTAAAAATAAAATCTTAATAAAAATAAAAATAAATGTTCAGCTTCCCAAAGTCTTGAGGAGATTCTGAGACAGCCCCTAATCAATCCTACACAATAATCACTAACTTAGGCCAACCTCCTCACCAGACCAGGTAAGAAAACCAAAACCGGGGCACCTGGGTGGCTCAAGTCAGTTAAGTGTCTGCCTTTGGCTCAGGTCATGGTCTCAGGGTCCTGGGACAGAGCCCCACATCGGGCTCCCTGCCCCATAGGAAGCCTGTTTCTCCCTCTCCCATTCCCTCTACTTGTGTTCCCTCTCTCACCGTGTCACTGTCAAATAAATAAATAAAATCTTAAAAAAAGAGAAAAAAAAACCAAAACCAAGAGAGGTTAGTTAGGTGATTTTTCCCAGGATCACACAGCTGGCTGAAGACAGAGGGCCAGACCCATAGCCCACTGATATCACACTGTCTGGCAGTGTGAACACTGAGGTAACCATTAGAAGCTTTCAAGTCAGCAAATCTTAATCTAGTAATGCATCCTTTCTCTGTAATAAGAGAATCACCACTAGAACCCTCCTAGTAATTATACACTCATTTTACTGAGATAAAAACTAAGCTCTTAAGTTAATACCATCAGGTCAGAAGTCAGATCTTGATCTTCATTTTGTGCTTCAATTTAGCCATGTAAAACAATTCTCAATGAGCTCTATCTAGCCTTTTCTCAATGTGAACTAGTTCCCCCAGGCTGCAGCAAGCTGAAAAAGACCCCTAATAGAGGGGGAAGGTATCATCACATGGTAGGGATATAGTATCAGCAAAGGTTAAGACTGCCTGAAAACAGGCCCAAATGGCTTTATAGATAATTTGCATCGAACTATCAAGGAACTCATAATTTCTGTGCTGTATGTTTTAGAATATGCGATGTATGTTTTAGAATATGCGATGTATGTTTTAGAATATGAGGGAAAAAATGCTTCCAACTCATTCTATAAAGATACAATTAATGTCTTTATACAATTGGACAAGGAAAGCACACACACAAAAGCAGGGGTGGATGGGAAGAAAACTATATGCCAATCTCACTGATAGAGGCCAAGATCCTAAGTAAAATAAAAGCAAATCAAGAAACACTTGGCTTCTTTCTTTTTTGTTTTGTTCTCTTTTGATAGGGTCTTTCCTATGGGTGCACAATTCAAACAAACTGGGGCATATGAAAAAAAGAGAGAATAGGACATATTGAACAAGCTACAGAATCTGGAATTTAGATGATCTGACATTAGGAAATTAAAGTAATTCATCATTTAACTAATTCAGAAGAAATGTTTATGCTCACTCATCTGATTCCAAAAGAGCAATGAACAAAATTCAACACCTTATTTATCAAGAAAAATGAAAAGAGTTAACGATGATCGTAGCAAACTAGAAACATACCTGACACTCACTTAACTGGAGGACTTACATTATCAAACAATTATATAAAACTAGTATGAAAACAGATGGGTCATGGAGACAAAAAAGGCCCAAGTCTGTGCAGCCATCGAGAATATGAACCTTGGAGCTATGAAGGGAAAGATTTGAAGATTTTGTTATATATAAATTTTTAATGTATGAAACAAATGTCCTTAATACTTCAATAGAAAGAAGAAAAATAAAAAGATAAGCAGTTGACTGGAGTAAAAGGTACACAACTTGTATAATAAAAGATTAACATCTGAATGTATAAAGCTGCTATAAATCGAAGTAGACAGAATATGATGAGCCATTCATAAAAGACATACAATCTCATAAGTAATCAAGAAAATACACATTTACACAATTCCACTGAGACGCCTGGGTGGCTCAGTCAGCGTCTGCCTTTGGCACAGGTCATGATCTCAGGGTCCCGGGATTGAGCCCTGTGTTGTTGGGCTCCCCGATCAGTGGGGAGCCTGCTTCTCTCCCTCTGCCTGCCGCTCCCCCTGCTTGTGCTTGCTCTCTCTGAAAAGTAAATACAATCTTAAAAAAAATAAACAATTTCATTTTTCACTCATCAAATTAATAAAATTTAAAACACTGATTTCCATAGCTGACGAAGACATGGGAAAACAGGTATTATCATTGCTATGGCTTGAACTGTAAACTGGCAGAGCCTCTGAAGGGCAATTAGCCAGCAGTTAGCCAGATGTCAGACACACGTACCCACCACTTACTGGTCTCTGGACTGTTGAAATCCCCCAGAGGCACACAAAACTCAGGAACAAGGGTGTTCACTGAAACACTATTTTCTGTATCAAAAACAAAACAGCCCAACTCTCTAACAGAAGATGGTGAAATACACTTTCGTGCATCCACCCAGCAAAACACGAGGCAGCTACTGACAAGGAGATAAGTCTCTATGTAACCCACGGGAAACATGTCACAACATCTGTTGTAAACAAAGGCTAGTTACAAAAAGTCCACATTCTTTGATTACACTTTTGCCAAAAAAAAAAAAAGGTAAAATAAAGTAATGTACTTTGTATAGCAAGAAAGATCTATTAGAATGCATATTGACTCACCACTGCTATTCAACATAGTATTAGAAGTCCTAGCCATAGCAATCAGACAACAAGAAGAAATCAAAGGCATCCAAATCGGCAAAGAGGAAGTCAAACTCTCACTCTTTGCAGATGATATGATACTGTATGTGGAAAACCCAAAGACTCCACCCCAAAACTGCTAGAACTCATACAGGAATTCAGTCAAGTAGCAGGCTATAAAATCAATGCACAGAAATCAGTGGCATTCCTATACACCAACAACAAGACAGAAGAGAGACAAATCAAGGATTCGATCCCATTTACAATTGCACCCAAAACCATAAGATACCTAGGAATAAATTTAACCAAAGAGGCAAAGGATCTGTACTCAGAAAACTATAAAATACTCAGGAAAGAAATTGAAGAAGACACAAAGAAATGGAAAAACGTTCCATGCTCATGGATTGGGAGAACCAACATTGTGAAGATGTCAATGCTACCTAGAGCAATCTACACATTCAATGCAATCCCCATCAAAATACCATCCACTTTTTTCAAAGAAATGGAACAAATAATCCTAAAATTTGTACGGAACCAGAAGAGACCCCGAATAGCCAGAGGAATATTGAAAAAGAAAAGCAAAGCTGGCGGCATCACAATTCCGGACTTCCAGCTCTATTACAAAGCTGTCATCATCAAGACAGTATGGTACTGGCACAAAAACAGACACATAGATCAATGGAACAGAATCGAGAGCCCAGAAATGGACCCCCAACTCTATGGCCAACTTATCTTTGACAAAGCAGGAAAGAATGTCCAATGGAAAAAAGACAGTCTCTTCAACAAATGGTGTTGGGAAAATTGGACAGCCACATGCAGAAGAATGAAACTGGACCATTTCCTTACACCACACACAAAAATAGACTCCAAATGGTTGAAAGACCTAAACGTGAGACAGGAGTCCATCAAAATCCTAAAGGAGAACACAGGTAGCAACCTCTTCGACCTCAGCCGCAGCAACTTCTCCCTAGAAACATCGCCAAAGGCAAGGGAAGCCAGGGCAAAAATGAACTATTGGGATTTCATCAAGATAAAAAGCTTTTGCACAGCAAAAGAAACAGTCCACAAAACCAAAAGACAACCGACAGAATGGGAGAAAATATTTGCAAATGACATATCAGATAAAGGGCTAGTACCCAAAATCTATAAAGAACTTATCAAATTCAACACCCAAAGAACAAATAATCCAATCAAGAAATGGGCAGAAGACATGAACAGACATTTTTCCAAAGAAGACATCCAAATGGCCAACAGGCACATGAAAAAGTGCTCAACGTCGCTCGGCATCAGGGAAATCCAAATCAAAACCTCAATGAGATACCACCTCACACCAGTCAGAATGGCTAAAATTAACAAGTCAGGGAACGACAGATGTTGGCGGGGATGTGGAGAAAGGGGAACCCTCCTACACTGTTGGTGGGAATGCAAGCTGGTGCAACCCCTCTGGAAAACAGTATGGAGGTTCCTCAAACAGTTGAAAGTAGAGCTACCATTCGATCCAGCAATTGCACTACTGGGTATTTACCCCAAAGATACAAATGTAGGGACCCGAAGGGGTACGTGCACCCCAATGTTTATAGCAGCAATGTACACAACAGCCAAACTGTGGAAAGAGCCAAGATGTCCATCGATAGATGAATGGGTAAAGAAGAGGTGGTATATATACACAATGGAATATTATGCAGCCATCAAAAGGAATGAGATCTTGCCATTTGCAACGACGTGGATGGAACTGGAGGGTGTTATGCTGAGTGAAATAAGTCAATCAGAGAAAGACATGTATCATACTACCTCACTGATATGAGGAATTCTTAATCTCAGGAACAAACTGAGTGTTACTGGAGTGGTTGAGGGTGGGAGGGATGGGGTGGCTGGGTGATAGACATTGGGGAGGGTATGTGCTACGGTGAGCACTGTGAATTGTGCAAGACTGTTGAATCACAGATCTGTACTTCTGAAACAAATAACGCAATATATTTTAAGAAAAAAGAAAAAGAAGAAGATAGCAGGAGAGGAAGAATGAAGGGGAGTAAGTCAGAGGGGGAGACGAACCATGAGAGATGATGGACTCTGAAAAACAAACTGAGGGTTCTAGAGGGGAGGAGGGGAGGGGGATGGGTTAGCCTGGTGATGGGTATTAAAGAGGGCACATTCTGCGTGGAGCACTGGGTGTTATGAACAAACAATGAATCATGGAACACTCATCAAAACAAATGATGTAATATATGGTGATTAACATAACAATAAAAAATAAAAAAAAGAATGCATATTGAGCTATTAATAGTGGATATCATCTCTGGGAGTGGTACCACGGGAAACTCACTTTCTAAATGACAGTATTTCTGTAATGTTTGAATTATTTAGGCACAATCACTTTTCTAATTGAAAAAAATAAGGAAAAAAAAAAAGAAAGACATAAAAACACCTCCACTTTTCTGAAAAAAAGGCAGGGAGGGCTAACTATGATCCCAATGAATGCCAGGTAACAATCTCTACAGTATTTTCCTCTAAAGAGGAGGAGGCAGAAAATGGTCTGGAACAGTTGGGAGCCCGCCCCCCAGTTCCCACGCAGGACTGGGGTGGTGGGAGTGACAGGAACGGGGCCAGGCCTTCAGTCACGGCAGTCCCCACGAGGAAGGCCGTGGCTGCAACAGTGCACAGTGAAGGAAAGCACATGCCACACTGGACTCCCAACTATTTTTTTCTTTCACCTCTGATCTCTGAGTGGCTCTCAGATCACCATTTAAGATTAGAAACGTTTTATGTGAAGAGCTCACAATGGAAATCAGATCGACTACAAGGAACTAGTGGTGGCTTCGTGGGTAAGAGCTATAGAAACCTAGTGTGTCCTAAAAAGATGACAGTGAATGCCAAGAGCCGGAATGGCACGATGCTGGAAAGCTGGTCAAAGAAAGGGTGTTAATCAACTTGCTAGCCTCTACCACAACCTGTGACTGATGAAGCCAAGAAGGGGAAGAGAAAATGAATAGAGAGGGAACGGCAACAAAACTTAAAACACTGACGATGCTACACACCCAAAAACAGTTATGTATTTAATCCTCCTGACAACCCAGGGAGTGCTACAGAAGAGGAGACTCAAAGAGATCCATGACTTGCTCAAAGTTACAAAGCTACAAAGCCCCAGGTCTGGATTTGAATGTGGTCTGCCTGAAGTCCAGGGCACTGGCAGCTCCTCCATTCAGCCAGTGGGCCAGCCCCCAACTTCCCAATATCAGAGCCTATGTCCCCAGTCTTCCTAGGCAGATTCACCTGTGAGCTGGACGGCAGAGCCTGGGAGCTGGACTCCTCTGACGGGGCTGCTCCCGAGCCCATGGGGCTCAGCGTAGTGATTCGGCTTGGTTGGCCACGCAGTGTCAGAGTAATGGTAGTAGGGACCTTCAAGCCTGACAGAGAGAGGGGGAAAGGAGGGTTGTTTGTCACAGTCTCTACCTTCTCCTCCCGGAGAGTTTCTTCACATCACAGACCACCCCCTTGGCCGCCCACTTCAGTATCCTCCCCAGCTGGGTCAGCTCCACCCTATCAGCTGTGTTCTTCCGACCTCTCTGGGGGATGGACCCACACAGCTGAATCCTTGAGGGTCAATACCAGGACCCTGTTGAGTTGGGTTCAACAACAAGCCTTGCCCATGTGAGATGGGAAGGTCCTAGGGAAAGATCCCATATCCCAAGAGTCCCCACAGCTGTCATGAGAGACTCACCTGATGCTTGGTTAGAGATCTGAGCCAGGCCAGGGAGGCTGCTTGCCAACTTAGCGAGGCCCCCATTGGTCAGCAGCTGGTGGATGGCTGTGGGCTTCCCACCAGGAGTGGCACCCAAGGAGGAGAGAGTGGTGGCCACAGGAATCGTACGGACAATGGTGCTGGTGCCCGTGGTGATGGCACCCAGGCCCTGCATGGGGGTGGGCAACTTCACACCGGTGGCCTGTAGGACACACAAGCTCAGGTGATCAGAAGCTATTGCCCAAAAGCAAGCAATGTTCAAGTGTGGAGGGCCCAGAGCATTAAAGGCTACCATGTATTGCATACCTACTACATGCAAGGTACACTTCCATGCATTTTCCATACACTATCTTATTTAATACTCAATACAACCCTTTGAGAGAAACACTATCATTATCCTAATTCTACAGACAAGGAAAGAGAGAGAGGTCAACAAATTTGTCCAAGGTCACACAGGAAGTCATGGAGCCTTAACCTTTGGTAGCTCCCAGGCGTGACGTCAGAAAGCTGTCTGCCTTGACCCAGACTCCAGACCCAGTTGCCCTGCCAAAACCAACTAAACTGAGGCCTCCTCCCCACAGCTGCCCAGCCCCGTGGATGGCAGATGTGCACCTGTGGGGCTGGCCCTGGGGAAGGATTTGCTGGGAGGCCAGAGGTTTTGCTGCTGATATCCTGCAAGCTGAAGCTGAGGCCTTGAAGGAGGCTGCTGGCTGGTGTGGCCCCTAGGAGAGAGCAGAACAGATGTCAGCACAGGCTCAGTTCCTTATCCTAAGAGAAGCCATACCCATCCACCCTCAACAACCAGCTAAAATACCATTGCTCTTTCCCTGGGACATTACCAGTGCTCTCGGGAAGATGCCAGGAAGGGCTCCCTGGGCACGCACACTGCATGCCCACACAAGGAAAGGTACTATGCTAGACACACTGCCTTGGATTTGCTCCGCATATCCCAACCTGCTCCAAACCACCTATCCTATTTTTGGACAGTTTTAGGAAAACCAAAGAGAGGCTGAACCCCACCCACTTTTCAGAAATCTAAATTCCATCCTTTCCAGAGAAAAGGACAGCTTCTTAAGCCAAAAGAATTCCAAATACCTGATTTACATTTCACTACACACAGCTGAGCAGCCACAAAGCAAAGAGGGAGGTCCTCCGGAAGGAGGACACCTGCAGAGCCTTGCTGGCTGGGCTCAGGCAACCAGCCTTCCCATGCAGGGTGGGGTGGCGAAAGTGAAGAGACAAGCAGAGGCAGAAAGGTGCCTCATTTTTGTTAATGCTAGTACAGCACAATCTCCAGTTCTCTGCAATCAGATGTGTTCAAAAACACCACAACGAACACAATACACACATCTCCCACCAGCTATTTCTCCTCCTTACAGTACAAGAGATACCACCTGCAGACTGGGATATTTACTCACTGTAGATATTGAGACCAAGAACTTCCCCACCTCAAAGCTAATTCCAGCTTCACATCAAGCCTCTATGAAAGCCTGCAACTCAGAGGAGCACCCTCCAGATTCAGCTGCTTTCCCAGGACCACCCTCCAGCAGCAGCCCAAAAGAGACTTTGCTGGGAGGCAGGGAATGCTGGGCTACCAGATACCTGGGAGAGAGCTGCCAGGAGAGGTGGCCACCAGACGGCTCTGAAGTGTGTGCAAGGCACTGGGTGTGGTGCTGCTGGACACTGAGGAGGCTGGGATGGCTGAGACGCCCCCTTCAGAAGCACTTGACCTGGAGACAAAGACAGGAGCTCTATTATCCAAGGTCAGAGGGCAGCAGACCCTGGCAACACAGGGAGGGTCCACAGAGGGGCCCAGCAATGCTTCCAGCAGTGGACACTAGAACCTAGAATTTCTTTGTCCTATCTTCTGAATCTGGCCTCTAGTCCTTCTGAAAGTCAGGCCTAAAGGAAAGACTTCAAACCTTGAAGCAAGAGCTATGAGATGCTTTGCAAACTAAGTAAAAAAGAACTCGGAGTTGACCCAAAAAAAGACAAAGATCCCACTCAGAAAGAAGTCATATTCCCAAAACCGACAGAATACTCTACCAGCTTTCCAAAGTGCTAAATGGACCAGAGAAAAGGTGAAGAGAAAGAAAGAAACAGAACCAGAAAGGCCAAGAAATAGACTCACTTGGTAGTGGTGAGAAGCCCTGTGAGCTCCTTGGCCCCTGCTGAAGCCTGCCCCAGTGTCATGGTGATGGGCTTCCCTCCCGCAGCTGCAAAACAGAAAACCCCAAGGCCACTGGTCAGTCCTGCCTGGCCCCTACTTTTCCGGGTTTCACAGCCCAGGCTGAAAGCAAAATATTATGGACAAAGACTGGAAGAAGAAAAACAAAGAGTAAGTATAGTAGAGTAGAGAGTTATTTTTTTCTTCTATTTTTTAAACTTTCTGGAATATTTTACTTTTTTTTAAATTTTATTTTTAAGTAGTCTTTATATCCAACGTGAGGCTCACACTCACAATCCTGAGATCAAGAATCATACTCTACTAACTGAGCCAGGCAGGCATCCCTGGAATATTTTCTTATCTTTAATTGAAACTGATAAAGAACAAAATATAATGATGCTTTTTTTTAAAGGGATTTTTTTTTTTAAGATTTTATTTATTTATTTGAGAGAGAGAATAAGAGAGAGAGAGAGCATGATAGGGGGTTGGGTCAGAGGGAGAAGCAGACTCCCTGCTGAGCAGGGAGCCCGATGCGGGACTCGATCCCGGGACTCCAGGATCATGACCTGAGCCGAAAGGCAGTCGCTTAACCAACTGAACCACCTAGGCGCCCTATAATGATGCTTTGAGTGACCCCACAGCTCCCTCTGATCCTCGTTCTGCTTCCCTGATCCTAGTTCAGATCAGGTCACTGCCCACTTTTGCCCCATGTGCTACCGTGTGTGTCCCCCTTGCTCCAGGCACACCTTGCATTAAAGTGGAGGCTGAGCTGTACAGCAAGTAGTCACCAAGAAAGCAATGTTAAGTGGTCTGAGAGAGCTCATTTTTTATTTAAACAGGCCAAGAAAAACTCACCTTCTGGAGCTCCTCCTTGGGAAGGAGGACAAGGCCCTCCAGCTGGGTCCCCTTGGGAGATAAGGGAGACCTTAATCTTCGGTCGCTTGGAGGTCTTACTGCCAGGAAGAGGACTGGAGGGATGGTGGCGCTTCAGCTGGACCCTAAGATCCTCTTTCTCTGCCTCTTCCGTTTGTTCTGATGAAATGGGAACTAAGAGATGGAGCTGAAATAAGGTCTTCCATAATCCAAAAAAGCCCTAGAGACACTGACAGCAGCAGCACGGGCATGACCGTGTGTTACACACAAAGTCACACTTCAAAGGCAACTGCCAATGCTTCAGTCCCATCTCACTCAGGTCCCACCTGTGGCAGAAGGCCACCCTGCCCGCTCAGAAGATGGGTCCATCCCCAGCCCTTACCCTGTTCTGGAGTTAGAAGGAAGGGGGCTCTGAGTCGGTGGGAACAAAAAGAAAGAAGACACCCTGAACCTTCCTAGCAAAGGCCAACCAAAAAACAGAGGACTCACTACTATGCATCTAAGCAATGCTTCCTGGACTCAGTGTCTTAATTTTCCTGTTTCAGGCCCACCCCCGTATCACACGGCTGGGGAACAGTAAACATTCCACAAAGAAGCAGTAAAGGAGCATACTACCCACTCCTCTCTAAAGGGGAGAATTTCACAAGGCTCTCAGAGTCCTCCTCTGTCCTAAGAGACCAAGGGTGACGGCCAAATGAAGGCAACAAAAAGGATTATTGCCAGGAATCGAGTCTGGCTTTGAGTAGCTACTAGGCAGGGGAGCATTTTAGCCAAGACAACTTTACTGCTCCTGCCCAAAAGCAACAGGGCAACAGTGGCCCATGTCATAACTAGTCCCCAGGTCATCTGTGCTAGTACAGAGAAAGGCCAACTGTTCACACATGGGATTCCCTCCTCCGCTGAACCAAACAGACTCGTCCTGCAGATGGCCAAGCTTCTTGGACTCTGAAGTTATCCTTCAAGCTTTCTCAGAGATTCCCTTCTCTTTAAAACCAGAAGCCCACCCTAGGCCCTCTTCTTAGCATAGGCAATCAGGGGTAGAATGGAGAGGAAAGCAGCAGTCATATGAGGAAGGCAGGCAGGAATGGGGGTCCTGGCCTGGGCCACAGGGCATAACCAGCTGGAAGGCTCACTTAGGGGATAAATGCATTGACTAAAATCAGAATAGGAAGGAGGGTGAAAGAGAAAGGAGCCACAGGTTTTATGCTGACAGTGGCTGGTGTGCTTGTAGCGGCCAGGATGGAAGCAGGAAACCAGAGGCAGGGAGAAAAACACACAAGGAAACTGAGGTTCACAGGCAATGGGACACAGGCACACGCAGCAGAAGCAGAGCCAAGAACCACAAGAGACCAAAAAGGAAAAACCATGAGACGCAAACAGAAAGTATGGAGAAAAAGCAAGTACTATGGAGGAGTAAGCAAAAGGAGTCAGCCAAGAAAGGAATCAGAAGACAGAAAAAGGAAGAGAGAAAAGAACAGGAGGAAACCAGAGACAAATGAGAGGCAGGACTGGGAAGAAAACAAGGGAGAAGTGGAGAGAAGCAGAGAGCAGAGCGTGAGAAGGTGAGAGGAAGAGCAATACTCACCAAAGAGACAGGAGGAGGTGCCGGGAGGAAGAGCTTTCCTCACCAGCATATTTTGTTTCAGAAAAGCAGCAAACTGTGCTGGAATGAATCAGAAAATTACAGAATCACAGCCAGCCAGAGAAAGGAGAAAAGGAGAGGGAGTAAGAAAGATATGAAAATGTTCTAGAAAATGGTCAACAAGGGCTTTTTTCAGATTTACTGCATGGGTTTGAAACCTGACTCCTAGCAGCTCCATGGAATCATCTCTAAACTGAAAATAATAAATGCACCTGCCTCATGGGGCCATTGCCAAGATTCAGTGAGCAACAGCAAGTCAAGTGCTACGAAAACGGCATGGCACGTAGTCAGGGCTCCATAAAAGTTATCTATGACTATCCCCTCCTGCCTTATGAGCCCTGCCAAAGCCAGGGCGCTATGGCCGCTGCTCGGCGCCATGGTATTCTGGGCCCCATTTCAAACCCAGATCACCAATCAGCCTTCCAGAACTCCTCAGATTCTCAACCTCGTATCCCCTCCAGAAGCACAGCCGACCACTGGCTCTCTCTCCATCAAAAGCCTAAGCGAACACCACCCACCCAGAACTTGGCTCATGCCACCACTTAAGAAGTCAGGTCACAGACCATCCACGTGGACCCTAGGGGGCCTGGCCTTTTTTTTTTTTTTTTTTTTTTGTCTTTTTGCGTTCACTGATCCACTCAAACGTGCTCCTTGTTAGCACCACTCTTAAGGGCACCCTCATAAGAGGCCTGGATCGAAGTCCTGACCCTTTGGCTCCACTAAAAGAAGCACAGGGGAAGTGAGCAGATCAGCCTATGTCATCTCTGCGTCTCTCTACTTGACAATCAACTCTGGTGCTGCCTCCTCCCAGGTACCCGAGGCTTCAGATGATACATGTTCCTGGATATCTCATCAAACACAATGCCCAAGAGGCTTTACCTTGGGGCTGCCCAACTGGATCAAAGTGGGGGAAAGGGGAAAAGCCACCGTTTCTTTTCTCTTTGCCCAAAACACTGTCCCTTTTCTACAGCTTCAGTAGCACTCACTGTTCTCTAGACTCTAATCTCAACCATACAAACATTTCCCAGCCTAATCTAAAGCCTATCTGCAGAAACCCCGATAAACTTCCCTGAACGTCCCAGTGTGGGAATCTTAACTCTTTAAGGGCAAAACAAAGAAAGGGCATGATACCAGCTGCACTGCCCTGGAATCTCAGGAATAAAGCTAATCACCCTGTCCACATGGTCTGAAGAGCGCCCTGACCGCACGAGTGGCTGGGCAGGGCCTAGAACAGAGCAAGTAGCTTCCCCAGCTGGGAGTCAGAAAAAATTTTGAGGCAAATACACACGTAGTCAGCTCACAAAGCCTAACTTCCCCAGAACACCAAAGCAAAGCTATAATTAGTGGAACTATACAGCTCCACTAACGCACAGACCTTCTGTGATGTCTTACCCTTGAAAACAATCCTTGGTATTCATTTCAACCTAATTTTGTCAGTACAGAAATGTGGGAAAGGGCACCTCTCACATGCCCCTGGAAAAAGCTGCAGATGCCAATACTTTTCAAATGCCATATGACATCACTCCAGAAGATAAACCAAGAGGCCACTGGGCCAAGAAGCCTCTACCTTGGGCTTGTTTGTGGGTCAGCACAGCTTCTGGGCGCTGCACATGTCTCTTCAGGAGCTGAGAGCTCGCGATCTGACTGGACTTCTGGGCAGAGGTCACTGTAGTCACTTTGGTCTTGGGACTGGAGGTGGGGCTGCTAGACACACTGGAAAGATCCTGAGTAGGGTGAGAAGGATAAGAGCTGAGCCAGCTGTTTGGATCTGACCACCAATTATCATGTCCCCTTGGAATTCCCGGCCCAGAAATTCTCCTCCTAGGAACTCAAAGGTCTACAGCACTGGCAAGACAAACAAGCACCCCCAGGAAGTGAAGGAACCAACTCCACAGTCCTACTTCCCCAGCAAAGTGCTCCCTCCCTTCCCGCGTTACCTCCGAGCCTGAGGGTGAGGCAGGCAGCTTGGCAGCTGGTGAGGCAGGCCGACTGCCCCGCTCGGGCACCTCAAAGGCCAGGTCTCTTCGGGCTGCATCCCGAGGCTTCTTCTTCTTCTCAGCATCCTGATCCCGAGGCTCAGAGCCCATGTGCCCCTCAGCACGAGTGAGCACTCCAGTCAGAAAGTCCACGATCTCATCCTAGTGTGAAGAGGGGCCCGGGCCACTGAGTCCTCAGTCTAGGGAACAGGAACCTCCCCAAAAGGCTCAACTCCATTCAATTAACACCAGCTCTGGCATTGGGCGTGCTGGTCCCTCTCCATGCACACCGAGCCAGGCACAAACCCCAGCCTCAGCCAAAGACCAGCAGGAGCCTACTCCCCGATGCCTCTGTGGGCTGGCACTCTGGGGTGGTCGTGCCCCCCCCACTCCTCCAATAAACCCCTTCCCCCCTGATGCTCCATACACATTTCTACTTCTTCCCCTCTGTCTTTCCCCTTTTCTTTATGATTTAGTTCTACGAGAGGCTCCACTGGATACTCCCTCACACTTCAGAGCTAAAGACACTGCTGCCAACAAGATCAAGCCTAAAAGGTTATAGAAAGGCAAGCCTCGCTGAGAAAAACACATAAAGCTACGGTGTACCTGAATACATCTGTCCACCATGCTCTGAGTCAGCCCCTCTGATTTCTTCTTTGCTTTGCTTATTCTAAGAGACAGAGAGGAGGAAATGTTTACTTTAAACATTCCATGGCATAATATGGATTTCTCTTCTGTGTTGGCTATTTTCTGGGCCCAGGAAGGAGGACTACATTAGCCCTCAGGCAGGTATCACCACCTCTCTGATCATCATGTTCCGTATTCTGCAAAATGGGGAATCATAACACCTCGCTCATGGACTTGGGGGTATTAAAAAATCGTATGTAGAGAACCAGAGAACATATGAAAATTGCCTAGGACTGTACACTCCAAAAGTCCTATACCTATGGCTTCCCAGATAAACTCTTGACTTCTAAGACCTCAACCTCTAGAAGTCCCCCAAAAAAGGCCCAAACCCTGAGATTACTGGACGCTGTAGAAATGAGATTAGAAGAGGAAAGATGGTTGCAGGTTACTTCTAAAAGGATAAGAGAAGGGGCGCCTGGGTGGCTCAGTCATTAAGTGTCTGCCTTCGGCTCAGGTCATGATCCCAGACTCCTGGGATCGAGCCCCGCATCAGCTCCCTGCTCGGCAGGAAGCTTGCTTCTCCCTCTCTCCCACTCCCTCTGCTTGTGTTCTTTCTCTCACTGTCTCTCTCTCTCTAATAAACAAATAAAATCTTAAAAAATAAATAAATAAATAAAAGGATAAGAGAAAATGGCCACAGGGATGACTGGGTGGCTCAGTCGGTTAAGCATCTGCCTTTGGCTCAGGTCATGATCCCAGGGTCCTGGGATAGAGTTCCTCATCGCTTCTCCTTCTACCTGCTCTGCCTGCCGCTCCCCCTGCTTGTGCTCTCTCTACAAATAAGCAAAATCATTAAAAAAGGAAAAAAAAGAAGAAAATGGGCACAGATGGCTACATTCCCTTCTTTGGAAGCTAGTTTTAAAACCTCTGGCTTCTGGCTGAGGATCTCAGCAGAGAGGAAAAACAGGGTCCCAAGTGACAGGGTGGAGAACAACATTCTATGCTTCCAAATTCTGAGACCCCAATTTACTGGCTGTTGGCCTCTGACCTTGTGTAGCACCCTCACCTGTAAGATGAGGACAGCAAGTCCCAGAAGTTAAGCAGTTTACCCAAGTTTCTTAGCAAAGCAACCAAGACTAAATTGAGGTCTTCCGATTTGCAGGCCAACACTCAAGCACCCTGCAAACATGTCTCATAAGCAGCCTCACAACATAACTCCCAACTAAAGTGTTCCCATCTCTCCTGTTCCCTCACTGCCACTCAACACACACACATATCCACACACACACACACACACGCTACCCTCCTATAGATAAGAATGTCTGAATAACCAACAAAGACAATGTATTTACAAGAAAATACTGCCTTAAGCACCAAAGCATTAGATTCTAGACCCACGAGAAACAGCCAAATGACAAAGACCAGAAGGACCTCTCTAAAACAGCCCTCAGTAAGAAACTTACAAGACAGGTGGGAGCAGGTACTTGCTTTAAGCTCACTAGCTAAAGCACACAAATGAAATTAATCTCTGAAATTGAACATATAAAAAAAGGAAGCCCAACAAATGACACACCTCTTTTTCAGTACAATTTCATGAAAGCATTTTTAAAGGCCCTACAAGCAGCCAGTCTTTAAGGGACCAGTGGCCATCTCAATGCCCTAAGTGCCCCTTCCAAACTCCAGCTATTTTTACTCCAAAATATATAAAAGGATGTTTAATACAAATAAAATCTATGTTCATGTACATCCTCAGTAAGGAACAAAATATAAAGAAATGCCTACCCCATTGAAAGCACCAAGACTGCATTCACCGAGTCTCAAAGTATCTCCTTCCCACTGGGTAACTACTAATCACAAAGGCAAATAGAGTAACTTGACAGTGGAGAAACCTGGAAGATGCCACCTTCACGTGATCAAGGTTAACATCACCAGTGATAAGACACATCAACATCACGTATCCCCAGGAAGGATGCGCTGAGGGCTTATCATCTCTGGCATTCCTGCCAAAAATTCATATGCTCCACCTAATCACAAAAAATGTCAAAAACCTAAATTGAGGGACGGCCTACAAAATAACCGGCCAGAAGTCTTCAAAATGTCAAGGTCGTGGAAGACTAAGGAATAGTATCAAACTCAAGGAGACTGAGGAGACAAGGCAACTAATAACCACATGCAATCCTGGATCGGATGCCGGACAGGAAAAGGACACTGGTGAGCCAACTGACAACATCTGCATCTGCAGATGAGATAATACCATCATAAAATACTTCCTCATTTTGATAATTACACTCTGGTTATTTAAGATGTTAACATTTAGGAAATCTGAGTTAAGGGTATGTAAGAATTTTTTTGTACCATTTTTGCAACTTTTTATAAATCTGAATTAGTTTAAAATGTAAAATGGCTCCCCCCTTCATGGAAGCAGATTTAGTCTGTAGTTACATCACTACCTCACTGGCATCTCTCCAACACTGCAACATAGCTCTCTCACAGCTCTGGGGGAAGCCACATACCTGAGATTATCGTCAGCTCCCCCAACCACCACCAAGCTGTTCTCAGCCCGAATCTTCTCCCGGAAATCTTCCATGGCTTCGGGATGACACTGCAAGGAATTCTGCCCAATGACAAAGAGGACTGGAGTCTTCATATCCAAGAGGGGATCATCCACATCCTAAAACATGTACAGGTTTTATAATCACCCAGTTCCTGTTCACTGAGCACTGACCTGTCAAGTCCGCTGACGGGAGTCAGCTGGGAACTGCAGTCGCTAAGTGCCAGTTTGGGTGATGCACGTACCCCCTTATTCTCACCAGCCAGTGACCCAGCAATCAGCTGCACCCCATGCTTACCCCTCTGGGACCATCCACGGTAAGTAAAGGAAACCCAAGGCAGACAACTGCAGTGACGTACTCCATCACTGACACCTGGAAATAATAAAATAGTTTGTCTCAAGGTCAATGGACTTTACTGCAGCTACACCCTACCCGGAGTCGAGAGGTGGTCCAGATCTACCAGCCAGTCCCATCTCTTCCTCCCCAGTCCTAATCCCCAGGAGTACCAGCCATAGTGGCAGCAGTAAGATCACAAGACACAAGATCCCAGGACACAAGATGGAGCCCTGCAAGAACTGCAGCAGAGGGCTGAACCGCAGGATGGGAAGGGAGCTCAATGCTTCCATCCTATTAATTTCCTAGACTTGAGTCCTCCTATTCACTTTTTCCTCCACTAATACAGCAAATGCAATCAGGAGGACACAAATGTTGCTCTTCTTCCTTAAGCAAAGAAAATCTCTCCCTTTTGAATCCAATGGTTAGCTCCCAGACACTCCAAATTTGTTAGAGCAGCTGCTGACTGAATTCTCTCATTCCCAGGACCAGGGAGTGTGGGGAGACTGCCTCCTTCCTCTAGTGGCCCTAGATGTCATACTTGACCAGACCACATGAAGCAGCAAGGACTCCACTTATTTGACCCACTTGAGAACTGGGGCTTTGGACAGGTCAGGGACTCTTATACAAACTAATGTACGTACAAATGTATGTAAAATAATAAAGAAAAAATTCCTTGATGTCTTAGAAAGGGACAGAATACTAACACAACATCAAATTCCAAAGCTGCTAAAATTTATGCCTGCTTTTTTAAGGTGGGAGAATAGTACTTATGTTTGGGGGTGGGGGAAGAATTTTTTTCAGAGATACATGCTGAAATACATATATATATATATAACATAAATGATATTTGGGATTTTCTTCAAAATAATTGGAGGAGAAAGTGGGCAGGGATAAGATAAAAAAAGTCTGGCCATGAGTTAATCACTGGTAAAGCTGGGTGAGAGGCCCACAGGATTTATTATAGGTCTGTTCGCCCTTTAAGTTTCTGTTTAAAATTTCCACAATAAAGTTAAAAAATAAAGTTAGTCTTCTACACTTTAAAATGCATATATGTATGCAGATCATCTAGCACAGTGTCTAGAACATAAAAAAGGACTCAATGGTAGCAATCAGCAGTAAAAGCATCAGTATTCTATCCCAAGACAGCCTCCAAGTGAGATGGGAATTACTTACGTGACAGGCCACCAGAGCTCCTGTATTCCAGCCAATCAAGATAATGGGTTTGTGGGGGAAATGGCTGTGAATCTTTGTGGGAAGAGAAAGAAGACAGTAAGACAGGAGGCCATAGCCGGGTGCAAAACAAGCCCAGCATGCTGGGTGTGCCACAATGACCTGAAACAAGGGCACTCTCACCTCCAGCACTTTGCTTCTCACTGCCCCAATCATATGCTCAAGACACTGCAGAACTCCTACCCCACTACCATTGTTCAGCAGATGGGTGGCTACAGGGATGACCTAAAGGAAAGAAAGTGGCAGCCATGCCAGCAGAGATTAAGTTTCAAATCTTCTCTCAATTCTGCTTAACCTACCCTAAATCCCTTCAACCTTGGATAAGCACCATTCCAATTAAAAACAAAAAGAGTGGGGGCGGGGGATGCTCATCACTTAAGTCCATCTATTTTGTCTCCCTCCCACATTCTGTGTGCTCAGTCTTCCAAGACTCTATTCCGACCCAGGAGACAGTTCCTCTTATTCCCACACATACCTTGCCTAAGCAGGAGAGCTGAGACTGCCAGAAGCGGTGGCGGCGTGAGGTGGGGAACACGGAGCTAGAAGGCCCGGAGGAGGCAATGAGAATGAGAGGAGAGCCAGGGAGCTTGCTCTAAGGAGAAAGAATCCCAACAGAGAACCAGTGAGGGTGAGGTGTTACTCCACAAAATCTCAAGTACCCCAATACCTTTCTTACCCCAACCAATGCCAATTTCCTTATGAAACTCTGCTAAGCACTACACACAACCAGTTATTAATGAAAAGTTAAGTCATTTATTATCTTCTTGCTAAGGTTCTGAGACTGGATTCTAAAAATTTTGTGGGTCATAGTTAAGTCCTGAGCTGCTCTGACTTACTGGTTTGTTATGAGAAAGTACCCCCACAGCAGGATCCCAGGGCCTCTTCAGCAGGAGGGACAAGGCCTCAGCTCCTGCAGCCCCAGTCTTCGTGTTAGATGACACAAGCATCCGGTCAATCAAAGTAGGGATCTAGAAGTAAAAGCAAAAATGTTTCCAGTGCGAAGCAGACCTGCCCACTAGCAGGAATCAGGTGGGAAGTAAGAGCGTGATTAAGCAAATTATCCACAAAACTAGATATTAAGGGTTAATTTAAAATATTTCAAAGAATTTGTAATAAGGAAATAACTTTGCTAAATTTAGTTAAAGAAAAAATAGAAAACATAAAAAATTACCTCTACTCAGAAAAAATGCTATTAGAACATATGCCAAAATATTAATAGTTATCTTTATGGAATTATGGACAGCTTTTTCCTATTTATTTTTTTTTAAGATTTTATTTAATTATGACAGAGAGAGACACAGCAAGAGAGGGAACAGCAGGCTCCCCGCTGAGCAGGAAGTCCGATGAGGGGCTCAATCCCAGGGCCCTGGGATCATGACCTGAACCGAAGGCAGATGCTTAACGACTGAGCCACCCAGGCACCCCCAGTTTTTTCCTTTTTAGATTTCTGTATTCCTAAACTTCCTCAATGAACATCAGTTGACTTTATAAATTAAAAAAAAAAAAAATCTGCATTTTCTTCTAGAGTATTGCCTTCAAGCTTTGGCATGTTAAAGAAATTGTTACTGTGCCCAAAATAATATATCCTATGTATTGTGTATATTGTGATTTATACCATATCCTATTTTTCACTATTCACCAGAAAATGTGACCTCACAGATGTTTAAGTATAGGTTTCTGACATGCTGATGCTTACGCTGAGAATAAATATCTCTGTGGAAAAAAAAAAAAGGAAGAAATATCGCTGTGAATTCCACATTACGCACAAAAGGTCAAAGTGACGTAGGGGAAAGGAAAGATTTTTGAATGTTAAAGGTACTCTTCAGAAAAAACAAAAACAGGGCACCTGGGTGGCTCAGTTGGTTAAGCGTCTGCCTTCCGCTCAAGTCGTGATCCCAGGAGGGAGACTGCTTCTCCCTCTACCCCACCCTCCTGTTTGTGATTTCTCTCTCTCTCGGATAAATAAATAAAAATCTTTAAAACAAAAACATTCTGAAAAACCAGAGAATGAAAAGTACTATGGTGATGCAGGTTGTAAAAAGTCAGCCCACAGCTAACACCATACCCAACAGTGAAAAGCTAAGAGCTTTTACTCTAAGATCAGGAACAAGATAAGGATGCCCACTCTTACCACTTCTATTCAACATTGTATTACTATTAGTCCTAGCTAGAGCAATGAGACAAGAAAAATAAAAAGAATGCAGATTAGAAAGGAAGAAGTAAAACTAACACTATTTGCAGATGACATATTCTATATAGAAAACCCTAAAGACTCCACCAAAAAGCTGTTAGAACTAATAAACAAGGGGTGCCCGGGTAGCTCAGATGGTTGAGCGTCTGCCTTCGGCTCAGGTCATGATCTCAGGGTCCTGGGATCGAGCCCCACATCAGGCTCCTGGCTCAGTGGGGAGTCGGCTTCTCCCTCTCCCTCTGCCTCTCCCCCTGGTCATGCTCTCTCTTTATCTTTCTGTCTCAAATGAATAAATAAAATATTTTAAAAATAATAAAAAAATAAAATAAAATAAAATGTCCAAACTACCCAAAGCAATCTGCAGACTCAATGCAATAGCTATCAAAATTTCAATAGCATTTTTCACAGAAATAGAACAACCCTAAAATTTGTATGGAACCACAAAAAAACCCCAAATATCCAAAGCAATCACGAGAAAGAACAAAGCTGGAGGCATCACGATGCTCCCTGATTTCAAGCTGTATTACCAACCTCAGGTAAGCAAAAGAGTATGACTGGGGCATAAAAACAGATACATAGATCAACAAAATATAACAGAAAGCCCAGAAATAAAATCACAAATATATGGCATCCACGGTTAATTAACTTACAATAGAGGAGCCAAGAATATACAATGGGGAAATAAATAGTATTGGGAAAACTAAACAGCCATATGCAAAAGAATGAAACTGGACCACTACCTCATACACAAAAATTAACTCAAAATGGGGTGCGTGGATGGCTCAGATGGTTAAGCATCTGCCTTCGGCTCAGGTCATGATCTCCAGGTCCTGGGATGGAGCCCCACGGGCTCCCAGCTCAGCAGGGAGTCTGTTTCTCTCTCTCCCTCTGCCTCTGCCCCTGCTTGTGCGCTCTCTTGTCTCTCTCTCTCTTAAATGAATAAAATCTTAAAAAAAAAATAACTCAAAATGGATCAAAAATGTCAACATAAGACCTGAAACCATAAAATTCCTGTAAGAAAACACAGGTATTGGGGCGCCTGGGCGGCTCAGTCGTTAAGCGTCTGCCTTCGGCTCAGGTCATGATCCCAGGGTCCTGGGATCGAGCCCCGCATCGGGCTCCCTGCTCTGTGGGAAGCCTGCTTCTCCCTCTCCCACTCCCCCTGCTTGTGTTCCCTCTCTCGCTGTGTCTCTCTCTGTCAAATAAATAAATAAAATCTTTAAAAAAAAAAGAAAACACAGGCATTAAGCTCCTTGACATCTGTCTTGGTGTTAAGTTTTTGAATCTGACACCAAAAGCAAAGGCAATAAAAGCAGAAGTAAACTATTGGGACTACATCAAACTAAAAAGCTTCTGCAAAGCAAAGGCAACCATAACAAAATGAAAAAGCAACCTACTGAACAGAAGATATCTAAAATGATATATCCAATAAGGGGTTATAAATAACTCTTACAACTCAATAGCAAAAAATAATCCAATTAAAGTGTAGAAGATCTGGGGGTGCGTGGGTGGCTCAGTCATTAAGCATCTGCCTTTGGCTCAGGTCATGATCCCAGGGTCCTGGGATCAAGCCCCGCATTGGGATCCCTGCTCAGCGGGAAGCCTGCTTCTCCCTCTCCCCCTGCTTGTGTTCCCTCTCTCACTGTCTCTCTGTCAAATAAATAAATAAATAAAAAGTTGCTAAGAGTAGATCTTAAAAGTTCTCATCACAAGAAAAAAAATTTTATAACTACGTACAGTGACACACATTAGCTAGACTTACTGTGGTGATCATTTCACAATATATACAAATATCAAGTCATGTTGTACAGCTGAAACTAATAAAATGCTATACGTCACAAAGTTCAAAGATAACACAAGAAAGTAAGCTGCACCAGGCAATGACAAGCACGGACAGTATTACTAATTTAAAAAAATCAAGACTAAAAAGATTTTTGCCTGAGAAATTAGGGGAAATATATCATGAGACCGTCTCAGTTTAATTCAGGAAACAAATGTTGATGCCACAGCTGCAGTTACAAGGCACCAGGCTTGTACTGCAAAAGAACTTAATCTACTAGGGGTAAGGAAGACAAACACACAAATAACAAAAGAGGCTATTTATAACTGCCAGAAAAAAAAAACAGAAACCCCACACTGCTGATTCAAACCATCCGACAGAGGAGGAGGAAGTCGAGGCAATTTTCATCTGAAGACGCAGCATGTGAAGTGAGATGTGTTCTGCAGAATTCCAACAGAACATGGGAAAAGTGCTTTCCAATCAGTGACACCAGACAGAAGCAAGACTTTGTAGGGCTTATTCTAGATAGAGATGGCCTGAAGTCAGGGATTCAAGTATGGAAGTAGGGAGGACATAAGGACAGTTAACAAAGGCAAAGGATCTTCACTACAAACTGGCCACTTTTTTTGTAACCTATTTGGTAACTACAAGCCACTCAACACCTTGAGGCAGAGGATCTAATCCGAATTAGACTTTAAAAGCTTTTATCTGGCAATAGATTACAACTCTGAAACAATAAAGCCTTGAAACTCACCTTCTGTCAATATAGACTACTTAGAATAATTAATCAGTAACCTATGCTTGGAGCTAGGCAGACCAAGCCTAGCTGGTCTTTCCAACACTGCATCATTCTCAACAGAAAATTAAGACACTAGGGTGTATACCTTCTCTGCTCTCTTCACAATGGCTCTCTTCACTAATGCTGAAAGTAGCTGGGCAAAGAGCATGATCCCATTCACCTGCATGTCCATCCAACAGGTGCATTAAAAGAAGGTAAAAGACCTTTACTTTAAAGACTGTAAGACATTAATGAAAGAAATTGAAGATGACACAAAGAAATGGATATTCCAGGGGCGCCTGGGTGGCTCAGTTGTTAGGCATCTGCCTTTGGCTTGGGTCATGACGCCACGGTCCGGTCCTGGGATCGAGCCCCGCGTCAGGCTACCTGCTCAGCAGGAGGCCTGCTTTTCCCTCTCCCACTCCCCCTGCTTGTGTTCCCGCTTTTGCTGTGTCTCTCTCTGTCAAATAAATAAATAAAATCTTAAAAAAACAAAAACGGATATTCCACGCTTATGGATTAGAAAAATTAAATTTGTTAAAATGTCCATAATACCAACAAAAGCAATCTACAGATTCAATGCAAACCCTATCAAAATTACAATACCAATTTTTAGAGGGCGCCTGGGTGGCTCAGTTGGTTAAGCCACTGCCTTCGGCTCAGGTCATGATCCTGGAGTCCCAGGATCGAGTCCCACATCGGGGCTCCCTGCTGAGCAGGGAGTCTGCTTCTCCCTCTGACCCTCTTCCCTCTCGTGCTGTCTCTCATTCTCTCTCTCTCAAATAAATAAATAAAATCTTTAAAAAAAAAAACAATACCAATTTTTAGAGAACTAAAACAAATTATCCTAAAATTTGTATGGAACCACAAAAGACCCCAAATAGCCAAAGCAATCTTGAGAAAGAACAACAAAGCTGGAGGTATCACAATCCCAGACTTACTACAGTATATCCCAGATATACTACAAAGCTACAGTGATCCAAACAGTATGGCACTAACACAAAAACAGACACATTGATCAATGGAACAGAATAGAGAATCCAGAAATAAACCCACACTTATATGGTCAAATAATCTATGACAGAGGAGGCAAGAATATACAATGGGGAAAAGACAGTCTCTTTAAATAAATGGTGTTGGGAAGGGACGCCTGGGTGGCTCAGTTGGTTAAGCGGCTGCCTTCAGCTCAGGTCATGATCCCAGAGTCCTGGGATCGAGTCCCGCATCGGGCTCCTTGCTCAGCAGAGAGCCTGCTTCTCCCTCCCCCTCCAGCCTGCCTGCCTGCCGCTCCCCCGCTTGTGCGCTCTCTATCTCCCTCTCTCTGTGTCAAATAAAAAAAAAATGTTAAAAATAAATAAATAAATAAATAAATAATGGTGTTGGGAAAATTGGACAGCTACATGCAAAAGAATAAACTGGACCACTTTCTTATACCATACACAAAAATAAACTCAAAATGGATTAAAGACCTAAATGTGAGATCTGAAACCAGAAAACTCCTAAAAGGAAACAGAGGCAGTAACCTCCTCGACAATGGCCTCAGGCAACGTATTTATGATCTGTCCCCTCAGGCAAGGGAACAAAAGCAAAAATAAACTATTGGGACTACACCAAAATAAAAAAGCTTTTGCACAGCAAAGGAAACCATCAACCTCCTGAATGGGAGAAGATATTTGCAAATGATATATCTGATAAGAAGGTAATATCCAAAATATATAAAGAACTTATGCCACTCAACACCGAAAACATAATAATCCAATTAAAAATTGAGCAGAGGACCTGAATAGACGCTTTTCCAAAGAGGGCATACAGATGGCCAACAGACACATGAAAAAAGGCTCAACATCACTAACCATCAGGGAAATGCAAATCAAAACCACAAGGAGTTACCACCTTATACCAGTCAGAATGGTTAAAATCAAAAAGACAAGAAATAACAAATGCGGGAAGGGTATGGAGATAAGGGAACTCTTGTGCACACTTGGTGGGAATGTAATGCAACCACTAGGGAAAACAGTATGGTGGTTCCTCAAAAAATTAAAAATAGATTACCATACGATCCAGTAATTCACTCCTGGGCATTTATCCAAAAAAAAAGAAAGAAAGAAAGAAAGAAAGAAAGAAAACACTAATTTGAAAAGATATATGCACCCTATGTTCACTGCAGCATTATTTATAATAGCCAAGATATGGAAGTAACCAAGTGTCCATCCATAGGTGAATGGATAAAGATGATGTGGTATATATACACAATAGAATATTACTCAGCCATAAAAAAGAGATCCCACCATTTGCAACAAAATAGACGGACCTAGAGGATATTATGCTAAGTGAATAAAATCAGAGAAAGACAAATACTGTATGATTCCACTTATATGTGGAATCTAAAAAATAAAACAAATGAACAAATTAAAAAACAGAAATAGACTCATATTAATTCAGAGAACAAACTGCTGGTTGCCAGAGGAAAGAGGGTTAGGGGGATGGGTGAAATAAGTAAAGGGGATTAAGAGAGATAAACATCTAATTATAAAATAAATAAGTCACAGAGATGAAAAGCACAGCATAGGGAACAGTCAATAATATTGCAATAACATTCTATGGTGACAGATGGTGACTACACTTATTGGGGTGAGCACTAAGTAATGTATAGAATTATCAAATCACTATGTTGTACACCTGAAAGTAATGTAACACTGTATCTCAACTATACTTAAAAATTAAAAATAAATTCAAAAAGTTTTAGAGAGAAACAATCAAAGTATTCATTGTGAACCTGACAGTCTAAGAGAACAAGAGTCTGTCAGTAGAGGAACCACTGCTGAGAGCCTAGTCTAGAATGGACAGCACTCTGGAAATCTCCCTACTCTGCAGCCCCGCACTCCAAACACCCAAGTCTGCCTCTTGCCTCCTCAACACACCTCCCTGGTAAACCCTTCGTCTCCCCCATGATAATTCAATTCTTTTCTCACCTTACCTCAGAGGTGACTCAAACCACAAGCTGCAGGGCTAGAGAGGCTAAAAGTACATTTTGGTTTTCAGGCCTCACATTTCATCCTGGAGACAGCAGGGCTAAAGACGTTTATACCAGACAAAACGTGAAATGATACCATGTCTCCTACTTTTAATAGCAAACCTGCTCGCTTCAGTCATGTCCTCCAGGCTGACCAGGCAGTGACCTTGCCCAACCCCACTTGCTGAACCCACAGCAGAGGCTGGCCAACCCAGGACAGGGCAGACGCCAGTCAAGCCTTACCTTCCCTTTCAGTGTCTGCAAAGCATCCAGATAGGCGGCCAGCATGGGCAGACTCAAGGTCTCCACCAGGGTGGTATGCAGCCACTGGATCAGCTTGGTGTCCCAGCTCACACTTGCCAGAGCCTGCCGCACTCTCCTCGCACACTTGTCCACAGCAACACGGCGCAGCACTGGCTCATTGCAAGCCTAGAAGATGCAGGTGAAGTGGTAACACATGAGGGCCACCTTGTTAACAACTGGGGCAGGCAGGAGAGGGACTGACAAGTTAGTCAGCCAGTAAGGCTGAACTAGGAAGAGAACACCAACGGGCCAATTTCTAGAGTCTTACCCCTTCATTGGCCAAGCGGGCAAGCCGGTCAGACTGCAGGGCTTTGAGGATCTTGTTAAATAGCTTGTTCTGGGCCATTGTCCAGCCAGTCCTATAAGAGAAACTCCGAGGAATTAAAGTCAAACGCTGGGGGCACTCCTCATGCATGTACACTGTACAAAGATTATGCCATGTTTTTTGTCCACACTATGAAATAATGTAACTCAAAGCAGCTTAAAGACCACAGAGCTAAAGCACAAGACCTAGATTCTAGTCCCAATCCTGTCCATAAGTCATCTCAGCCTATACTTGTATTAATATATACAAGTCAAAACCAGTTATGAATGAAGTTTTTTTCAGTGCTAGCAAAGCTAATTATTTATCTAGAGGCTAAAATAACCCACTAATAAATAAAAGCATGGCACCATTGCACAGATATATTTGAATTTCACATGTTTAATATTTCACACAAAAAGACAGGATGAACAAGTATTTCAGTATACTAAAACCTCAGACTAAGATAAGAGACCTATTTAAATTACCTTTAGGAACATAACAAATGAAGCTTTTCCCTAATAGTGCATCCCACACCATCTCTTTCCCTTTTCCATGTACATTTTTTATATTTTTCTGTATACTACACAATTAGCAAGTTTACTTTTGAATGGTCTGTTCCATATAAGTTAACACTACACCAATCCCGCATGACACTGGTATACACACTTCTACTCTGATTAAGGAAGGCTTAGTGTGTCCTCCAACTCAGCAGTAAACTCCTGCAATTAGAAACTAGTCCTACTGCTCTTGTTCCCATCTCATCACACCCAGCACAGTGGCGAGGAGCTTATTTAAGTCCCCCCTCAGCCCACTCCTGGCAATCTTAATGACTCTGATACTCGAACTCTGGCCAGTAACCTTCCTAAAGAGACTAAGAGAAAGGTTAACAGAAGATGCCCAATTAATATTTATCAACTCTCCCTGCCACACACACACACACACAAAAACTGGTAATTAAGTTACCTTTAAAAAAACAACTTAAGTGGATGCCAGACTCAAATGAGAACCTGGAATGAGATCATAGTAGTATTTCAATCAGTAGGGTCAAAGTAAATAGGGCTGAGACAACTACTAGCCAATTGGAAAAAGAAAATCTGGACCCCTACACATCACTCTTTACACCAAAATAAATTCTAAGTAGAAAAGTTAAATATTAAAAAATAAAGTCACTAAATAGGAAAAAGTGGTGGGTATGTGTGTATAATGTATGAATAAGACCTTTCTAGGGGCACCTGGGTGGCTCAGTCGTTAAGCGTCTGCCTTCGGCTCAGGTCATGGTCCCAGGGTCCTGGGATCGAGCCCCGCACTGGGCTCCCTGCTCTGAGGGAAGCCTGCTTCTCCCTCTCCCACTCCCCCTGCTTGTGTTCCCTCTCTCGCTGTGTCTCTCTCTGTCAAATAAATAAAATCTTTGAATAAGACCTTTCTAAATATGACCTAAGACCTAGAAGCCATAAAAGAAAGATAAATATTAACGATATCAAGATAAAACTTCAGGGCGCCTGGGTGGCTTAGTCGTTAAGCGTCTGCCTTCGGCTCAGGTCATGATCCCAGGGTCCTGGGATCCAGTTCCGCATCAGGCTCCTTGCTCAGCAGGAGACCTGCTTCTCCCTCTCCCACTCCCCCTGCTTATGTTCCTGCTCTCGCTGTGTCTCTCTCTGTCAAATAAATAAATAAAATCTTTTAAAAAAAAAAAAAGATAAAACTTCAAACTTCTATAAAGAAAAAAACTAAACTATCATAAAGTCAAAACACAATGGAAAAGTAACTGTCATTTCATTAAAATAGAAAAACCCTCCAGGAAATTAGTGACAAAATGATAAAATACTCAAAACAAAAACAATGGGCAAAGAACATGAAAAGGCAGGTCACACACAAAAAAGTAATCAACTCCCTCCAAAATCACACATACAAATGAAAACCATATTATTTTTCACCTATCAAATGGGTGAAAATTACGAAATTTAGTAATACTCTTTGTTGTAAGAGTGTAAGAAAATAGGTCTCTCCATACTTTGCTGATAGAAATATAAATTAGTACAACCTTTTGGAAAGTCATTGTGGAAAATCAATTATGGAGGGAAAAAAATCAATCAAAAAACCTAAGTCAAATCATGTCACTCTGCTCAAAGGCCTTTAGTGGCCCCATTTCAATCAGTTAAAACCAGCCACCTCCTTGCAGTAGGCTATCTGGACCCCACTGCCTCCAACCTCATCATCCATGACTGCCCTGACTTACTGGGCTTCACCACACTGCCCCATCCCACCTGACACACATACCCTCCATGCTCCCACATCGCAGACTGGGCCCTGGTCATCTATTCCTTCTACCTCAAACAACGGCTCCCTCTCCAATCTCCTCCAGGTCATTGCTCAAATGTTACCTTCTACTGAGGCTTCCCCTGACTCACCCTTATTTAAAACTACCAATACCCAGATTCCATATCCCCTTCCAGCCATATCACCACCTCATGCTCTACCCATTTTACTTCTGTTTAGTGTGTCTCCCTCTGCTAGAATGTAAAGGGCAACACGGCAGGGATTTTTGTTGGTTTTGTTTAAGTATAATATCCCCAGCATGTAAAACAGTGTCTGACACACAAGAGTCACTTGAACGTCTGCTGAATAAATAAATGGATGAACTGTGTGCATACTACATTCCAAGTCCTGTAAATAGCTGAGTGCAGACACCAACCCCTACACTCCCTACCACACTAAGCACTGAGCAGGAGAGGAATGCTACATGATTCAGGCTCAACTGTAAACTGAGTGGGTGGGCATACCTGGGTGGGCAAACTGAGGGAAGGTGCTTGAAACAGCTTCAACAATCTCAGTTTCTCTTACTTTATAACAGACTAGTATCTTTTCCATCATATACCACCAGCAAGATACCCTATTTTCTACAGGTCGTCTAAGAATACTAGTAACGAGGCCTAATAAATATGCAGATGGAGGACAAATTACCCTTTGTTATTCATTTTCTACACCGATCCTACTGCCCTTAGAGTACCCTCTAGAAAGGGAGAAAATAACAGGCCTTCATTTCCTCTGTAAAATAAAATCTCCAGTTTTACGACTGACTACAGTTTTACACACACACACACACACAGTCCAAGAACACACTAACTAGGAGCGAGGACTCTAACCAGCTCTGCAATAAAGAGATGGCTGTGTGTCCTCAGGCTCCTTGACTATAAAATATATGTGGACCTCTTGGTCTCCAAGGTTGCTTCTAGCAACCATAATCTCAGCTATGCTGACTGATGGAAGCACAAGTTGTAAGAGAACAGCTGAAGTCCACGATGGAGAATTCAGAAGCACCCTCTATCTTCAGTAGCTATTCTTGCTACAGCTGAATCCCTTAACCTCCCAAGCCTCCCACCCTTCATAACCCCCTTATGGGGTACTAAAAGCAGTCTTGGGTCTTGTGGAATTGTCCTTTTTCTTTTCCCCTAGTTCTCTTGGCTTAATTCCTGCTACTTCATTAGGATCCAGTCAGTTTTTGTTGTGGTTTGATATTTCAGAGATTTTTGACGTAGGAGGTGGGGAGAGGCTTCAACTCAACAGTGGAACTCAGGATATCTCGGGATCAGGAAGGCTTGTGGGAAAGCAGCTCCAGCCCACTGGTTCACGATCTCATTTTCCTCCACATTATTTAAATGCACAGCACATTCACATGAGTAGTCGCTTTCTCATGTATAGCAATTCTCAGGTGGACTTGGAAATACAGTATTTCCATATCAACACACCTCTTTGTTTTTAATGGCTGGTTCCACCCTACTGGTGGGCATTTAGGTTGTGTCTCTTTTATTGCTATTATAAACGGTTGCAGTGACCACCCTTCCTTTCCCCACAAATACACACTACACACATCTGTCTACATCTTTATATAGGCATGTAAGTATCTCTGTAAGATAAATTTCAAGTGGAAATGAAAAATCAAAGGCTATCTGTGTCAAAAATTTCAAATTTCCAGTTGTGTGAAAATAGTATGTATAAAAAAACTGCAACACCTCTAAAGTGGTATTATACTGTGGCTTCACCCCAGGCAACATTGCTCACTTTTAATCAAACAGGTTAAGCAGCGAATACAATTCCTTCATGTTCAACAATCTCTTGTGCTTTCTCAAAGTCTATCGATCATGTTGCAAACTTTAATTCCAAGGACAGAGAATGAGGTATAATTTATTTACAAGGCACCAACAGCAGTTCCAAAATTATCCTGTTATTATATAACCGGATGTTTTCTCTATTTGTTTTTCTTACTCTATATTTATTCTGAAACCCAAAATGATGGAAGCAAGAAAAATGATGTGAACAAAATGGGAGGGGGCTAGAAAGCTACTTAGAAATTACTACCATACACCAATACACCAAGGACAGCTGAGATTAAATTGAAAAACCACAATGTTGAGAGTCTAAAATCCCAGAAAAAGTTCTTAGGATTGTTGCTGGATATATAACAAAGTGATTCCAAGAACTGAAACGTGTTCTCTATATTTTGTCAGCTTCGTGGGAGGCTGGAAAATTAAGTGGGCAGGAAAAAAAAAATGATCTAACCCAAGATTAAGATAAAGAGCATGCAAAAGATATAATTAAGGAAAATTTTAAAAACAGGAGACAGAATTTTAAATACAAGTCTAAACAGTCAAATAGCTGATGGGAACTGTGGTGAGTCAATGTGCTCCCCCAACCTAAACCAATTCAATTTTCATGAGTGCAGAAGTGCCTTTTCTTCATTTCTTAAATGAGATCAGATAATCTCGTATTCCCCATGCTTTGACAGAACCTGACTGATGTCTGACCTCTGGCTCATCTTATCCAAAGCAGCCAAAGTCACACTGGTCCCAGAAAAGCCTGATGTTTTCAAAGGTAATATTCTTTCTCTGATACTGTTTTAAGAGAGACTAATTCAACATTAAAATGTCTAAAGGATTTTTTTTTAACCAGAAGTCAAACAGGGAGAGACAAAGAACATCAGAGGGACTGAATAGGCCACACTTATTTTTTTCCAGATTATAAAAATTCTTTGCTTAAACCCTAAGAGAAAGGAAGAAAGGAAGAGGAAAGAGAAGGAGAGGGAGGGAGGGGGGAGAGGGAAAAATAACTCAAAGATCTTAGACTCAAAATTTCAAATATCCAACCTAAGATTAATACACAGACAGGCACATACAATATTGAGAGATATAATTAGAGCAAATTTTTAAATGCAGAACAATTTTCCTTTGGCTAAATTCAGAAGTTCTGAATTTTAAGATAAGACAAGCTGCTTAAGGACATTAGATTCTTTTACTGAAATGTTGGAAATGTCCTAAAATCCATTTGACCATGCTGAGAAATATCATGTGCCAGGAGTATTTTGTTAAATCTCTTTCAAAAGCTGTGTATCTAATTAAACTTGGCGTTTGATAAAACATCTGGGGGGGGGGGGGAAAGCCGGTCCAACCTCCTCAGGACGACAGTGCTATACAGCAAATGTAAATCATTTTCAAAGGCTCTACAAGCCACAAGACTTTGACATGCAGACACAAGAGCATGATCTAGACCAGAGGTCAGCAAACTTATTCTTTAATAGACTATATAGTAAATATTTCAGTTTGTGGGCCACATGGCCTGGGTCACAAGGATTCAACTCTGTGGGTATGGTGCAAAAGAAGACAAGGACAATACCTAAATAACATGCATGGCTGTGTTCCAATGAAACTACATTTATGGACACTGAAATCTGATTTCATGTGTCTTTTGACTTTTTTTCAACCACTTAAAAATGTAAAAACCATTCTCAGCTCATGGACCAAACAAAAACAAGCAATGGGTGAAATCTGGCACATGGGCCATAGTTTGCCAACCCCTGATCTAGGCAATTAAATCAGGCAGAGAGGGATATTTAAATTGTTTCACAAAATCTCAGGCATTACTAGAGAAAGTCAGAGTCGGTTGGGGGTAGGAGGGGGCCTTCATTATCTATCCCAAGAAAGCTATCTAAAGGCAGTTTCTACTGAAATAATTCAAGAGGGGGAAATAGGGCTCTAACAAAGAAAATTAAGTTTCTGACTCTACTGATAGATCAGTAAGCTCTGAGGAAAAACAGATTTCTAGGGCACTGTCCTATATAGCCCATGAGTTCTTGATATGGGAAACTGTAATTTTACAGGATTTTATACAGGAAGAAAAGAAGCAGCAATTTAACAATCAAGTCAAGGGAAAGAACGGCAACAAGATGATTATAATCAGAGCACAAGGAACTAACTGCAAGCTCTACACAGGCTACACATCCAGAATTCGGGGACAAGGTCATAAAATGGTGACCTCTGAAATTGAAGCCAGTAAGTATCATCAAATAATGAAATTAGCTGTGTGCAAAAGTGACCTACCTGAAAAGATGGTTTGTAAGCCTGTTGCTAATGAGAGGACTCCTCCAAAATCTCATCAGACACTAAAAAACAAATAATCTGAGATAAACTGAGCGCTAATTAATCATATCAATCTGTGGCAATGTCATAACAGAAGGATGGAGGTCCACATGGAGAAAGACAAGCCAAAGATAAGATTCTGTCAGTGTTTCTCTGCAGGACAGGGCAGGTGATGGTGTTCCCTGGCCTACTCTGTGGGCCCATCTTGCTTTGAGGAAAGATGGGTGCCTCCAGCCGCCTTGTTGAAGGAGGGGGCCTCCAGGACAGACTGTCCACTCACCACCCACTTCTGGAACGGAATAGCTTCCCAAACTCTCCTACCGAGAAATGATGCTCTGGCCAGGCCACACCAGTGTCTCATCTGCCTTACAGGTTATTTCTCTTCTTATAAATTAAGAATCAGATATTCATATGCATTAAGTCTCTGATGACTTTGGTAAGTATGAGAAGAGTCCCTAAAAACCTCCTGGGTGGCTCAGATGGTTAAGCATCTGCCTTCGGCTCAGGTCATGATCCCAGGGTCCTGGGATTGAGTCCCACATCGGGCTCCCTGCTCCTTGGGAGCCTGCTTCTGCCTCTGCTTCTCTCTCTCTCTCTCTCTCTCTCTCTCTCCCCCTCTCTGAGTCTCATGAATAAATAAATAAAATCTTAAAAAAAAAAAAAATCTTCTGATCATGACCATGGGTGAACAGATAAAAAGAACTTCATGCAGCTCTCCCATGCAGTTTCAGAAATTGCAAACTGAGGACAAGGCAACTGGTAACACCACAAAGGGAGACATAACGTTGTAAGGCTGCCTTGTTCAGCCACCACTAACTGGTCTCTCTTTTTGAGAGGTTTGCCCTTAAAGAGAGGGTACATAGTCAAGAACACTGAGCTCCGGAGTCAGACGGCTTGCTTTGAACAAATTCCTGCCCCATCACTTCCTAAACTAAGGTTTCTTAAACTCCCCGAGCTCAGTTTCTTCATCTTATAAAATAGAGACGAAGAAGCGATATAGCTCAGAGAATTATTGTGAGGACTAAAAGAAATAATGCATATGAAGCACGTGGCACAGTGCCTGGCACCTAGAAAGCACTCAACAAATGGTAGTTCTTTTTAGGTACTACCATTGTTACCATTTTTTTATTATTATTAACCGCAACAATGGCAATAAACCGTTTTGCTGCATTCACTGACTCCAGGAATACTCTAGTAGTTGATCTTCACTCACAGCAGAAGTTTCCCTCTTTAGCTGAAGCTCTGGAGAACATTTTCCGTTTTTAGGGCACAACAGTAATTCCAACTCAACACCCCAAACAACTTAACTTCTTCACAAGCTCTTCACCCAGGTGGAGAACCGTTCCTCCTCCCATAGCTACTACCCTCCTCACACAAGCATACCTGCTCAATCTCATTCCCTGCTTCTGACCAGACTCAGAAACCGTGCCAATTGCCTCAAACCTTCCTACCCTTCTTCCTATCTAATTACCTCTTCCTCTTCCATTATTATAAAACAAGAGCTCTCCAACATTATGGCAAGTTTACTACCTACACACTCTTGATGTGAAGATTTTAACATTCCCTTACACACAGCAGATAGAGATAGAGCCATCAAAGAAATGAATATTAAATCCACAATGAGATGTCACTTTGCATCCGCTAGAATGGTAATAATAAAAAAAGAGGCAGACAATAACAAGTGTTGGCAAAGATGTGGGAAAACTGGAACTCTCACACACTGCTGGTGGGAATGTAGAATGCCGAAGCCCCTTTGGAAAACAGTAGGAAATTCCTCAAAAGTTAAACAGAGTTACCATATGACCCAGCAATTCCATTCCTAGGTATATATGCAAGAGAACTGAAAACACATGTCCACAAAAAAAAAGCACATGAATGTTCATAGCAACATTATCCAAAATAGTCACAGTGTTAGCAACCCAAATATCCATCAATGGATGAATGGATAAACAAAATGTGATATATCCACACAATGGAATTTCAGCAATAAAACGGAATGAAGTACTGACTCATGCTACAACATGAATGAACCTTGAAAACATTATGCTAAGTGAAAAAAGGCAGATACAAAAGGACACATATCTCATGATTCCATTTATATGAAATGTCCAGAATACGCAAATTTAGAGAGAAAGACAGTAGACTGGTGGTTGCCAGGGGATGAAGGGATTGGGAGGAAATGGGAAGTAACTGTTAAAGGGTACAGAGTTTCTTTTGTGGATGACAAAAATGTTCATCAAATTGACTGTGGTTGCGCATATACTAAAAACCACTGATTGTGTACACATTAAACAGGTGAATTGTATGGTATGTAAATTTTATCTTCATAAAGTTGTTTGCAGTAAGTAAAAGATAAATAAATGTATGTTGAAGGAACAATGACAAATGGGCCAGAGAGGAATGGAGTCCCCTGGGTCAGCAGGAAGCAAGGGAATAAAATCAGCCAACAAACTCATGAAACCTCCCTCAAAACCATAGACTGTAAATCTATTTTTAAAAGCCACTCAAATCAAACATCTGTTAGCTTTTCAAGTGACTCCAAAACATTTTCATTACTCTAGTTATAGACCATATAAATACAGTATCTTACAAACATACTCTTATTTAATGGCTTGTTTGTTGTCTGAGTAACTCCGACAGCATAGCCTACCCTATATAAGATACAGAACTAGTCATACCTATCATATTCAACTCATTTACTTATTCAATAAGCATTTATTATACGCCTACTACGTGCCAGGCAGTGTCCTAGGGTCAGGGATGCAAAGAGGGCTGAGACACAAGTCCTCCTCTCAAGCACCTCAGTGCATCCTGAGCTGAGAGTTATAACAGAGTTAAGAAAACATTCTTGACTCGTGTGGCTACAAATGAAATAAACTCCTAATAGATGCGTTTCAATGAAGATGATGATACAAAATATTGACAATGCGATGACCATTAACCCTGCAGTGACCAGTCCTCCTGAGCAGCGGCCTACCTGTTGACATGCTCCTCCCAGTCCTCTGGTGGAGGAGGGGCATCTGCATCGGTCCTAGCGAAGATGACATGCCGTTCACACTCATTCATCACGCTGCGTGCCTTCTGATTGTCATAGAGGGGCACAGGAGTTGATGTGACTGTCTCCACATCTATTGGGACGTCTGATTCACTGTAAACAGGTGAGGAAATAGGACCAGGCCACACGTACTTCACACAACAGAGGTGTTTAACGATCATCTGGTTGCCAAAAAATGACTTTTTAATATAATCAGCTTGAAAGTATGCATAAGCACATTATACCCACAAGAAAATTACGATCCAAAGTCATCTTTCCCACACTTGTCTAGATCTCTGCCCTCTGACATGCTGTTATGTGCTGGGGGAACACAGTCATTTTAAAATGTGTCTACATAAAAAATGACAAACAGCTATTTTTGTTAAAAGACAAAAATATTCCATAAGCAAACAGCTGACTGCCTAGATGTACTTTCCAATACAGTAACTATAAGCCACATGCAACTATTTCAATTAATAAAAATTAAGCAGAATTAAAAATTCAGTTCCTCGGTTACACTAGCCACATTTCAAGTGCTCAATAGACATATGTGGCTAGCAGCTCCCACATTAGACAGCACAGATACAGAACGTTTTTCTCACTGCAAAGAGTTCTGTTGGACAGTGCTAGTTTTAAATTATTCATACAAACTTTCCCTTTCATTAGCAAGTCAACTGGTAATTATATGCTATAAAAGCCTATGGTTGTCTAAGACAGATCACCTGGAATGTAGAGACCTTACTTAACTCACTGTTTAAGGAGTCTAGAACAGAAACAAACAAATGGATACGTGATGGATCTTTCATATTTTAAAATGTTGTTAATTAAATCCTAGTGCCATAAGGGCTCTTCACTGCACCAAACTAGTCACTCAAAATACTATGCCAATCAAAATGGTCTACTGGCTGTCTATCAAACATCACTTTAACATTTTGACCCCGATGATTATCTTATTGCATCTATTCCCAATGGCTGGAATAATTACATCATTATGAAATGAAGTGAAATATGTGCAGCTAGATTTGGTGGTGGATGAAAGAGCTGATTACCTTCTCTGGACCAGACACTGAGCTAGGCACTTGGACTTGTATGCCTAAAAGAGAACTCCAGATGTCACCATTCCTAACCTATCCCCCACCGCCTCACCCCCGGTCTTCCCCAACTCATAATACCACTCAGCTACCCAAGCCAAAAATCTGACTCATCCCAATTTCACCTTTTCCCTGTCTTTCCAATTCACCACGGCAGGTCCTGTTGGTTCTACCTATGAAATACATCTCAAGGTCATCCTTTTTCTTCATCTGTACTATTTCTGCCTCTACTCAACCTATCATGATCTCTGGTCCCCACTACTGCAATGGTATACTAGCAGGTCTTCTATTTCCACTACTGAATTGTATCTATTCAACAAAAATTCAAAGTGATCTTTTAAAAATATAAATCCAGGCGCCTAGGTGGCTCAGTCGTTAAGCGTCTGCCTTCAGCTCAGGTCATGATCCCAGGGTCCTGGGATTGAGTCCCGCATAAAATCTTAAAACAAACAAACAAACAAACAAAACACCACTATGCTATTCATGTTTAAAACACACACATCATGGTATCTCTAGCTCATTAAGGCTCAATAGGAGATGTAAAGAAGCAAAATAAAAGATCTCTATTCACCAACAAGCCTAAAACCTGTCCTAGAGGAAAGATAAGACATTCGATTAGATTAAAACAAAGAAAAGTCTCTTCCCCCCAAAAAAGTTTACAAAATTATTCAGGGCATGATTTGATCATCAAAATAGAATATATCAATCTTGAAATAAAATTAGAATAACTTAAAGCTCAAAAAACTGCTAAACAAGTTTATTTAGGCCAAACGTAATTGTATCACATATTACATAGTAAGTTTATAAAAAAAAAATCCTTACCCTATAATGTAGGCCAGTTGAAAATACAATCAGACCTAGGAAGGGTTTACATCAACCCGTGGGTGACAAGCTAAGAGAGAAAGCAAGGCGGAATATGTCTTGGAATATGCTCCTAAACTTTGCTGGGTGAAGCCAGAAAAGAGAAATCACATTACCTCAAAAAGGTTATCATTGCCAGTGTTGGAGCAAGCCAGAACACTGGAGTAAAGGAAATGAGTCTAATCCTGAGTGACAATTTTTAAAACATCAACTCTTCTGTCTTTTTCATCACCAGCTAAATAATCCTCTTTCCATACAAGTCCTATTAACTACGTGGAATATGTTGTTTGCTTAACTTGTTAGATGTCTTGAATGCAGATGTCTACATATAGGCCGGATAACCTCACACTGCCTAACAGAGATGCCTTAAGTAAATATCCAAGGCCCCCATATAATCTCCCACAATAAAATCCTTTCTAATCCCCACCATCTGATTACTGTCCAGTTAGAGGGGAAGGGCAGCCCTTACGAGAGAAGCCCAAACTCACATGGTACTTTCATGCTGCCTCCGGGGAGTAACAAAGAGCATGCGCGTAGGGCGAGCACTACTGGCATCTGGGTGGGCACTCCACGGCTTGGCATAGCTATGATCCAGAAAAACCAGGTCCAGCTCCCGCTCGTGCACTGAAAGCTGAAAGAGCAGCGAGGTGCCCATGCGCCGCGCTGAAGTCTGGAAGTCCCTCTCCCCACCCCGGTGGGCCATGTCAGTAGAGGGCCAGCAAGTCAGAGAATGGGTATCTGCATGCTAGTCACCTGCAGTGAAAAGTTTCGGTTTAAGGCAATTCAAAGATTCTAAATTTCTTCCAACCTAGAATAATATCTAATATGCTTGTTACTTTTGTGACTTTCTATCATTCATAATTGAGTATCCATTACACCACAGACCCTTGGCCACCATAGGAAGGGCTCCTGAGATCCCACACCACCCCTAAAAAAGGCTATTGGCACCACAGGATCCTCCATACTCAATCCCTACAAAATTCGTTTACTGGACAGCTGATTGACTCCACTGTTCACAAAGGCCTCACATGGACACATACTAAACTTGCTTGGCCAGCACCACAAATTCCTATGCAGGGAGGAAAGGTTCTGGCAAACACGAATCACAAACATTCATTCTTCCAAAACTAAGGGGCTCCGTCGCTCCATTGCTTCACACCATTTCCCAAATATTCAGAGCCGTCTCGGCGGCCAGAGGGGGAGCACTCCAGTAACAGCAGGGCAACGTGGGCCTCTAGGAAGCCCTTCAAGCCCCCTTCTTATGTTAAAAGTTTTGCAACTACTTCCTAATGCCCCGGAGTCCTTAAAATATCCAGATGAGAACTCCTGCCAAAGGCTGCAGCAAAACGCTATCCCAGGAAGTCCCTTCTCCCCCGTCCCAGGGTGGGCAGTCCCCGGCAAACCGCCCGGTACTCCACGTACCCCTCCGGGGATCTCGCCACTGAGCCTCGAAACGCCCCATCTAGTAGGCAGGGCTTATAATGCGCACTGTATAGACGGAGGCGCCGGCTCGGGGGGAGATGAAGCCACTTGGCCAAGGTCACCGAGAGTTCGCGACGAGGAGGAGCCGCCTCGCACCCGCCTCGCACCCGCCTCCCGCCCGCGTCACGGGCCCGGGCCCGGCCGGGCTCCCGCGTCACGGCGGCCCAAGTCCGTCCCCGGCCCAACGCGCCCGTCCGACCCCAGCCGCCCTGGCCCCGGGCTCTAGCCCCCGATCCCCGCATGCCCCGGGAGTCCTGAAGCCCTCGCCGAGACTCCCGCTCGCCCCGACCCCGGGCCGCGACCCGCCGGACCCGCCACCCCGCCGGGGCCGGCCCTTCCCTCACCCGCAATCGCCGGGCCGCGCGCTCGGCCCGGGCCGGATCCCTGCGCGCGTGCGCGTTACCGCCTCCACGCCCGGCGCCCCGCAAAATGCGGAAGTGGATTATCGCCTGAGGAGGGCGGTGAGCGGCAAAACCCGGAAAAGGAGTGGCTGCGGCCACAAAGGCGGGAAGAGGAGCGCCAGGAGGCGCGCGGGTCTCCTCCCAAGCAGAAAGTCAGCACTCAGTCTAGAGTTGAGACCACCGCCCTGCCGCTGAGGAGTTTAAGGAAGCAGTGTCGCTCAAGGTAGAGATCAGACTTGGCGGGTTGGAATCTCAGCTCCAACCCACGGCTTAACTCGACGGCTTTATGACCCCAGCAAGATCTCAGCGTCCCCCCTCATCTCTAAATGTGCAAATACTTCACTGGGCAGCCGAGAGAATGAAATGAGTAATTCTGGTAACGTGGCAGGAGCACCAATAGATCTCAGGATGATTAATAATTACCATGAGGGGCCCCCAGAGTGTCCTACAAGAAGAAAGATGTACCACGAAGGGCTTGGGGTGATGTCATGAAGGGGAAGTCACCTAAGGTTGAACTCTGAAGGACCAGGCCATTGCAGAGGGATAGGAAAGGTTAGTAAGGGCCCAGACGGGGACAGTAAATGGACCAAGTACAGTCCAATACCAATACCATTTTCTTTGGTCTACCCACCGCTTTCTTAAAATTTTATTGCAAACTTTTTTTTTTTTGAGAGAGAGTGAGTGTGCGCGCAGGTGTGCGCGCACTAACAAGCGAGTGAGCGAGTCGGGGAGGGGCGGAGGGAGAGGGAGGGAGAATCTTAAGCAGACTCCCGGCTGGACACGGAGCCCAGGCAGGGCTTGATCTCAAGACCTTGAGGGCATGACCTGAGCCGAAATCAAGAGTTGGGCGCTTAATCGCCTGAGCCACCCAGGTTCCCCTAATTGCAAACATTTTTTCAAACTAGGGAGATTTCATGTAAAAATCCAGATTTCTGCACTCTCTTAAAAAGTTGGAGACTGTGGCAGCACGGGACTCACCTTCCAGCGTGGCAAGCATGGAGGCTGCATATGCCCTCACTCTGGCCACTTTCACTAGGCGTCCTTGGCCCCCCCCTCCCCCGCCCCGCATTTGATTCATTACCCAGCCCTATACCACAAACAGGCACACACACCGCACCCCCAGGCTAGATTTAACTGTAGGTGTTCCTGGGGTGGAAAACAATCAAGAGTCAAGTCCAGTCATTCTAGGGTGATTAGTGGATTCGTTCAGCTCATTTTGGTTGCCTCTCAGGGCAGGAGTGAGACAACTGAAATAACACTAATTGGAAGTAGGTCCAGAGACCAGCCAAAAGAAAGAAACACAGTGCTTCAGAGGGCGTGTGCAATGCAACACAGAGCCCTCAGTGCCCAGAGGAAAGATGGAAGGTTCAGGAGTGGGGAGGCAGTAGAGAGAAAGGAGGCAAACTGGTCATTTCACGATTCTGTATTCTTTCCAACAGGATAGTGAGTGTTCTCTATAGCAGAGAGGTCAAACCCTTAACACTTGCTTTGGAGGGGTTTTTCCAGGGCCTTGGCAGACATGATTAATCAATCAATCACGGTCCACTGTGACCACAGATGCAACTTCAAAATCATTTTCTCCACACAGGACTCCAGGTTGTCACTACCAATCGATTAGAGTTGGCCATCTCCTCTCTAAAATGTCTTTCCTTCTGATATCCTGGAGGATACACTTGGCATTCAGTCATTCGTTCACAAATATTTCTTAAATTCCTACTATGCAATAAGTCCTATGCTAGGTGCTGAGGATACAGCACCGACGAGGCATGCTTCTTTTTAATCTACATAAATAATTGTTTAATTTACAACCGTGAAAATAAGGGCTAGCATTTAGAGAATGCCAAACAAGTTCTAAGTGACATAGATGACCTACTTCATTTAACCCTCTCAATGGCTTTATATGCTAGGTTTTATTATAGTCCTATCCAGGGAGGTAAAGTATTTTGCCCAAGGTTACATAGCTAGTAAGTATCAAAGGCAGAACTAGAAACCAGCCTGGCTCCAGAACCTAGGCATTTGACCCCTCACAACTCCACTCCCCACCATACTTACTGTGATTAGTTAAAGGGCAAGGTGATGAGCATATAGAACAGTGAGCCAGCCTTGGCTTGGGTGATGGGGTAAGTGTCCCTGTGAAGGTGACACTGAAACTGAAACCAAGAGCAGAATGAGGTAACATGGTATACGCTGGGAGAGAAGGTCTCTAGGAGAAGGAACGGGGGTCAGGGGGAGGCTCTGAGAGGCAGAAGGGAGCTTGATAACATTTTTTAAAAAAGGTAACTAGGAAACAGTGGTCAGCAAGTGGAAAGATATGAAGGTGAGAAACAGACATAAGCCAGAGCCTGCAGAGCCTTAGATGCCCCAGTAAGAATTTTGGTACTGACCATAGATAGTAAAGAGTAGATCCTCAAAGTCAGGGGCATTAACCTTCTTTGTATCCTTCAGAGAACATAGCCCAGGACATAGGGAGTGGTTTCTGTGTTGACTGATTGATGATCCATGGATTGGTTGACAGATAGCAGGACACCAAGGCAAGAGACATGGTTCAAGATGAAAAATAAATCTTTACCACTTCACATCCACTAGAATGGCTAAAAACTCAATGGTGACACCAAAAACATGGTAAGGGGCCCTGGCTGGCTCAGCTGGAAGAGCATGCGACTCTTGGTCTTGGGGTCGTAAGTTGAACCCCATGTTGGGTGTAGAGATTACTAAAAAAAATAAACATTAAAAAAAGGAGTATCACAGAGCTACTGAAGGATGTTAGAAGACTTGGTCAGACTTTCAAAATAAGCAAGCAAATGAAAAAACAAAGCAAATTCTTAATTTACAGGAAAACACAAAGTTATATAAGAAAGGATATGGGGGCGCCCAGGTGGCTCAGTTGGTTAAGCATCTGACTCTTGGTTTCAGCTCCCTTCATGATCTCATGGGTGGTAAGATCGAGCCCCAGGTTGGGCTCTGTGCTCAGAGGGGAATCCGCTTGAAGAGTGTCTCCCTCTGCCCCTCCCCCCACTCACACATGCTTGTGCACTCTCTCTCTCTCTAAAATAAATCTTAAAAAAAGAAAAAGGATATGGAATTAGAGTACAGTTGACCCTTGAACAACATGGGGGTTAGGGACGCCGACCACCCCAACTTGCACAGTTGAAAATCCATGTATAACTTTTGACTTCCCCAAAACTTAACTACTAAGTCTACTGTTGACCAGAAGCCTTACCAATAGCATAAATGGTAGATTAACACATATTCTGTATGTTATATGTGTTACATACTATATTCCAACAATAAAGTAAGCTAGAGAAAAGAAAAAAATATTAAGAAAATCATAGGATTGGGATGCCTGGGTGGCTCAGTCAGTTAAGCATCTGCCTTCAGCTCAGGTCATGATCCCAGGGTCCTGGGATCAAGCTCCCGCATTGGGCTCCCTGATCAGCGGGAAGTCTGCTTCTCCCTCTGCCTGCTGCTCCCCCTGCTTGTGTTCTCTCTCTCTCTCTCTGACAAATAAATAAATATTTTAAAAAATGAAAGAAAATAAGAAGGAAGAGAAAATAAGTTTACAGTACGGCACTGTATTTATTTTTTTTAATCTTTTTTTTTGAAGATTTTATTTATTTATTTGACAGAGAAATAGACAGAAGAGCACAAGCAGAGGGAATGGCAGAGACAGAGGGAGAAGCAGGCTCTGCACTGAGCAGGGAAACTGATGCGGGACTCGATCCCAGGAACCTGGGATCACGACCCGAGCCGAAGGCAGACATTTAACCATCTGAGCCACCCAGGCACCCACGGCACTGCATTTATTGAAAAAAATCCACATACAAGTGGACCCACGCAGTTCAAACCCAAGTTGTTCACAATGGAAAAATCATCAAATTAAACTGACTTTAAGAATGGCAGCTTGGAGCACAGCAAAAAGTTGGAGGTTTGAATTCCATTCCCAATTCTGGTTGTATCTTTTTTCTTTAAACTGATTACCACAAAGTTTGAAAGGTGCTTTTGATGTGAATAGCAAAATTCTGGTATATTGTGGCTTAAGAGTACCTATCTCAGTGTGCCTGAGTGGCGTAGTCGGTTAAGGAGCTGACTCTTGACTTCAGCTCAGGTCCTGATCTCAGGGTCATGAGATTGAGCCCCGCATCAGGCTCCATGCTGAGCATGGAGCCTGCTTATGATTCTCTCTCTCTCTCTGCCCCTCCACCCCAAGTCTCTCTCTCTCTCTCAAAAAAAAAAAGGAATACCTGTTTCTCAGAGGAAGGTGTTATAATGTTAATGAACAGTGCCAAATACACTGTGCCTATCTTCAATTTAATCTTTGAATGTATGTTGTTTGATCAGCTCCCTTCTGTGTGATGGTACCATGCATAGAGTCAAATCCTTGTGATGTTTTGTGTGGCTGTAGACTTTGGCAACATGTAAATAATGTGTAAAGCAAGTTTTTATGATTGAGGAATCAAATTTATTGAATTTTATTATTGAAAGTTGAAACTTGGCATGTATGAACAAAAACAATAAAATACTCTTGGGTGCCTGGGTGGCTCAGTTGGTTAAGCGACTGCCTTCAGCTCAGGTCATGATCCTGGAGTCCCGGGATCGAGCCCCGCATCGGGCTCCCTGCTCGGCGGGGGGTCTGCTTCTCCCTCTGACCCTCTTCCCTCTGGTGCTCTCTCTCTCACTCTTTCTCTCAAATAAATAAATAAAATCTTTAAAAAAAAAAAAAGAAAGAAAAGAAACACTAAATTAAAAAAAACAATAAAATACTCTTTTCATGGGGGAAAAAAAAGCTCATGTTGTTCAGAGGTCAACTGTATATTCCTTGATCTTCAGTGAAACAATATACATCAGCATAATAATGAAAAGACTGGGTGTAGGTTTAGTCCCCAGATGAGGGGTGATTGTATTGGGAGAAGAGGATGCAGGGATGCAGGAAAGGCAGAGTGAGAGAAAGCTAAACTCACGTGCATAATAAACAGCAGTAGCAATGTCTGAAAGTGATGAATGGGGAATTGGGGGAGAGAGAAACTGGGAGGCAGGAAGGAGTGAGGGATGGGGTAAGAGCTGACTTCATAGCCAGTGTCTCAAATTGAAAAATTCAAGGGATGCTATTTAGAAACATAGAGGTTAATACTAGAAGAAATGACCCAAAATGAGCAGTGCCTGCCCCTTGTCTCCCACTGTTCATTCTCTCTCCCTGGCACTTATCCCAGGCCAGGCTTCTGCTCTTTTTCTGTTTATTCTCCCATCAGAGCTATGTAGGGATTCGTATCTTCCTTCTGCCCCTGTTCCTTCCTCAGCATGTCACTCTTAACTGTTTTTCATTTTTTTCTAATTTGGGAGGTGATAAATGATATCTTCTTGCATTTCTTTGCTTATTAATGGGTTTGAATTTTTTTTTTACATCTTTTTCTCTTTTTTTATTTTATTTTATTTTATTTTTTTGGCTCTTGAATCCAATTCGGCAAAGTGATAAATGGTATCTCACTGAGTTTCTTTGATTATTAAAGAGACTGAATTTTTTTTCACATCATTTTGTTTGTCCATTTGGGCTATCACCTGTTATAAACTTTCCCTTATCTTCCTTGGGCGTATTCATCTTCTTCTTACTAAATTATAAAAGCTCATGGTAAGGGCACCTGGCTGGCTCAGTTGGTGGAGCATGCAACTCTTGATCTCGGGGTTATGAGTTCAAGCCCCATGCTGGATGTAGAGTTTACTTTAAAAAAAAAAAAATCTTAGGGGAGCCTGTGTGGCACAGTTGGTTGAATGTCCAACTCTTGGTTTTGGCTCAGGTCATGATCCCATGGTCCTGGGTTCGGGTCCTGCATCGGGCTCCCTGCTCAGTGGGGAATCTGGTTCTTCCTCTGCTCCTCACTCTGCTTATGCTCTCACTCTCTCTGTCTCTCTCTCTCAAATAAATAAAATCTTAAAAAAAAAAAAGAAGGCACAGTAAGCTTACTATTCAATTGTTTCATCAACTAAGACACATTTTTAAAACATCCATTAATCTTCCCACTATTGGATAAGATGTGATTTATACAGTATTCAAACCTGAAGCCAAAAAAGGCTTAATGTGGACAAGAGCAAATGACCCAGCTCCATCCTCATGACAAGAGGCCTTGAGAGCAGTCAAGATGCCACAGCAAAATTGTACTGACCTTGAGATTTTTTTTTTAACCTTAAAATCAGCTGGCATAAAAGCTCATTAATTAAAAAGCTCGTTTCCCTTTGTTAAAGACAGACTCATATCTGGACTTAGGCTCCCTTTAGAAAAAGGAGGCTTGGGGAGCCTGGGGAGCTCAGTTGGTTAAGTGTCCAACTCCTGATCTCAGCTCAGGTCATGATCTCAGGATTGTGAGATTGAGCCCTGTGTCAGGCTCCAGGCTCAGCCGAAAGTCTGCTTAAGATTCTCTCTCTCCTTCTGCCCCTCTCCCCTGCTCTCTCTCTCTCTCAAATAAACAAATAAATCTTTAAAAAAAAAAAGAGGCCTACATATTTGCTTATGCATTAAGAAGGGCTTCTCCTGAATTGTCCTTGAAATGGTCTTTAATTTACCTATTCCTTTTCCCATATCACCTCACTTCTCTTATTTTCCCATCTAAATTGTGGGACTTTGGCAATGATTCACTCCAGATAACTTGCTTATTTATATAAAGAGGAAACACTACCCTTCTACCTGATCATGAGATCAGAGGGACAGTGAGAATAAGAGAGAAAGAAAAAGAGGAAACGCCAAGCAGCCAAATCATTTTGTTTGTACAGGCCTCGGCACCTCAAGCCACTGGCTTCGTACTCCTTGTGACTTCCTCCTGTCCTTCCCCTCCATTCCTCTCCAGAACCAAGAACCTCCCACCTTTGTGACATCACCTCTACCGCTAAGCAACAGGCCTGGGGCTCTCCTCACCCTGTGAGCCCTGGGAGAACGTTGGACCAAGGTGCTCCAAGAAGGAGGCTCCGCTGCAGAGAAAAGGAGGGAAGTAGGGGGTGGACATGCTGCAGCTTGTGGTGGAGTCAGCCACGATTAACCCGCCCCTCAGCCCCCCACCCAGACCCTGCGTGTCTGCCTACTTCCGAGGTGAGAGCCAGGCTCCGGGATGAGAGAGACGAGCCCGGAGAGGCAACATACCTTTGGTGAAAAAATAGACTCATGGGGGCCCTCCTCTGTAAAAGATGCCCTGTATGGCAGAAAGGCAGGGTAGACATCATCCGGTTCTTTTGAAACTTAGCTTTATTGCCATTATTTCTCCTATTATGACATCTCTGCCTCCCATTTTTTTCCAGGGGAATGGCTACGGGAAAAAGAAAAGATTAATACTTCCCGAGCTGCTTCTGTGAACTAGGACTGTGCCACACATTGAGGTTTAAAAAAAAAAAAAATACCCGCTTCATAGGCTTGATGTGAGGATTTTAAAAGACAATATATGTACAGCTCTCATACAACCTCCAGTAGTAACTGTTCGATCCTAATGAGTGACCTTTACAACCAACAAAGCCTTTTCATAAACATAACGATTTTTTGCTCCTCACAACAATCCCATGGGGCAAATGAGGCAAGATTTATTGTCTCCATTTTTTATAGGTAAGGAAAAATGTCCAAGAAGGTTGGCCGGTGGGGGGGGGGGGCGTTGGTGAGAGGATTTAGGAGGCAACACGAAAGAGATTAAGCGTGTCTACACAACACAGAGCTGGGAGCAGGAAGGGAAGAAGGGCAAGAGAAATGGATAGTCTGTCTGCTGGTGGATATGGGCAAAGGAGGTTTCCCAGCACGTGCGGGGAGTGAGGAAATTGGGGTCAAGAGAAAGAAGGCACAGTTGTTTCTATAATAGATATGAGTAAAGAATGAAGTCCTTAAGTTTTTTTCTGGTTTGTGAAACTGTGCTCACTGAACGTGACAACACCCCTCGGAGAGTGGACATTTGGGACTCTGGGCTCACAGGACAACCCATACGCGTTTATGTCCCCAGGTACAGGTTTAGAGAGGCATAGTGGACGTTCAGTGTATCTTTGCCATGAGCCAGGGAACAGCCTGATTCTGAGCCTTCTTTCCTACCATCCCACGGACGTGATCTTTCTCCTCCCAGAAGTACCTCTTACAAAGATGCCTAAGTCCCAGACTCCTGGGTTTGCTCACAAATTTACCTATAAATTCTTAATAACTGAATGTTTGTTTGATATTTTTTGTTCCCTTTTCACCTTTCTAAGCCCCTCTTCCCCCATATACCATCCACTACGCTGCACCCCTTCCGACTACCCAACAGGTGCATACTTGCACACACACTGTCTCCCCCTCTTTCATACATTCTTTCCTTGGGAAGAATCTCAAAGTAATTTAGCAATTTAAAGGTTCTTTGCAGGGCTATCAGCTGTTCTTTGTTAAAGATGTTTCTGGAGGAGGGGAATTTTAGTGGATGAAGAACTTTTAACCCATTAGAGATGTTTTGGCATGTCTTAGGGTCCACTAGGCTTTGCTCTGGTAACAAATAAACCTTTAGATCTCAGTGCCTTAATACAATAAAAGTTTACCTCTTGCTCACACCCAAGTCCTGCATCAAGGGGGGCAGCAATCCTGAGTGGCTCCTCCAAGCAGCGGTTTAGGGACCAGCTGCTTGCTGCTTGTGGCTGCAAAGTCATCCTGGCACCACCCTGCCTGCAGATGGTGAGGATGGATTTGCGGAGTAGGGAGAGGAAGAACGTCATGGGAGATTTTAGGAGCCAGTTGTGGCAGTGGTGAAAATCGCTCCCACGCTGCATTGGCCAGAACGAGTCACAAGGCACCACCTGGCTGCAAGATGGCTAGGAACTATGTTCCAAGGAAGAAAATGAAGTGAACACATCATCTGTCACATGGGATGATGTTACTCTTACAAAAAGTGAGAAATTTTAAAACCCCCCAGAGTAAGAATCCGTGCCATATCACATCTGCCAACATAGACTTGAAGTGTTCTTTTTTTTTTTTTTAAAGATTTTATTTATTTATTTGACAGAGAGAGACACAGCGAGAGAGGGAACACAAGCAGGGGGAGCGGGAGAGGGAGAAGCACGTCTCCTGCCGAGCAGGGAGCCTGATGTGGGACTCGATCCCAGGACCCTAGGATCATGACCTGAGCCGAAGGCAGACGCTTAACGACTGAGCCACCCAGGCGCCCAGACTTAAAGCGTTCTTGGAGTCCTACCTCTTTACCACACTTAAACCTAGACTTTGAAATATTTCCTGCCACCAATAACTGTCCCTTGGTATCTTTGCAGATATCAAGAAGAGAACTCATGAAGCAGAAGGGAATAACCCCACATGGAATGAGGTAAAACTCAACAGGACAAACCCAAAAGAAGCAATGACAACCCTAAGAGCGAGGTTGGGTCCTGGCCATGCTCAGAATTCTAGGGAGAGGACAGGGAGCGACACAAGCTTTCCCCAAGTCCAGGGCGTCTGGACTGGGAGTAGCCCCTGAGCTGATATGGCTGTGCAGGCCTGAGGGCCCATAGCTGTTCTTGGCCCTTCTCCTCCACTCTGAGGATGGACCGTGATATGGCCATCTTGTCCAACCTGGCCATCCTGATGTTCCCCGAAACGTGAAGCAGAGACAGGGTTCCCTGTGTAGGATCCATCCCTCTCCTCTTCCATCCATCCATGTCCCCCACCCCCACCCCGGGTCCCCACTCCCCTTCACTCCTGACACACCCATTATATTGCAGTTACACTGCAGAGCCCAGGTAGGATGCTCAGCCCCTTGGTGAAAGGTAGCTAATGCCATCCTCTTAGGAAACTAGACTTGAGAGAGGTTCCTTAGTTTCAAGAGAAACACAGGGCCAGCCCATTCCCTGCATCTTTCCCCATTTTATAGAAGGATGGGAAGGGAAGGGTGGAGGAAGGATGCTGATCTCTCTGTGCCTCCCACAGACCCTGATCTGGTACCTCTGGGACAGCCCCCTACAAAATGACTCTTTTCTGCAAATCATCCTTCGGGACATGGGCGCAGCAAAGAAAGACAGGTGAGGCAAAGAAAGGCAGGAGGCTGGCACTCTGACCAAAGCAACAGCGCTGGCTGCATCTCCTGGCTTGAATCCATAACTCAGGGTGCAAGGACCAGAACCCACTCCAGCCAGCTAATGGGACCAAAAAAAAAAAAAAAAAGGTGGGGGATTTATGGGAGGGTGGTGAGGCTGGGAGTGCAGAGAGACCAGAATCAGGAACCTGAGAAGCCAGGGACAGTTCTGCAGATCCTGAAACCACAGGATCTCAAATCTCTGCTTCTCTCTGCCCAATCCTGGCTTCCTATTGTGGCCCCATTCTAGTGCCCAGCAGGGACCAACACCCACTGAGACTGAACCTATGGCCTCCCAAGTCAAAATTCCTAGGACGGAGACTCTGATTGGCCCAGCTTCCATCAGGTGTCCAGCCCCTGGTCCAATCAGCTGTTACTTGGCACTGTTCCCATTCAGGAGGAGTGTGGGAGCAGAACTTCTGGGAAGGAGCTGAGCCAGGGCAGAGCCACTAACTGGGGCACCCACTGCTCATAGCCCCAAAGTCAGTTCTCAGAGACGTGAGAGCCCTATGTCCTCTGGTGGGTTCTCCACATCACTGCCTCCTTCCTACAGCCTCTCTCTGTGGACAGCACAGCCTGTAGGAGAGAAAACCCTCTCTAGATAAAGTCATGCCTGGGACAGAAGACACTCTGTCCCCTGACTCTGGATCTCATACGTGCTCCTTGTCTCCCCAGGTTCATCGGCCTGGCCACAATACTGCTCCAGCCCTTGGTGAAAAAACCGAGTGAGGTCCTTCTCGTGAAGGACCTGAACCTGCTTAACCATCTCATGATGTCCACAGATGTGAGTTGGGCCCCAGGAAGGATGGCTGGAGAATGGGGGCAGCCGGTGAAGTTGGGCTGCTCCATTTCAGCAGAGGCCCAGTGCCCCCACCAGAGAGCACTTCCTGCCCTAGGAGGCCCTGTCACACTGCTGTCATCTCCCTGACCTCCCCATCCCGCCATCCCTCCACCCACCCACCCTTCCTCCCACCCCTACATCCATCCTTTTAGATCGATTATTTAGTCAGTTGTCCATTGGATGACAGCACCTGTGTTAGGCCTGAGATACAAAACTGAACGAAGCCCATGTCCATTGGAGTAGGCATCACTCACAGTGACAAGTGCTCCAGCACAAGGGGCAGGAAGGCTAGGTCACTGAAGACAGGACGAAGTGAGTGATTCCGTGTGGGAGGTCACAGACGGCTTTGTAGAGGACATGATTAAGATAAATGGAAACAAGCAAAGACCAACCAAAGGAGAATAAGCAGAGGCTATTTATGCAGAGCTGGCTAGAGCAAGGGCATCGGCCACCATCACTTGCATTTCGGCAGAGACTCAAAGGCAGACAGAGGAGGGGTAAAGCTGTACAGCGGAAGCAGGGAAGGCTCCCAGTGTGCCCTGATTAGAGGCTGTTGGTCAGGGGAAGCTATAAGTGAACCAACGAGAAGCCAGGTATCCTATGTGATTGAATAGGGGTGTGTATTTGGCTTTCTCTGGCTGGTCCCAAGTGGGAAGAAGGGACAAAAATTAGGGAAGCTGTCAGTTATGAATCAAGTCCTGACAATTTGGGGCCAATTGTGATGGGGCTATTGTTTGGTTGCTAGAAGAGAACTCTGACTTCCTACAAGGCTGACTTAGAGCAGGCTGGCTTCCTGGGCGGGTTACTGCAGATTTATTGGGCTGGTTTCCTGAATCGATTGCTTCAGATTGTAGGTCAGAGTTCCATTTTTACATAAGATCTGGTTGTTGTCCATTTGTTTATTCAGTTTCTCAGCAGGCATGAGTTTGCCCCATGGACAGGAAAGGAAGGGAATCCCAGGCAAGGGTGTAAGGTGCATGTGTGAAGGCTGGAGGGAGAGAGAGGGGCAGGCAGCAGGTTTGGGGAGGCTGGGCTGCTGCACTGCTGGCACATGGGAGTTGGGAGGATGCGAAGGGGGTGGTGGGAGAGCTGAGATTAGCTGAGACCAGGGGCCTTATGGTCTATGCTGGTGAGCTGTGACTTCACTCTGATCGGTTAGGGCATTTTTAGGGGGCAATTCTGGTGATGGTCTAGAGGTAGGATGGGTAGTCAGAGCACTTGGAGGCAGGAGGTCAATTAAGAGGTATTTGCAGGAGTCCCCACCCGAGGTCAGGAGATGTTGGGCTAGGAGAAGAGCTGTTGGCATCAGCGGTTCTGGGCTGGTCCCAAGGCACCTCTCCCTCTCCTCCCCACCCTGCTGTAGCCCCTTGTCACCACCACGCCACATGCCTCCTCTAGTCTCCAAATTCCCTCCGCTATAACCCATTGTTCTCTCCCTACAGTTTATAACCTCCCTCCACCCAAGACTTCACAGGTCCCATGGCCAGCATCGCTCTGCACAGGGGAACTGGGCATGAACCTGGCCAGGCTGGGCGAGGTTCCAGTGTTATGACTTGGCCAAGGATTGCAAGATCTAGCTTACAGCTCCCCTCTGCCTTTGCCTTGCAGTGCACCGTCACCCTCCAGGTGACCCTTGTGAGATACCAGGATACGTCGAAGATAGGTATGTCCTCAGGGTTTACCCCTGTTCTTCTCCAAACATAGCTGGATGGGCTCTTTGGGACCTTTGCGACCCATCCCTTGAGGCCTACAGAAGGACTGTGACCAGGTTAGGATCTAGAAGCCAGATCTCCAGACACCTAGCTGAGGTTGTATCTATATCTATATATAGATACAGATATATATATATCCCCCCCAATATTTCCACTTGTCATCTCTAGACATAAGGCCCAGCCTCCAGTGGGCTGCAGAGGGAAGCAAGGATGGCCATTTCCAAGAGCCGCCACATGTAGAGTGTGGGGCCCAGGGTTACTGAGTAAAAGAGGAGGTTCCCATGAGAATGTTCTGGGAAGGATATGTGCCCCTTTCAGGACTTCTGGGCCATGGTTTTAGTCAGAAGCTAGTCACTGGGGATGGAACAATGAAATGGGTGTAATGCCTCAAAGCCTCCTGAGCCCCAGCCTCTGAAGGCCCACCCAGATTGTGTTTCCTCAGGCAATGGCGACATCCTGGGCCCAAGTGCAGGAGAGGCGGCCCGGCAGAAACTGATGTTACCCAACTCCACCATGCCCACGGCTCTGTCCTCGAAGCCTCAGCACTTTCAGGTGAGGATTCTGGGCTGATTCACCTGACACTCTCACTGTGATCCCAGGCTGTCCCCGTCTCTCCATAAGGTCATGACAGAGGGCCAGAGCTACAGGTCCTCAGAGCCTCACTGCATCCCATGATCCTCCGGGGTCATTCTGAGCCACTTCTGCAGGAAGCTGAAGCTAGAGACAGCTCTGCTGCGGCAATAGGAGGCGCTGTTGGCTGTATGTATACCAACAGGCCCTGCAAAAGTGCCTTTTGCAAGAGCAAAAGGCCTGGAGTCCTCGCGATTGTTGGCAACACAAGGCTAGCCATGTTCATGGCAAAATGAGCTGTATGGGAAGGGCTGAGGAGAGTTCCCGCTATGACTTCTGGAACCCTCATCCCATGGCTCACCAACTTCCCTCTGATCTGTAACTTGTAACCTAAGATTTCTACTATGGTTTCACCTGCTCTCCAGCCTAACACCTGCCCAAGAGACTGGATGTCATTCTTGACTGCCTTCTTCCTCACCCTCCCCCCTGCATCCAGTCGATGGCCAAGTCCTAGCTCTTATTACCACCCAACTGCCCCCACTTCTCCATCACCACTTCACTTCCCTGGCCTGAGCCAGCACCGTCACTTCCCTGGACCACCTCATAGGCTCTTCCTGAACTCCCAGCCTCCAGCTCTCTCCTGTCCATCCTTCAGTCAAAGTGGTCTTTCAAAGATGTCATTCGTACCATGCCATGCACCTGCTTAAAAATGTCCTTTAAAAATGAGGATATCCGTGATAAATGGTAGCTACACTTGTGGTAAGCATAGTAGTATAATATCTAGTTGTCAGATCACTATGTTGTAGGCCTAAAACTAATGTCACATCGTGTGTCAACTGTACTTTAATTTTAAAATATAAAATAAAATGAAAAATAAATTTTTAAAAATGAGGATGCTCTAATGTCCTCAGGACAAAGCCCAAACTCCTTCCAATGGCTCCCTAGGCCCTTGATAACACAAACGTATCTCTGCAAGCCACTCTGTCTCCTGCCCCCGCCCTTCCCCACCCTGTTCTAGCATCCTGGACACCTTGTAGTCCCCATTCTCAAGCCTCTCTCTCTAGCTGCCAGGCCTTTGCACATGCTGTTCCTCCTTTGGAGTGCCTTCCTTTCCTCTCCCTCTGGGCCCCATCCCTTTTCATCAGGCTAGTTTGCCCAGGATAGAGGGTCATCGTGCCCAAATCACTGCTCCTCCTCTGTCCTAGAGGTTAGGGCAAAATCCTGATGTGCAACCTCTTTGCCTGGTTTGGCCCACTCTTGTATCTGAGGGTCCAGTAGCTGCATGCGTATCGATCCCTAAAGGGTCACTGGACTTGCTGGAGACATAGGAGGACTCATGGAGAAAGGCCGAGCCACAGCCTGGGCTAGGAGAGCCGGAGGTTGTTTAGTACCCACAATCAGATGACAAGCTCCCACACCTGTGCCCTCCTAGCCACGGCCATCTTCATTCTTTCTCCCCCCGGGCCTCAGCCGGCCGGGGTCTCTCCCGGGCTCTGCATTGATCTTCCCTCCCGCCTTCTAGTTCTAGGCTCAGATGTCATAGCCCCTTTACTGAAGCCCCAGTAAAGTATAGAAAGGGGAAGAAGAAATCACAAATCAGAGAGCAAATCACAGATCAGAGATTCAATGGCATGGAACTTTAAAAAATTCTCAGTTCTCTAAAAAGATTGTAGATAAAAGTAAAAACAAAACAAACAAACAAAAAACTGGGAAAGATTAGATTTCATTTCTGTATTCTGTAATAAGCCCATTGCAATTGAGAAACATTGAGTCTACACAAGACGAAAAGGACAAAGCAGTGGAGGGGACAGTTCCCAGAAGAGGAAACAGGAGGAGCCATGGCCTTCCTAGGACTTACCTTCAGGCAGGCGGAGTCCAGCTCCCTGTGGTTCTCCTCCCATCCCCAGTAGATGCCTCTTGTCAGAACACTTTGTTCTTTTAGAGAAGAGTCCCTGTTGGAGAAGGGGGCCCGGGCCACAACCTCAGGTGCTCCTGTGTTCCCCTGCCGTAGGTCCGAGTGAAGGTGTTTGAAGCCCGACAGCTCATGGGCAACAATATCAAGCCGATGGTGAAGGTGGTCATCGGAGGCCACCTGCACAACACACGGATCAAGATGGGAAACAACCCTTTCTTCAATGAGGTGGGCTGCACGTGCCCTTCAGAACTGAATGGGGCAGTTGGGCTAAGGGGGCCAGCCAGGGGCTAGCCAGGGGCTGGGCATTACCTGCAGGCATCAGGTAAGCTTGCTTCTTCCACAAACATTGGCTGAGTGCCTACAGAAAGCCAAGCACAGCTTGGCACTGGGAATACAGACAAAATCAGTTGAAACTCCCATTGGAGGAACCAGTAGTCTGTTGGGGGGGGGCGGGATTGGCCTGTGAACACATAGACAATGACAATGGTGCAAGACTGGGGTTAACAGAGATCTGGAGGTGCTGTTAATGCAGCTGTGAAATGCAGGCGTAGACCATTACATCTTGTCACTGCTGAAGCACTAAGCTATAGCATTGTGTCTGATCACAGTTGGAAATCCATAAATACTCACTGAATTAATTGGTAAAGAGGCCAATAAATAAAAAGATAAAAGCACAATGAGAGTAGGGAGGAATGGGGAGACTCAGGAAGGAAGCTTGAAGGAAGCTTGAAGCTCTTCCGAAAACTTGAAAGAAGAGTCTACCAGGGAAAGAAGGACATCGTGGAGAAAGAAAATTCAGAAAAAAGCAATAGTGTCTTCAGAAGCCTAGAAACAAGAAGTGGCAGGACTTGGCAGAACTGTAGATGTGTCTGTGGCTGGAGGGAAGCCTGCAAAATGCTCTGGGCCCCTGTCACAGATGGCACTTGGGAGCTTAAGCAGGAGAGTGATAGGGCCAGGTTTGCATTTGGGAAAGAGGATCCTGGGTGCAGCAGGGGCTGGGGATGCAGTGGACTGACAGGGCCCTCTAGAAGGAGGCAGAGGCTCGGGACTCCATCCCAGGGCAGCTAGCTGGGCCTTGGGCCACTCTTGACAGATGCTCCTGGGATCCCCTGCCCCTGCCCTTTACCCTGGCAGAACACCCTCCAGGAGCCAGACAAGCCTCTGTTTCTGGAGGAGGAGCATGAGCATGAAATGGGCAAGAGCTGGGGAAGAAGCATGCTATTCTGAGCCTTCAGGCTTACTGAGTCCCTGGGTGAAGTGGTGGAAGGAATATCATCCAACCCCTACCCCCATTCTCTCTGCTTCAGATCTTCTTCCAGAATTTTTATGAGGTGCCTGCTAAGTTATTTGATGAGACCATCTTAATCCAGGTGAGGAGCCAAACAAGATGGGCCCACTTTCTTGTCCCACCTCAATTCTGGGAAAGACTTCAGCCCCTCACCCCTCCCTTATAGCCAGTCACTTCAGATGGTCCTTCTGACCCCAAGGCATATCCTCCACTGCCTTTATCACACTCTGGCAACCCAGACTCCCCATTCATTCATTTAGCAAATCTTATGGAATGCCAACTGTTAGGCCCTGAGCTGGGCCCTGAGTTGAAGAAAACAGCCCCTTCTCATGTGCCAGGATTCTCATGCCACCAAAGGACCCCTCACATGTGCCCTCAACATGAGACATTCCATTCCCCAACCAGAGGGAGCCCGGTAACAGCAATGAACGTGTTTATCTGGTACCTCCTATATGCCCAGCACAGGGCTAAGGAGAACAAGGCCTCCCCCTTGAAGAGTGTACATGTTCTTGGGAACACAGGCACATGGGAAACGATCAGGACAGCATGCCATGGAGGAAGTTGAGTGCAACACTTTGCTTTGGGCTGACCTTTGGGTTCATCAAATGAATTGAACTGTCTGATCAACCTCCTCATCAGTAAAATGGAACTAAAATTCTGAATCTCATAGGGTACCTCTGAGAATTAAATGAGAAAACCTATGTGGTAGCGCGGGCCACTAGGAAGTATTGAGTAGATCCTGGAGAATCCCTAATGTGCCCTTACAGTGCCTCCCATGGGGATGGGAGAAATGGGGGATGTGAATAACTGAGATCTTTCTGCAGGTGATGAATTCCACGCTGTTGAGATTCAACTCAGAGATCGGGAGATTCCAAGTGAGCCCTGGATGAAGGAGGAGGTTTGGTGAAACAGAGACCTACTGTGGGCTCCATGCCCGAGCTTAGCGGCAAAAACTTGAATTTTCATGCAGAAATATCCAGATTTGGATCTACCTACCAACTGGGTTGACTTAAACAAGTTATTCAGAACCTCTACTTCCTTATCTGTACAATGGGAATAATGATATACTCAAATCAGAGTCATTGTAAGGATGAAAGTGTGTACCATTTATGTGCCATGTTCAATTCCCTGAACTTATAATACTATGGACACACTTCAGATCTCTGCCTCCAGAAAATGGAAGCAGAAGATCCAAAAAGGCAGAGAAACACAGAGAAAATTGCTGCCTATGAGAATAGAATAAAAATGTTTGCTTTGGAAAGACACAGGCTGAGAGATGAGGAAAGCTGACACAGTCATGAAGGGCTAAAAAAGATTCTCTAAATCCAGGAAGATTGGGAAAAGGTAGGGTTGCCAGATTAAATACAGAATGCTCTCTTACATTTGAAGCTTAAACAACAGATACTTTTTAAATACAAGGATGCCTCAAATATTGCATGGCTCCTCGTGAAATATTGCAGGGGACATACATATACTAAAAATGAAGTCCTCATTTATCTGCAATTCTAACTTAAGTGGGCATCTGTATTTTTATTTGCCAAATCTGGCAACCCCTGGAAAAAGGCTTCCACCTTGGGAAAGGCACATTTAGGACAAATCAAAGTAAGGTTTCTTTCTCACAACTTGTAATACGCACATGAAGAGTCATGACTTGTCCCTTAAAGAAGCAGCATAGGCAGGGCACCTGGGTGGCTCAGTGGGTTAAGCGTCTGCTTCCGGCTCAGGTCATGATCTCGGAGTCCTGGGATCAAGCCCCCACATGGAACACTCTGCTCAGTGGGGAGTCTGCTTCTCCCTCTCCCTCTGTGCACTCTCTCTCTCTCTCTCAAATAAATGAATAAAAGATATTTTTTTAAAAAGGCAGCATAGGCTTAGAGATTGAGAGATTCCTGAGAGGTTAGGTGGCAGGAGGTAAAAAATGTTGTACTTTCGACAAAGACCACTGCACAATTTCCAGACAGTGACCAGTGATATGAACTGTTAAATAAGTTATAGACATGAAGGGTGCCTGGGTGGCTCAGTCTGTTGAGCGCCAGACTGTTGATTTCAGCTCAGGTCATGATCTCAGGGTTGTGTCTGTTCAAATCTTTTGCTCATTTGGGGCGCCTGGGTGGCTCAGTCCGTTAAGTATCTGACTCTTTTGACCCAGGTCATGATCTCATGGGTGTGGGATCGAGCGCCGCATCCAGCTCCTTGCTCAGCCGGGAGTCTCCTTGATAGATTCTCTCCCTCTGCCCTTCCCCCTACTCGCTCTCTCTCTCTAAATAAACAAATCTTCAAATCTTTTACTCATTTTCACTGGGTCATTTTCTTACTACTCAGTTTTTGAGATTTTCTTATATATTCAGGATACAAGTCCTTTTATCAGATATATGACTTGGAAATATTTTCTCCCAGTATATGATTGGTCTTTCAATTTTCTTGAGTATCTTTCAAAGAACAGAAGTTTTACATTTCACTGGAGTCCACTTCATCAAACTGTTCTTTTATAGATTGTGCTTTTGTTGTCGTAGCTAAGAAATCTTGGCCTACCTAACCCAAAGGGGTGACTGAGTTTTAAAACAGGCCTAACATGCAGAATCTGGGGACTGCTCTATGGAACCTTCAGATGTGGAATACAAGGGTGACCTGAATATACCACAGTGCCTTGCCACATGCCACCTTCAGTCCTGTACCATATCCCTCAGGCCTCAGGCAGAAATCTTCTCCCAAGGGAAAGGGAAAGACTCTCGCTTGACCAGCCTCTTCCCCAGGATGGGAGACACCCTTCCCAACCCAAGGAAGAGTCAACGCTGTGTTGGCCAGGTAGTGCTGTGCGGTGGCTGAGAATCCTCTCAATCCAGACCTCCTCACTTACTAGTTGTAAGACTTTAGGCACTTCTCTCACAGAGTCTCCTCCTCTGCAGAGTGGAGGTGATAAATAACCATGTGTAGGCTGTTGTAAAGAGTAAAGGAGTTAGAGCAGGGCAAATTCTCAAGCATTGGTGGCTAATACTGTCTGTACATTACTATTGTTTGTTGATATTGCTCATCTTGGCCAGAGGCCCTAACTAATCCTTACTCTACTCTTGTCTTTTCAGACAGATATTGGGTTTATCTACCATTCTCCAGGTAGGTATCAGTTGTTGCAAATGAGTGTGCTTTCTGAGAAAAAGCAGGCCAGTTGTCCACATATTTCAAAATCCCTGTATGTTCAGCACACGAGGGGAGACTATTAGAGGGTATGAATTATTTTCTGTATTTGATAATATTTATAATGATAACATCTTTCTCTTCAAAACTCAAGGCATCCCTTTGGGTCAAATGCTAAACTTTTATTGCAGCCTTGGTTTGAATTTCTATTTTTTGAGGCCAGTATTCAGAAACTAGCATTTGAGTAGAGCTTTCCACTGTAAGCATAACATACGATCTGGCCATAACATACATAGCAGGTTAAGGTTGGAGCTTAGGGTTGGGTAAAATGCTTGCCTCTCTCAGACCAGGAGAGTAACAACAACTGTGAGTTCCCAGGATGGGGAAGAGGGTTCTTTCTTTCCTAAAGGCAATGGCTGACAGCCTGCGGAGTGTATTAGCTTTGCTTACTGGTAGGAGTGACTCCCATTTTCCTCTGCTACTGTAGGGGAACCAGAATATATGAGACCCATTTCTTTTTTTTTTTTTTTTAAGATTTATTTATTTATTTATTTATTTGAGAGAGAGAGAGAGAGTGAGAGAGAGAGAGCCCAAGATGGGGCAGAGTTAGAGGGAGAAGCAGACTCTCTGCTGAGCAGGGAGCCCGATGCGGGACTCGATCCTGGGACTCCAGGATCATGACCTGAGCCGAAGGCAGTTGCTTACCCAACTGAGCCACCCAGGTGCCCTATGAAACCCATTTCCACACCCCTCTCCCACAGAAACTAAGACTGGTTTCAGGGAAGAAGGATGGAGACTAGAGGCCAGTCTCCCATGGGCCCTCTGCCCCTTCAGGTCACACACTCATGAGGAAATGGTTAGGCCTCTGCCAGCCGAATGAACCCAGCAGTGGTGTGAGAGGCTACCTGAAAGTCACCATCTGTGTCCTCGGTGTGGGAGACCAGGCTCTGGTGAGGTTGCCCCCGACACCCCAACAACATTTCTTACTGTGGCTGCTTTCATAGGGTGCCCCTGGCCCTCAGAGTGGCCACTGATCTTCACATGCTTTTATTTGCCTGCTGTGTCACTTGAGGGTTGTCCATCCCTCCCTGCTACCAAGTGGAAGGCCGAGAAGCCAAATCTGGTGGCCATGGCCATGACCATCCTATGACTCTACCCTGTCGGGTCTCTGGTCTCTGCAGGTAGATCAAAAGCTGCCCTATGGGGCTGATGACCCCACTACTCAGATCTTCAAGTCAACGGTGGTCCCGATCAACATGGCCTACTTACAGTTCTTCATCTACTGCGCAGAGGACCTTCATCTCAGTAACAGTCAGGATGGGGGGGGGAGTGACCCTGAGGTTCCCTACACAGTGGCACCCTGGATTCTCATGGGGCTTCCCTGTTCCATTTTGATGCGAACCTAAGATTCAGGGTGTGCGGGGGAGAGGACGAGACTGAAACCCACCAAGATTTGTTTCATGAAGACCCCGTAGATACTCTTTAAAATGGGTCACATGCCCCTGACCTGTCTTTGATGTCTGGATGCAGACTCCCGGTTCCCTATGCCAGCGCCCACCCCCGCTGCCATTATGGGCCATGACACATAGCGTGGAGATGGGGGAGGTCTGCCTGGGTGTGGGGGGGCACCACACCAGATGATGGCAGAGGGGTGTGACAGTCATTCTGTCATCTCACCTCTACATGTCCTCCCCTTAAAAAAAAATGCTGCTGTCTCAGAAATCTTGTAACTTCTTGTTCACAGAGAAACAGCACTTAGTGAGTCCTATGTTGGAGGTGGAGCTAATTGGGGAAAAGGTAAGTGTAGAAAGGGTCTGAGGGTTCGAGAAATTGTCACCTAGATAGTGTGTGGGGAAGGCTGGAGTTGGTGGGCAGGACCCCCGGATTCGGATGTCAATTCCCCCATCAGTGGGCCATGGCCCCACTGGACCAGGAAGTCTGTGAAGGTGGAGGCTGTGGCCAGTCACCCTGTCTCCCAGAGCCACGCACAGAGCCCTGCTTGGAGAGCAGGTGCCCACTGAAAGCCTAATGTATACGAAGGGTACGAATGAGTGAATGAAACAACATGCCCGCAAACAAACAATGCTGAAACAATCACTTTCTTTGGGCCTGGGATTCTTCATCTAGAAATTGAAGGTTCTGGGCAAGAGAGTTGCTGACATTCCATGATCCTCCATGAATAGAGAGTAGCATTTTCCAAAGTGTGTTGATGGATGTTCTGTGCAAAAAAAAAGGATCCCATGTTCAAATTTGGGGAATGCTGGGTTAAAGTTAAGTGGGTTTGTCTCAGAACTCATAAACCATTGTTTCCACCATATTCTACCTATTAGAAGCATCATTAAATCCAACCCACACATAAAGGGAGGGAGATTAGTGTCTACCTTTCAAAGGAAGCTGTACCAAAGGATTTGTGGACATATTTTAAAACCACCACACTGAAGGTGGTTTGGGTGCTCCAGGTCTAGGTGAGATGCTTTTGGGTGGTAGGTGGCACACAATTTTCAAAAATTTTAATATCTCTATGGTTTTCTAGTATGTATTAAAAAGTTTAACCAGTCCAACCAACCCTCGATTTCACTGACATGATTGCTTAGAATAGAGCCAGGTTTAAAAACAAAGTCAAGTGATGCTTTGGAAAGGGGTATGCCATTGTGTACTGCCATAGCCGACATGTTTTTTGCTCATTTTTCTGTTGGGATCATAGAGTTTATCTAACAAAATCTATGTGTATGCACTCATATACTAAAGTTAATAACCCTAGGACTATTTAAGAACAAAGTCAATTGAAAGATGATTTAAAAACAAATAGGGAATCTGGATCTGGGCAGATATACAAAGGACTGAAGTTGTAGCTGAAGAGAAGTTGTCAGTCTTTAGACCATTCCCATGGTCAGCCCTGTGCCAGAGACAGCGTCCATCTGTGGGCTGGGCTGGAAGGTGAGGTCAGTGGAGGGAGCAGGGGGCAGGCTGGCACCAACACTGCTCTGGAATGTTCCTAGCTCAAGACAAATGTGCTGACCCAGACCGAGAACCCAATATGGAACCAGATCCTGACCTTCCAGATTCAGGTATTGCTGTTCCATCCTTTTTTTTTTTTTTTTTTGAGAGAGAGAGAGCAGGGAGAGGGGCAGAGAGAGAGGGAGAGAGAGAATCCCACACTGAGTGTGGAGCCTGGAGCCTGGAGCCTGATGCAGGGCTTGATCTCACGACCCTGAGATCATGACTTGAGCTGAATCAAGAGTCGGATGCTTAACCGACTGAGCCACCCAGGCACCCCACGCTGTTCCATCTTGACCACCCTCCTCCCCCTGGCCCACAAACGGAAGGCAAGTTTGAGTGTCTAGGGGTGTGGATGGAAGGTAGGGGCCAAGAAGCATTGGGTGGGGACAGTGGGGGGCAGCGGGGAGTGGGGGTGAGATCTGCCTGATAGGGAACACGAGGAAGCCCAGGACAGATTTCAGAAAACTTACTTTATTTGTCCAGTATTAAAAAATGAGCGGGCCATACAACTGAACTTTCCCAAAAATTTAAACATGTCCTTTCACCTACATTACAAAACAAAACCAAAAAATCATTTAAATCTAAATTGTATTACGCATTTTCTTATCTTCTAGGCGAAGTGCCCTGAAGATAATTATAGCTCTTTGTTAATGGCCTAGAGGTATTGTGGGAACATAGTATATGGGCTACATGGAGTATGGGCTATTTGTTCCTACACTAAACGGCTCCAAGATGCTCTTCTTTGTGGGATTCTGTAGTCTGGTTTTTAGAGCTTTTTAGTCCTTCTCAGTCACCTATCATGAGTGTGGATGCCAGTCCTCTTAAAGCCCTGAGAGAGCCTTGATTGCCTTTTGACTCCATGCCAGGCTTCTGAGAACTGTGTGTAGAAAAAGAGTAGGAAATTCTGAGAGATAGCTTGAGCACTGTCATTAAGTATGAGTGTGTAGAACTTTGTGTGGCTTCTATTTGGCTACCCAGAGGGTGTTTCGCTTTCCTTATACCTTAAATTTGTGTGATGTAAAATCAGCTCGTGAACTCCTCTCTACTCTCCTGGGACCCTCTTCCTTGCTAGAAGCTTCCCTAGTCTGCCTCCTGGTGAGGCATCATCTTTAACCCATTCTTCATAATCCCTACCTTCCTGAGTAATTTTATAGACTCTTAAAGTATGAAGAGATTTTATTTTTTTAATTATTTTTTTAAAAGATTTTATTTATTTATTTGACAGAGAGAGAGTGAGAGCACAACCCAGGAAACAGAGGGAGAGGGAGAAGCAGGCTTCCCGCTGAGCAGGAAGCCCAATGCGGGGCTCGATCCCAGGACCCTGGGATTATGACCCGAGCCAAAGGCAGACACTCAACCGACTGAGCCACCCAGGTGCCCTAGGAAGAGATTTTTAAAGGGAGCCTAGTTTATCCTCCATCTTTGATCCCTCCCACCTGTCTCTGGCTGTGATGAGGCTCATGGCCAGGATCCTCAGATGCTCTGTGGATGCTCAGAGCCTCGAAAGTCCTCCCTCACGTTCAGCTGCCTTTAGGCTCAGAAACCAGTGGCACAGGCTGGGCCCTACTTCATCCCTGAAAGAGGCCTTCCAACATTTAAAGATGTCCAAACACCCCTTGGGCCCTCACCCATTTCCCACATAACACAGTCTCCTGGGCTGGAGCCATTTGGATGCAAGCCTGATAGTCACTAGCCCTGTGGAAATGCAGCAGGCAGATGTGACCCTCACTCTGAATGGTACGGTGACTACAGAGACAGTAGCATCTGAGGCCAGGCAGTCAGGGCCCCCACAAGGCAGGCTGCAGGGGAAGCTCTGCTGAAAATGGGTGTATGCCAGCTTACAATCCAAGGGCCCCAGGACAGGAGGGCAGTCAAGACAAGGAACTGGGAAAGGGGAAGAGAATTCTCAACAAGGTGGATGAAAAGATGGTTCAGCCATGAATGTGAATGTGGAGGATTTGTAATATTGGAAGACCTGGATGCCTTCCAGTGCCCGTCTCCCCACTTCTAGGGGGTCTTTCCTCCTTTCTTCTTAACCACTTGCTTAACTGGAAAGCCCTTTCCCTACTCTGCCCTGGCCCCCAGCTCCTTGGCAAGGGGAGAATGGACGAGTAGAATGGAGAATGGGAGGGACTCTCAGCCATGCCTCAGGAAGTGCTGTGAGAGAAGGGGCCCCAACTGGGAGGATTTGCGTCCCACTCAGGCCTCAACCCCAGCAGCTCTGTTTTACACACAGATTGGTTTTTGTTTTCATACTTGAGGGGACCCTGTGGCAGAGTGGAGATAAGAACCAGAAGCTTGGGTTCCAGTCGTGACTGCACCCCTGACTGTGGGACCCTGAACAAGTCCCTTTACCTCTCTGGGCCTCATTCCCCATCTGTAAATAGGGACAATCACACCCCTCCCTGGGTTGTGGCAGAGTCATTAGGAACTCTAAAGAGAGCTTTTAAAGAGAACTTGAGGAACTCAGTTTCTTGGTGCCTCGGTTTTCCTGTCTAGAAATGGGAATAACAGCACCCGGCTTATGGGGTTGTTGGGAGGAGTCACTCAGGTGATCCATGTAGATCATTCAGCACAGCCAGGGGACAACGGAAAGCCTTCCCACAACAGCAGCTACTATTATTTACTCTGGAGGGGATAGATGTCCTACTGTTAAAAGTTAACCTCTGGGATGCCTGGATGGCTCAGGCGGTTAGGTGTCTGCCTTTGGCTAGGGTCATGATCCTGGGGTCCTGGGATCGAGTTCCACGTCTGGTTCCTCCTTGCCCAGTGGGAGACCTGCTTCTCCCTCTGCCTGCCGCTCCCTCTGCTTGTGCTCTGTCTCTGACAAATAAATAAATAAATCTAAAAATAAATAAAATTAAAATAAAAGTTAACCACTAACCATGAAGAAGACATTTTAAGCCACAACCTCTGTGTGAGACGGTTGGTGACAGTGAAGGGTTGTGTGAGGACTGCAATCATTGAGCCCATGGTCAGGGTGGACTCAGGTCTCAGTCCTGAAGCTCATGCAATTAGGGGGCCATTTTAAGAATAAGAATACAAAGCAACCAGGGGACACAGTCGTAGGCCTCTCCCAGGGCTTTGCAAGGGACCCATGCAAGTGGGGAGGCCCACAGCCACAGGTCTATATGCTCCCATGGTAAATCCATCTTGGCTGTGGTGGCCGTGGCTTACTGGTGACTGAGCCAGGCCTTGGACCCAGACCCAGCTGCACTCAGTCTCTGTGAGGACCAGACCTTCCGGGCATGCACCCACCGTGGCTCTCGCTTTCCCCTTGCAGCTGCCCTGCCTCTCCAGCTACATCAAGTTCAGAGTCTTGGACTGGTGAGCCAGGGGTGGAGGCTGAAAAAGAAGCCGGGGAGGAGATAATCAGAGCTGGGCCAGCAGCTCAGCCTGCAGAATGTGTTTCTTTCCAGCCCCAAGAACAGTTGCCGGGATGAGATTGGGACCGTCAGCCTGTTCCTCAACCAGATCTCATCCACCGGAGCAGAAATAGAAGGCAAGCCATCCCCCCTGGCCCCTGCCTTCTGCCCCTCTACCACCCGGCCCTGCCCCCCTCACCCTCTTTTCTTGCAGGAACGTACTCTGGCTTCCTACCCTGTTTTGGCCCCAGCTTCCTGACTCTTCGTGGGGGTAAAAAGGCCCCTTTCAGGATCCAAGAAGAAGGCACTGTAAGCTTCTCATGACAGCTCTAGGGAACAGTGGAGGTAATACCAACCGTATGAAAGGCCCTGGGGCCTGGGAAGTGCCGGGGGAGGGCCCGACCCTGGTTTCTGTCCACCACGCTAGTACAGGACAAGTAACCAGCGTGTAAATGGCTATGTGTATATGGGACGTGTGTTGTGGCATGAGAAAGAAACGGAGAGCTCTGGGCGTTCACTGAGGAAGGAACACTGAGATGAAACGCCGGGTAAGATTTTCAGCAGGTGGAAAGGACATGGAGACAAAAAACAGCATAGGTAAATGTAGAAAGCACTGGGCTGTTAAAGACTGATTGATAAAGGCCTGGAAGCCAACTCCAATTGGCTTAAAAGATGGGAACTGGGCTGGGAAGAACTCTGAGTGAGGACTGAGTTGCAGGCACCGGGACCTCCATGCCATCAAGAGGCTCTCTCATTTACTCCATCTCTCAGCTCTGCTGCTCTTCAGCCTGGTCTGCTTTCTTTCCTACGGCAGTCAGGCCTCTCTGCGAACAAGTGGCCATCGGAGCCTCTAATAGGGAAGGCCAGAGGAGCATTCTAATTGGCTGCCTTATGTCATGTGTACTTCCGTTGGGCCAATCACGCTTGCCAAGGAGGTGGGGCATGCCCTGATTGGCCAGACTGGGAGCGCAAACACAGTAGTTATCAGAGCCCGCTCTACGAGCAGGAAGCGTTTGCGGGGAACAGGAACTTGGGGTTGACTAGTGAGTGGAATGCATGAAGAGGAGGAATGGGCCTCGGGGTATGGAAGAGGGGTCAGGGCCCAGAGGTTTCTGGGCACAGCCATGTCTTGGGTGTCTGTAATTCCGCCCCGGGATGGTGGTCAGCCCTAGGCAGGAAGTCACTAGACAACTCGGTCTTTGCTGCAGAGGCGTCAAGGGAGATTTATCTGCTTTTTTTCTCTCATTCCTTTTCTCGCCATTTTCCTTCCTGTTACCCTAGAATATTCCCGACCCTCTTAAGGATGGTTTAACTTATCGAGGCCGAGTCTTCCTGGAGTTACTCACCCACGTCTCCTCCCATCAAGACTTTAAGAGGAAGGATCTCTCCTCTGAAGTGACCAGTATAGAGGTAACTACAGGAAACAGGTAACCCAGGAAGAAAGAGCCCCTCTGCCCACCCGGCCGCAAGCTGAATGAGCTCCTGGGTGCCTGAGGATGTTTGGTCAATCTGCCTGAGTCTTTACTAAGCCCGTGTGAGGACTTCATGCTGTGCCAAATCCCGGGTGGTCAGGGACCCAGTAAATACAAGATAAAGCTTCTGTTTAAGAAATGTGCAATCTAGTTAAGGAGAAATGATCTTTTTTTTAAAGATTTTTTATTTTTTTATTAGAGAGAGAATGAGAGATAGAGAGCACGAGAGGGAAGAGGGTTGAGGGAGAAGCAGACTCCCTGCTGAGCAGGGAGCCCGATGTGGGACTCGATCCCGGGACTCCAGGATCATGACCTGAGCCGAAGGCAGTCGCTTAACCAACTGAGCCACCCAGGCGCCTGAGAAATGATCTTCTAAGGAGTTTATATTTCTTCCTATAGTCAGGGGAACACCACTGCTGCAGGAAGGGGCCGGGGGAACAGTGTTAAGAACAGCCATCCACTTATTTTTAAAAATGGGAATACAGCCATGGGAAGGAGAACCAGAGAGGAGGGAGCCGGTTCCCGAGAGAGACCCTTTGGAAACAGACTGATCAGAACCAAAGACCAAAAAGACATAAGAAGTGAGGCTAACTCCCCTAAGCTGATTCCCCTTTTCTGCCTCAGGTGGCAAGGTGGTCAGGGTGGCATCCATGCTCCCTGAAGGAGGAGCAGGTCTGGGGGAGGGAGACAACGAATCCCACCTTTGACATATGCTGGTGAGACGTCCGTGAAAATCAGTCCTGAAGGCTGTAGACAGATGGTGTGTCATCAGCACACCAGGATCTGAACATAGGGTTGTGAAGGAAATGCCTGGGAGGAGTAGGTGGGTAAAAGGATGCCACGGCCTAAGGCAGGTGGAGGAGGAGGAGGGGCTTGCAGAAGAGACTGGGGAAGAGTCTGCAAAGAGAACCACGGAGGCAGCCCCGCAAGGGGAGAGTTGCCAGGCGGCACAGGTGCAAGGGAGAAGTTGCAGACTGTGCATAGAGGCAAGTGCACAGAAACTTGGCTGGAAAGTGGAAGGAGACAAGATCAGATGGGGGCTCAACAGAGGCTCAGAGGGGAGGAGGAGGGTTATTTTTTATGACAGGGCAGACCTGAGCTAGTGAACAGACTGGGAGAGCACAAGAGGAGGGCAGGGGTTGGCCACAGAAATGAGATCGGCTGACGTGGTAGATGGAGGACCTCCAGCAGATGGGAGGCATGGTGGGAGGAGGCGGCTGGAGAAGGGCCCAGAGCAGATGTGTGTGCGTGTGCCACCTTCACCACACCCCTGCCCACACCAGATCTCATCAGGGGAGGGCGTTGAGGCAAAAAGGAGAGGGATAAGGTGGCCCAAGTCAGAGCCCAGCCTGACCCTCAGGGCCTTGGAGGGAGAAGCCTCCCTTTCAGGAAGGAAAGGAACCCCAGGTGGCTAGGAGGAGGGGACCAGGTGATAGAGGTCCTGGGAGGAATTACCCTTGAGCAGGAGTCAAGGCAGGACTTTGAGGGGGCACAGGTTCAAAGATGGTCCAGCTCACCCTGAAGAGAAGCAAAGATGGCTTTTGAAAGAAATAGGGCACCTCATCTTTGGCTCCCTGTCTGTCTCTAGAGCCTTGTTTATCCCTTGGCTTATGTACTGGGGATGTGGGGGGTTATTGTTTTAGAGGCACCATCACCGCCAGAAGTATGGGCTGTGTGTCATCTTCCTTTCCTGTACCATGATGCCCAGCTTTAAGGACCTGATCCAATTCGAGGTCAGCATTGGCCACTATGGAAACAAGATGGACCTGAATTACAAGCCTCTCGTCTCAACCACACAGTACAGCCCAGTGATATATGATGGTAATAGTCAGATACAACCCAAGAGTAGGGAGCATCCACTGCATGCCAGGCTCTGCGCTTGGCCCTTTTAAGGGTATTAGCTCATGGAAATTCATAGGCATTGTTAACCCACATGTCTCACATGAGGAAAATGAGCTTCAGGGAGGTGAAGTCACCTGCCAAACATTGCACAGTTAGTGGGTGGTGAGCCCACGACAAGAGTTGAAAGTAGGCGTTCACTCCAAGTTCTCCTCTATGCTACATTCCACACTACAACTTCCCCAGCCCCATCTTCTTCCCTACTACTCTGAACCATCCCTGATCCATCCATTCAGCCATCTGCTGGTACTCATGTGCCCACCTGCTATCCATCCATTAATCTACCCATCCACCCTTTCATCCATTCAACTCCTACCCATCCACTGACCCAAACACTCAACCAACCTCCCATCCATCCATTCATCCATTCATCCAATATATACTTATTAAACACCTATACCAGGTTGTATAGAGTAGCAGTTCTCAAAGTGCAGTCCCTGGGCCGGGCATCACCATCACCTGGGAACCTTTCGAAATGCAGATTTGAGGGGCATCTGGGTGGCTCAGTTGGTTAAGCATCGGACTCTTTTTTTTTTTTTTTAAGATTTTATTTATTTGACAGAGAGACAGCGAGAGAGGGAACACAAGCAGGGGGAGTGGGAGAGGGAGAAGCAGGCCTCCCGCCGAGCAGGGAGCCTGATGCGGGGTTCGATCCCAGGACCCTGAGATCATGACCTGAGCTGAAGGCAATCGCCCAACCAACTGAGCCACCCAGACACCCCAAGCATCGGACTCTTGATTTCGGCTCAGGTCATGGTCTCAGGGTAGTGAGATGGAGTCCAGCATCGGGCTCTGTGCTGAGCAGGGAGCCTGCTTAAGATTCTCTCTCTCCCTCTCCCTCTGCCCCTTCTCCCCACCCCTCCCCTGCTCATGTGTGCTCTCTCTCTTAAAAAAATGCAGATTCTTGGCCCCAGCTCAGTCCTTACAGAATCAGAAAACCTGGGGATGGTGGCCCGCAATCTGTGTTTTCACAAGGCCACCAGGAGATTTAGATGCATGCTAGAGTTTGAGAACCGCTGCTCTCAACTTCCTCTTCAACAGCTTCCTAATTTCATTGCCTCTTGAGAGCCTTTCCGTGCATCCCACTCCCCTGGATTTTTAAGAACAGCTCTTTATTGATATAGAATTCACACACCATACAACTCATTCTTGTAAAGTATGTAATTCAGTAGTTTTTAGTGTATTCACAGAATTGGGCAACCATCACCACGGTCAATTCTAGAACATTTTTATCACTCCAAAAAGAAACCCTGTACCCACTTGCAATCACTCTCTATTTCTCCCCTGCATCCCCGGCCTCAGGCAACCATTAATCTACTTTCTGTCTCTATGGAGTTTCCTATTCTGGATATTTTATCATACACTTAGATTCACAATATGTGGTCCTTGGTGTCTGGCTTCTTTCACTTAGCCTAACGTTCTACTTGTTTTTAAATTATGAAATATACACAAAAAATATATTAAATGTATATATAGTTTAAAGATGAATAAAATGAGTACCCCAGAACTCACCACCCAGCTTAAAAGATAGAAAATTGTCAGCATCTTAAAAGTTCCCTGTATGTTCTTCCCAGACCCATTTACTCAAGAAATAACCACAATCCTGACCCTCATGGTAATTACTCCCTTCCTTTACTTTTCAATTTTTACCATCAATGTATGCAACCCTAAACAGCATACTATATTTTGCATTTTATACAAATGGAACTTTTCAGTCTGTATTCATCTGTTTTCCATCTTTTCCTCAATATTAGTTTTTTTTTATGTTGGTATGTGTAGCTGAAGTTCATTTTCACTTCTGTATATATTCTACTGTATGATTATAGCACCAATTATGTGGTATATTGAGACACTTGGGACTTATCTTTTTTTCCTATTATAATAATTGTGTTATAAACATTCTTGTTCATGTCTCCTGGTCTCAAGTGCAAGACTTCTTCCAAATTATATACCCTGAAGTGAAAGAGGAATTCAAAGCAAAAGAAATTATACCAAATTACACTCTCATCAGCTCGATATGAGAATTTCTTTTTCTCTTCCTTCTCGCCAGTTCTTGATGTTGCCCAGCCTTTTAATTTTTGCCAATGGTGGATGTAAGATGGTATCTTATGAGATCTTGATATGTATTTTCCTGATTACAAATGGAGGTTGGGCATCTTTTCGTATGTTTACAAACTTTTGTTTTTTCTCATCTGTAAAAAGCCTATCAATATGGGGCGCCTGGGTGGCTCAGTTGGTAAAGCGACTGCCTTCAGCTCAGGTAATGATCCTGGAGTCCCAGGATCGAGTTCCAGGATGGAGTCCCGCATCGGGCTCCCTGCTCAGTGGGGAGTCTGCTTTTCCCTCTGACCCTCCCCCTTCTCATGTGCTCTCTCTCTCTCATTATCTCTCTCTCAAATAAATAAATAAAATCTTTTAAAAAAAAGCCTATCAATATATTTTATCCATCATTCTATTTGGCTGTCTTTTTTTTTTTTTTAAAAGATTTATTTATTTATTTATTTATTTGACAGAGAGGGAACCCAAGCAGGGGGAGTGGGAGAGAGAGAAGCAGGCTTCCCGCAGAGCAGGGAGCCCAGTGCGGGGCTCAATCCCAGGACCTGGGATCATGACCTAAGCAGAAGGCAGTCACTTAATGACTGAGCCACCCAGGTGCCCCTATTTGGCTGTCTTTTGCTTACTGGCTTGTATATTATTTTTCTGGGAATGATCTTTTGTTAGATGGGTGTATCGTAAATACCTTCCCTAAGTTTGGGGCTTTTCATCTTCATCTTAATGACAACTTTTTATTTTTTTTTTATTAAGGTCTTATTTGCAAACAATAAAATGCACATATTTTAAGTGTACAGTTTGATGAATTATGGCAAATACACCCATGTAACCACCATGGGAAGAAAGTTCCATCACCCCAGAAAGCTGCCATTTGCCCCCTTTCAGTCAGTCTCCCCAACCCCCAGGTCAGTCATTGTTGTGTTGTCTATCACTATAGATTTGTTTTGCTTTTCCTACAACTTCATGTAAATGAAATCAGACATATGATTCTTTCTTTTTCTACAGGTTGTTTGGCTCAGCAGAGTGTTTTAGGAATTCACCCATGTTGTTTCATGGATAAGTGTTTTGTTCCTCTTTATTTCTGATAGTACTTCATCATGTGGATATGACAGTTTATTTACCCATCCTTCTGTTCATGGACATTTAGACTGATTCAACTTTTGGAGTATTATGAATAAAGCTGCTGTGAACCTTCTTGTACAAGTCTCTCTATGGACATGTGCTTGCATTTCTCTTGAGTACATACCTCAGAGTGGAATTTAGGTTTTATTTATTTATTTTAAAGATTTTATTTGTTTATTTGACACAGAGAGCGAGAGTACAAGCAGGGGGAGCAGCAGGGAGAGGGAGAAACACACTCCCACTGAGCAGAGAGCCCGACTAGGGCTTGATTCCAGGACCCTGGGATCATGACCTGAGCTGAAGGCAGACGCTTAACCGATTGAGCCACCTAGGCGCCCCGAAATTTGGGTTTTAAAGGAAACAGCTAACATTCTTCCAAAGCATTTGTACCATTTTACACCCGCACAGCAGTGTTTGAGATTTGTACTTGCCCCACATCCTTGCCAACTTTGGTATTGTTGGTCTTTTTCATTTGAGTCATTCTAGTGGGTATAACATTGTCCGTAATTGTAATTTTAATTTCCATTTCTCTAATCAGTAGTGATCCTGAGCGTCTTTTCATACTCATATATATTTCTATAGTGAAGGCACTGCTCAAGTTTTTTGCCAGTCTTTCAATGAGTTGTTTATCTTTTTACATAGCATTCCAGTTCTTTTACATTTTGGATACAATCCTTTGTCAAATCTGTTTTGCTAATATTTTCCACTCTGTGGCTTGACTTTTCAATTTCCAAACAGTGTCTTTTGAAGATCAAAAGTTTCTAATTTTGATGAAGGAAATAAATTCTAATTTTGAGGGGCACCTGGCTGGCTCAGTCACAAGAGCATGCAACTCTTGATCTTGGGGTTGTGAGTTTGAGTCCCATATTGGGTGTAGAGCTTACTTAAAAATTAATTCTAATTTTGATGAAATCAAATTTGTTGATTATCCTTTCTTTTATAGTAGTACATTATTTGGTCCAAGAAATATTGTCTACCCCAAGATCATAAAGATACTCTCCTGTGTTTCATTCTACAAGCTTTATAATTTATTTTATTTATTTATTTATTTATTAAATTTTATTTATTTGACATAGAGAGAGACAGAGAGAGAGGGAACACAAGCTGGGGGAGTAGGAGAGGGAGAAGCAGGCTTTCTGCTGAGCAGGGAGCCCGATGGGGGCCTCGATCCCAGGACGCTGGGATCATGGCCTGAGCTGAAGGCAGACGCTTAACCGTCTGAGCCACCCAGGCGCCCCACAAGCTTTATAATTTAAAAAAGTTTTTTAGAAGATTTTATTTATTTATTTGACACACACAGAGAGAGAGACACAAGCAGGGGGAGCAGGAGAGGGAGAAGCAGGCTCCCTGCTGAGCAAGGAGCCCAGTGAGGGGCTCCGATCCCAGGACCCTTGGATCATGACCTGAGCCGAAGGCAGACACTTAACAACTGAGCCACCCAGGCACCCCTAAAATATTTTTAAAGTTTATTTATTTTTAAGTAATCTCCACACCCAACGTGGGGTTCAAACTCACGAGCCTAAGACCAAGAGTCTCATGCTCCTCTAAGCCAGCCAGGCGCCCCCAAACTTTATAATTTTAGCTTCTTTGTTTAGGTTTATGATCTAATCTGACTTGATTTTTATATATGGTATGAGGGAAGGGTCAGATTCTTTCTTCTATAAAGATAACTAATTCAGCACCATTTGCTGAAAAGACTTCATTCCCACTTAGAATTGCTTTGATACTTTATTGAAAATTGATTAACCATATATTGTGGGTCTCTTTCTAGAATTTCTTTTTTTAAAAGATTTTATTTACTTATTTATTTAAGGGGGGGAGGAGTAGAGGGAGAGGGACAGGCCGACTCTGTGCTGAGGACAGAGCCCAGTGTGGGGCTCGATCTCACCACCCTGAGCCAAAGTCCAGTTAGACGCTCAACCACCTGAGCCACCCAGGCGCCCCTAGAATCTCTATTCTGTTCCATAGATCTGTTTGTCTATCTTTAATGCCAATATCACACCATCTTGATTACTATAGCTCTAAAGCAAGTCTTGAAATCAGGTAGTGTAAGTCCTCCAATTTTGTTGTTCTTTAACAAAATAATACAATTTCTGGCTATTCTGGTTCCTTTCCATTTTCATGTGAATTTTAGCATCCACTCAATAGTTTCTACAAAAAGCCTGCTGAAATTTTCCTGTCTTCTTTTGTTCTAATCCAGTGTTTTTTTATTTGTTTCATTTTGTTTTTAGTATTGCAGTCAGCCTCCTCTATGGCTCTACGTCTGTGAATTAGTTGTAGTGGTTGCTCAAGGGATTGAAATATTGATCTTTAACCTGTCATAGTCTACCTTGAGTTAATATTATAATCACTTCACATATGATAATATATTACACATATTCACATATAATTGTTACATATAATATAAAGTGCAATTATAATAGTATAATTGGATTTTCACCTTTGTTATACATTCTAGAGTTGGTTTGCCAATATTTTGTTTAGGATTTTTGCATCTATATGAATAAGATAAATCTAATTTTCTTTCTTATAGTGTCCTCATTTGGTTTTAATATCAAAGTTATGCTAGCCTCATGAAATTGAGGACCATTTCCTCTTTTTACTTGCTGTGAGTATTTGGGTAAGACTGTAATCATCCATTCCTTGAAAGTTTGATAGGGCTCACCTCTAAATGTAAGCCTGGTGGGTTTTTTAATGCAGTGATTTAAATATGGATTTATTTTAATTAGTCAGCTTTTCTATTTATTTTTTTAAGTCAATTTTGGTAGGTTTAACTCATCTAGGAATTTATAAATTTCATTGAAGTTTTCACATTTTCAGCATAAAATTGTTCATAGTATCTTTAAAATTTTTTTATTGTGGCAAAATAGACATAACATAAAATATACCATTTTAGCCATTTCTAAATGTACAGTTCGTGGAATTAAGTACATTCACCATGTTGTATAACTATCACCTCTATTGCTAGAGTGATTTCATCATCCCAAACAGAAACTCTACCCATTAGGCAATAAATTCCCTTGTCCCCTGGAATCCTCTATTCTACTTTTTGTCTCTCTGAATTTGCCTGTACCTCATATATGTGGATTCATGTAATATGTGTCCTTTGTGTCTGGCTTATTTTATTTAGCATAATGTTTTCAAGGTTCATCCATCTGACAGCATGTGTCAGAACTACATTCCTTTTTATGGCTGAATGATATCCCATTGTATGTACGTATCATATTTTGTATATCCGTTCATCTGTTGATGGACACTTGGGTTGTTTCCACCTTTTGGCTATTGTGAATAATGCTGCTTATGACCATCAGTGTACACATACCTGTTTGAGTCCTTGTTTTTAATTATTTGTGGTATATGCCTAGGAGTGGAATCACTGCATCACATGTTATTCTTTTTAACTTTTTTGAGGTACCATCAAACTATTTTCCACCATAGTTTCTTTTTTTTAAGATTTTATTTATTTTTAGGGACGCCTGGGTGGCTCAGTCGTTAGGCAGCTGCCTTCAGCTCAGGTCATGATTCTAGCGTCCTGGGATCAAGCCCCGCATCGGGCTCCCTGCTCCACGGGAAGCCTGCTTCTCCCTCTCTCACTCCCCCTGCTTGTGTTCCCTCTCTCGCTGTGTCTCTCTGTCAAATAAATAAATAAATAAAATCTTTAAAAAAAATTTTATTTTTATTTTAGAGAGACAGAGAGCACGAGGAGCAGGGGAAAAAGCAGAGGGAGAGGGAGAAGCAGACTCCCCGCGGAGCAGGGAGCCCCATGCAGGGCTCGATCCCAGAACCCTGGGATCATGACCTGAGCCGAAGGCAGACGCTTAATGACTGAGTCACCCAGGTGCCCCGTGCTGATCATTTTCTTGTTTGTACTCAGCATCTCCAGCAAGGAGAGACTGCATGCTCTGCTCTAGATCAAGCTTCATTCTTGCCCTTCCTTGCTCTATTCTATATCTCAGGGCCGAACACCTGCAAACTACATTTCCCAGCTTCCCATGCCAGCTGATTAAAGGGCAGATGTCATTCTGTTCTATCTCCCCACCTCTTTACTCGGTCTCTCTGCCTCTCCTTCTCCCTCCTTCCTGCCACCGATTCAGGAGGCATCTCTGGAGGTAGCTACAGGCCTTCAGAGACCCCAGCTTTCGCTGGCCACTCCTCCATGGTTCCAGCCTTGGCCAAGCAGCCCCCCTGCAGTGCGACTGCTGGTTGGGCGTCACCTTCTTGGTGGCTCCAGCATCCTGTGCAGCTACCTGGATGGCACAGCTCTGATGGTGCGCCTGTCTGTGGTCACACCACTGCCTGACTTTTGTTCCCCAGCCCCTAGAAACAGTAGTTTCTTCCTCCTGTTACTAATCTCTGAGGAAGCTCACTTCCCCACCCCACCTTTTTATTTTAGGTAGGCTCAGCATGGAACCCAGAACAGGGCTTGAACTCACGACCCTGAGATCAAGACCTGAGCTGAGATCCAGTTGGACCTTAACTGACTGAGCCACCCAGGCGTCCCCTCACTTTCCCTTTTTTGATCTCTTGGCCCTTTCAACACATTTTCTCTATTAAATCCCCTCTATGTCAAATATCTACCATGGTCTTTTTCTTTTTCTGGCTGTACCCTGACTGATAATCCTCCATAAATGTTGTACCACTCAACACTCCACCAGCAACGTCTGAGAGCCTCAAAATCTGGTATAAACTTCTGGATTTTTATCAGTCCGGTAAGTGAAAAATGGTATTTCAGTGTAGTTTTAATTTGTATTTCTCTCATTATAAATGAGGTTGGTATCTTTTCGTATGTTTAAAAGTCATTTGCATTTCCCTTTAATTGCCTGTTTATATAATTTTCTCTTTTATTCTCTTGAGATACTAGTCATTTTCTTATTGATTTCTAGGACACTTCATATTTGAGGGAGATTAGGCCCTTATGATATGAGCTGTACGTATATTTCCCATGTTTGTCTCCTATCTTTGTTTATGATGTTTGGGTTTTTTTTTTCCCATGAAGACTTATTTTTCAATGTACTTAAACTACTTTTATGGCTTCTGGCTTTTTGAGTCATAATTAGAAAGGTCCTTTCCACTCCAAATATATGAAGGAATTCTCTCATGTTTTGCTCTAGAAGTTTGTGGCTTCTTAAAGTTTCATAACCAATACCTTCTCTCTTTCTGATATTTTTTTCTCTGTAAATCTCTTGATCTTTCTGTCCAGCTGCCCAAATATCCTTTATCTTGCAAGTCTACTGACTTCACCAGGATATGTTGAAGTGTTGATCCTTTGGGGTCAGTTGTCCCTGGCACGTGTTGTACTCTTTCATGGGTAGATTCGAATCTTCTCTTATTTTGTTAATAATTTATTTGGTGGTATAATTTTTTTCACAGTTTTTAAATTGGGTTGTCTGTCTTCTTATTTTGGGGTGGTAAGAGTTCTTTATATATGCCAGATACAAGTGTTTTATCAGATACATGATTTGCAAATAGTCTGTGGCTCATCTTTTCATTTTCTTAATGGTGTCTTTGAAGTGCGAACATTTTAAATTTAGATGAAATACAACTTTTTTTTCTTTTATGGTGTCATATCTAAGATCTCTTTGCCTAACCCAAGGTCATGAATATTTTTCTCCTATCTTCAAAAAGTTTTACAGTTTTAGTTCTTATATTTAGTTGTATGATCCATTTTGAATTAATTTGCATGCGACTAGTTCAATTTTTCAAGCACCATTTGTTTAAAAGACTATCTCTTTCCCATGTGGGTTTTCTTAAATTGCATTTTTAAATATTCTGTGCCATGGTATAGGTTTTCTACTTTAGGGGCCCCATTTTTGGGCTTAACAATTTTCCTTGGTCTTCTTTATCCATCAGCTTTTCCCTGATCCTTTGTGACTCTCTATTTCCATTTTATTTTGGTCACTTCTCTTATTTCTGTCCTTATTTCTATGCCTCTCCCTGAGTTGTCTGCAGGGTCTAATCTCCCTTGGGCTTCTTTTTGTGTTGTCTTCCTTTCTAGGGTGTTTTTGGTTTTGCTTCTACTTTTTTTCTGTGTTTTGCCAGCTCACATTTCCTCATCTGTACCCAGAGTTCGTTCTGGGAGAGTATTTTTGCTGGCCCTTTCCGCACTCTGCTCCCATCAAGCTGTGCTCCCAGCTGTCTGCCTTGCTCCAAGCTTCCCCGCAGGTGACCTCTGTTACACTTCACCCCTTCCTGCTTCAGCTCTGGACGGCAATCGTAGTTGCTTTTGGCAGTCCTTATGTGTATTTTGAGTCTACAGATTATATCTGTCTCCTTGTTTTGCTGAAAATGGAGTGTGCCAGCCAAGAGTAAAAGAAGAAAATTGCCATCTTGTATCCGCACGTTCATATCTGAGAACCCCAGTCCTGGATCTCTGCTTATTTATCATTCTAATGACTCACTCAGTACCAGAGCCTGAAACTGGTGTCTTCCAACGATTCTAGAAAATCATAAGATATTTTCACTTCATGGGGCGCCTGGGTGGCTCAGTCGGTGAAGCAACTGCCTTCAGCTCAGGTCATGATCCCAGGGTCCTGGGATCAAGTCCCACATCGGGCTCTCCACTCAGAGGTGAGTCTGCTTCTCCCTCTCCCTCTGTGATCTCTCTCGCTTTCACTGTCAAATAAATAAATAAAATCTTTTAAAAAAAAGATATTTTCACTTCGACAATTATTTCTTCCCCTTGTCTCTTATGGCTCCTCTTCAAACTCACTCTATCCTCTGTGGGACTCCTCATTCTGTTCTTCATATTTTTAAATCTCTCGTCCATATTTGTCATCTCTCTGAGCTGTATTCTGCATAATTTCTTCTAGATCTTCTTGGAAGGGCCTTAGGTAACCACTCTGAAAATTTTTGGCAGCTCCTTATCCCTATTCCCTGCTTCATTCCTTTCCGTAGTATTTTCCACCATTTGACACACGGTATTTTAAGTATCTTGTCTCCACTATCTTTTTTCATTCTTAAGTAAACTTTTTTTTTTACGGTTTTATTTATTTGAGAGAGAGAGCAAGCGTGCACACACGCGCGTGCGCATGAGTGGGGGAGGGGCAGAGGGAGAAGGACAAGCAGATTCCCCGCTGAGTAGTAAGCCCATGCTTGGCTCGATCCCAGGACCCCGAGATCATGACCTGAGCTGAAGGCAGATGCTTAACTGACTGAGCCACCCAGGCCCCCCTGTACTTTTTTTTTTTTTTAAGATTTTACTTATTTGCCAGAGAGAGAGAGCACAAGCAGAGGGAGTGGCAGGCAGAGGAAGAGGGAGAAGCAGACTCCCTGCTGAGCAGGGAGCCTGATGTGGGGCTTGATCCCAGGACCCTGGGATCATGACCTGAGCCGAAGGCAGACGCTTAATGACTGAGCCACCCAGGTGCCCCGTGTCTGGCTTCTTTTTGCCTACCATTTCGTGAAATGGAAACACAAACCTAAATGTTGTTGGGCATGGCTCTAGCTCATTCTCGTTGCTGTATAGTATTCCACTGGGCAAATATACCATAATTTATTTTTCCCTTCTACTACTGAGGGAGATTTTGGTGGTTTCCAGTTTTGGACTATTACAAATAGTGCTGCCATGAACATTTACTACATGTCTTTGGATAATGTCATGACACCTTTCGGTTGGGTGTGTACCTGGAAACAGAGCTGCGGGGCTAGAGAGTGTTTGTCTTGGTTCTGAGCTGCTCGTTTTCTTGGAACTGAAGGAAACCTTTGGGACTTTAGACTGAAGTTAAAGAAATGCTTCAGAGAGAATTTCTTTGCTTCCTCCAGTTACCTGGGGCACTGCCAACCAAAGACCATTTTAAATTTTCCCCAGACTACACAGGTGATATGAATGCAGAATACAACCTGCATGAGGCCCCATTTGCAGTTATAAATGTTTAGGAGAATTTCCTGCTCTCTCTACCCAGAGCCATGCCAGAGATGGGCTGGTTTCTTCACTGTTGTCTTCTGTGTGGTGGATTATTTCTCATCGATTGAAGGTTTAGGTTTTGGTGTGCCAGCTTCGAATGGCAGATTCATTTGCTAGGGCTGCCCTAACAAAGCACCACAAACTGGGTGGCTTAGAACAACAGAGACTTATTCTCTCACAGCTCTGGAGGCTAGAAGTCCAAAGTCAAGAAGGGTTGGTTCCTTCTTTTTTATTTTATTATTTTTTAAATATTTTAAAGATTTTATCTTTTTATTAACATATAATGTATTATTTGTTTCAAGGGTACAGGTCTGTGATTCACCAGTCTTACACAATTCACAGCGCTCACCAAAGTACCTACCCTCCCCAGTGTCCATCACCCAGCCACCCCATCCCTCCCACCCCCCTCCACTCAAGCAACTCTCAGTTTGTTTCCTGAGATTAAGAGTCTCTTATGGTTTGTCTCCCTCTCTGGTTTCGTTTTGTTTCATTTTTCCCTCCCTTCCCCTATGATCCTCTGTCTTGTTTCTCAAATTCCTCATATCAGTGAGATCATATGATACTTGTCTTTCTCTGATTGACTTATTTCGCTTAGCATAATACCCTCTAGTTCCATCCACATCGTGGCAAATGGCAAGATTTCATTTTTCTGATGGCTGTATAATATTCCATTGTGTATGTACACCACATCTTCTTTATCCATTCATCTGTTGGTGGACATCTAAGCTTTTTTCATAGTTTGGCTATTGTGGACATTGCTGCTATAAACACTGGGGTGCATGTCCCCCTTTGGATCACTGCATTTGTATCTTTGGGGTAAATACCCATTAGTGCAATTGCTGGGTTGTAGGGTAGCTCTATTTTCAACTTTTTGAAGAACCTCCATACTGTTTTCCAGAGTGGCTGCACCAGCTTGCATTCCCACCAATAGCGTAGGAGGGTTCCCCTTTCTCCGCATCCCTGCCAACATCTGTCATTTCCTGACTTGTTAATTTTAGCCATTCTGACCGGTGTGAGGTGTTATCTCATTGAGGTTTTGATTTGTATTTCCCTGATGCCGAGCGATGTTGAGCACTTTTTCATGTGTCTGTTGGCCATTTAGATGTCTTTGCACAAATGTCTGTTCATGTCTCCTGCCCATTTCTTGATTGGATTATTTGTTCTTTGGGTGTAGAGTTTGATAAGTTCTTTATAGATTTTGGATTAAAGATTTTATTCTTAAGCAACCTCTACCCCCAACATGGGGCTCCAACTTACAACCCTGAGATCAAGAGTTGCACGCTCTACCGACTGAGCCAGCCAGGCGCCCCAGGGTTGGTTCCTTCTGATAGGCCTGAGCCTCTTCTCCCAGCTTCTGCTGATTGCCTACAATCTCTGGTGCTCCTTTGCATGTAGACACAGCACTCCACCTCTGCCTCTGTCTTCACGTGGTATGCTGCCTCTGTCCCTGTGTCTTCACATGGCTGTCCTCTCTCTGTATCCCTCTCCTCGTCTTATAGGAACACCTGTATTGTGTTAAGGCTCTAACCTACTCCAGTATGACCTCATCTTGACTAATTACGGTTGTAATGACCCTATTGCCAAATAAGGTCACATTCTGGAGTAGTGGGGTTAGGACTTCAACATAGATTTATAGGGGGCACAGTTCAACCCATAATACACAGGGTCTCCTGTGAGACTGCTCACCGTGGGCAGTGCTAGGCTTTCTCCACTGAGCCCCCTGCCCTGGCCCTTGCCAAAGAGAAGCACAAGTTCTCCAGGATTTGCCAGAAACTTAGCAGGCAAAAGTCAGCTTTGCTTTCGCTTGCCTCGCAGACTTTCTGCTTTTACTTTATTTTGGCTTCTGTGGATTTCTTTCCTTATATCAAGTCAGCACTACAACTCAGAAAAATTTAAAAATGAACTTACATTTCATCTAGCTTCCCCCCTCATGTCAATAAGGAGCATGGCCTGGGAACTTAGTTTGCCAAGCCAATCACCGGTTTGTATCCCTCCTTGCTCTCCTGACACTGCGCGTCTGTCCTGGCAGGCCCTTCATGTTCAATGTCTGCCCACCCCAACCAAACCCTGGGTCTCCCCCTAAGCCTGGAGCCCACTCTTCCTCTGCCTGAGGTGGCACAGCCAGGTGGTCATAATGCAGGCGTCTAGCTCCAAAGCCCCATGCCCTTAGCCTCAGGCAAGATGCCAAGGCAAGGGGCATGCCTTGAGGTAGGGTCTCCCTTCGGAGTGGTACTCCCCACTGCCTGGATTTTCCAGTGTGTAAAATGGGGATTTTGAAAAGCTACGTGACACCCTGAGCACAATGAATGCTCAACAAGGCCAGCCGTGTTCATCAAGGTGCATACGTTCTCACTTGGCCAGCAGCCCACCCTCTGGCGGGAGGGGTCCAATCTGGATTAGTAGCAGATGGTGTCCTTGAGGAATGGAGTAGCCCAGGGAAGTTCCCCTAAGGGGACACAGTAAGAGGACACCTCCCAGAGTCCCTCAGACACCCCCACACGTGTCTGTGTCTCAGGGAACATCTACCATTATGTGCCCTGGTACAACAGCAAGCCAGTCGTGGCCGTGACCTCCCACTGGGAAGATGTCAGCTTCCGCATGAACTGCCTCAACCTCCTGCACTTCACTCGGGACCGCCTGGTGAGTGGTACAGGAGGGTGCAGGGGTGGGGCCGGGCCACCAATGGGAGGCTTGGGGGACTAAATCACAGTCCTAGGGAGCCAGTCACTCAGTTCACTCATGTACTCCACACCAATGAAGACAGAAGCATCAGGCACTGTGCTAGACACTGAAGACCCAAAGCTGAATAAACACAGCGCCTTAGCCTCACCATCTGGGAAGTCGGATATACAAATAGCTACTGCAGGGCACAGGGCTGGAGATACAGTACCCAGAGCCATGGGCGGGCAGCGAGATTGGGGATGGGGGAGGGGAGCTGAAGAGAGGATAATCAGAGGAGGTGTTTGAAAAGGAGGTGACATTTGAGCAGAGTCTTGAAGAATGAGTCTGCTGGGGGCGTGGTGGGGGTGCAGAGAAGGGGGTGCAGGATTGGCAAAGCCATGGTGACATGAAGTTCCAGGAGAGCAAGGGCATGGAGGTGATGTGGAAATAAAGCCAGAGAAACTGGAAGAGGTCAGATCACAAAAGGGCTTATGCATCTGCTAAGGAGGGAAGTCACTGAACATTTTTAGGCAGGAATGCCACATGGTGCCTCCACCTTAGATATGACTTTTTTGCACCTACAGAAGGAAAGCCCTGGGTCAAAACTCTGTACCCCTCACAGTTCTGCCCTATCCTGGCTCCTTCCTGCCACTTATTCTGTTGGGTAGTGGAGAGGGTGTGTGGGGATCCTAACCTTGCAAGGGCATGTAATAGCTTTGGACTGACATCCTCGGGTTACCCCAAAGACCCCCAAGTCCTGACTGACAACATCTCGGGCCAGTCATTCCTGTAACCTCTCCTGGGTGAGCCCCCATGCTCACTTGCTGTTTCTCTCCTGCTGGGCAGAAAGCCAATCTGGACACCCTGAAGTCCATAAGGAATCCAAGGGACCCCGCTCTGCTCCCCCAGTGGGAGAAGCTGCTGAGGGAGCTGGTGGAGGACTGCAAGTAGGGGAGGAGCGTGCTGCCCTGGGGCTGGGGCTGGGGCTGGGGCTGAGCTAGGTCAGGCTCCCACGGGGTGGGGGTGCAGGCCAGCACCTTACAGAACAGCCCCCAACCCCCACCTCCTCAAGAAAGGAGCTCCGCTCAAATCTCTCCCCAGCTCGAAGCCCAAACCACAGAGCTGCTTCCCCTCCCCTGTTCAGGCCCTCCAGAAACTGGCGCTGACCTCCCCGCCTAGCTTCGTCCCAGCTGTCCCTATACCCACGCCTGATGCTCCCACCAAACCAAACCTCTCCCTGTCATCCTGACAAGCCCCGCACCTCCTGGCCCGCAGCTTTTTCCCTGCTGCTGCTCCTGTCCACAGTGCCCTCCACAGGGCTCTGCCTGTTCTGGAGGATTCATCATCAGGCCTCTCCCAGCCCCATAGCCCCCAGGGTTTGGTTGGCCCCTATCTCAGGGCTCTCACCCACCTCCACAAGGAGCTCCTTGAGCACAGGCCTGGCACACCGCGTGGGGCTGGAAGGGTGGGAGAGGGGGTGCATGAGAACCCAGAGGCCAGGCCAACAGGGGCGGGGCAGGATCTCAAGTCTAGGAAGTGCACATTGGCCTAAGGCAGGGCGGGAGGTCATGTGAGGTGAGGCGGAGAGAGGCCCAGCGCCCTCCTTCCTGATCCTTGGCCACAGACACCCTCTGCCCTGCATGACCCATCAGCCCAGAGCCACCGAGCTGGACAAGAAGAGGTGGAAGCTCCGCAGCCTCCTCCTGCAGGAACTGGCCCAAAAGGCCAAGGAAGTTAAGCCCAGGAACATGGTGGCCACCGTGGAGGACTGGCTGTACCGCCTCGATGCCGTGCTCCCCGAGGTGGATGCTGGTCACACTGGTGGGGGAGGAGGACTTGAAGCCAGCCACGCAGGCCTGACGCCCTCCCGCCTCAACAGCCCCAGATGAGCCTCCCGGACGTGATGATCTGGCTGATGTCCAAGGAGCAGCGGGTGGCCTACGCACAGGTGCCTGCCCACAGCGTCCTGTTCTCCCCAGCAGGGTCTCTGCATTCTGGCAGGTTCTGTGGGAAGACACAGACCCTCATCCTGCAGGTGGGGAAGCCAGGCCACCCCACTCCTCAGGGGAGGAAAGGGCCCAGAAATACCCCAAGGGAGAAACCCTGAACTCTTGGGGCAGCCCCCATGGGTCTCCCTGAGGGCACACCCACTTTGTCTCTCCTGGGCCCTTTAACAGGTGAAATGGGGTTGAAACAGTCTCCAGAGAAAGGCAGGGACAGTGCCCATCATCAGGTGGTTGATGCCAAGTCCACATCCCTCATAAATGTTCCTCAAATTCATTTCTTCCATCATCCTCACACCACACTTGGTCCAGTCCCTTGTCATCTCTCCCCTGAACCAGGATTGAGTGCTTTTCAAATATTTAATGCCTACAAGACCTGGGCGCCAGCCCATCATGTCAGATGCAGGCCATAAATAAGGCTGGTTGACCAGCACCCCCACCCTGGTGACAGCCCCTCCTTTCAGTCTTCCCCCCAACCCAGGAGGCAGGTGGGGGACACTCCCTTGCTCTTAAAGATGTCCTTCATTCCCCAGTGTTTCCCAGAGAATGCCAAACCTCCCTGGCCTGGCCCCAGCCCCTTCTCACTGCAGTAACCTTCTCAGGGCCACACACTCTCAACAGCCAAGGCACCCTGGGCTTCCCCACCCCCAAACCTGCCTGCCCTGGGCCCTTTCCACCACTGTGGAAGGTCCCTCCCATGCCCGCTGAAGTCTTTCTCATCCTGCAAAAACCACTGAGACTTGACTCCTGGCTCTACCACTCAATGATCTGTGTGACCCCAGACCAACCCTTGACCACGTCCAGGCCTCAGTCTGCTCTCTGTAAAATGGGTCTGGTGAAAATGATGTGCACCCCCCTACCCATGTGAGGATCAGAGCGTATCCTGCACATTTGGCACTTACCTTGTCAATGTCACCACCATCACCACGTCTCTTTGGAGGCTTCCCAGGCTCCCTGGGTGGCACCGCCCCTCTCCCCACAAACCCCACCAGCCTCTGTTATGCATGGGATCACAGGTATACCATTTGCATATTAACTCCCTCCGGAAAGCAGGAACTCTGCATCGTTCACTTTAAGCCCCCCAGCACCCAGGGCTCAGTGTAAAGGAGCAGGTGTATGTGCCCCTCCCTCACCCACGCCCCTGCCCCCCGGGGGGGACGTGCACCCCTGTGGGTTTGCCCTGCCTCTGGTTTAGTACCCAGAGGGTGAAGGACAGAAGGACACGCCGCCGGCCCACCTCCGGGTCTGCATGTGGCTCGGCAATGTCACGGACAGCAAGGATCTGCAGCTGCTGCGCCAGGGCGAGGTTGTCGTTTACGCGGAGACGGTGAGCAGCTCCCGGGGGGCAGCAGGGGGAAGGCCGGGCTGCCAGAGCCCAGCACCAAAGGTGGAGGAGACCGTTAACCAGCAGAATCTGATGATTATGCAATGGGCTTTGATAAAGAGAGGTGGCAGAGCCTAGAGCAGCCTCAGATGTTAACAAGCCATAGACACATGGTGATAAAAGGGGCAGCTGGGTGATCCTGTAGGGCCAGTCACTCTCTCCCTGATGGAGCTTCACTGGGAGTTTCTCCCAGTTACTTCAGGGCATGTGAGGTGTGGTCTCATCTGTCGCCAACATGGCAGCCTACGACCCCTGCAGACTCCAGCTGGGTCCTCAAGGCCAGTCTGGTGGTTCTGGGGACAGAGGGTCCTGGAACATTCAGAGGAGCAGGAAGTGAGGCATCTTCCCAGAAAACCACAGACGCAGGGCGTGGGTGAGCAGCCAGTCAGAGACTGCTGTAGAACCAGAGGGGGGAAAGATGACCCTTGCTGCCTGGGGGGGGTCGTGGCCCAGGGGAAGGCTCTGAGAGCAGAGGGAAAGAAGTTTGAGAATTTTCAGCTTTTTAATTTACTGAGTCAAAAATAAATTTTTGTGGTTCCAAAGTTGCACATTGTGCATGGATATATCCTAACATGCGTAACCAGCCCCTACGTAGGTCTTGGGGACGTGAGATGAGAGGGGATTTAGGATGAAGTGCAGGCAGCAGGGGCTGCACGTCCAGCAGGGGGATGTGGGGGAAAAGGCTCAGAGGCAGCAAAGATGTGGCAAGTGGTGGAGAGCACTGGGTTCCCCGAGTCAGCAGCGACAAGGCTAAAAGACCGCACCGCAGCACCCCCCCGCCCCCGCCCACAGGCTCTAACACAGGCATCTGCCTGCTCTACCCTTCAATGGCTAAGCACCCTGGGGTAGAGTTGACCTCTGAGCCTCAGTCTCCCCGCCTGTGAAATGGAACTGTGAGGATTACAGGGGACCGTTCACATAAAACCCTAGGCACGGGCCTGGCCTGAGGTGAAGATTTGATGAACGGCATCCTCCTGTCCAAACCGAGTGCCGCTGGGGAGAAGTGCTGCCTGTGATAAGCTCCTGGTCCCTTCTTGCCTGACTAACACACTTCTAAAAGGTCCCTGCAGCCCAGAGTAGGGGGCCCAAGGAGAGGCCCAATGTCCCAGTGTGGTTGGGGGGGGTGGTGCGAGGCACTGACATCTGCCCCTCCCCCAGTACGAGAACCAGGCCAAGTATAAAGACCAGTGGGGACAGCAGGGGCTGTACCGCTGCCCCAACTTCTCGGACGTCATGGGGCACAAGGCTGTCCCCAAGGAGGATTTCCAGGTGCCCCAAGGATGGCACTGGCAGGGGCAGTGGACAGTGGAGCCTCAGAGGAGGTAAGGCTAGGGTGTGGGCCCGGAGCCTGTGTGCCCCTGGACATGCAGCGCTGGGGTGGACTGTTCTTTTCACCCGGGAGAGCCAGTTAGCCGCAGCCCAGGGAGGTGGGCCCTTGGCCACGGTGGCCTGCTCCCAGCGGCTGGGGCGCCCAAGACGAAGGGCCCTGCCCACCACACTGCCCTGGATGCCAAGCCCCACTGCCCAGCCTTGCCCAGAGCAGGTGGGGCTGCCAGGTAGGGGAACACTGGGCCAGCAGAGGACGACCCGGGAGCCTGAAAGTTCGGGGAGATGTGCTGGAAACTTGGGGTCTCACTGCCCCCAGACTCCTCCTGGACGTAGACATCAACAAGAGCCAGGTGCTAGAGGAGGTGTATGAGAACCAGTGTCGAGACATCACGGGGAACTGGGTGCGGGCAGCCATCCCGAACACAGATGTGGTAAGCAGGGGCTAAAGCTGCCTCGGGAGGGGGGGACAAGCAGTGCACGCAGGTGGGTGCCCTGTAAGCTGGGTTGTCCGTGGGAAGAGCACCAGACCAAGGGTTACCATCTGAGCCCTGCCCGCCACACACTGCGCAGGAGGCTGAGTGCGCACTGATGGTGTTAGTACCCTAAGATGGCAGGTAGAGGTACCTTCAAAGAGTGTAAGGAACAACGTACGGGGGCAGTGTTTCCTTCCTAGGCTTCTTCCAAAGGTAGTGCTTACCCAGAAGGAGAGAATCTGGGGCTAGACTAAGCCCACACCGTCTTGAGAGAACTTTCTGTGATGATGGAAATGTTCTGTGTCTGCACTGTCCACCTATCGAGTGCTTGAAATGTACTTGGGAAACTGAGGAACTGAACTTTGGATTTTGTTTCATTTTTTTTTTAAAGATTTTATTTATTTATTTGAGAGAGTGTGCACATGCGCGCGCGCGCGCTAGCGAGAGAGCATGCTGGGGGGGGGAGGACAGAGGGAGAGGGAGAAGCAGACTCCCCACTGAGTAGGGAGGCACCGTGGCCACGGTAGTTGAGTGAAGGTGGCCTCCCAGCGCAGATGCCCCTGGCCTGCCCTGTCTATCCACCCTCAGAACGGAGAGCCCGTGGAGGCCCGGGAGAACGTGAAGTGCCCCCAAGGCTGGCACGTTAAGGAGAACTGGATCGTGGAGCTGAACCACGCGGTGGACAGTGAGGGTCAGTCCTCTGGTCACGGGCTGAGGGAAGGAGGCCCTGGAGCTGCCAGGGACTGGCGCTTCCCACAGCCTCAAAGCAACCAAGCTCTCAGGTGGGATGGGCCCGAATTTCCAGGGGTCGCCCAGCCTCTGGACAGTGGGGTCTCCACCCTTTCTATAGACATGGGCCCCAGTTTTCAGACCGGGCAGGTTGTAAGTGCCTCCTGAGCACTTTCTAGAAAGGGGAAAATGGTCACGGAGCCTGGGTTCCCCTGAGGTAGTAGCTCCAGGGAAGGAGTGATGGGCTGGAAGTCCGAAGACCTGGGCTCAAGACGTTGAGTCGGCTACATATGGGCTGCGTGACCTTGTGTGGGTCACAGGACGTCTCTGAGCCCTGCCTTCCTCACGTGTAAGACGGGTGGTTGGGCCCAAGCCACCCTCGTGAGCACACCATCCTTTCCACAACTCAGGGCCTGAGACACCTGGACATGAGGGAAAGCATTTCCCCTTTAGCCTGCCTTCTGGGGCCCATCTCTCAGGCCTGTCCACACCTCCCAGCCCATGGGCACCTGGGCACCCAGGCACCCACAGGCCGTGGCCCTGCCTCTGCAGGCTGGGAGTATGGAGTGGGGATCAAGCCGTTGGGCCAACCCCGGGTCTGGAACTCGGTGGAGAAGACCTACTACTCGTGCCGCCGGCGGCGCTGGGTGCGTTTGCGCTGCCGGAACCATGGGAAGCTGAGCCTGGAGCAGGAGACTCTCTCCTTCCTGCAGCTGGTGAGAGGACTGCCTGGGTGGGTACCCCCACCCCCACCCCGTGCCATGGTGGGAGGGTGACATTCTGCTCCCCTCCCCGCAGCACCGCCCCAGCCCAGCCAAGGAGGAGGAGGGCTGGGAGTATGGTACCTTCGGCTCCAAGTTCCACCTGAACCCTCAGCCGCAGAGCCGGTTCCGCCGCCGCTGCTGGCACCGCAGGATGGTCCTGAACAAGGACAAGGGCATTGCACCCATATTCCTCCTGGAGGGATCCTTGGTAAAGCCTCCGTGGTCTAGGTGACTCCTCCTTGCAACCCCACCTCCCAGAGCCGGGGCCCAGCTGCGGTGTGGCAGACAGCAGGAGACACCCCTGGTTGGGGCACTGATGGCTGAGGGGTGGGGGAGGGTGTGCCCTAGAGCCACACCCTCAGCCTGTAAGGCAAGGGTGACCTGGGCCTGCACTAGAGGAGACAAGAAAAGCACCCAAGAGCCTCAGGGAGAATGTCCTGGGCACAGGGTATGGATCTGAAAGAGCAGGCTAGGAAGGAAGAGAATAAGAGGCTAACACAGGCTCCAGACCAAACAATCAGGAGCTCCTGGAGGCCTGCCCCAGAGGAGACCCAGCTACATGACCTACCCTTCATCTACTGCATCTTCAACAGTAAGCTTTGAGAGTCTGCTTGGTGGCCCCAGAGACCCTGCATCTGAGGGCAGGCTGTGGGGAGGGGCCGGTGTCGGGATCCTGGGGGCAACTGATGGACGAGGCTCCTCTCTTACCCAGAGCCCCACTACTACCAGCTTTTCTGCTACATCTACCAAGCCCGGAACCTAATGTCCAACCAGATCCAGACATTCCGGGGTAGGCAACAGGTACCCCTTTCTGCCCAAGCCTCTGGGGTCCCCTGATGTGGCCACCCAGCAGCATAAAGAATATGACAAGGAAGGGGGTGACAAGCCTGCAGACCCCTCTCCCCAGCACCTCAGGGCCCTAGCTTGGGGAAAAGATAAAATCAAGGAGTATGAGGTGGGGCTGTTCTTGAGATGTGTGCCCAACGCTGTGGAATCGAGAAGGGGGAGTTGGGGAGGCTTCACCCTGGCGGTGAAGAGGGAAGAGTTTTCTGGCAGGGTACTGATGAGACAGGAAGACAAAAGAAAGGGTGACACACACTGGGACCGCCTGCCCCTTGTGTCAGAAGATGAGAGGTGTGGAGGAGGGCCCGTGAAGGTTTCAGGAGAGTCGTGTGCTCCTTATGGGTAGCCCTGTTCATAAGGAGGAGGTGGCCAGATGAGGCTCTGAGCAAGGGCAGCAGGTGTCTGCCGGGAGCTGTGTCCACTGGGCGTCAGTGTCCACATTGAGAAGGCCACATGATGTCCCCTGGCGCCACAGCCACTCACTGATGCTGTGGAAGGGCAGGCACGTGTAGCTGCTCCTCAGAACTCCTCCAGAGAAGCCACGGGGCCTCCACCCCTGGGACCCCCAGACCTCAACTAGGTGGTGTCAGAGAGATGTGGATGGAACCAATGGTCCCGTGGCCATTGGCTCTGCAGCTTGCACTGAGGTGGCCTTCTGGGCAGTGGCTGTGGTTGCCCAGCCTGGGCTTGCCTGGATCTCTGGTCCAGTGGTTGGTGGCAGCTGCCGGGGGAAGCACCTTGCTTGACAGCTCAGTGGCAGGACCCTCTCCTCTCCTTCTGCCCACCCCCCAGTGCCCTTCATCCGGTTGGTCTTCTTGAACCATAGCCAGTGCACCCAACCCCTGAAGAGCTCTGCGGCCCCCACGTGGGCCCAGACGCTCATTTTCCAGCACCTTCTTCTGTACGAGAACCCCGAAGACACCAAAGCAAGCCCACCACTCGTGGTGTTGGAACTGTGGCAGCAGGACTCCCAGGTACAGTGGGCTGGAGCGGGCAGAGGGGCTGAGTTTTTATTTTAGAGGAGAATATACCACAAGTGCTCCAGTGGGGCCTGATTCACAGAGAGCATCATGTCGACATAAATGCCAGCCTGTATCTGAGAGTCGTCAGCAGCCCGGGGGCGGGGCCAGGACCCTGCCAGCTTGGCCTCTGTGTCTGGTGAACTTCCCCTTCCCTGCAGGGAAAGGAGAGCTTGTGGGCCCAGAGCATGTGGTCCCCGGTGGTCTGGCTGGATGTCCAAAAACGGACCCTGCCCCCTCTGAGGTGGTACCCCCTTGTAAAACTGCTAGGGGAGAAAGATGGCGAGATCCTGGCGTCCTGTGAGCTGATCCTCGAGACTGAGGTACCAGGAGAGAGGGCCCGGCTGGGGGTGGGGGGCGCCCTGCCCCACTCCCCTGCCTCAAGTTCCCACCAGCAGCAGTCCCCAGCCCCACCCCCTCAGGGAAGGCCTGGGGCCCGGGAGCCAGCACACTGAGCTTGGGGATACCGGACTGCCCAAGCTCTCCCTAACCGCCCTGCGTGCTGCCGCCCACGGGGCTCCAGAGCCGCCTCCCTGGAGCCCTGCTAGGGACTTGATTTGGGGTTGGGCAGTAGGAGGACAAGCCCACTAGGGCTTTACGCTCCCTGCTGACCCACCTCGCCCCTTCCCTTCAGAGGGTCAAAGACAGGCCGCCAATCTTAAGTGTTCCGTGGAAGAATGGAGTCTACACGCTCCCCAAGAGCATCCAGCCCACGCTAAAGAAAATGGCTGTGGAGGTGATGATGGTGGGGGGCGGGGAGGGCGGGCACCCTCCAGAGCAGTCGGGCGCCGCAGGGCTCTCTCTGCAGACTCTCCTTGGGCCCTCCTGACGACCTGATCCAAAGCTCAGACCCCAGGAAGATAATGTCTGAGAGATGGAGGGAGACAGGAGAGACGTAAAGAGCAGAAGCTCTCATAGAGTAACTGTCTTAAATGCAGATCTCCGTGGTGGGTCGTAGACCAAGGGCTTCAGTGTTCGCTGTTTCACTTGAGCCCCTCGCTGCCCCTCTGCAGTGGGGGCCATTTTTCAGATGAGAAAACTGAGACTCTGAGAGACCAGCTAGCCGAGGCACCGTGACACAGGGAAAGTGGCAGAGCCAGAATCTGGACCCGGCCCTGCCTAACTCCAAATGCCAGGATGTCCCTTACCTATCTTTTGACTGTAGGCTGGAGGTCCCCACATTGAATCTTTGTGCTCTGCCACAAATCTGGCAAAGAGCAAAAGACGGTCAGGTCCTCCTGGCTCTGGAGATGCCCCCTAAGATCAGGTCACCCCACTCTGGTCCCCCAAACAGGCCTCCGTGAGTAAGAGCATGGACATTTCCTGGGGTGCCCAGTGTCCATCTGTTGAGAGCACCGAATGACCACGGAGTTCTATGGGATCCAAGTCAGCAATGAACTAGATAGCAACAGGGATGCCCAAGAAATCTGGGGCACCCCCGACTTCTGTGGGCCTTCGAGGCAGTCAGCCTCAGGAACTCCCTCCTGAAGACCGCAGGCCAGACAAAGCAGCAGGGGAGGAAGGGCAATACCTCAGGGGCCCTGGAGGCCAGTGAAGGATATTCACAGTAGCCAGAGGGCACTCTCTCATGGAGGCCTTGGGGGACAAGCACTGATTCCCTCACGGGACACGAGACCTGTGCTAGCCTTCAGCCTCTGACTTCATCCAGCTCCTTCCCTGGGCCTGGATGCTCCCTGATACACCATCACTCCCAGGACAGCCCCCTCACTCTGGCCAGCACCCCACTACAGAGGCCCCAGCTGCCCCTTGCCCTACCCCTCTGTTCTGGCAGATTCTGGTCTGGGGCCTTCGGAACATGAAGCAGGTGCGTTCCCCCCAGCTCCTGGTAGAATGCTGGGAAGAGTCCCTGCAGACAGAGCCCATCAAGGACTTCCAGACCAACCCTAACTTCGCCCAGTCAGTCCTCTTCCTCACACTGGTAAGGCAGCCAAGGGCAGAGCAGGGGCTGGGGCAGCCCTTTCCTCCCGTGAGGCCTCATGCTCTGCCTCTCTCTCCTTGGGGCTGCAGTTCATGCCTATGGAGGAGGCCTACGCGCCAGCCCTCACGTTGAAGGTGGTGGACAATCAGGACTTCGGCCAGCAAACCGTGGTGGGTCAGGCCAACATCCGCTCCCTACAACCCTACTTCTGTGACCCCTGGGCTAAGGACTACATGCCTCCACAGCTTCCAAGTACGGCCCTTTCTCCCTGCCCTTCCCCAGGCCTCACCTTCATGCTGGCACTGGGAGCGGGGGTGGCCCTGGCTGCCCTACGGGCAGGTAGCCCTCCTCCTCTCTCTTCTCCCTCTCCTGAGCTTCATGATTGCTCTTTGTCCACACAGTGCTGTCTGTGAACAAGTACCAGAAGGTGAGTAAAGGGCTCGGGGTCTCTACCTTCTCCCATGCCATTTACAGGAGACAACCCTTATCCCTGAGGAAGGGTGGAGATGAAGCAGAGTTCTGATGTGTGGGCTCCCGGTGCACACGAGAACTCTAAGGCCATGATTCTCCACCCGGACTGCCCACTGGAACCATCTGAGAGTTTAAAGAAATCCTGATGGCCAGGCCACTGACCAATCCTATCGGGATTGCAAGGGAATCAGCAGTATTTCCAAGCCCCCACCCCTCTCTGGTGATTCTAGTGTTTCCAAGGTTCAGAACTACTCCTTGAGAGCAGCACTTGTCCAACTGGAATGCCCAGGAATCCTGGGGACAGCTTGAGCAAAAGCAGGTTCTGATTGGGGTGGGGCCTGAGGTTCCGCATTTCTGGGCCCTTCCAGAGTTCCTCTGTAGCTGTGTGCAAGGAGGGTAAGAAGTAAGTTTAGCCTCCTTCTGGTTCCTAATCCCATGTGTGCCGATCCCTGAATTGAAAGGGCTCTGTGAAGAGCAAGGGAACCAGGAAAGGAAGCCCTGCCCTCCATCCCTTTCTCCTGGGGGTTCAGAGATGGTGAGCAGGCTAGGTCAGCACATCGCGCCTCACCCTATTCTCCTGCTTTCATTTTTCAGTTCCTAGATTACCTCTATGAAAAGTTCTGGTCCAATCCCAGCAAAGCCCAGGTGATGTAGGCTCAGCCCTAGGGGAATAAGGAACAACTCCGGGCAGCTCAGGGAAGTGGCGGCGGGCGGGGCTCTGCTGTGCCTTCTCCCCGAGGGCCAGAATGACAAAATGACCTTCCCTGCCAGGATGAATACGAGCATGAAGTGGACTGGTGGAGCCAGCTGTTCTGGGCCACGGGAGATGCTAAGTCCCCGCAGTACAAGTACAAAGACTACCATACCCTGAAGGTTTGGAGGCTTCTAGGAGAGGAGATTGCTAAGAAACACAGAATAAAATCTGCTGGGGGAGACTAGCAGACCTCGCCCTGACGCCTCTACAAGCGACTGGGGTGGGGGGTGGGGGGTAGTTTCCTCCTCATCTCCCCAAGACTCCAGGCCACACCTCCAGCAGACATGCCCTCTGGGAACCAGGGCTGCCCCATCTGCGGCAAGCAGTGCTGACCCTGGGGCCACTGACCAGGCAGACACTGCAAAACAAGATCTGGGAACTGGTGGTCCCTCAACCCCCTGACGGCAGGAACGGTCCCTCCCTCTGGCTGAGCCCATGCCTGCTTTCCCCACCGGCCTGGGCCCCACACACCCCCCTGCAGGTGTATGACTGTGAGCTGGAGGCTGTGCCTGCCTTTGAAGGCCTCCAGGACTTCTGCCAGACCTTCAAACTCTACCAGGAAGAGCCCAAGCTGGACAGCCCTGTGGTAGGGGAGTTCAAGGTGCGTGTTCACCCCTGTGGAGCTGCCCCCGTCTCCCGTGCCCCTTCTGTCCCCGGAAGACTCTCATAAAAGCCCTGGCTCTCTACGCTCATGGTGGGGGGATGGGGTAGGGAGGGCTTGAAAACCAGTGTGGGGAGCAGGGGACCAGAGGCTGACTGATGCAGGGGTTCAGAGTGACCTCCCCCCTTACACGGGATGGGCAGGGGCCTTCTCACTCCAGCTCAGACCTACGCTGGTCTCCCAAGGCACAAGAACCTTAGAGAACACGTTCCAACCTGAAGGGATGGACGGGGGTGGAATGAGAGTCTGCATCAGCAGAAACTGGAAACTCACCTAACCACCACAGTTGTTTGCCCAACATCCCTCCTAAACCTGCTGTCTCCGCAGAGCATCTCTGCTGCACCCATCTCTCCCATCCTCAGTGCAGGCCACTCTCTCCTGAGCTTGGCCCAGGGGCACCTCCTGCAGGCCTGGGCCTGCGCTGCCAACATCTTCCCTCTCCAACACACACACAGGGCCTTTTCCGCGTCTACCCCTTTCCTGAGGATCCAAAAGCCCCCAAGCCCCCCCGCCAGTTCTTGGTTTGGCGCGAGAAAGAGGACTTCCCCCAGGAGTGCTTGGTTCGCGTGTACATGGTCCGAGCCATCAACCTGCAGCCCCAAGATCCCAACGGCCTGGTAATGAGCAGCCCCAACCCTGTGGTGTTCGTCTCTGCGCCCGCCCAGCCCAGGTGCCTCCCACAACTCACATCAAACCCCAGGGTCCTGGAGCTCCCTCAGGCTATGGATACCCAGCCAGATATCCAGACGGCCACCTCCCCACAGGCTCCCTCTGCTGCCAGGGGCTCATTTCCGCCCCCTCCCCCATCCTCCCCAACCAACCTGGACTGACTCTCCATTTCCTGTCACCTCTTCCTATGACTGAACCCCAGTGTGACCCTTATGTGATCCTGAAACTGGGACAGACAAAGATGGGCAACCGGGACAAGTACCAGCCCAACACTCTGAATCCCATCTTCGGCATGTGAGCTGCCCCAACTTTACCCAATCCCATTTCACCACACCCTCCCACGCTGTGCTAGGAGTAAGCTCCAAAAAGCGAAGACTTCTTCCATTTCTTTCTAACCTCTGAGTTCCTAGCATGGGGTCTCACACACTCTCGGGGCTTGACAGACGGAAGGGTGGTCAGTTCTACCCTCCCTCTCAAACGCTCCGCCTGGGAAAGGAGTTCAGGGTCCCACAAGCCAGGCCTGTCAAAAGTTATTTCTAGCCAACCCTGGGGGATAGTTCTTAGCAGGTGACAGCCACTCCAGGCCCTGCTCTCCATATTCACCGTGACCAAACAAGGGGCTGAGAAGCTGGACAGGGAGGCCTGCGGACAGCACGGTCTGCAGACTCTGCAGTCTCCAACACCCTCACCCCCAGTATGTTTGAACTGAGCTGCACCATCCCCCTGGAGAAGGACCTAGAGATCCAGCTATATGACTTTGACCTGTTCTCACCTGATGATAAGATTGGAACCACAGTCATTGACCTCGAAAACCGACTCCTGTCTGGCTTTGGAGCCCGTTGTGGGCTCTCCAAATCCTACTGCCAGTGAGTGGACCTGAGGCCGGGCAAGAGAGTAGGGGAGGGGTGGCGGAGGGAGGCCCCAGCTCCCTTGGGGGGAGACTTGCATCCGGGCTGGGGAACCAGGGCCCGAACCTGGCTCCACTCATGCCTCCACCACTGCTCATCCTGCAGCTCAAAGCAGAATGTTCTCTAGGATGCAAACCTTCTCACATTTTCCTCTCCCTTAATTCCACAGCGCAGGGCCCTTTAGGTGGCGGGATCAGATGACCCCAAGCTTCCTCTTGGAACGCCATGCCAAACAGAGAGGGCTGCCTCCACCTCTGTTCAGTCCTGAAGAGGACGCTGTTTTTTACAACGGGAAAAAATTCAAACTGCAAAGCTTTGGTGAGAAGTACAGCACCCTGCCGGAAGGCACAGATCCAGGCCTCTGAAACCAGAGGGCACCTGTCCCATTTTGTCCTTTCCTCCTATAGAGGGCAACCATGTCCACTGTCCAGGCTGGAGGGAGGGGTGGGGAGGGCACCTGCCTGGGAGTTGGGAAGGCTAATGACATTGTGATTGCCTCCTTCCACCTCCTTCCATCTAGAGCCCATGCCCCCTCCTGTTCATTATTTGGGACCTAAGAAAGAACGCCTTGCACTGTACCTCCTGCACACCCAGGGGCTGGTACCTGAGCATGTGGAGACCCGCACTCTGTACAGCAACAGCCAGCCAGGCATCGACCAGGTAGAAGACCGGAGGGGCTGGGGCGGGAGACAAGGGAGCCCAGCCATCCAGGACACAGCCCGTGACAGAGAGGGGACGAGGAGGCCACGCATTCACACATGTACATGCATGCACAGAAGCCCAGCATGTTCTGCACATGTTCAAAGTGGGAAGTTCTAACGATGCCTCCTAGAATGGAGAAATTCAGAGCTGGAAAAGCCATCGACAAGAAACCTGGGCTATGCATCAGTTGGTGGAAGCGCTAAGGCATCCTACCAGCCAGCGCCAATGCTGCCTTCCTCTTTCCTGAGGGAGGCCGGGGAGGTAGCACCTGGGGTCAGATGTGCAGACATTACAACCCTGGTTGGCCTGTTAATTGCAGGCTGTGTTTTCTCCATGGCAAGGAACCCCAAACAGAAGGAATAAAAATCCCCACAGGCACCCTAATTATCTACCCTCCAGCCACCAGAAGGGCTCGTCTCATTCTCCAAACTTCTCAAGCTGATACCACATTCCAGACAGTTCTCTGCTGAGCACTTTCTAAACCATTCTCATTAAACCTGTTTTCTTAAATGGGGTCAACTTCAAAAGGATAAAATGAGGTCAGACGGTTTGAAAGAATATTTTTGTCTACCTTCCAATGTTGGTAGTTCTACTCTTTTATTCTTTTATTTTTTATTTATTTTTTTATTTGCTTTTTCTTTTCTTTTTTTGTCTTCCTTTTTCTCACCATTTTCATCCCTCCTTTCTTATACCTCTGCGCTTGGTGCACAGCCTAATATCCTTAGGATAGGCTTCCACAACATACAGCGCCCTAGACATTTGGACTGGTCACCTAGTTCGCTCTTACTCGGGGCCACTAAGCTGGCTAAGAAGTGAAGCCCCAACCCTACTGTGGAGCTCTGTCCAGAGAGGCAGTCTAGCATGGCCTGCTAAAGGGTATTCACCCTCCAGACCCCAGTCACAAGTCATATCCCAGTGCCATGGCCATCAGTCTTGAAGCCATCATACACAGCCCACCTTACCCTGCACCCTTCTTCTAGCCAATACGAGAAAAAAGGGAAGCTGGTGGGTGGTTGCCAGACTTCCTGTCTGAAGTCCACTCCACCTCACCGATACCTCCTTACCCCACCCTCCAGTGAGGCTGGGGCGGGGGGTGGCCCGGACCCCGCCTCAACAGATCTCAGAACCTGGGTCCAGGCTCCCAGGCCAGCATGCTGAGAACAGAGGTTGGCAACTCCCAGCCGGCCAACCATTTCCACTCTAGGGAAAGGTGCAAATGTGGGTGGACATCTTCCCCAAGAAGCTTGGGCCTCCTGGCCCCCCAGTCAACATCAAGCCCAGAAAGCCTAAAAGGTAAGTGACCCACCACATCCATCACTGCACTTTCCCAGGCGCAGGCCATGGGTGTGCTCACACACTAGGGTGCAGCAATTCTTTCCCTCTCCTGGGAATCCTGGGAGCTTCCTTCCCCTGCATTCCCCCAAATTCAGCATGCCTCGTGTGGGCACGCCAGGGCAGCCCCCCAGCCCCCTCTTCCTGCACCACGGCTGCAACTGGGGAGCTGCTCCTCAGCAAAGCCTCAGAGTCCACTGGCTGCAGGTATGAGCTGCGCTGCATTATCTGGAAGACTGCCCAAGTGGACCTAAAGAGAAGTTTAGCTGCCGGGATGAGCGACATCTATGTCAAAGGGTGAGAAAGAGGGCAGGGCTCCGGCGGCATTCCCTCAGAGTTCCCCCGTCGTACCCTCCCTGTGCCCCAGGCCCCCAGTCCTGGGGCGACATCTCTTCACCCCTACCTGTGCCTGGTGGTCTGCCGGGGAGCCCTTCCCACAGGGCTCCAGCTCGGGGATGGGGACCATACACATGAAGCCCAGGTGAAAGGCCTTTGGCCCCAGGTGGTTAGTCGGGCTCGAGAAGGACATGCAGAAGACGGATATCCACTACCACTCACTGACTGGGGAGAGCAACTTCAACTGGCGGTTCATCTTCACCATGGATTACCTGGCAGCCGAGCATATGTGTGTCCAGAGCCAGAAGGTAACAGGCCTTTGGGGGCGGGGGGTTGTGCTCCCCCCGCCACCTCGAACCACAAGCTGCCCCAGAACCCTTGGAATGCGGCCTCAGGAAGAAACCTTCTTCCTTGACAGTCCATCAGTGCTGGGTGGTGGGCTACTAAGGCGGCCGAGGGAAATCTCAAAGGAGACAGGCCAGTCATACGGTCTTCTGTCATCCTCCAGGACTACATATGGAGCCTGGACCCCACAGTGATGAAGTTCCCAGCCCGGCTCATCATCCAGATCTGGGACAATAACATTTTCTCCATGGATGACTTCCTAGGTGAGATCTGCCACAGGGCCCACGACCACAGGACAGGGAGCTCCTTCTTGCTGACGCCATTTCTTTGGGCTCAGGGGTCCTGGAGCTGGATTTGTTTGACATGCCCCTCCCGGCCCGGCACGCCAACCTATGCTCCATCAGGATGATGGATACTGACTCCAAGTGGCCCTACTTCCTCCAGTATAAGCACTTCTCCCTTTTTAAGAAGAAGACCGTAACGGGCTGGTGGCCTTCCCAGGTCCTCGATGGTGGCAAATGGCGCATGTCGGTAGGAGCTGGGGAGGGTGTCTATTGCATAGGAATGCTATGCCACATAACTTGGCTCTAACAGACTTCGGGGGACCTTAGCTAAATCCCTTTTCCTTTCTGGACCCTGGGAAACTGTTCTCGCACCTGTTGTAATGAACTCAGCCTCCCACCGCCTATGGTGTTTCTAGGGTAAGGTGAAGATGACGCTGGAGATTCTGTCAGAGAAGGAAGCCTTAATCAAGCCAGCAGGGCAAGGCCAATCAGAACCCAACCAATACCCTACACTTCATCCTCCCCTGTAAGAGTCCTGCGGGACAAAGGCCCCAAATCTTTCCTCCTCATTCACGAAGCTGAGCTACCAGGCCCAGCAATTTGTATAGGGTGGTGAGCGGTGGGCCTACAAGTGGCGAGGGGTCATTACTTCCCAGCACCCCACCTCAGTGCTCAGTTACAAGGAGGAGAGAACGGCCTGGGTGAAGGGGGGGCAGGGGCAGGATACACAAGCAAGCAGAAGTTGCTTTTTAAAAAAAGAAAGCTCTTTGCTGCGGATTACTTGACCTGAAGGTTCCCTCTGCCCTCCATCCTCTGACGAGATATCTCCTCTGCTCATGGACAGACGCCCCAACACCTTGTTCATGTTGCGGTCACCTGTGACAATCTTCTGCCGCGTTGTCTGGAAACGCTACCACTTCAAAATCATAATCAGTGTAATCGTATTTATTATAGCACTCATGCTGTTCAACTTTATCTATTCGGCACCGGTGAGTGACAACCTTGGGGACAGGGACAAAGGCACTAGTTGCTCTTGGGATGACTCTGAAGAGACAGCGTCAAGCCGCTACCTCAGGCTAACTGTTGCCTATTCTCTCTAGAACTACTTGGCCATGAGCTGGATCAAACCTAAACTTCGGCTGAATGCTCCCATCAAAATATCCGCCAATGTCATGAATCCCCCAACCAGCAGCAGTCCTCACTCTTCCAACCTCACCAGCCAGCATCAGAACCTAAATTCTACAATAGAACATGAGTTGAAACTCCTCCAGGAACCTATGAATCGCCTGCAAGACATTTTCCCAGAACTTCCAGCCCCACAAGACTAATTGGTCCACGTCTGCCTGGCTTTTCTCCGGCCCATCATCAGCCCTACCCTTGCGCTTCCTAATAGTTCTCATTTCTATCTTCTAGGACATAGGCAGGGGGGCTTCGGGGACATATGCAATGAGGGGCATGTTCTGTTCAGAAACCACTTCCAACAAGGACAGAGCTGTTGTCATTTTCCCACTGAAGTAAACAAATTTTGTCACAGAGAGCCACCTTGTAATTTGGGGGGGTTAAAGAAACCATGAAAGCCAAGACTCACAAGGACAGGAAACGACGTCGTCTTTATACACCACCTCTAGTCTTCAGGGTCTCTTCCTCTCTAAGAGGGTCTGAAGTCAGAGAAACCAAGGGAAAGGGGGGGTTGTGAGGAGAGAAATGGCTCATGTGGGGGTAAGCAGCTTGCCAAGGCCGCTGTTCTCACCTCTACTGTGCATGTACAAAAGAGCCTCAAACACAGACCAGACCTCTCCCTCCTCAAGAGCACGCCTGGGATTACAGGGCCCAGAACAGTATTTGGTCCCATTCACAATGGAAAATACTTGTTTCTAAGAACAAAAAGCAAGAGCTAGGGCAGGACCTACCACGCTCAGTTAGACAGTTTCCTTGCATCACACATTTCTCAAAGGCTGGCCCCATGCCGGGTGGGGACTGCACTTCATGTCTTCCCCGTCCTCTTTCCGAAAGCCACAAGGAGCCCGGGAGCTGGAATCACACAAAACTCATAAATTCAATCATCACACACACATACCCTCCCCCACGATGAGACCCCTTCCTCCTGCACCACTGCCTGGACCATCTCAAGAGCCCACCGAGGTCCTCCCCACACAGGGGTCTAGCCAATCCCCCCTGCGCTCAAAAAAGACAAAACAGCCATTTGCTTTGTCAGTTCTAAGTGGTGCTAAGGCCAAGCTCCAGGTCATGGCTTGTGCTCTGGTACCCTGGAGCTGCTCTGCTCTTGTGCGGAAGGTCTTAGGAGGAGCCCACTTTACTCTCACCTGCAGGAGAGCACTACAGCATATGATGCTCACTGAAGCACATAGGAGGGACAGAAGAAAGCCCAACACGACAGAAACCTCTACCCAGCCAAGGTGACCCTTCCTTCCGGGCTGAGCGGAGGGCTTTCCCAACTGAGAAGAAGGCAAGGCGACGGTTGGCGGGCTTGGGGCTCAGTAAGAAGGCCCAGACCTTCTCCCAAAACCACCCCTAGAAGGAAGGACACTGAATTGAAAGCTCATGTTTGGTTTCCATCAGCCATTTTAAGAATTTCCCTTAGGCTACAGAAGTACATGACTAGGAGAGCTCAGAGCTCCAGGCCCTCCAGGGAGACTGGCCTATTGGCCCATTTAATCACAGGGCAGACAGGTGAGCAGCACATGACCCCTTGTCAGATAAGGCAGTGGAATAAGGATTGACCCACAGAGGAGGACGCTCGGGCTCTGTTGCTCGATGACAATGATCTCTTCCAGGCACAGAGGACGAGGATCCATTGCTCCCAGATTTGCAACAGGAGAACAGCAACTGTCTCTTATCCATTAAGAAAAAGAAGCCAAGTTTCCTCTTTGGGGAGTATCCAAGCCGAGGTTATAAAAAGGAAGCCTCCTCACATTTTGAACACTAGAGTGGGATTCCAAAAGTCATGATAAACACCAAACATGCAGTTCAGCAGGCTCCAGAGTCCAGAAACATCTCCACACATGGTCAGATCACATGGCAACTGTTGCTTCTGGTGTCGAAACATGGAGCTGGTCAGTTTCCCAGTTACTCCCCTGGCAACCATGAAGTTATACAAGCTTCTCTTGACTTGCACACCAACTTTCGGCCAAACCTGACTGAGGGCCTAAAGGAACCAACTGGGAAGGTCACAAACCAACAGAACCAAGATTCACGCTAAAGAACAACGGCTGGAGCAGTGAGCCAAAGCGAAAAGCCCTCTCCCTGTGGCCACCTGACTAAGGGTCAGTGAAACATCAGTTTGTTCTGCAGCCCCAGGCTCAAAAAGAGAGGCATCCAGATGTCTCTTCCAGCTCAGGCTGCATGTGGAGAGAGCAATGAGTGGAGGGAGAAGGCAACACAGGGAAGAAGTTTCCATCCAGATTTCCAGGGGAAATTCCTCAGGTGGACAGAGGCTTGGACAAAAAGCAAAACCCGACAAATGGATGCCTGGAAGGTATGAGGAGTTATCCATGTTGTGTTCTCTGTGGATTTAAAAATGAAGCACAAGGGTCTTCAGAGTCCAACAACAAGGCAGCCTGAGCTATGAAATTCTTTTCTGTGATCTTGGCATCAGAACCATATATATTCTCTCCATCCCTCTTAGCTCCCAAGTAGAAGGACTGCAGGGAAAGGCACATCACAGCAGCACTGCCCTGGGGTAGGTGGGCTTCCGGAACCAGCGAGATGTCCCCATGGATCACCATGGCAATGCAGTATCCCAGCATTCAAAGCTCCAGTGAGAGAACAGAGTCTCTGACCCACTGCTGGAGACTGGAGAAGGCCCGGCTGGCTGGACGCTCGGGCCAGCGCTGGCTCACGGTGACAGCCACAGGGGCGGAAGTAGCGGGAGGGCTCAGTAGAAACGCTTCCGGCTCTGGTCCTGCCATTTGTTGTACAGTATGATACCAATGACAATGGCAAATACGGAAGACACCAGCGAGAAGAAGACGATGAGGAAGAGGGCCAGGCCACTCAGGGGTGGCAACGGGGCAGTCACTGAGGAAACAAGAGGGAAGCAAGTCAGAAGCAGGGAGCCTCCCCAGTCGGGAAGGTATCCAAGTCTCCAGTTTCTGACACTCATTTCTGGGAGCCAGAGAGCAGACAGACGCCCCCCTTGCCAGGTGCCTCAATTTAAAAACTGAGCAGCCCTGCTCATCTGTAACATGGGAGACCGCTGGAATGGCGGGAGCGCATGCTCCATGCTCTTCAGGGGAAGAACACAGAAAGGAGATGGCCCAGCAGGATGTGGGTGCAAGTCACCTCAGACCTCCCAGGCACAGTGACCTCCTCCCCAACCACAGGACCATTTCCCGGGATCCCCTGCGCTCACCTTCAGGCAGCTTCATGTTGTCCACCGAGGGCAGGAACACATCTCGATGCAGCTTCTCCTCTTCTGGGGTTCTCTCCACCGTCAGCTCAAACAACTTCAGGGAGATGACGTCATGATTATCTAAAGGGAAAAAGCACCAGGAGGACCCAAACCACCTCAAAAAGAGGGATCTTGGGAGTATCTTGGTTCAAACTTCTGATCTACAGTTCATCTGCAGTGACTTTGGGTTTTTTTAGAAATTTATTTTATTTTATTTTATTTTTTAAGTAATCTCTCCATCCAGCGTGACACGTGAACTCACAACCCCGAAATCAAGGGTCAGATGCTGTAGCAACTGAGCCAGCCATGTACCCCACTAGCAGTGACTGAAAAAAATAAGAGAAACCTCTGTTTTCTTTCATCTGAAAATAAGGATAGGGAACAGGGCATAGTCCACATTACTTAGGATTTAAAGTTTTTATCAACAGGCATGCATTACCTATATAGTTAAAAAACTTAAGACATAATGCAAGCACTGAAGCCCACCTCGTATGTAAAACCTTGGAGCAAAGTGAGGGAAAGACACAGTACCACCACTTCCCTTCCATGCGGCTGACACGCTCAAGCAAGATAGGAAAGGGCCTCATGCCAGCTGATTAATGGGCCATGAGCAGGGCCTGGCTATTGGCATGGCACACACTTCCCCTCTGGACGATGACTAATTCTCTGCCGCTTCTTGTAACTGTCACCCTGAATCTCACTAAGAATTACTAGAGAAAGGATCAAGGAATTAGGGAATCCCATTTATTTTTCAAGATTTTATTTATTTAAGAGAGAGAGAGAGCACAAGCAGGGGGAGGAGTAGAGGGACAAGCAGACTCCCTGCTGAGCGGGGAGCCCAACACAGGCTCGATCCCAGGACCCCGAGATCATGACCTGAGCCGAAGGCAGACTCTTAACCAACTGAGCCACCCAGGCGCCCCTTTTCTCCTCTCATTTTTTTTTTAAGATTTTATTTATTTATGGGGCGCCTGGGTGGCTCAGTCGGTTAAGTGACTGCCTTCGGCTCAGGTCATGATCCTGGAGTCCCGGGATCGAGTCCCGCATCGGGCTCCCTGCTCGGCGGGGAGTCTGCTTCTCCCTTTGACCCTCCCCCCTCTCATGCTCTCTCTATCTCATTCCCTCTCTCAAATAAATAAATAAAATCTTAAAAAAAAAATTTATAAAAAAAAAGATTTTATTTATTTATTTGACAGAGAGAGACACAGCAAGAGAGGGAACACAAGCAGGGGGAGCGGGAGAGGGAGAAGCAGGCTTCCCGCTGAGCAGGGAGCCCGATGCAGGGCTCGATCCCAGGACCCTGGGATCATGACCTCAGCCGAAGGCAGATGCTTAACGACTGAGCCACCCAGGCGCCACTCTCTTCTCTTTTTAAAGTGTCATTATAATCTCATCGATTCAAACATATGTCTTGATATGTTTCAAGACATTGAACTTGTACCTCTTATAGATGCTCAACACTACCCATCTTTCTCCAGTGGGAGCCTATTCACGTTGGCTCTTGAGCCCTTTTACATGAACCCAGAAGTTTTTGATTATCTTCCTTGCTTTCCTGGGAAGTTCCCAGCTTGTCCATTTCCAACCTCAGACCGGGCATCAGGAAGCTCTTGTTTCCTTTAGCAGGAACTGGTATTAACAGACCACAAATCTGAATGCTAGGGGTGCTCATGGCTACCAGGTTGGTTGCTACAGACTGGATTTCTTGCCATTTATTTTTTTTTTTCATTTTAACACATATTTTATTTAACCCAATATATTAAAAGAACTATCATTTCAACATGCAAATGATATAAAAATTATGGATGACATTATTTTTAAGATTTTATTTATTTGAAAGAGAGAAAAAAAAAAAAAACACGAGCAGCGGGAGGGGCAGAGGGAGAAGCAGGCTTCCTGCCGAGCAGGGAGCCCAATGTGGGACTCAATCCCAAGCCCCTGGGATCATGACCTGAGCTGAAGGCAGATGCTTAACCGACTGAGCCACCCAGCTGCCCCACGGATGACATTTTATGTTCATTTTCTAAGTCTTTGAAGTCTGGTGTGTATTCTATATTTATAGCACATGGCAGTTTGGAATGGCCCTATTTCAAGTGTCCAGTAGCCACCTGTAACTAGTCGCTATTATATCGGATAGTGTGGATCTAGATCATTCTTCTAGTTGACTTTTAAGACCTATGTTAGGCCCAAAGGAAACTGTGATCCTCATAGTGCAACACTATAGTGCAGAACAGATTTGCACAGGGCACTTTCTGCCCTTTCTGCTCTCAGCTGAGGAAATCAACTTTGGGGTAATAATTTGGGGACCCCTCAACCATTCATTCCCCGGACTCCTTCCCGACTTGTGTCTTCCTAGCACACTTTGTCTTGACTTCTGGCATAAGAAGAGAGAAACCATATCATGTTCCCACTTTTTTCTTCCTCACACCTAAATAGACATCCTTTGAACCAAGAAATTTAGAATTTTTGTATATGGGGGAAAAATCCATCAATTACTATCTCACATATTAGGATTATTCCAACTGCAGCCTCTGTATGGCTCCAGGCACGGTGCACCAGAAGCCCTGGTACACCATTTCTCTGTGATTCTCTCCATTCTGCCCTCTTCTGTGATCTTCATCCTCCAGCTGGTGGCAAGATGGCTGCCCCAGCTCCAGATAAGTGACCCTCAGTTCGTTCCCAAAAAAGGAAAAGCACTATTTCTATTAGTAGGATGGCATCTACAGCTGCTTGGACTCTTAGAATCTTTAGCAGACCCCGATAGGAAAAAATTAGATTACCTTCAATTAGAAAAATGTTTTTGCTGTCAGGACTGTTTAAGCCATGGGACAAGATAAAAAGCTAGGGCAATGCTCCTCACAATGTAGGGGCATCAAAGGCTGGGAGAACTGGAATGTGTCCTCAGCCATTTTCAACAATCCACTGCATAATAATAAGATGCCAACAGGGTGCCTGGGTGGCTCAGTTGGTTAAGTCTGCCTTCAGCTCAAGTCATGATCCCAGGGTCCTGGGATCAAGTCCCGCATCCGGCTCCCTGCTCAGGGGGATTCTGCTTCTCCCTCTGCCTCTACCCCTCCCACCTGCTTGTGCTTGCTCTCATGCACACACTCTCTCTCAAATAAATAAAATCTTGATTAAAAAAAAAAAGATGCCAACAAAAAAGATCTTAAGAGAAAGACCTAATTTGTATTTAGGGATATCCTATAGGCAGAGAACAGAGACTTACTGACAGAGGCATCATCACTAAACACCTAGAGCAAAGGACTCCTTCGGATAAACAAAAATTATTCCAATTCATACTAGCTTTATTCAAAATGAATTATACTAGTCAAAAAACCCAAAAGTTCAGTGCCTTACCTCTTCTCAAAAGAGGTTACGATTAAAGCTCAAGCCAAGCGACAGAATAAACATAGAAGGGGATGCTACAAATCAGGAACAAGTAGGAAGAAAATCCAGAGATAGAAAAGTAAAAGAACCAGGTACTATTAATGCCACATAAATCAAGCAGGAGTTTCAGAGTAACTGGTCAAACCAGCCGAAGAGGACAAAGAGCAAGGACTGAGAGCAGAGGACCAGACGTGGCAAGGAAACAGAAGTAGCTTTGATGAGAGTAGTGCTCACGGCCTGGCCGAGATGCACAGGAGGCCCGAGTGCAGCGGGCTAGAGCGGTGGACGGCCTGGACACAGAGGCACCTGTACACACAGCACATTCAAAAGTCTGAGCATGAACAGGGCCCGGGGGCGGCGATTAGAAGAAGGACGGCACAGTCAAGGAATTCAAGGAAAAGCTTTGTTAAGAGAAGGGGAACGCGGCCCATCAGGAGGTGGACGGGAAGAAACCAGACTGCAGAAGGGGCACCAAAGATCGCAAAGCACAGAACTCCAAACACGGGCTAGAGGAGCTGGCCTGATGAAGACGCAGACCCTGCTTTCCATTAGTACCAACCGTCTCCTAGAGCCAACTGCACTAGGAGAGCCTAGGCCCGGGCCGGGGAGGGCTATGGGGGGGGGGGGGGGCTGAAGAATACAAGAACGCCAGAAGAGAAGCACAGTCTGGGTACTCGCTTCCCACAGCTCTGCTTATCTGGCTCTCCCCTCTGAGAAGCCTCACTAAGGCCCGGCTCTCGAGATATGACCTCAGTCAGGACAAATACAGAGTGCACGTGGCAGTACCCGAGAGATCCCCAGTGATGGAGGAGGTGCCAAAGTAGTAGCCCCGGGGCAGACGGACCCCGGGCACCTCGATGCAGTCCCTCCACTCATGCTTGCCGTCAATGTCCATCATTATCTGGAATAAAAAGAAAAGATACATCAGGGCCACGAAAGCAGGTGCAAGGCAGCCCATACCACCAACTGGTCCAGAAAACAAGGACTCACCGTCAAATGCCTCTTGACATAGCGAATCACAAGGAAGGTGTCATAGTGCAGATTGCGGACAATGGCTGTACAGCCCCCCAGCTCTGTAGGCCGCCCATCCCGCTCATGATCATAGCTGAGGGAGCCATTGTTCACCATGGCTGAGATATAGGGGAAGACCCGCTGGGAAAGCAGGGAAGGAAGAACACAGGACAGTAAGGAAGCGCTCTCAGGAACACCTGTACAAACAGCAACGGGGATTGTGCACATACAAGCTGAGCCCCTTCCAGCAGACCAGACGACCACTCCGCCTCATCATTAGCAGCCCCTGAGAGCGCACATTCAGATGGTCAAAGGCTATGGCCCAGAAAGCAACTGACCTCTCTACTTGCCTTCAGGAATCCTCCTTGCTACCAACCCGGGGTGGGCCTGAAATGGCCCCTCTGGAGTCTGGACTCGAATCCTTCCACAGATCACTATTTGGCACTCACAACCATACATGGCCCAGGACTGGTGGTTTCCTTTTTCTGTATATATACCTATCTCCCCAGTTGCTATGTAAACTTCTTAAAAGAAAAAAAATCACTATACTTGTATGTCTCCACCTTCCATCCCCCACAACCTCCCTTCCCCCACCCCCCAAGTAAGCATTTTACACATAGCAGGTACTTTGAAAATACCTGTTTGATCAGGGAAATCTTTCCATTCCGGATAGCTCCTTTCAAATCCTCAAATCCTATAAGCATATGATGGATGCTAAATGGATCAGGACTCAGAAACAGCACTGCCAGAACCAGGCTGCTGGCTGGTGTTCTCCAGCCACAAGGACTGTTCTTAGTCGAAAGACCTTCCAGCCCGCTTCAGCTTCACCTACACATAACTTCTCCCCGTAATACCCTGGGCAAGTTCTCCCACTACAAGCTTCCGCATATGCCACCCATCTTCCCACCTACTTCAGAGGCCCTGTCTCTCCAATAGAGTTGGAGGAGCGAATTCTTCCTCAGAAATGATGGGCTAACTATTTAAGAACCAGCCTAGGGCTGAGACAGTGCAGAGGCAGGGTGATGAAAGGACAGGAAACATGACACATGCCACATCTCTGGTGACTTCCTCATTGTCCTCAACAGTCAACATGCAAGGTGGAGATGCAGTTAAAGTCAGAGACTGGTGACTCTCAAGAAAACAGCCACATGGGTGTAAACAGGAGCAAATGGTAGATGGACACATAGGGAGTAAGGCATGGTCATGGTGGGTCAAGACTGAGTACCTGGACGCCTGGAGAATATCGCCTCTTCTGGGCCTGAGAGGGTCCAGCAGGTTATTATAAAAACGAGAGGGGACACAGAAGACAGGAGACCAGGTCAGAAAGAAACAGCCGTGGAAGAGCTTTGACCCAGCTGTGGTGGATGAGCAAACCGATCTAAATCCCCAAACAGAACTATAGGATCGTGGAGGGCATTTAGCAAGTCCTCACACCCCTCAAAATTACAGGCAAAACTATGTGCACAGATAGATGCTTGTATGTTTTCTAAGGAGAGGGTCTGTTACTACCCGATTCTCAAAGGGGCCCACTAGGAAAACCTCTCGAAGGCTTTCAGAGACTTCATAAAACACACAGCGTTACACTGTCCAAGAAGGTCCCACTTTGCTTATGTCTCTGAGTCAGAAGGCCAGGCCACTTGTTTTGTCTGCACCCAGACAATAGTATTTCTGTAGCAAGGGGAGACACAGGACTGACAAATAGAGCTAAATTCTTCCAAATTCAAGATGGCGTTTACTGCCCAGGATCTCAGCATAAGCTCTTGCCCAAAGGATAAAAATCCCACCACTTGAGAGACAATAAAGTTAACTCTAATCCAAAGGGATCATTTACCCTCCAATTGAACCTTGTGGACATATATTTCCAAATAGCTGTTGTCATTCTAACCTACTACATGTGGGCAAGGAAAAAGCTCTGTGGGAACACTGCAGCATGGCAGATTTAGCAAAATCATGAGGCTCAAGGATATTTAGCTTTGACTACTGCCACAGTTCTAAGCTACTAGCAACAAGAGATACCTACACAAGCTCAGAAATGAGATATGGGAAGGATATGTAAGGGTAGAGAGCCCAAAACATTCCTTCTTCTATCAGTGAGCACCTATTAGGAGCCAGGCACTGTTCCAGATGCTGGGGGCTCATAGAGCTGACATCAGAATGGAAGAGACAAACAATAAGCAAGTAAATAAAATTCTTTCAGAGAGAGGTGCCTGGCTGGCTTAGTCAGAAAAGCATGCCACTTTTGATCTCAGGGTCGTGAGTTCGAGCTCCATGCTGGGTACAGAGACTACTCAAATAAATAAAACTTAAAAAAAAATTATTTCAGAGTACTAATGCTCTGATGAAAATAAATCAGGTAACATGATAAACTGATGAGGGAACAGCTCTCAAGGAAACATCTGAGCTGAGGCCTCCATCGTTGGAGGGAGCCACCAGATCTGTGGGCATAAGAAGCATGAGGTCGGCCATATTCGAGGACCAGAAGGAGACACCAGTGTCTGAAACACAGCCGGTAAGGGAGAGGTGGGTGTGAGCTTCGGCACAAGTAGGATTCCACAGTGAGGAGTGCAGGGCAAGCCTCAGAGCAGCCACCCCACTGCTCTGTTCCTATGCCACTGGTGGAATACGCATAGGACTACAGAAGGGGACGAAATGAATCAGTGGATGATCCGATTCCCAACACTCTTCTACAACTATCATTTAGAGCAAGGGAATTTTTAGTCTGCTGTCAAGCAATGTGCAGAAATGGGCTTCTGACAAGAATGTGTATAACTTCAGTGAACAATTAGGGAAAAGAAGGGATTAAAAATGCCCTGGGCAGCTCATTTGTCAACCCCAGTATGCATGATCAGAAATTTACGTTGCACCTTCCAGGAAAGTGCCGGGACAACTGTCCTTAACCCATCAGAGCCTTCCTATTCCCAAGGCTGGTGAGGCATCCGATTATCCAATAAGAGCCAGAGGTAAGCTGGTCCCCAGCATCACCTGGGAGAGCTTTCCAGCTGCAATCACATGTGGGTCCCTCAGTCAGAGAGTCGGGGGGCGGGGGCGGCAGGGCACAGGATCATGGATTTTTCAAAAAGCACCACAGACAGTTGTAATGTGCGGCCAAATTTAAGAAATACTGCACCAGACACAGCACCCCACAGCTTTGGAGCCAGAATCTGTCGACTTCAGCAACTCGTGACTTGGCCTTCAACTTTTCACCTCACACTAGTAGTAAGTCTTTAAATGCCCTCTTATTTTCCATGCCCAGTCAGGAGTTCTTAAGTGTTCCTTGGGAAGCCACTAATTTCACACAGCAGCTCATTTTCTTTCCTTGGAAAGCAGCCTATATATAGCTAGAACCAAAGGCTGAAGAATCCCTCAGACTCAGGCAAGGTGGTAGTTTCATTCCTAGTTTAAGAGTCACTAAAAATTAGGCACTCCTACCTATTGTCCAAATGATTATTGCCTGTAGGGTGAAGAAATGTTTCCAAATTTTTGTACTACAAGGCCACTTAAAAAAAAAAAAAAAAAGACCCTCTATGTGGTAATTGTACCTTCAGCCTATCTTGACTGAAGAGAGACCCATGAACTTGTGGACTTATGGATCCTATGCTAAAATCCCACACACAAGTAATTGTAAATCACTAGACAGAAAAAGGAGCCCACACGGCCTCGGTAATCAGGGAGACCTGGGTTCTAACTGCAGGTATACGCTCAGAGCTGTATAACCTTGGGTGGATTACATTAGCTCCTCGAGATTCCATTTTCTCCCTGTAAGCAGGGAGAATAATCCAGAGCTAGCTGGCAGGGCTGATCATGAAGATGAAGTGAGATATGGGAGCCTGCTTCTCCCTCTCTCTCTGCCTGCCGCTCCCCCTGCTTGTGCTCCCTGTCAAATAAATAAATAAAATCTTAAAAAAAAACATCAGTGAAACTCGTTACCAACCAATACTAGTTCATGAACCAGCATTTAGGAGCCACTGTCTTAGAGTCGTTTTTTCCAACCTAAGACATAGTGCCGTGGAGGAAGCTGGCCACGTTTGCTCTCTGGAACCTAGGTACGAAGACAAGGAGAGTGGGAGAAGAGAGGGAGAGAACACAGCCACAACAGCCACTGCCACCAAGTCTGCAAAGTGTCCCCTGGGAATGGCATTTAGTGGTGTGAACGAGAATAGCTGGCATTTTCGGAGCGCTTCCTCTGCGCCAGGCACTGTAGTCAGTAATGTACACATACCCATTCAGTTACTTCTCACAACCCTAAGAGGTGGCATCAGTATCCCCACTGCACTGGTAAGAAAACTTTTTTAAGTAGTAAAAAAAAAAAAAAAAAGCCAGGTAGGGTGCCTGGGTGGCTCAGTTGGTTAAGCGACTGCCTTCGGCTCAGGTCATGATCCTGGAGTCCCGGGATCGAGTCCCACATCGGGCTCTCTGCTCAGCAGGGAGTCTGCTTCTCCCTCTGACCCTCTTCCCTCTCGTGCTTTCTATCTCTCATTCTCTCTCTCTCTGAAATAAATAAATAAAATCTTTAAAAAAAAAAATTAAAAAAAAAAAAAAAGCCAGGTAATCTGGCCCCACGACCCTGGCTCAATCTCTATGCTTCACTGTTCTCAAATCAATATGGAAAAGTGACTAGTATATACTGTTAGAAACCAACAAAACAAAAGCCCTAGGTCTCTAATATAACCTGAAACACAGAAATATTGGAGAATGGTTCCAGATTTTATAAAAGGAAAGGAGAGGTGCTCAGTCGGTTGAGCAACCGACTCTTGGTTTCGGCTCAGGTCGTGATCTCAGGGCCATGGGATTGAGCCCCGAGTTGGGATCTGCGCTCAGCACAGAGTCTGCTTGTCTCTCTCCCTCTGCTCCTCCCCCAGCTCGTGTGCACATGCATGCTAACAAATTAAATCTTAAAAAAAAAAGAACGTAAAGAGGGGTGCCTGGATGGTTCAGTTGGTGGAGCATCGGACTCTTGACTTTGGCTCAGGTCATGATATCAGGGTCCTGGGATGGAGCCCGTGTCGGGTTCCTTGCTCAGCAGGGAGCCTGCTTCTCCCTCTGCCTGCAGCTCCCCCTCACCCCCGCTTGTGCTCTCACTCTCTCTCTCTGACAAATAAATACAGAAAAAAAAAAAACACTAGCTCTCAATGCAGCTCAGTACCGATGCTTAATCACATCTAGATAACTTGCCAAAATTCTCTGGACCTAGTTTCCAAAGGAGTCTCTCTCTCAGAAAACACTGCCTCACCTAGGACTGAAAAACTAAGTCATATCCAAGCTGGAAGATAACAAGGGAATTTAAGGAGCTGTGGAGTTCCTTTACTGATATAAAGATTCCTTCTGCCAACAATAAAGAGACCAAGAGGGATCAGTGTCTTCGTCACTTGAGAGAAGGTGTTTTTTTTTTTTTTAAGATTCTATTTATTTGACAGAGAGAGAGACAGCAAGAGAGGGAACACAAGCAGGGGGAGTGGGAGAGGGAGAAGCAGGCTCTCTGCTGAGCAGGGAGCCCGATGCGGGGCTCGATCCCGGGACCCTGGGATCATGACCTGAGCCGAAGGCAGACGCTTAATGACTGAGCCACCCAGGCGCCCCGAGAGAATGTGTTTTTAAAAAGGATATCACCAGGGGCGCCTGGGTGGCTCAGTCATTAAGCGTCTGCCTTCGGCTCAGGTCATGATCCCAGGGTCCCGGGATCGAGCCCCGCATCGGGCTCCCTGCTCAGCAGAGAGCCTGCTTCTCCCTCTCCCACTCCCCCTGCTTGTGTTCCCTCTCTTGCTGTCTCTCTCTCTGTCAAATAAATAAGTAAAATCTTTAACAAAAATAAATAAATAAAATAAAAAGGATAGCACCAGGGGTGCCTGGGTGGCTCAGTCGGTTGAGTGACTGCCTTCGGCTTGGGTCGTGATCCCAGGGTCCTGGGATCGAGCCCTGCGCATCGGACTCCCTGCTCAGCAGAGAGCCTGCTTCTCCCTTTCCCTCTGCCTGCCCCTCTGCCTACCTGTGCTCTCTGTCTCTCTGTCAAATAAATAAATAAATAAATAAATAAATAAATAAATAAATAAATAAAGGATAGCACCATATTGTTAATTTTTTTATTTTTTTAAATTATTTATTTATTTGACAGAGAGAGAGAGAGACAGTGTGCATGAGCATAAGCAGGGGGAAGGGCAGAGGGAGAGGGAGAAGCAGGCTCCCCGCTGAGCAGGGAGCCCAACACGGGGCTCAATCTGGGATCACGACCTGAGCTGAAGGCAGACACTTATCCAACTGAGCCACCCAGGTGCCCCGTTTCTTCTGGTTTCAAGGAGAAAAAACAGTCATCACCTCATAGACTAGACAAACTAGACTTCTAAGCTGGCTTGATCTCCGACCAGCTATTTCTGCCTCCTGGGGTAAGACCCAAATAAATGTCTCGCCAGGAAGAATGAGGGTCAAGGCTCAAAGGGCTGCACTTCTGTGCTCTTTCAAGGAAAGCCTCTTGTGATCATACTCTGACTTCCATTGAAGGAAGACATTCCTGCTCCAATGCTACTGAGTGCCTTCCAACTTTTCACCAGTATCTGGGTTCTCAAGAGAAACTGACAACCATCAGCTGATGACTTCATAGTGCCAAGAAAAGATATCAGGTCATGTTTCAATCATCATTTTTTTTTTAATAGCAATGCTAAGACATAATTCACATACCACATAATCCACCTATTTAAAGTCTATAATTCAATGGCTTTTTTAGTACATTCACAGTTAAGATTATGATTTGCCACAATTAATTTTAGGATATTTTCATCACCTTAAAAAGAAACCGTGTCCATTGCAGTCACTCCCCACGCCCACCTCTATCATCTACTTTCCGTCTTTATAGATTTGCCTATTCTGAACATTTCATATATATGGGATCATACAATTGTGACTGGCTTCTTTCACTTAGCATAATGTATTCAAGGGTCATCCACATTAGAGGACCTATCAATGCTTCATTTCTTTTTAATGCTGAATGATATTCCATTGAATGAATATAAATATAAATTTTGTTGGGGCACCTGGATGGCTCCGTTGGTTAAGCATCTGACTCTTGATTTCAACTCAGGTCACAATCTCAGGGTCATGAGATCAAGCCATGCGTGGAGCTCCCCACTCAGCAGGGAATCTGCTTGAAATTCTCTCTCCCTCTCCCTCTGCCCCTCCCCCCGCTCACGTGCACACACACACTCTCTCAAATAAATAAAATCTTTTATATATGTTTGTTTACTCATCAGTTGATAGGACGTTGAGTTATATCCATTTTTTGGCTATTATGAATAGACAGTGCTGCAATAAACATTCATGTAACTTTTTGTGTAGACATGATTTCAATTTCTCTTGGGTATATACATCTAGGAGTGGAATTGCTGGGTGATATCAACTCTGTATTTAGACATTTGAAGCACTGACCATCTGTTCTCCAAAATAAGTGCCCCATTTTACATTCCCACCATCAGTGTATGAGAGTTCCAATTACTCCACACCCTTACCAACACTTGTTATGATTTGTCTTTTTTATTTTAGCTATAACTAAATAGCCACAAGTTGGTGTTAAATAGCATCTCATTGTGATTTTGATTTGTATGTCCCTACTTGGCTAATGACGTTGAACATCTTTTCATGTTTATTCACCCTTTGTATATCCTCTTGGGGGAAATACCTACTCAGATCCTTTGGTCACTTTTTTTAAGATAAAAAATAATTTTTAAGTAACCTTTACACCCAACATGGGCTCAAACCTACAACCCCAAGATCAAGAGTCACATGCTCCACCAACTGGGCCAGCCAGGCATCCCAGCCATTTTTTAGTTGGGTTGTCTTTACTACTGAACTATACCGAGAATATAAAAAAACAAGTCCCTCATCATATACACAATTTTCATTGGTTTTCTCCCATTCTGTGGGTATATATTTTTACTTTCTTGATGGTATCCTCCAAAGCACAAGTTGTTTTTTTGGTTTTTTGTTTTTATTAAGTAGATTCCATGCCCAGTATGAAGCCCAAGGTGGGGCTTGAATTCATGACCCTGAGATCAAGACCTGAGCTGAGATCAAGAATCAGATGTTTCACTGACTAAGCCACCCAGGTGCCTGCCCCCGAGGCACAAGTGTTCAATTTTAATTAAGTCCAACTCGGGTACCTGGGTGGCTTAGTGAGTTGGGCATCTGCCTTCAACTCACGTCATCCCAGGGTCCTGGGATCAAGCCCTGCATCAGGAGAAGCAAGGCTTCTCCCTCTCCCTCTCCCCCTCTGCCCTGCTCGTGTTCTCTGTCACTCTCTCAAATAAATAAAAAAATCTTTAAAAAAAATGAAGTCTAACATCTATTTTTTTTTGGTGGCTTTTGTTTTTGGTGTCATATCTTAAAAACCTTTGCTTGATCCAAGGTCATGAAGAATTAACCCTACCTTTTCTTCTGAGAGTTGTATAGTTTTAGCTTTTACATTTAGTTTTCCAGTTCATTTTGGATTTTTTTTTTCTTTTGGACAGAAAGAGACATAGCAAGAGAGGGAACACAAGCAGGGGGAGCAGGAGAGGGAGAAGCAGGCTTCCCGCAGAGCAGGGAGCCTGATGTGGGGCTCGATCCCAGGACCCTGGGATCATGACCTGAGCCGAAGGCAGACACTTAATGACTGACCACCCAGGTGCCCCTAGTTTTCCAGTCCATTTTGAGTTAAATTTTACGTATGGTATGAGGTGGGGACAATTTCATTACTCTGCATGTGGACATCAAGTTGAGTCAGCACCATTTGTTTTTGTTTGTTTGTTTTCCAAAGATTTTATTTATTTATTTGACGGAGAAAGAGAGAAAGAGTTCACAAGCAGGGGGAGAGGCAGAGGAAGAGGGAGAAGGAGACTTCCCGCTGAGCAGGGAGCCCGATGTGGGGCTCGATCCCAGGGTGCTGGGATCATGACCTGTGCCGAAGGCAGCCACTTAACCGACTGAGCCACCCAGGCGCCCCAAGTCAGCACCATTTGTTGAAGACAGTTCTTTCCCCACTGAATTGTCTTGACAGCCTTATCAAAAATCAACTGATCATAATAAACGTGAGGACTTTTCTAGACTTTCAATTCTATTCCATTGATCTATAGGTCTATCCTTATGCCAGTACCACACTGCCTTTATTACTGCAGCTTTGTATTAAGTTTTGAAATGAGTAAGTGTGAGTCCTCCAACTTCGCTCTTCTTTATCAGTATTATTTTGGCTATTCTAGTTCTCTTCAATTTCCATATTGATTTCAGGATCACCTTGTCAATTTCTGCAAAGAAGCCAGCTAGGCTTCTGACAGATAGGGAATGTGTCAAATCTGGAGACCAATGCGGGGAGCATCATCTTAACAATATAGTTGACCCTTCAACAACATGGGTTTGAACCGCACAGGTCCACTTCCATGTCATTTTTTTTTTAAATACAAAGACAGTACTGTAAATGTATTTTCTCTTCCTTATGATTTTCTTAACGTTTTCTTTTCTCTAGCCCACTTAATTGTAAGAATGCAGCATACAATACATATAACATACAAAATGTGTTTATCAACTGTTTGTTATCTGTAAGGCTTCCGGTCAACAGTAGGCTATTAGTAGTTAAGTTTTGGGGGAGTCAAAAGTTATATGCAGCTTGTTGACTATGTGTGTGGGGGGGAGGGTCAGTGCCCCTAATGCCCACACTGTTCAAGGATCAACTATACTAAGTTTTCCGATCCATGACATAGGATGTCTTTCCATTTACTTAGGTCTTAACTTTCTTTCAACAGTATTTTATAGTTTTCAGAGTGTACTTTTGTTAACTATTTCTAAGTATTTTATTCTTCATAATAGTATAAATGGAATTTTCTTACTTTCATTTTCTGACTGTCCAATGCCAGCATACAGAAGTATAATTGATTTTTGTATGTTGATCTTGTATCCTGCAACCTTACTGAATTCATTTATTCTAGTAGTTTTCTTGTGGATTCCTTAAGATTTTCTATATACAACATCATGTCATCTACATAAAGTTTTACTTCTTTCTTTGTAATCTAGATGTTTTTTCTTACCCAACTGCCCTGACTAGAACCTCCAGCACGATGTTGAATAGAAGTAATAACAGGGCACCTGGGTGGCTCTGTCAGTGGAGCGTCTGACTCTTGGTTTCGGCTCGGGTCCTTATCTCGGGGTCCTCGGATCAGGCCCCATATGGGGCTCCACACTCAGTTCAGAGTCTGCTTGGGATTCTCTCTCCCTCTGCTTCTCCCACTCATGCTCTGGCTCTCTTTAAAATAAATAAATAAGCCTTTAAAAAAAAAAAGAAGTAACAAGAACAGATGTCCTTGTCTTATTCCTGATCTTAGAGTGAAAGCATTCAGTATTTCAGTTAAGTATGATGTTAGCTGAGGGTTTTTCACAGATGCCTTTTATCAGGTTGAAGAAGTTCCCTTCTATTCCTAATTTGTTGAGTGTTTTTATTATCATAACGAGATATTACATTTTTTCAAATACTTTTTTTTTTACATCTATTTATATATCATATGGTTTTTGTCCTTTATTTTTATTTTATTTTATTTTTTTAGGTAGGCTCCACACCCAACATGGCACTTGAACTCACCCTGAGATCAAGAGTTGCACCCCCAGGGCGCCTGGGTGGCTCAGTTGGTTAAGCGTCTGCCTTCGGCTCAGGTCATGATCTCAGGGTCCTGGGATTGAGCCCTGCATTGGGCTCCCTGCTCAGCAGGGAGCCTGCTTCTCCCTCTCCCTCTGCCTGCTGCTCCCCCTGCTTGCTCTCTGTCAAATAAATAAATAAAATCTTTAAAAAATTAAAAAAAAAAAAGGAAGTGCACCCTCTACTGATTGAGGCAGGCAAGTGCCCCTGTCCTTTATTCTATTAATACGGTCTATCATATTAATTTTCAGATTTTAAAAGTTTTTATTTATTTATTTAAGTATCTCTACACCGAATGTGGGGCTCAAACTCAGGACCCCAAGACCAAGAGTCACATGCTCTTCTGTGCCAGCCAGGCACCCCTTAATTTTCAGATTTTAAAGCAAATTGAATTCCTAAGATAAATACACATGGTTGTGGTATACAATTCTTTGTTGCTGGATTTGGTTTGTTAGTATTTTGCTGATGACTTTTATGTCTATATAAGAAATACGGTCTGTAGGTTCCTTTTTTTTTTTTAAGATTTTATTTTATTTATTTGACAGAGAGAGACACAGCGAGACAGGGAACACAAGCAGGGGGAGTGGGAGAGGGAGAAGCAGGCTTCCTGTGGAGCAGGGAGCCCCATATGGGGCTCGATCCCAGGACCCTGGGATCATGACCTGAGCTGAAGGCAGACGCTTAACGACTGAGCCATCCAGGTGCCCCTCTCTCTCTTATTTTTTGTAAGAATTTTTGAGAAGAACTGGTATTAACTCTACTTTGTATGTTTGATAGAATCAACCAGTGAAGCCATCTGGACCCAGGTTTCTCTCTATAAGTCATTTTTTAGTACTAATTCAATCTCGTTTCCTGTTACGGCTCTATCCAGATTTCCTATTTCTTCCACTATCATTTTAACAACCACTTACGATCTGTCAACCTCACGATGGCACAAGTAGTACCTTGCACTCCCTAATAGTGAAACTCTTGACTCACTCACCTGCACTACAATTCCTCTATTGCTGACAGGGAAACTGAGGTTATGTTACTTTTAACAATCTGTCCTGATTTGAGAGCCAAGCCTAAACTGAACTCCCTCACCCCCTTCTCAGATGCATTACTGGTTGCTAGAATTCTCCCCATGTTTTCTCCTGAACAAATGTGGCTGCAAGTAAGCTGAGCAACAAGGTCATGTGCTCTGGTGACAAGGAAACGAGAAACCAGAGAAACACTTTCCACTCCCTTGAGGGATTTGATGAATTGTTCCATACCCCCTCCCGCCAGGCCTGTTCTCCTAGTTCAGCACATTTTCTATGTGACATTTGCAAGTTTTCTAAAGGTACCATATTTGTCACCCTCTTCTCATGTACTCAAAAATAATAAAGCAAAATAATGAGACTGCAGGCTGGAAGCAAATCCTCTACTTGTGTGTCACTGACAAATTTTTTAACCTTCCTGCACTTCAGTTTCTTACCCATAATGTAGAGATGACAATATCTACCCTCAAAGAGTTGTTACAAGTAAATAATACATGTACAAGTGTTGGAAAGAACACCCAGCACCTTTATGTACGATATCAAAGTAAACCATGCCGCCCACAAAACACACTTGATTTTACCCTCTAAAGTAGTTCCAGGTTGTTGGAATGTAGAAAGGAGTACCTTTTCTATACTCTCTGCACTGAATATAAGCTCTAAGAACTGAAATTACAGAGGAGATGACATGAGAATAATGTCTCCATTCTCAAGGAAATCAACCTGGCAGAAGAAACAATGGATGGGAGGAGGTAGAGAATCATAATTAAAAGCACAGTGTCTGGAATGTGATACACCTATGTTCAAAATCTGACTCCACCTTATATTGGCTGTTACATTGAACAAGACACTTCTCTAAGCTTCTGTACTCATTGGTAAATGGGGAAAAATAATACTAACTCTAAGGAGTTTTGATGAGGACTAAGACAGTATTTGTAAAGTACCTGGCATATAATAGCCACTGAATAAACAGAAACCACTTTGATTCGTTTTCTTAAATGTCATTTTAATAAACAAATGTCTTTAACAGGTAAACTAATATGGAAACAAGGACCTCACGTTGGTCCAGGGGTTCCCAATCCTGGCTATACATGTGACTCACCTGGAGAGCTTTAAAACAGTAAGTTTGCGTACGCTGCACCTAAGACAAACAGAATTACACTCTCTGAGGTTGGAGCCTGGACATCAGTTATTTTTATTTTATTTCATTTTTTAAAATATTTTATTTATTTCAGAGAGAGAGAGAGATCCCGCACATGCACACATGAGTGGGCGGGTGGGGGAGAGACAGTGGGGAGGGATAGAATCTCCAGCAGACTCCATGCTGAGCGCAGAGCCCAAGGCAGGGCTCAATCCCACGACCCTGATAGCCTGAACTGAGCCAAAATCAAGAGTCTGATGCTTAACTAACTGAGCCACCCAGGCACCTCTGGACATCAGTATTTTTAAAGGCACTTCAGGTAATTCCAATGTACAGCTGAGAGTGAGAACCCTAACAGCTAGCCAGAAAAGAAGTCCCAATTTTTACCAACTGAAACTAATTTTATTAACACCTACTCTTCTTACAAAATAAGCCCATCAGATCTGCCCTCTTAAATGAGAACTACTATTACCTGATGATGAAATGGAAGCTAAGAGAATCTGAACAATTTATTTCTGGAAGAAGCAGAGAGCCAGGTTTAAGAGTCCAGTCAAGCCCTAAAGCCCATACCTCTTACTCAGATGCGTCTCTAACTACCATTATTTCCTCAGCATGACTGCAAACCTAGTCATGACATTCTCCTCATTAAAATCCTTTATAACACTTACCCCCTTACCCCCACTTACAAGCCCAGACTCCTTAACAGGAACACCTAACTTCAGAATCTGGCCCCTCAGTGTGCGTGGTGAGGATGAGTCACGTACACTCAGATGGCTCTGGTGCCGGTCCAAACAGCCAAACCACCAACCACCCAAGGAGACACTGTTCAAACTCAGGGGCCAGGCAACTTGGCCAACAGGGAACAGTATTAGTACTAAAGAATGCAATAGGAACGGTGGCCCCTGAAATTGTGCAACATGGCAAGACGGCTGGCTCTGTTTTTCCTTCTAGCATCATCCCTCTCTGATCCCTTCTCTCACTTTATCACTTTAACACATGCTTTCCCCTCTGCATGGCACACTGGTTCCTAATTCTGCAGACTTCAATGTAAATGTCACTTCCTGGAGGAAGTCTTCCTCAACCACCACCACTACCACACTGTCCCACTCCAGGTTCAACACGCCTCTGTGTCTCCTACAGCACCCCATGGTTCCCCCAGGAGAACTCTCACACCTTAGTGCTCCTGCGTGCAAGGACCATGCTGGTCTTGCTCCTAACTCCCACCACCTAGAAAGTACCTGATGTATAGTGGAGTGAGGAAGAGCCCAGAGGCAACACGGAGAAGCTACTCTGTAACTGTCTTACAACAAAAAGTTATTCTCCAAACTCAGGGCTCTAACTGCACCTCTGGATGGTGAATTCTGTGCCCAATGCTAAAAACTGTTGAATCTGGGTGTTGCATATACGATCATGTATTCTTCCTATTTTTTAAATAAGTTTGCAATTTTTCATAAAAAGCTTTTAGGGAAAAAATAAAGTGAGTTCTGTCTCCATCCTTAATCCTGTCTTTCTTGCTATTATTTAGCCAAAGGATATGCACCAACAACCTGTCATAATCACTTTCCCAGCATCTGATAGCAGGGCCATCAGGCAAAGAATACAAACCTGTTGGCAGTATAAGAAAGTACTAAAGAACCCTAGGGTCAGCCAACAAAAAGCAAGAAGCTTCTGCCAACAGCCAGAAACTGGATTGCAACAAAATGCTGGGACTCCATCAATTTCCTTTTACAACCTTTCCTACAGGAGAACAGAATTACTGTTCGGGTCTAAAAACAGAAAGAAGAAAATGATGCTCGAAAGAGTGAGCAAGCTGCAGAAGAGAGCACAGCGGTGATCTATTAAGTCAGGGGAGCTGTGTTATATAAATTCAGCTTGTTCAGGTGCGGGCCTAGAAGCCAAATGACCAACTGGCCAAGCATGCTCAATTCCAGCAGCTACCTAATGTGCACAAGAGAACACTGTTAACGCTAAAGAAAAAGTCCCCAATCACGACAGCCATTCCCAAAGGACTGTGCACCATAAACGGTTCTCTCTAGAACACTCTGACAAGGATATTAACTTTTCAAGTTCAGTTGATGAAGAAAATAGAACCAAACCCCTCACTTTCTATCCCGTGTTCCCTCATGAACATTCCTGAGGCAAAGGACTGTGATGTCAGTGCAGCTGACCTAAGCTCTGACACTTGCCATTACCTCTTGCTGCTTCTCCTCATTGGGGTACGTGTCTACAAATACTCCCAGCCCCACAAATTTGTCCATGTTTCCAAACACAGGCCCTAGAGAGAGAGAACAGATGATGAACAATGAAATAAAGCCAAGAGTTGATAAAGGAATAACACATCGCTTTGATGGAGGAAAAAGTAAAATTCAAATGACTCCCAGGCCTCTCTTTAAGATGAGAAAACATATGTAAAAGCACCCGGCAACGTGCAGGGCCTGTAACAAGCACCCAGTAAAGTCTGTAGCTGTTTGTTATTGAAGGCAGGGGGAAGAGAGAAGGCCACTGCAACGCTGTTTACCACTACAGCTGTTCCCTGGTCCAAACCGATTGCTAAGGCGCCCCGTAAGAATTCTGCTTCACGAATGCCTGGTGACAACTATGCCCCTGAGAGACAGCTGAATTCCCAAGTTCCACTTCTTGTTGCAAAAGAGATCAGGTCAAATCAGGTTGAGTCTGCCATGCCCTTGGAGCAACGGCTCCCGCGCAACTCCTGACTCAAGGAGTTCTGAGACTGTTCACTGCGCATGCTCAGAAGAAGTCAGCTCACCCAATCACCCCTGTTCGGGAGAGCCAGTACTTTCACCCAGCCGACAGGCCCCTCTGGCCTCAAAGGGAAACCGGAAGGAACTAATAAGCAAGATCTCGCCCCAGGATGAGTCAAGTTCAGACCCCATTCTAGAGACGAGACAGGCTGGTCTTCATCCGCAGACATCAAGGGAGTGGGAGAACTGCTGGCACTGTGGGGACGGATGCTTCTCAAAAAGAGGGCACATGAGAAAGCAGGCCTGTCGCACCCCACACAAGAGTACCCAGGGCCCCAATACCTGGCTGCATCCGATCCTTCGTGTACCAGATTGCCAAGCCATCCCCATGCAGATTCTTCTTCCCTTGTCCGTGGATTTTGAAGTGCACCTGCAACTCCCAGTCTCTCAGGAAGCATGGCTAGGGTAAAAAAGACACTGGAATCAATGAAGAGCATGAAATCTGAAATCCCTCAAGCCCTCATAGCGGTCTAGAGACTTGGAAAACCTAAGTTCAGGTAACACAAGGCGAAGGGTTGAAACTGAAATCTAGGACTTGCTAAGTGTTTGTGTCATAAAATTAAACAGGTTGAGCTGCCCAGCTGCATATGATATTTAATATGAAAAGTGAATAAGCCTCCCAATGATCTTCAATATCTCCCATAGAAACAGGACAGTACTCCAAAGTCGGAAAAGACAAGAGACTGCTAAATTATACTGTGATCTTACAGGAAAGCATCTCAGCCTATAGAGTACAGGTGGCTGAATTAACAGTCATTTGCAACTTTCAGATCACCCCTCTGACAGATTCTAAAAAGCCTGGATTTCAAGAGAGGTCAAAGCCTCATTCATTACAAAAAAATTTAAAAAAAAAAAAAGAAAAGAAAAGCTAAGTCATTATGCAAAGGTTTCCAGGAATAATTAGCAGATATATAAACAACTCTAATTAGCTAGAATTGGCCCTATGCCAAGGGGCAAGCCAGAATTCCCCAAGAAGGGGTAAGTTACAGTCCCCCAAAACCTTATGCCCATGGCCAAGAAGCATAAATGCACCAAAGGAGAACACCACCATCCCCATCAAAGGGACAGACTCTGGTGGAAAAACATTAAGGAGGTGGGTACTAATCAGACTCCTGTGTTTGTTATTTGGGGTTTTTTCTTTAACTGTGTATCAAAAGCTTGGAAAAATGGAGAAGGAGGTAAGTGGATGGTTAAGTGCTCTAAATAGCTGAACGCTTTCAAGGAGAGAGTAGAGTAGGTATCTGGCTTAGAGAGGCTCCTGATAAAAGGTCACTATGAAGAAAGAAGGGAATGAGGAGCATATAGGCCAACAGGATTCAGCCAGAATCTTTAACAGTTCCAGCTCCTGAGCAACATATTGCTAGATCATTTCTGGGAAATCTTCCAGAAGTGTTAGTATTAGGAACACAAAGTCAAATGAAAGTTGTGAAGTTACTTCTGAATTCACCAAAGAACCCGCAATCTCTGATAGCTTACCCTACCCTGATGAGCCCAGTCCCTGTGTTGTCATTCTGGGTTCTCCTCTTTCTACTGTTTCACTTAGATTTCAGGACAAGAAATCCTTCCATGGCAGGAAGCTGCCCCACAGCCAGTGGGTAGGTATTATTGCCCCTGGGGTGAGGCCAGGGCCGGAGAGGTTCGCACTGAGCCAAGGGGTGTCTGCCAGTTATCCTTGGCTTCCTCTAGCACAGAGCCATACGCCTTTGCTCAGGGCTGTGTCTCACAGAGCTTCTGAGACTTGGCTGTACATTAGATTCACCTAGGGAGTTTTTAAAAATCCCCATGACCACAGGCATTAACTCCAATGGACAGTCAAACTTGAGAACCACATCCTATTCAAATAACTCAGAAACAACTCCAAAGCTCATTCTGATAGTCAGACAAGAACAACAACAGAAATACAGTATCAGAGAATTTGAAAAAGGGCAGGATAACAAGATCCTAAACTAGAACTGCTGCTAAAAGACTTATGTAGAGACAGCTAGCAAGACAGCAACAAAGCATCTAGCTCTGGGGGCGCTTGGGTGGCTCAGTCGTTAAGCGTCTGCCTTCTGCTCAGGTCATGATCCCGGGGTCCTGGGATCGAGCCCCACATCGGGCTCCCTGCTCCGCGGGAAGCCTGCTTCTCCTTCTCCCACTCCCCCTGCTTGTGTTCCCTCTCTCGCTGTGTCTCTCTCTGTCAGATAAATAAAATCTTAAAAAAAAAAAAGGCATCTAGACCTAGACATAATCACTTACTAACCAGAGACCCCATCAACAAAACTTATAACAGATGCATAATGCAACAACACACATTTCTGTGACCATTTTAACTTTCCAAAGCTTTTCACGTCTATTGTCTTATTTTCACAATAACCCTAGTGGGCATGTAGAAGGTATTACGAAGTTCATTTGGCAGATGGAGAAACTGAGCAATGAGAAAATTAAGTAACAGCGAGGGTTCACAGTGGGTCTGTGATACAGCTAGATCTGGAACCCAAGTCTGTCAACTGCCAGCCCCTTTGCCTGTTCCAGCAGAACACACCGCCCTGTACTCGGTCCAAGAATGAGTTCAACACTACAATCTGGGTTAAGAAGCCAGCCTGCGCAAATAGCTCATGTAGACACTTCTCTTACCCCTCTGTTCTGTTAGAATTCTCTGCCACATAAAATGAACAGGGAAAAGAAATTGTTCTCTTTGCTGAGGTTCACTTATCTATGACCATGAAAAGCTATAAATCAAAAACCATGAAAAAGTTTAGTTCTTAGCTTCTGAGAACCCAAGAGAAAGTATTAAAGGATGCCAAGGTCATTCCCAAAAGTGTTAGAAAGAGTCCTGGAAACCAAAAAGAAAGCATCATCTTACACTTGTACAAAATCACAGTGCAACCACACCAGGAATACTGCATTCACTTCTTGCCGCCATACCACAGGGAAGACAATGTAGCTACAAAAGGTCCAGAGAAGGACAAATAAAATGACCAAGGGGCTCAAAGTGGCTTTCACGTGAAAATAAAACTTAAAATTAGACTCTTCAAAGTGAAATAACAAGGGCAGATACTGGGATGAAGTTTAGGATAAATTTAAAAGAGCAGTCTTCTACTTCACAAAGTAATTAAATGTGAGTTAAGTTGTTAATCTCCAAGAAGTAATACTACCAGGTCAATCAGGAATTAAAGACATTTCTTTTTTTTTTTTTTAAGATTTTTTTAATTTATTTATTTGACACAGAGAGACAGCGAGAGAGGGAACACAAGCAGGGAGAGTGGGAGAGGGAGAAGCAGGCTTCCCACTGAGCAGGGAGCCCGATGTGGGGCTTGAACCCAGGACCCTGGGATCATGACTGGAGCCGAAGGCAGACGCTCAACCGACTGAGCCACCCAGGCATCCCTAAAGACATTTCAGAAAACACAGGAGCGCCTGGGTGGCTCAGTTGGTTAAGTGTCTGCCTTCAGCTGGGGTCGTGGTCCCAGGGTCCTGTCCCGCATCAGGCTCCCTGCTCGGCAGAGAGCCTGCTTCTCCCTCTCCCACTGTCGATCCCCCTGCTTGTGCTCTCTCATTCTCTATCAAATAAATAAATAAAGTCTTTAAAAAAAAAAGATGTTTCAGAAAACACAATCAAAATGGATTATTTGCTATAACTGGAGAGATTGAGAGCATTTCCCTACATATCTGATTTCACTATGAAGGTCATCGTATTCTCTGAAATGAAAATCCTTGATCTCCACAGAAGACAGAGCACTGGGGATAAACAGTAAAACAGCCACTGGTAAACTTTTTAGGGCTTTTTTGGGTCATCAACACAGGAGGGAGAAAGATTCTTACCACCCGGTTCCACAGGGCACCCTGTTTACTTTGCATATCTGGGGTAAGGCGGATATACTGGGTCATCACCATGGCATTGCCCATCAGATTCCACAGTGAGGAACTGCCTGTGCCCACACCTACGGGGAGGAAGTAGATCAGTTCATACTCTTCAACACCAACCCATTCTGAAACCACTACGGACCCTCCTAAAGCTGGGGTCATCATCTTTTTCTCCCTTTCACGACACTTGATCTCCTACCTTCTGTCTTTCATAAATCTCAAATCTTTACCATCTTGACAGCTTTCTTTCACAAAGTCCTTCTCAGGTGAAGACCCCAGAGCACTTCAGAGCTATCACTTTATCCATGCCTCAATAACCATAGCTCAGATCCATTCTTCCCATTTTATATGTAAATTTTAGCACCAGAAAAGAAAAAAATTTCCCCAGTTCTACCAAAAAGAGCTTGACTCTCAGGCCTCTGGGGCTTAATCACATTCTTTCTTTAAACAATTCAAGTGTGAAGTTACTTCTCCCAGTACGGAGAGAGGCTATAAGGCTCTTGCAAGTGAGAACTTTGTGTCTGTACAATCCACAGTAATAGCAGAGGCAGCATGAATGAGGCACTGGATATATCTGCTGAGTGAATAAATGATCACCCTTAGCAGCTTTGCACTTTTGAGTTTTTATTTGTCCGCTGTCCCACACTCCAGTGCGGAAACAAGACTTGTGTGAGTTAAGCCATCTGCACCGATTTGGTCCTCTCTGTAGCTAACTATATAAATTTTCTGGTCGATAAGCTGTGCCTAAGAGCCTAGTAACCCTAAACAGAGCAAAGCTAACCAGCCTCCTTCATCAACAGGGCTCCTGAACTGGAGAACAGGTGTTTGAACCGGCAACAGAATTTTATCTTCTCAGTCCGGCCAAGGTCTACCCCAGTTCTGCCTCCTGCTTCATTTCTAGCACATCCATAGCTCCATCGGGAGACCGGGTCTTTGCTAGTGGCGTTCAATCACTACCCACCATTTGCAGTTCTATCCCTTCCCACATCCCTCCTGTCCAACTCGAGCTCCTCTTTGTCCAGGCCTACCGCTAGTGGCATCCGAGCCCGGCTTCGATCTGATGGAAAGTTCCAAAACGGGAGCGGGGGGGGGAGGGGTGAGAGCTGACCCCTGCCCTTTGGACCCGTGGCTCCCAAACGCGGCGTTCCCCGTGGGCCCCCACCCACCGCCCGCAGTTTCCTTAGGGCCACGAAGCCTTTCGCCACCCCCGGTCTCTACCGCTAAGCTCAGGTCCCGGAGCCCTCCCCGTGCACGACCACCTCGCCCCGGGCGCCTCACCCTGGTAGGGCTTCGACAGCGAGTGCTCCCGTTTCAAGTACTCGAACGTTTGACCCGCCCCGACTTGCCGTGGCCCCTGCCCAGACCCCAACAAAAGGAGAAGGAGCAACATCCTGGACCCATTCCCAGCTGACACACGCCGCCGCCACCGCTGCCACCACCCAGAGGGTCCCAGAGTCGCCGCCATCTTTCCCACTGCCGTCCCTTCATTAAGAGCCCGCCCCGTAGCCCAAGCCATTAGCCCAGGGAACCATCTGCCCCGGGTCCCATTGGCTTTCCCCGAGCCCCCGCCCCCGCAGGTGAGCATCTCACCGATTGGCTGGCTTGGGTATCAGTTGCCTTGCCAACCCAGGAAAGGGGCGTGGCCTAATGCCTGGCCTCCCTTACTTGCATTTGTCCTGCGCTCCACTAGGCCTGCTGGGAGACGTAGTGATTTCCATTTTGTCTCTGCGTTCTAGAGTAAATTTTAAAGAGATAAAAATGTTGGGGCGCCTGGGTGGCTCAGTCCTTAAGCGTCTGCCTTCGGCTCAGGTCATGATCCCGGGGTCCTGGGATTGAGCCCCGCATTGGGCTCCCTGCTCGGCCGGAAGCCTGCTTCTCCCTCACCCGCTCACCCTGCTTGTGTTCCCTCTCTCAGTATGTCTCTCCCTGTCAAATAAATAAATAAAATCTTTTTAAAAAAAGATAAAAATGTTTCTCCCAGTTTCACGCAAACGTTCTATCCTCTCTGCCATAGTACCCGCCTGTCTGTGCAGAGCTATCCATCGGATGTAGAACTGAGTGGAGAAATAGACAATCCACAATTACTGTAGCTGGACAATTTTCAGGAGAAAATTATCAAATTTCTAAAAGACTTGAACAGAACAAAGAACTTGACCTGATGACATTTATAGAAACTCCACAAAACAACAGCAGAAGACACATTCTCTTGTAGTGCAAAAGAAACATGTACCAAGATAGCCTGAGCAAAACCAGCAAAAAAAACAAAACAAAACACCTCCACAAATTTAGAAAGAAATGAAAACACACAAAGGATGGTCTCCTATCATGACGGAATTAGACTAGAAATTGACAACCGAAAGATTTCTGAGGGGCACCTGGGTGGCTCAGTCGTAAAGTGTCTGCCTTGGGCTCAGGTCATGATCCCAGGGTCCTGGGATGGAGCCCAGCATCGGGCTCCCTGCTCCACGGGAAGCCTGCTTCTCCCTCTCCCACTCCCCCTGCTTGGGAGGGAGTGGGCTGGGGAAAAGGGCTGTGTCTCTCTCTGTCAAATAAATAAATAAAATCTTAAAAAAAAAAAGCTCCACAAATTTAAAAGAAATGAAAGCACACAAAGGATGTTCTCCTATCATGATGGAATTAGACTAGAAACTGACAACCGGAAGATTTCTGAGAAATCCCCCAAATATTTGGAAATTAAACTCACTTCTAAATAACCCATAAAGGAGTAGGAAGTGCTGAACGACTGCAGGGATTCTTCTAAGAAATGGAACAGGGTTACCCATCCTTTACCTGGATGGCACAGTAATACACACAGAAGAGTGTGACACCAAAAGAGTGAGAGTCATCCCAGCTTCCCACCTTTTCCCCACCAGTTTCATCACCCAATCAATCAATAATCAAGTCCTGATGATGTTATTCCTAATCATTTCTCAATGCCATCACATCCTTTCCATGACTTGCTTTGTCTTTCTCCCAAACCATAACACGTGTCCCACCTGTTACTCTGATCACCATCATCCACACAGCCACCCACGTGATCTAAACCATCTAACCATGCCATTTCCTGAGTGTCAGGGGTAAATGAGCTGATATTGGTAAAGCTGTTAAATAGTGGCTGGCATGTAGGAAGCACTATATCGTCATCATTATTATTATTAACCGAGCCCTTGATGGTTGCCATCACCTGTGGGGAAGAGATTCAAGCCCCTCAACTTGGCATACAAAGCCCTCTGCCACCTGGCCCTGGCCCTTCTCTGGCTTTATTGCCCACAGCTTCCTTTCTTCATCTATATGCTCCAGCTTTCCCTCTTCTCTCCTTCTCCCCAGCCCACTTCCTCCTGGAAGCCTTCCCTGACCTCCTCAGGCAGTGGCAGTTGCCCCACTCTGAGCTCTCAGTGTTGCCCAAGCACATTGCTTACACAGCTCTAGCCAGGTCTGTGTGTCTTCCCAACAGGCTTAACCGAACTTAATTCTCTCTTTCCTGAACATAAATATATTTAATAACAGAAAAATGAAAGTAAGCCTGTTTTATGAGTGATCAACATTTTTATATGAAAACTGTTGGGGCACCTGGGTGGCTCAGTCAATTGAGCACCTGCCTTGGGCTCAGGTCATGGTCCTAGGGTCCTGGGATGGAGCCCCGTTGGGCTCCCTGCTCAGTGGGGAGTCTGCTTCTCCCTCCTCCCCCCACCCTGTGCTCTCTCTTGCTTGTGCTCTCTCTCCAGTAAATAAATAAAATATTTAAAATAAATAAGTAAATAAATAAATAAAACAAAATGAAAAACTGTCACAACCATATGGCACCTGGCTGGCTCAATTGAGGGAGCATGTGACTCTTGATCTCAGGGTTGTGAGTTCAAGCCCCACAGTGGATGTAGAGGTTACTTAAAAATAAAATCTAAAAAAATTTTAAAAATAAATAAACTGTCACAACTACTGATCATTTATGCACTCCACACAAAGTAGATGTTTAGTGATATAACATAAGAAATTGCAATGAATCTATTCACATCATACCTTAGCTTTTAAACCATTCGTGGATCCCAATTACCATAGGATAAAATCCAAACGCCTTAGTGTAGCATTCAAAGCCCTTCAAACTGACTCAAATCAGGCTGTACACATGTCTATTACAATGTGTGTCACCCTGAATCATGTAGCTCAATTAACAGATTATGTGTTTGTCTCCCTGGCGAGGCTGGAAGCTCCTGGACCACAGGAAGCAGATCTTACTCATTTCCTATCCCAGGCCTCACCTACTTCCCCATTCCCTAACCCATCACCCAGCACATAGTAGGAGTCCTAATTGTTTTGAATAAAATTATTTCCATTATATTTCTCTGTCAGCTGGAATTTTTTTTATTGTGGTAAATATACATAAAATCAAATTTACCATTTTAACCATTTTTAAGTATATAGTTCATAGGCATTAAATACATTCACGTTGCTGTGTGACCTGTCAACTTGATTTTGGATAGTATCTCATCATACCTCATTGTAAAATTCACTGTAATGAAGAAAAGGGGGATAAAGGAGAGGGTGTGACAGACAAAATACACAGGACAATAAATCAGATGATTTTGTTCAGATTGTTGCAATAGGCGGAATGCTCATTAGTGAGGAAAGTATCAAAGAGAAGGAAGTGGGGGGGCGCCTGGGTGGCTCAGTTGGTTAAGCATCTGCCTTCAGCTCAGGTCATGATCTCAGGGTGCAGGGATCGAGCCCCGTGTCTCCCTGCTCAGCGGAGAGTCTGCTTCTTCCTCTCCCTCTGCCCCTCCCCCCCATGCTCACTCCCTCGCAAATAAATAAATAAAATCTTAAAAAAAAAAAAGAAAGAAAAGGAAGGGGACCTGGTGTTACATAGAGGCAGGTAAACAAGGGAGTCGTCATAAAGGAGGATGGAGATGGTTTTATCTGAGTCACTGAGGAAGGGCAAAAGTGGGTCTTATCTCAGAATATTCTAGAGCAGGATAGTCCTTTGAAGTTAGCCATTTCTCAGAACTCAAAATGGGGTGAGAGGGGACACAAAACGGTGAGGGGATTTCTTGACTGTAGCTGCTTTCCAGAAGTACAGGGTTCATATAAAGTTGAACACTGTTAAGGTCTTGAGGGTGTACAGGGAAAGAGAAAAAGGAGCCAAGTCCTCCTCCCACACCGCCCTATACACACACAGAAGCACTTTCTGATAGTTAGGTCAGGTCTTGACCCACCATCTTCCAGCAGCTTAATATTCTCTTTTTCTCCAGAGAATCATTTCCCATGATCTAAGGCTATACACCTCCAGGGTGGGAGCATTCATAGACCATATGAGTTGTGCATTCCAGCAGTTCTGGATGATTCCTCTAGTTTCTTGTCTTCAAAGCCAAACAGGTACCTCCACTTAGGAGCACCTTGAAGCCTGATGCCCCTAACCCACCCCATGCCAGAGGCTGCAAGGCAGCCTCTTGGCCCCATCCTTTCCTCTCCCTTTGCCCTTCACTTCTAAACCTTGCCATTCCATTTAAATCCACCCTCACCCCAAACTTAGGACCCAGAGCAGGGCCTAACATCAGCCTTCCCAAAGCCAGGCAGACCATTTTTCCTCCTCAGAGGTCTGGATTAGGACTTGGGATTAGGTCCATCATCAGCCCTAGAGTGGCAGCTAACCCGGCCCCACCTCAGCCCCTGCCCCTTTCCTCCGCAACACTCTCCCCACCCTTCGACCCCCCTGCACCTCCAGTTCTCCAAGCAGACCCTAGTGCACAGAAGGGGACAGGAGCTCTAACACTAACTAGCCAATTACTTTCCAGTGGCAACTTACAAATTCTGGCCTCCCGACAAGCCACAATTGAATAGCCTGGAGTGCTTGGGGCACACGGATGCCTGGGTCCCACTCCCAAACACCTGATTCATAAATGTGGGGTAGGGCCCAGGGATTTGGGTTTGAAAATCTCTCCCCAGAGAATGTGATATGCAGCCAACGTCCAGAACCACAATGCTTTCACATCCAGTATCTCATTTTGACCTCTCATTGACCTGGCACGGTGGGCAAGAGAGACATTACCACACTTCTTTTTTTTTTTAAAGATTTTATTTATTTGACAGAGACAGAGCGAGAGAGGAAACACAAGCAGGGGGAGTAGGAGAGGGAGAAGCAGGCTCCCTGCGGAGCCGGGAGCCCAATGCGGGGCTCGATCCCAGGACCCCGGGATCATGACCCGAGCTGAAGGCAGACTCTTAAGGACTGAGCCACTCAGGCGCCCCGGCATTACCACACTTTAAGATTAGGACATCTGTGCTCCATTCATAGAATAAATTTCAAACAGGGTATAGCACCTGAAGTTAGAGGTAAGATTTTGAGGTTTGTTTTAAAATACTCTGGAGGAGGGGTGCCTGGTTGGCTCAGTCGGTAGAGTCTATGACTCTTCTGCGTTGTGAGTGTGAGCCCCATGCTGGGCTTAGAGATTACTTAAAAAAAAAAAATACTATGGAGGAAAATCATGTGTGCGTTAGGAAGAGAGTGGGATAGATGGGAAAAAAAAAGCAGCAAGATCTTGATAAATTTGAAGCTGGGTTATGGGGATATGGGGATTCCCTCTAGGTTTATGTGTTTGGGAGTTGCCATAATAAAAATCTTTTTTTAAATCTCCCTTGGAGATGATTACGAAATGTGCTGGGTATGCATTTGTGGTGTTTTCTAAATTTCCTCCAGGGAACGAAAACTGTAATTAACTGTCATCTGTAAAGTTCATTGTGACCCATCCAATATAATGTCATAACTAAAAAGAGAGGAGTCTGCAATCTAGAACAAGAACAGTCAACGGATGAAAATACGTCCGAGTGGGGGCGCCTGGGTGGCTCAGTCGTTAAGCGTCTGTCTTCGGCTCAGGGCATGATCCCAGGGTCCTGGAATCGAGCCCCGCATCGGGCTCCCTGCTCAGTGGGGAGTCTGCTTCTCCCTCTGCCCCTCCCCCTGCCCCCCATTCGTGCTCTCTCTCTCTCAAATAAATAAATAAAATTTAAAAAAAAAGAAAGAAAAAGAAAATACATTCAAGTGTATCAATTCTGTCCAGGAAGACAGTATTTCTAAGTGTCCTGTGTTCGTTATTCAAATCAAGCCTACTCTCCTAACATATTCATAACGACTTCCCACTTAACATTCTAGCTCTCTTAGAATTTCCCAGTATATTAATATTTAATTTCTCAGTATATTAAGACATTAGTATTACTATATTATCATATTGCTAGTATGAGCTATTTGTATGTTAATTAAGAAATTAGTATTTGGCTTTATCACTTCATTACTGTGTGACTTACGCTTCCCAGTGTGTTTATCCATCAGTAAATCAATACCCCAGGGACACCTGGGTGGCTCAGTCGGTTAAGCGTCTGCCTTCGGCTCAGGTGATGATCCCAGGGTCCTGGGATCGAGTCCCGCATCGGGCTCCCTGCTCCACGGGGAGCCTGCTTCTCCCTCTGCCTCTGCATCTCTCTCTCTGTCTCTCATGAATGGATAAATAAAATCTTAAAAAACAAACAAACAATACCCTGAGGACCATCTCTCAGATCTGTGGTGGCTCTAAGAAGGGACAAATGAATTAAAGACTGCCTCTAGGTCTCCAGATGCCCACTTATCACAGGGAAGTTGGGACATAAGATTCACTAAGAATTGCAGGATGAAGGTGGGCAGGAGGGAGGAGCACTCTGGCATGTGGAGTTGGAATGAAAACATCTGCTCTTTTGAGATCCACCTCTACCTTTTGACCTGGGGCAAATTACATAACCTCTGAGCCTCAAATTCTCCATCTGTAAATTGGGTGTTGAAACCTACCACACTGAATTATTGACAGCATTAAACAAAAGAATGTATAGGGGAGCCTCGCTGGCTCAGTCGTTAAGCGTCTGCCTTCGGCTCAGGTCATGATCCCAGGGTCCTGGGATCGAGTCCCGCATCGGGCTCCCTGCTCAGTGGGGAGTCTGCTTCTCCCTCTCCCGCTCCCCCTGCTTGTGTTCCCTCTCTCACTATGTCTCTCTCTGTCAAATAAATAAATAAAATCTTTTAAAAAAATGTATAAAGGATGCATAGGCACATTTTAGACTCAAGAGTTCTATAAGTACCCAAATTACTATTGTTTGTAAAGCTTTGTTACAGCTTGTCTTCTTGTGTTCTGAAGTGTGTTCTGGGAAAGTGGATTTGGTCCCTTTAGGAGAAAGTACATGTGTTGGAGGTTGGTTTATAAATGGAATAGAAACCACTGACTGATTTGAGAATATTGCTCAGGGATCTGGGGCGCAGTGTAGAAGTGTAGAAGGTACAAATCCTATCCCTGGGGTTTATAATTAGAAATAGGATAAGCCGGGGCGTCTGGGTGGCTCAGTCGTTAAGCACCTGCCTTCGGCTCAGGCCATGGTCCCAGGGTCCTGGGATCGAGCCCCGCATCAGGCTCCCTGCTCGGCGGGAAGTCTGCTTCTCCCTCTCCCACTCCCCCTGCTTGTGTTCCCTCTCTCGCTGTGTCTCTCTCTGTCAAATAAATAAATAAAATATTAAAAAAAAAAAAGAAATAGGATAAGCCTTCTTTGAAGGTCAAACAACTTAAAAAAAAAGGCTTTGTGGGTATAATATTCCTCATTCACCTCCTGCCTATGGAAGATGAACAGACGGAGGAGCCCTGAGCTCTCCAGATGCTGGATGAGGGAGGAAGGGCATGGGGACAGCTGAGCTCCAGCTATGATATAAAGAAGCCAAGGGAGGGGGTGAATGAGGTTGGAAATTCCCATGCTGTGCAGAAGGCTCTAGGAAATGGCAGGCTCTTCAGTTCGAGCGGAGGCATTGGGGACAAGGGAAGCCATCCTGGGGCTTTGGCAGTTAACCTGGCCTGAAGTCCTGAGCCAACCCGATGATGGCGGCCACTTCCAAAAGTCCGACTGAGGGTTATTGGCTCTGGCATGGAAGCCAAGAAGTCGAAGTTAGACTAAACGCTGATGGATAAAGACTGAAGATTAATGCATGAGGAGCCCAACTGCAAAAATATGATTGTATTTCTTTAAATCATATTCCACTTTGTGTTTCTTTAAAACAACTAGACTGGGGCGCCTGAGTGGCTTAGTCAGTTAAGCGTCTGCCTTCGGCTCAGGTCATGATCCCAGGGTCCTCCTGGGATCCCAGGGTCCTCCCTGCTCAGCTGGGAGCTTGCTTCTCCCTCTCTCTCTGCAGCTCCCCCTGCTTATGTTCTCTCTCTCTCTCTCTGTCAAATAAATAAACTCTTAAAAAAAATAAGAAATAAAAAAATAACTAGACTCATGCATGGCTGTTTTGTAATAAAGATTTCTATATTCTATAAAGTCATGAAGACTTTTATGATGTTCCTTGGTTTCAACATTTCTCAATGAAAATGACAGCTTGGAATGCACTGGAACTAGACAGGTTTGGGTTTCAATTCCTGGCTCTGCTGATCTCGTTGATCTTGTATGACCTTGGGCAAGTTATTTAACATCTTTGGGACCCAGGTTTCCATCTGTAAAAGGAGACCAATAGTAACATCTACCTCAAATAATTGCTCTCAATATTTAAATGAGGAAAGAAGTGGAAAGCACAGTGTCTAGCGCAAAGCACTCGATAAATGGGAGTTTTTTAAAAAATATATATATTATTTATCACTTGACATCTGGATTACAATGGCAGCTTCTTGGCTGGACTGCCACCCACCATTTGCCCAGCAGACTGCTAACCATTAACCTTCCCAATTTTTAGTTTCTATCACATTACTTCCCCAATAAGAATTTTCTGGCTCGAGGGGCGCCTGGGTGGCTCAGTCGTTCAGCGACTGCCTTCGGCTCAGGTCATGATCCCAGGGTCCTGGGATCGAGCCCTGCATCGGGCTCCCTGCTCCGCAGGAAGCCTGCCTCTCCCTCTCCCACTCCCCCTGCTTGTGTTCCCTCTCTCGCTGTGTCTCTCTCTGTCAAATTAATAAATAAAATCTTTAAAAAAAGAATTTTCTGGCTTGGGGTGCCTGGGTGGTTCAGTTGGTTAAGCGTCTGCCTTTGGCTCAGGTCATGATCCCAGGGTTCTGGGATTGAGCCCCACATTGGGCTCCCTGCTCGGCAAGGAGTGTGCTTCTCCCTCTTCCCTCTGCCAGCCTGTCTGCCTACTTGTGATCGCTCTCTCTCTCTCTCTCAAATAAATAAAATCTTTGACACAGAGAGACACAGGGAGAGAGGGAACACAAGCAGGGGGATTGGGAGAGGGAGAGGCAGGCTTCCCGCTGAGCAGGGAGCCCGATGCGGGGCTCGATCCTAGGACCCTGGGATCATGACCTGAGCCGAGGGCAGACGCTGAACAACTGAGCCATCCAGGTGCCCTTAAGTAAAATCTTTAAAAAAAAAAGAATTTTCTGGCCCTCCATAATTGGATTAAGACCAAACTCCCGTTTGTAGGCGAATGTCACCACTTTGGGTGTTACTTTAAAAGAAACTGGGAGTCTCCGGAACGTTTTGATCAGAGGAGGTTTATAATCTAATTTATATTTTTATTTATTTTTATTTATTTATTTTTAAAGATTTTATTTATTTATTTGAGAGAGAGAGAGAATGAGAGATAGAGAGCACGAGAGGGAAGAGGGTCAGAGGGAGAAGCAGATTCCCTGCTGAGCAGGGAGCCCGATGCGGGACTCGATCCCGGGACTCCAGGATCATGACCTGAGCCGAAGGCAGTCGCTTAACCAACTGAGCCACCCAGGCGCCCCTCTAATTTATATTTTTAAAGGGCCACTCCGCTGCTGGCTTGAGAAAAAAACTGTAGGGAGGAAAGGGCAGAAGCAAGGAGACCAAGAATATTGGTAACCCAAGTGAGAAAGGAAGGTGCCTGGGGCCTGGGTGGTGGCAGCAGAAGTGGGGAGAGGCAGCTGGAATTTACATGTATTTTCAAGGTTCAGTCAACAGGATTTGCTGATGGAGCTGACAGAGGCATAAGAGAAACAGAGGAATAAAGGATGACGCCAAGATTTTCTGGCCACAGCAACTGGAAAGATGGAGTTGCCATACACTGATAGAAGTGAAATTGTGGGAGATAAATGTTTTGGAGGAAAGATCAATATTTTGATTTTAGTGATATTAGGTTTATGTGTCTATTGGACATCTAAGCAGAGAACAGGCCCTCTGACCCCAATCATCATCCCAGTAAGACCAAATTCCCAATATTTAAGAAAAGCAGTTGGGGGTCAGGGGCGGAGGAAGTTTATCAATTGATTAGCCTTCAGTAGAGAGGATTTTCCCTTACCTACTGTGATAGCCAGACTCTAAATGGCTCCCACTGACCCCTGTCACCTGCTCGTGGATAGTCCCCTCCCACAGGGTATCAATTTTGGTCCATAGGACCAATAGAATAAGGAAGATGTGGTGGTATATCATCTCTAAGGCTAGGTCATAAAAGACATTGTGGTTTCTATCTTGGATCACTTATTACAGGCAAAGCAAGCTACCATGTTGTAAGGAGCCCCATGAAAGGTCCATGGGACAAAGAACTGAGTCCTCCTGCAAATATCCATGTGAGTGAGCTTGGAAGTGGATCTTCTGGCCCCAACCAAGCCTTCAGATGACTTCAGCCCCAGCCAACATCTTGACTTCTGTTTGTGAGAAACTCTGAGCCAGAACTACCCAGCTAAACTGCTTCCTAATTCCTGACCCACAGAAACTATGACCTGATAAAGGCTTATTATTTTAAGCCACTAAGTTCTAGGGGTAATTTGTTACGCAGCAATAGGTAACTAACATACCTCTCAAAGTCAAGCGAGGGAGGTGCTCTAAGAAAATCTGGAGGGTTCTGCAAGAAGAGAGACTGGCCTTTTATTCCACAATCAAACCTCTGCTCAGGCAGTACACTTACTGTTCTGCCCTGGGCAGTCTATACTGCAACCATTGGGAGGACTCTATCAGGAGGGGCTGCCTGACAGGCAAAGTGTCCCCCAACAGCAAGAAGCTGGATTAAGTAAAGACAAATTACCCTTCTTCCCCTCTTGCCCTACCAGGCCCCAATACTAGAGAAGTTTGACCCTGAAAAGGAAGAGGGGAAGTATCCTAGAACCAATACATGACTCCCTTTGCTGGACACCAGACACATACACACACATGCACACACACACGCACACACACACGCACACAAACACCTCCCCACCCTGAAACTGGCTGCAGTGATTGGAGGACTGAAGTCTCACCAAGGCCCTTCCCGCCTCCAAGTCCCCAGAGCAGAAACTGGATCCCAAACCTGGATGATAGGAAGGGGGTGTAAGGGATGTAAACCAGAAACGAGATGGGAGTTCTTAACAGACCTGAGTGTATTTCTAATACTAAAAGTCACACTAAAGCTCTGGGATCCATCTAGGATCTCAAGAAGGAAGGGAAAAGGGAAATCTGATAGAAATTGGTTACAAGATTGTCATGTTAAGGCCCCACTGAGTGGAGATTCCTCAGTCAACCGATTACAATGGTTCCTCTAGCCCAAGTCCTTAGAGGGGCAGCACAACGCATGGGTTAAGAAGGTTTGGAGTCAAGACAGGTTTGAACAGTATTGAAATCCATCATTGAGTGATCCTGAACAGGTTTCTTAAGCTTCCAAATCTCTCTTTTCTGATCTGTACAGATCAGAATAATGGTATCCCCTCTCACAGGGCTATGGTTAAAGCTAAGAAAGAGAGACTGCAGTCAACAGGGAGAGGAGACATAGCCCCAGACAGCTCGAGGCCTCTGTGATCTCCAGTTAGGAACCCTCTTCCCATATAAAAGCCCACACCAGACTCCTGATTGGCCCTTCTTGGTGTCCTGTCCACCCTCGGTCAATTGATATGGCCTGAGATACCTTTGTCCAGGCCAGGTCCGTTGTCCGTCTCCACGGGACAACCCATGGGAAAGGAGGTGGGACAGGTCTCCAGAGAATAGGGAGGTACTGTTCCCTGAAGAAGGGGACAGGAAGCTGGACAACTCCGAGCAACAGATGCCCACTACAACTGAGCTTGTTGATTTCACCTTTACCTTCCTCTCTTGGTTGCCTAGGAAAATTAATACATCAGAGAATTTAAATGAGGATAGAACCTGATTATCTGACCTAATCCCCTCATGCTGGAGATAAAGGCCCCAAGGCCCAGTGTGGGATGAGCCAGTTGTTAAAGGCTCTACAGGTTATTTGGTGCCTCGGCAATTGTTTTGGACAGACCTGCAGAAATCTGGACACTCGGGAATGAAAATCTCAAAGGCTGTCTCCCACTCTGGCAGACAATAAGATTCAGTAATCAGGAACTTGCCTCACTGATCTGCCTTGGGAGATTTATTGCCTCATGTGGATTATGCCAGGCACTGTGGGTGTGGGTGTCATTTACACAGAGAACATTCTAACTCCCACCAGCCCTCCTAAGGTTCCTCCAAAGAGAATTCCAGTGCATGCCCATGAGCAATGCATGAGAGTATTATTCAAATTGAAGATCAGTCAAGAAATCAATTTAGTTGGTTGAAAAGCAGACTTTTTTTTTTTTTTAGACATAGGTTAGAGTGGAAATTACATCAAGGGGTAAATGTAGTTTCATGAGACAGTTTTCTCGGTTGCAATTTTATATATAAAGCTACTGGCTAAAAGCTTCATCCTCATTTCCCATTCCTGGCCCCCAACAGTATTATTCTTACCTCCTTTTTAAGGGAAATCCAATTCATTCCACAAATGCATATGGAATGCCAAGCATGCCGGATACAGAGATGACTATGACATAGTTTTTGTCCTTGAGGGACTCTCAACCCAGTGGGAAATGGCCTCCAGTGCAGAGAGGGGACAAGGAGAAAATGAAGAAGCAGAGGGTGACAGATTACAGAAAAACAATCTCTGGGCAGTGGCATATGGGAGGAAGGGGACCTTGTGCTTTCTATTCTATACTTTGAATTTGTGGCAATGAACATGTATCGTTTTGGCAATTTTAAAAAAAGCCCAATAAGAAGATAAAGATACAGGAATGAATAAATGAATGAAATGTAATGTGAAAGTCCTAGCCCGAGGGAAGGAAAACACATTTAGGAGCAGCGCTACCAAACTTGGGCTCATTTAGTCCTTTTAGTCCGACACAAGGGTCTCTTGATCCCCATCTTAAAAATGGAGAAATCGAGACCCTAAGAGGTCAAGCACTTGGCCCCAATTCACCAGCTGATAAGGGACAGAGCCCAGGGCATTTCTGCTACAGCCTGTTTCCATTTGCCAACTAAGAAAAAGGGTCAGAAACAGAAAGACAATGACTCCAGGAACTTTGTTCTTAGGCTTTTGTAAATACTCAGTGTCTGTTTTTTTGTTCTTCCTTATTTTTCTTCAGCGATTAACAGTGAATCTCTTAACATAAAAAAGGGTCTTTGTGTTTTGGGAGGCAGAAGGAAAAGCTTGCTGGGGTAGCCAGTCCTGGGAAAGGGGGAGGGTGGCCAATGGTGGGGGAGGGGGGGAGCTCCAGCGCACGAGAGGAGGAGGGAAGCAGAAAGGGGAGCAGGCAGAGTCCTGGGCCCGCTGTGCCTCCCCCAGACCCTGCGCTGCCTGGCACTCCTCACAGGGGCCCTGCTGTGAGCAGGGGGCTTCCCAGCAGTCCTTGCCCTCGCGGGCCGTCAGGTCTCCTAGATCCCAGTGATAGGCTTCCCTCTCCTCGACTTGCCAGCTTTTGCAGCCTGAGTCCCACAGCCCGTGGGCAATGTGCCGACCCCTGCCTTACCTCCAGTGGTTCTACCTGCGCCCCAGCCTCCTTTCTTCCCTCAGCTCTGAGGCCCAAGGGGTCCAGGATGTGGTCTTGTTTAGTCTCTTCTTCCCCACCATCCTCTACAGATTTTCTCTCTCTGCAGGAAAGGGAAGGGAAAGAACAAGAACACACTGGTTGGGTTTGGATGGGGACACAATGGATCTAAAGAAATTTGAGTTGTCCTCCAAAAATCCCAGCCCTGTCATGTTCATCACCATCGTGGTTAGGGATCATGTTTATTGGGCTCTTACCATGGGTCAGGCATCACCTCACTCAGCACTCCAGAATGTCCCAGAGTCCCAGGTCACAGAGGCCATCCCTGGCAGAGCCAGCCCCACAGTGTGCCCCCTGAGCTGTGCCGGAACCCCCATGGCGGGGCATCCTGCCTCCTGTGGTCCTGTCCCAAAGGAGAACAATTTGTCCTCTGGCCATGGAGCCTTGAAGCCGACCCAATGAATACAAGTGCTTCCTCCCCTTTGCTGCTCTGGCATTCCACTTCCTGTCATGGGCACATCCTTTAATGGGCCTGGATCCCCTGATCTGATGCTTTCATCCCCTCCTCACCTTAATGAAGTGTCTGTTTCAGGTAGAAAATGACACCAGGTCCTCATGCCCCCACCTGTTGGGGTGACCTGAGTTGGGATTTGAGCCAAGGTACCATCTCAGCTAATCCCATGCTTGCTCTGTGCCTCTGTGAAGGCATGCCTGCCCCTTCTCTCCCCACACAACTTAATAGCACAGATATGACTTGCAAATGCTCAGGGGTATTGCAGGCTTACAAGACAGCTGGGGAACAGGCCACCTCATCGCCCCCACCCAGGCTCTTGAACCCCAGGACCTGGGCATCCTCCGAGAGACTTGTGGGGCCCCGGTGGCCACAGGCTCTGAGCCCCACCAGCAGACGGGAGCTGCTGCCCGAGAAGCAGCAGCTCCCCATCTTGGGTACCCAGAGGTTGAAAAGGACTAAGAATGCAGCCTGGGAGGATCACAGCCTGTGGGGAGTGGTGCCGGGGGTCCCAGATTACTAATTCAGGACCTTGTTCACCATTGGACCCTCAGCATCAGCACCATGCCAGGTACAAAAGAAGGGGCAATAGACTTTTAAGTCTGTCTCCCTGCACAGGACCGGAAAGGCATGGGCTCAACCCTGGGGGTGTGGACATACTGCCATAGAGTCCAGAAACCTGTCAGGTCCAAAAGTCATGAATGGAGTGCTTTGAGCTGCTCAGGAGTCAGGTATCAGACCCCTCTGAGAACGACCTTCACCGAACTCCTTACTTGCGAATGGAGACAGGTGAGTAAGGGCTTCCACCCTGGGGCCGAGAAACAGGTCTGACCCTCAAAGGAGACAGACTTCTCATTTGCACATCACTTTCTACAGTTCTCACAGCCTGGTTCACGGAACCACACATTTGTCCAGGCTTCCTGACTCTTCACACACACAGATCTCCACCTCCATGTTGTCCCCTCCACTCGATGGGAAAGGCTTAACTCTGCGGATGAGGAAAGGTTAAATGCTCTCATCAGGCAGGGATAGAAGCCCGGCAGGGAGAGAACCTGGACGCTGGTCTGGACTTCAAATGCCTCCTCAGACATTTTCCAAGTTATGGTGCTTTTAACTTTGGTGGAGAGATTCTCGTCTCCTCTGCTGGATTGAAGGCTCTGGGTGGGCAACAAAGAGTTTTGTATCTTTACTTCATTGAATCTGTTTTTTTCCCTTTTTTTTGGTAAGATTTTATTTATTAATTTGACAGAGAGAGAGAGAGCACAAGCAGGGATGAGGAGCAGAGGGAGAGAGAGAAGCAGACTCCTTGCTGAGCAGAGAGCCCCACACGGGGCTGGACCATGACCAGAGCCAAAGGCAGACGTTTAACTGACTGAGCCACCCAGGCGCCCCTGTTGAGTCTGTTCTATTCACCTAAGTATGCATGTGAATGCAATGGTGGATGAGTGGAATTAAATGAACTTTAGCAGAGACTAATTCTTCCTACCAGACCCTCACCACCCCTCCCACTTTTACCCAAGTACCTCAACAGCTTATTTTTTCCTTCCCTTTGTTGGCTTCTGTCATTGGACTCAGTGTATATATAAAGAGCTCTGAGCACAGACAGTTTGAAAAGGGCAAAATAAAAATAGCCGATTAGTTGATAATAGAATGGCAAAGTCTCTAAGTACCATGGGGGAGGTCATCAGTCTTAAAGCTGGCTGGAAAGAGATGAGGTGGGGTGGGCAGAAGCCTCTCTGAGAGCTGGGCTTGCTCTGAGGTGATGCAGGTGATTCCTCCTGGTTGGTGGAGATGGGAGGCAACAGCCAGTCAGAGGTTCTTTCTACTTTTGTTCTGTCTTGGCCAGTGACCATCCTGAGGCTCCTGCTCCTTACCAAACTGGCCTGCTAGATGCTCACTGTGGAATAGGAAGTGAGGCGCCCACCTGCAAGGGACTGCTTCTCTCTCTCCCTCTGCTCCTCATCCCTGTTTGTGCTCTCTGTCAAATTTTTTTTAAAGTTTTTTTTTTTTTTTTTTTGACAGAGAGAGACACCAGCGAGAGAGGGAACACAAGCAGAGAGAGTGGGAGAGGGAGAAGCAGGCTTGCCTGCGGAGCAGGGAGCCTGATGCGGGGCTCGATCCCAGCACTCTGGGATCATGACCTGAGCCGAAGGCAGACGCTTAATGACTGAGCCACCCAGGCGCCCCTCTCTCTGTCAAATTAATAAATAAAATCTTACCCAAAAAAGGGAAAAAACAGATTCAATGAAGTAAAGAGATAAAACTCTTTGTTGCCCACCCAGAGCCTTCAATCCAGCACAGGAGACAAGAATCTCTCCACCAAAGTTAAAAGCACTATAACTTGGAAAATGTTTGAGGAGGTATTTGAGGTCCAGACCAGTGTCCAGGTTCTTTCCCTGCTGGGCTTCTATCCCTGATGAGAGCATTTAACCTGGCCTAGTATGCAGAACCCTCTGCCCCTGCTAAGAGTACTTAGCTAAATTAGGCCTCTCTACCACCACGTCCCTCCCATGACACTGTACCTGACTGTTCCTCTGCTTAGGCTCTTTCTGGCTGGTATTGATCGTTGCTTTTATTGGCAAACAGTATACCACGATAAAAATAAAACACAAGTGTTTGTGCAGGGAGAGAGTAAAATGGATTCTGTGTCTCCGGGGCTGGCAGAAAACTTGCTCTGAGACCCAGTGGTCAACCTGGTACCTGATTCTCCCCAGTGCACCTCTGCAATTATTGTAAGGACCTTTGTCTGTCTGTCTCCTTCCCCTTGACAGGACAGGCGGCTGTGGTCTTCCCCACACCTCCTGAGTGCTTGTTGCTCAATTCATAGTTGCTAATTGACACCAAGGTAGGGCCTTCCAGGAAGCAGTCATTTCAGGGCTAGGCCTGGCACCACACCTCTCAGCTCATTTTCACATGTGTGTGCCCCAGCTGGCCAGTCACCACAATTGGGGGTTAGGGGTTTGGTCCGGTGGGGCAGGCAACAACATCAGCTACATACAACATTCAGAGTTGTCCTGTCCTGTTCAATGCCTAGGCCAGTTGTTCCCATAAGCTTGGAGAGGTGGTGCCCTATTATCATTCTTACCCCCATTTCAGAGCTGAAAGACACTCCAATGTGCCTTACCAATCACACAAGCCTCTTTTAAAATAGCAATGTGGGGGGACTCCAATTTGTGCCTAGGTTCAATTTCTTCCTCCGTTATATGGACAAATAACACTACCTCTTACGGTTGTTCAAAGGATACTTGTTGATGGTCTGTTTCTGCTCTTGACTGTAAAAAGCGGGCAGGGACTTTGGCTTATTCACTGCCAGAGCCTGGAACAAGTGTCCACCCGGCACATAGTAGGTGCTCAATATTTGTGTCCTAAATGGAAATGGCATGAGAAGAGCCTAGGCCAGACCCTGACGCTTCCATCTGCTAGTACCTTCTATATCCTTAGTTCCCCAGATTCTCCTCCCACCAGGTAGCCAGTGGCCGAATGGTGTCGGCCTGGGGGCTAGGCCCCAGGGAACCTACTTCTGGCCTTGGGACGAGGTCAGCAACAAAACTCCCAGGCCAGAAAAGTCTCCAAGGGCCAGTCTGCCATGCCGGTGGACCTGAAGGCCTCAACCCTCAGGTTCCCCTTTTCTTTCTTTATACCAGGAAAATCATCCCCCCCTCCCCCGCCCCGGCCCCCCGCCCCGGCACAACGCGGTGCTGCTTCCGAAGTGCCTGCAGAGGAGGGCCACCCTGCCCCAAGCAACAGCCTTCTGGGGAAGGAGCCCAGCACGCGACGCCCGGCTAGACTGCAGCAGAGGAACGGCGAGGCCAGGCGTGCAGGCCCGGCGGAGGAGAGCTGGCCACACCGACGCCCAGCGGGCCGGAAAGGCCGGCGGGAAAGGGCGTGCGAGGAGAAGGGCGGGGCGAGCGTCCGCCCGCGGCTCCCGCGCTCAGGCGCCGCTCCACCTTAAGCTCGGGACCCCCTTAAGGGCGGGCACTGGAGCCGCGCGCCCGGAGGCGGGGTCTCCCATGCAAATGAGGGGCGTGGGTCGGCGGGGCGGGGCGGGCGGGGCGCTGACCTGACGTCAGGCCGGCGGCCCGGGCAGTTGGCTCGGCGGCGGCGAAGCGGCAGGAGCGGCGGCGGGAGCGGGGCCGCGCGGCGGGGCGCGGGGAGCGGCGGCGGCCGAGCCGGAGCAACATGGCGCCGGTGGGCGGGGGCGGGCGCCCGGGCGGCGGGCCGGCCCGAGGGCGCCTCCTCCTGGCGGCGCTGCTGCTGCTGGTGCTGATGTGGGCGCGGGGGGCCCGGGGCCAGGGCGACCCCCAGCGGGGCGCCATCCTGGGCATGAGGCTGGCGAGCTGCAACAAATCGTGTGGGATGAACGCGGATGGCATCATCTTCGTGTCCGAAGGCAGCACGGTGAACCTGAGGCTGTACGGCCAGAGGCTGGGCTCCATCTCCAGCAACTTGATCTCCTTCACCGAGGTGGACAACTCCGAGGCCATCCACAACTCCACCAACTGTCCCGAGCTCACCAAGGACCTGGTCGTCCAGCAGCTGGTCAACGTGAGCCGCGGGAACACGTCCGGCATGCTGGTGGTGCTCACTAAGTTCCTCCGGAGGAGCGAGAACATGAAGCTGTATGCATTGTGCACCCGGGCCGGGGTGGACGGTCCCTGGCAGAGGTGGACCGATAAGGACTCGCTGCTCTTCATGGTGGAGGAGGCTGGGAGGTTCCTGCCCCTCTGGCTGCACATCCTCCTCATTATGGTGCTGCTGGGGCTGTCGGGCATATTTTCTGGCCTCAACCTGGGGCTTATGGCCCTGGACCCCATGGAGCTGCGCATCGTGCAGAACTGTGGCACACAGAAGGAGAGGCGCTATGCCCGCAAGATCGAGCCCATCCGGCGCAAGGGCAACTACTTACTCTGCTCGCTGCTTCTGGGAAACGTGCTGGTCAACACGTCCCTCACCATCCTTCTAGACAACCTCATCGGGTCTGGGCTCATGGCGGTGGCGTCTTCCACCATTGGCATTGTCATCTTTGGGGAGATCGTACCTCAGGCCTTGTGCTCCCGACACGGCCTGGCTGTGGGTGCCAACACTATCATTCTCACCAAATTCTTTATGCTACTCACCTTCCCCCTCAGTTTCCCCATCAGCAAGCTCCTGGATTTTGTTTTGGGCCAGGAGATTCGCACCGTTTACAACCGGGAGAAGCTGATGGAGATGTTGAAGGTAACGGAGCCCTATAACGACCTGGTGAAAGAGGAGCTAAATATGATCCAGGGTGCCCTGGAGCTACGGACCAAAACCGTGGAGGATATCATGACCCAGCTCCAAGACTGCTTCATGATCCGCAGTGATGCCATCCTGGACTTCAATACCATGTCGGAGATCATGGAGAGCGGCTATACCCGCATCCCCGTGTTTGAAGACGAGCAGTCCAATATTGTAGATATTCTCTATGTCAAAGACCTGGCCTTCGTGGACCCTGATGACTGCACCCCCCTCAAGACCATCACCCGCTTCTATAACCACCCAGTGCATTTCGTCTTCCATGACACCAAGTTGGATGCCATGCTGGAGGAGTTCAAGAAGGGTAAGGCCTGATGGAGCTCTCCCTGTTAGCTGGCTTTGTGACGCTTCTCGTTCCCTTGCCTGTTTTGTGTCGGCTGTTCTTAAGTGTTTCGGTGTGACTATCCCTTTGCCCATCGCTTCCTGTGCCTCTGAGGTGAATGGCATTTGGGGCAGCAGGAACAGTTCATAAGCATCTGCCGTTTGCCAGGTACTGTGCTTTGTGCTCCAGGTGAATCAGAGCCGAGACACGCTGGTGCACTTGGAGGCATAGAGCAAGGCCTCAGGGAACTACTGAAGCAGGACAGAATAAGGCTTTAAAAGAGGTCATGGAGATTACAGTGTGGGGCCACCCATCTGATTGGGGTGAGGTGGGGAAGGGGCTGGGGCCCTGGGAAAACCTTCACAGGAGGAGGGAGCGTTGAAAGGAGAGCCTGAAGATGTGGGGAAACCTGGTGCCTCAGGCAGGGGGAGCCCCACAAGGAGCAGAGCACCTGAGTGGGGAAGCAAAGGATGTGCTTGTGGCCCAGCAGGTGGTCCTATTGAGCTGGGTTTGAGTCTGCTGCTCGGTGGTCAGTGGGGAGAGGCTGAGTCATCTGGGGCCTTTGGAAGCGCCTGAAGACAGGGCGGTGCGTTTGCTTGGTGCTGTCGGAAGTTTTTGAGCAAGAGTGATGTTTCTGGAGCTCCTAACCCACAGAAGCTGAATTAGGAGGTCTCTGGTTGGCTCCCCACTCAGAACAGTGCCAAGTAATGCTTTCGACTATTCTGCAGAAGCAAGCAGATCAAGTTTTGGTTATTGTTCTGTCTTTTCCCAGGCGCCAAACATAAGCTTCCCTCCTGTGGTCTGCTGGAAATCTTCAGCTGGCCTTGCAGTGCCTTGTGTTTTTTTTCTCACATGGGTTCTTGGCCAGTTCTCAGGTCGTTAGAGAGGCACTTGGAGGTTTTACTCATCAGCCTCAAAGCTCAGGGCACACACCCCTTTCCTTACTTCCAACAAAACTTTCCTCCCACCTCTGCCACTCAGAAGTCCTCAGTGGCAGTAAACAAGCCAATTATGGAGTAAAACCCTCCTAGGCCACAGGGAGTGAGGAGGCAGAAAGGGAAGCTCTTTATAAAGGAATGGGGGAGGGGAGGGCGCACATCTTAAATCCAGGACTTTGCTTCCCTTCCCCATAGGTAGAACTCCTGCTGGCTAAGGCAACCTACCCACCCAGGGCACTCCAGCAGGGAGCGAGTCTCAGATGCGGAGGGGAGAGCCTGGGACTGGATGGGTCAGGGGTGATGGGGTGGGATAGGTGGTAGGAGCAGGCCTTGCCCGGTTTGCTCCGCAGAGGTGCTCTGGTCAGGGCCAGAGTGGGTTACTGATACCCTCCCTTTTTCAGAGGGACAGACAGAGTGAATCTCAGCATCAGAACTGAGAAGGACTGGAGTAATAGAAGTCCAAGTGGGAGACAGCCTGGTAAGGTGGCCTCATTGCAGAGAGACTGAAGGGACCTGGACATCTGGTGGTGATGGCCCCGTGCTGGGGCAGCTTTGCAGGTGCAGGCCCAGGAACCGGTTTCTCCCAGGTAGCTGATCCTGGAGTAGAGAAGTGAGGATCTGTGCCCTCCCCCCACCCTGCAGCCTCTTGGCCCTGAAGACTTCTCCCATGTTGCTTGGTCAGGAACCTGGTTAGGCCTCGCTAGGGCGGCTTCCTGCTCACCACCTCTGTGGTCTTTGGGATGGTTGCTGGCGACACACCCATCAAGCACGTTTGCATCGTCCAGCTTGGATCTGGAGCCAACTGGTATGGATTGGCTTGGCCAGGCTTCCCAGCCCCTGATCAGGAGGGCTGAGCTCTTGTCCGGTGGGAGCTTCCTGGGTCTTGGCAGGGGCATCTTTGGACTCATCTTGCAAAAAGGAGTACCACTTCAGGAAGCTGGGAAAACAGAGCTAGCATCTTTCAGGCCAGAGCTCTGATGAGCGGAATTCTCCAAATGTACATTTTAGTTCACTGGAGTCTCCTTAACAGAGGCTGGTGGTCTGAGCCTGAGTGCTAGCCCTAGCCCTAGCCCTAGCCCTGGAGGGGGTGCTCCTGATTCCGTGGAAACGCAGGCATAGTCTACCCAGGGCAGCCTGAAGCTGTGGAGGTATGAGTGTGATATGATGGTCACCCCTAATGGACACACCCTGGGGCTTTGTGGTTCCATCCTAACTCATTGCCACCCTGGGCTGCCCCCAGTATGGTCTCTCCCAGATCTTTTCATCTGGCATTTACCTTTTTAGTCTGAGGCCCTCTTGGACACGGCAAACACTTTACATCTGCATCTTAAAAGATTCTCTTTACACATCTGGTGTTTGGAAGGCTTTTTGTAGCTAAGAAAAACAAGGGAGCAGGGTTAACATGGCTAGCACTGTCAGCAGCATCAGAACAAGAGCTGGGGGCCTGCCAGGTGTAGCCAAGCATCTCCCTGAGGGTCTTTGCTATGCTTTCGTGGACTCTCCAAGTTGGGTAAGGTCCCTAACCTCTGCCAGAGTCTTTCTGCTCTGCGTGTAATCCTCTTTTAAGATCATTTTATCTCCTCCTTGCTCCCCAGCTTTATGAGCTCCTCGTGGGTAGGGATCAGACCTTAGTAGTGTTTTCACCACCCAGTGCCTGGAAAGGGATGGCTCTTTAGTAAATATTTGTTAAATGAATGAATGAATGAATGAAAGAATGAGCAATGAATGAATGACTGACAAGCCCTGCCAGCCTTCTTGCTGTTCCTTGTACACACCAGGATGCTCCCGCCTGAGGGCCTTTGCCCTGGCTGTTCCTTCAGGTTGGATGTTTTTCCCCAGATGTTGTAGGCCTCACTCTCCCCTCCCTCGTGTCTGCTTCAGCTTCACCTTCTCAGTGAGGCCTTCCTGGCGCCCTATTTAAAACTATGACCTCCCGGGGTGCCTGGGTGGCTCAGTCGTTAAGTGTCTGCCTTTGGCTCAGGTCATGATCCCTGGGTCCTGGGATCCAGCGCCGCATGAGGCTCCCTGCTCGGCAGGAAGCCTGCTTCTCCCTCTCCCACTCCCCTGCTTATGTTCCCTCTCTCGCTGTGTCTCTCTCTGTCAAATAAATAAATAAAATCTTTTTTTTTTTTTAAAGATTTTATTTATTTATTCATGAGAGACAGAGGGAGAGAGAGAGAGAAGCAGAGGGAGAAGCAGGCTCCCAAGGAGCAGGGAGCCCAATGTGGGACCCGATCCCAGGACCCCGGGATCATGACCCGAGCCGAAGGCAGACGCCCAACCATCTGAGCCACCCAGGCGCCCCAAATAAATAAAATCTTAAAAAAATAAAATAAAAATAAAACTATAAGCTCCCATCCTCCCCGACCTTCCTCATCTCCTCTACCCTGTGCTAATTTTTCTTTTTCTCATAGCACAAATCACTTTCTAACAACTCCGTAATTTACAAATCTGTGCTGTTTGTCTGTCTCCTCCTGTTAGAATATTAAGTTCCCAAGAGCAGAGCTCTTTGTATTGTTCACTGGCATATCCCTAGCCCCTAGAATGGTTCTTGGCACATGGTAAGATAAGATCTCAATAAAAGATCACTGTGTGAATGAATGATCTGTTAGATTTGGGACTAATCTGGGGACACCCATTCCATAGTGCTAGAATGTTGAGGAGCCGTTATCCAGGGAACTTGATATTTCTAGTTGCACCGAGGAAGACAGGAGGGGCTCCGACGATGACGTATATATTAATGGTTCAGGGATCGAGAAGCAGAGTTTGGGGTCTTGAGAGTGACGCATGGTTCCCCTTTCCTGTGCCTCAGTTTCTGTGAATAAGCGGTTTTTGACCGTCGGGCATGTACATAGCTTCCCTCATTAGTGTGAGTCATGAAGATGCTCCTGTGTACACAGTTAGAGACAGGCTCCAGGAGTCCGTGCAGGCATGGGGCTGAGCTTCCCTTGGAGACTAAGGCAGGCTTACAGCTTCCCAGCTGCTTTGCCTCCCAACTTGAGGCATTTATCATTAGATATTTATTGAAACTCATACTCTCTGTGCAAGACACGGAGATAGGCACCACAGGACCTAGGAGAATAGACCATCTGGTTGGCTAGAGCTGTAAGGCCACTGAGAGGCTCATGCCATTTGACCTTGGTCCTTCAACTTACACCTCGCCTAGAACTGTTTGCAGCACGGGGTGTTGTGGTTGACTTTGTCTACAGCTTGAGATCTTAGAACAGAGGCTCCCTGGGCTCCTCCTGGCCCAGTTGCAGTTTTCTTTTACCAAAGATGCCCTCGCAGACCCTGGAGGCAGAGTAATGAATAAACTCTCCCAAGTAGAAGTCAGAAGCTCCAGCTCCACAAGGAAGCCCACCTTCCAGCTTTCCACTGTCCCTTCCTCTGTGACATTCCTGTCCCTCTCAGGCACTGGGCTCATCTGTAGTCATCTTACCTTTCCCCACCTACTTTATGACCATCTAGCCCCCTGTAAAGACTTGGGTTTAAACTCCACCCAGCTTGGTTTCCGACCCATGAGGTGACTTTGGACCTATTACTGGCCTCATAGAAAGTTAGCGTGTTTACATATTGAAGGGGAAAAAGCTAGAAATATTTTTGTTGAAAACTCCTCCCATATTTCCATCTGTGCCACATCACACTTCTCCCACGTACTTTTTTTCTTCCTGAAACAACTTTATCAAGTCAAGAAAAAACAGTGCATAATTTTTGCATTCACTTTTGGTTCCTACCATCTGACACACTTTAAGTATCTTATTTCCCTCCGTTTACTTGTTCGTTCATTTGTTGCAACAAACATCTAATTTTCTGAGGCCTGTGGTGTCAGACACTGTGCTCGCTGTTGGGAGTCAGAGAGGACTAAAACAGCCCTGTTGACAGAACTCTCAGTCTAGCAGGGAGACAGACCTTGTAAACAAAGCTTACTGTTCCCAGTTCAGGTAGGTGCAGTGGGGCCAAGGAAGGCCTGGGCCCTCGAGATGCTTCTGAAGTCGGAATAACAGGACTCCGTGATCACTTCGGAGATGTTGGAGTCAGGACCAGGAAGCAGTTGTGAATATCTGAGCTTTCTAGCTAGGGCTTCAGATTGATGATGTTGTCATTTAACAGAAGTGGGGAGAGGAAGAAGCAGAGACAGTTTGGAGGGTTGTGGGTGGCGGGGGTGTGGTGGTGGTAAATTTACAGCAATGTGACCCTTTTTTTTTAAGATTTTATTTATTTATTTGAGAGAGAGAGAATGAGAGAGAGAGAGCACGAGAGGGAAGAGGGTCAGAGGGAGAAGCAGACTCCCCGCTCAGCAGGGAGCCCGATGCGGGACTCGATCCCGGGACTCCAGGATCATGACCTGAGCCGAAGGCAGTGGTCCAACCAACTGAGCCACCCAGGCGCCCGCAATGTGACCCTTTATTGGACTCCTCTGTGCTTACCAGAGCTTCTCACACTGAAACGTGCACCCGAACTGCCTAAATGTTTTGTTAAAACGCAGAGGTGAACTCAGTGGGTCTGGGGTGTGGCCTAAGAGGCCGTGTTTCTGGCAGGCTCTCAGATGATGGCCGCGTTGCTGGTCCTGGACCACACAGAATAGCACGAGGGCGCGGTCCGTCCAGGCAAGCATGCGGGTGAAAGTGCCCATGTGGGACTTGGGAGTAAGGCCAGGGCCAGGGTTAAAGGCTTGAGAGTCAGCTGAGAGCAGGCAGCACATGCGAAGCACGTAGAAGCCCCCTTAAAGTGGCTCCTCGGAGAGATGAAAAAGAGCCAAGCAGGCGTGGTTTGGGGAGCCTCCTGGGGAAGCCTGATAGGGTGAGGGCCAAGCACAGACTGTGGGGCCGGGACAGTTAAGTCGCAAGGTGCTGGGAGAGGACAGCCTCAAGAGTGGAGAGCGCACGTAGCCACCCACCTGGTCTCCCACAGCAGCTCCACCTGGAAACAGTCTCCAGCTGAACTTGCTCTCGAGAAGCTGCCCCGGGGGCAAGAGTATCTGCGAGAGGGACTGGAGCCGCCTGCTAGGGCAGAGGTGCCCGCCAGGCAGCTGACAAGACGCTGGCCGGGCTCCTTTCTCTTTGTGAGGCGCTCGTGGGCTTATGGAGCATGGCCGCCGGGGGTAGCGTGATTGGGTGCTGGCCAGCAGGCATCTGCACCTCTCCCCCTCGTTGGCCTCGCTCGGCCGCTGGACCGGCTGCCATAGAGGGGCCCGCACTGAGAGCCGTTTCCTTAGCCTTCTTTTGACGGATCTCACCCTAAAGCTCTAATTTGTGCCCCGGAAGGCAATGCCTTTGTGTCCAAGCCCAAATAAGAGCTTAGATCACACCGAGATCACACTATTGTTTACTTTTCAAAAGTCTTATATTTTTAGTTGGAAAGCCCAGCTCCAGAGTTTTCAGGACAGGGGTTACTGAACAGATGTTTAACCTTGAAAATACTTGAGCACACAGAAACACAAAAACACTCCTGCGGGAGAAATGCGTTAAGGGGCAGGGCCTTCCAGGAAGCGGACGCCTTTCTGCTCAGTAGAAGTCAGGGAAGACACTCCAAAGGAGGTGGCATTCCAGCTGGATCTTCAAGGGTGGATAGACACGACCTTTTTCCACTTCGGTGCCTCTTGTTCTGGGAGAACTTGGACAAGACCACAGAATGAGAACTGAGCTTCTCAGTCGTTGATACCAACTTCGGGTAAAACTGCTGCCACATGTTGCGACTGCTTCTCGGCCCTTTCTGTGGATATGAGAGTTACGGAATTTGCCAGGAGTACCCGAGATGGCCCTCAGCGAAGATGATGGGGCACAGCTGCCATTTGGTCCAGGCCCCTCCTCCCCTTCTCTGAGCCTCTCCAGGTCTGCTGTCAGGCACAGCCCTGCGACAAGGTGCTGGCCCACCCTGTCCCTCAGGTTACCCCTCTCATCACACCTGAGTGTGCCAGGACAAGCTGTCATAAAAGGCCTTGTGGCTGCATAAAGGACTCCTGGTCCATTCCACAGACTGGAGTCTGGACTTTGGAGTCTATCCTTGTTCCCGTTTGTTAACACGATTTTCTTTTTACTAGTGGTTATTATAAAAGAGATACATCTGATTTTTTTTTTTTAAGGATTTTCTTTATTTATTTAACAGAGAGAGAGCACACAAGCAGGAGGAGAGGGGGAGTGGCAGGCAGAGAGACAGGGAGAAGCCGGCTCCCCACTGAGCAAGGAGCCCAAATGATGCAGGGCTCCATCCCATGACGCTGGGATCACAACCTGAGCCGAAGGCAGATGCCCAACCGACTGAGCCACCCAGGCGCCCCAGAGATACATCTCATTGTCAGACGTTTAGAAAACACACACATCTCAACAAAAACAACACATGAACCTGTGATCTGGAGAGAACTACTTTTAATATTTTGATTTATTACAATAACCTTTTTAGAAATTGACTCTGAAAGTCATGTCACAAACAGCAGGATCAAAACCATTTTCATTTTACAGCCGCGTAAAG